>NC_139155.1:78057673-78675111 GCF_964270905.1 Leucopleurus acutus | reverse complement strand
GGACTGGAAGCTTGTATGCTCAGTAGTTTACAGCTTCTGCCACTGCTGTCACTGTGATTGTACCACTGTGTGATGGGCGGCATCCCTTCATCAGCGCCCTCGATCTGCCTCTCCATCAACCCGGGTCCCAGCTCCCCTCAACATGTACTGATATATCCTGCTCCCCACCTGTGAAGACTGTATCAAAAGACTTCACACCCAGCTGCTCTCCTCCTTCCTCTAAAGAAGGTTTTCAACCTGTCTCATGCCACACATCCCTTGGCCATCTGGTGAAGCCCACAGACCCCTTTGCAGAAGAATGTTTTTCAGTGCGTAAAAAATAACACCCAAGGGCTTCCCTGGTGGCACAGTGGTTGAGAATCTGCCTGCCAATGCAGGGGACATGGGTTCGAGCCCTGGTCTGGGAGGATCCCACATGCTGCGGAGCAACTAGACCCGTGAGCCACAGCTACTGAGCCTGCGCGTCTGGAGCCTGTGCTCCGCAACAAGAGAGGCCGCGATAGTGAGAGGCCCGCGCACCGCAATGAAGAGTGGCCCCCGCTCGCCGCAACTAGAGAAAGCCCACGCACAGAAACGAAGACCCAACACAGCAAAAATAAATTAATAAATTAATAAACTCCTACCCCCAACATCTTCTTTAAAAAAAAAAAAAAAAACCCAAGTTTGCAAAGGAACCAATTATATCAAGACATAATTACCAAAAATGTATTTCAAAAAACAAATATGATATGGGAATATGTGTGTTTCTTTATGCATTAACTAAAAGGGTAGCTGTGAGTCTAACACGCTGTGATCTTGAAGGAGTGAGGAGCATACACAGTTCGAGATATTTGCAACAGTTGTAAGGTGGTATGAAAATGCTTGCGATTTCTATCCGTGATAAAGTCACAGATCTGATAATACCAATGTGGCCATCTCTGTATTCGTAAGGAAAGCTAATGCTAAATTTCAGCTAGAGGTTAATAAAATAAAGATGTAATTATTTTTCCCATCCAAGTTCACGGCCCCTCTGAATTGTATCCAGAGACCCTTTGCTCCAAAGCCGATGGTGTTAACTGCCTGTGCTGTGCATGTAGTTTTTGCCACTAACTCTAGTAAGCTAAGATTTCTCTCTATTTGAATGTTCAGAATCTCTTATCTAAGAACATACACCTAGTTAAAAAATAATCACGTAAGAGAGAAAGCCTTACAGTGGGAAGCAGTTCCCCATCCCACCCCTCCCTACTCTTAGCCTGCTTCCCAAGGACTCCTGCTCTTACATTTTCTAGCAGTTTCCTCTGTGGTTATCTCCAAATCTCTAAATACCATATGTATACTTGATATTTATTGATTTCCGGACCTTAGACCTTATCTATTGACATTTCCTTCCCTGTCCTCCCAATATGTCTATCACTATTTTTAGTTCCACATTGGTTACCTTGGCAACTTTAAGAAATGCCTTCCACTTTCATTCCTTATTCCATCAACCACAGGTGGGGTATCTTGACTCCACAACTATTTCAGATGAGGTGTTGATGTTCAACCTTCCTTTCTTCTCCCCCTTTTTTTGCCTGATCGATGCCTATCACTGATTCTTTCTATGTACAAGTCCTATCTACCAGTATAGTGATAAGCTTCTGGAAAGCAGGGACCTGGTTTGGTTTCTCGTGTGTCCCAGCACAGTTCTTGGCACATAGTAGGTAGCAGTAAGTCTGTGTCCTGTGCTCTGGGAAAGGAGATGGCAAATTTCAGAAGGAAGAAGTCTTTTTCATATCATTCCCAAGTTTGGTGACTTGCTTCCCATGTGCCGTTCCTATTCAAAAAGGGAATCCATTTCCTGTGAGAGAGAACTTTATAAAGCCTCCCCCTTCACTCAAGCCTCTTTACATCCATCCAAGGCTTCCCAGTTTCTTGGGACAAAATCCAAACTCAACCCAAGGCCCTGGACTCCCGCCACCTCTCTCATTCCTCTCAGCTTCACGTCCCATAGTCCATCCAGATAGAACCACTTACTGTTCCCCCAAGTTAGCACACTTCCTCCTGCCCTTGCCTTTGCACCTGCCGTTCATTCTGAATGGAAGGCCCATCTCCCCACAAAAGCCCCGCAAAGTATACCCTATCCATCCTTCCTGCCTCGACTTAGACATCACCTCTGCCAGGAAGTCTTGCTGGACCCTCCTAGGTCTTGTGTCCTCCCACAGACTCTTATTATACACACCCCACCATATCCCATATCATGCTGAACTGAGACCACCTATTTACTTGTTCGTCTCTCTCTCTAGAATGTAAATTCCTTGAAGGTAGAATCCATAGGTTATTCAGTGTTAGGTCACAACAATGTTTAACCCAGTGCCTGGAAGCTAGAAAGTGTTCGATAAATACATTTATGATGGGTGCGTGGGCTGATAGATGTACTAATAGATGTACAAATGGATGGATAGATAGATGGATGAATGGAAGAATAGATGGACAGATGAATGCTTGGATGGATGGATGGATGGATAACTGGAAGGATGGGATGGATACATAAATAGGTAAAAAGGTTCACGGTTGGCAGGACGGAAGGTAGATGACTGTTAAATCCCTGATAAAGGTGTGTATAATAAGAACTATCACAGGGAACAATCTTCATATTTCTTTCATCCTAAAACTCCATCATTGATGGAGACCTCAAAACATGTGCCCTGAGATGACTTGATTGGTCCTATTGTACGTAGCCTTGAGGTTAAGTTCATGTCCCTACTTTCTTCAGCTCTCCCCAGTAACCCAGGGTGGATATTTCACTCAAAAATGTCTGTGAAACTTCCTGGAAACTGTACTTTTATGAAGTGCTTTTGGGGCTCTGAGTTTTCGATATTAGCTGTCAATGGTGGAAGCAGAACTTTCTTTGAATTTATTGTTCAGCACAAACATTTCCTGATGGTATATTATGCTCCAGCAACTATGGTAGGTGCTAGGGATGCAGAGATAAACAATCATTGCCTCCCTGGAGCTTAAAATGTGGGGAAAGCAGTGGATGTAAACACGTACTCAGCTGATAAGAACACAATAACACCAGCAGTCAATGTTGCTACCATTTATTGAGTTCATGCTCATAGGAGAATAGATGGAGATGGAGAAAGGAAAGAGGGTGGCCCTGATAGGAGAAAGTACGAGAAAAATAGAATAGCCTGTCCTGGGAAGCAGGGACTATTAGCTTCATTGTGTGAATGTAGAAAGTGAGGCTCACGGGGATTGGCTGAGTCACTCCAGGTCACACAGCTGATAAGGGGCGGAGCCAGAGTTCTCCCTGCCTCCAGGTCCCAGGCTTCTAACAGCTGCTTGGCCGGGTTCTGTAGCACACAGCGGAGCACCAGAGAAGGACCGAGAGTGGGTAAGCCAGGGGCCAGGGGCCAAGGCGGAGAGGGAAGTGAACTCTTTCTTCCTGGAGGGTACGTGGAGTCTCCATGGACTTGAGGGCCATTGTCCTGTGGTCTCTGATGCCTGCATGCCTGGTGAGATCCGTGGGGTGGAGCTTGCGCTGAGGCTCTGACCAAGGGCACTTCCTGGCTGGGGTACCTTGCTGGGTTTCCCCAAGGCAGCACAGTGCCAAGAGCAGGACACAGCTTAGGATCAGAGAGTCCTGCGCTGGAATCCCAGGCCGGTGCCAGCCTTGGGACAGGCGAGCGGCCGAGCCCAGTGCCTGGCTCCCAGATTGAGCTCCCTGAGCCTCTGTTTTCTCATCTGAAAAATGGGAGTGATGGTGCCTACTTTGCCCAGTTGTTGGTATTGGGATAACGTATGTCAGCCTGGCACACAGTAGGGCTCAGTAAGTGGTGGGTCACTTTTGCCGGCCCTTGGGCACAGACAACCTGCTCAGACCATTCTCAGAGGTGACCCCTTTGTGGACAGGATACCCCTTTGAAAACCTGATAACAGCTGGCACCTCTGAAGGAAAATACACATACACCCTGCACTACGCATGCCATCTCAGGAGGCCTGTGCACGGCTGTGGGCCCAGAGTCAGACCTCCTGGTCTCAGGGCCAAGGGGTGAGCCATGCAGTTGCTCCCATTAGCATTTTGGTGATCTCAGATTTTGGAAACCCAAAGAACCATAGATAATCCAGTTTGAGAGCCTCTCTGTGGACAAAGAAGAAAATTCTCTAAAGCACCTGTGAATTGACAAAATCAACCACCACCACCATCGTTTGGACATTTCCCATGTTCTGAGCATGGCATGAAGCCTTTTACATGCATTAGCACTTTTTTGACCAAACAAAGCAATCCCACATATAATAAGCCCCATTTTGCAGATGAAGGCGCTGAGGCACAGAAGTTGCCCAGGATCATTCAGTAAGTGGAAGAGCCAGGATTTGAACGTGGGTCCATTTAATTCTAACAGTCGAGCTCCTAACGTGAGAGGATTTTATTACACGCGCCCTTAAATATAGTAAGATGGGGTCTTTGTTGGACCAGAGCTCATGCGGGTAGATCAGCGGCAGAGTGGATGCAGCGGGACACCCCAGTAAGACCTTGGAGATGTCCGTCACCCTGACTGCAGTGTGCTCTGCTCCCAGCCTTGGGGCACACTGGGTGGGCTGCTTGCTGAGCCCATCCCTCCCGAAGCCCCCTGAAGCTTCCAGGGCAGGATGTGGGCTGCTCTTCTCACAGTGACACAGAGCAGCAGGGCAGCTCCATTCATGACAGCACATGGGTGTTCTTCCCTGTCATCGGATGGTCAGTGTTATTCCTAGCATTCTGAGACTGTCTAATAAGAGGAGCAACCAGTAGGCCACGGAGTCATCGGAAGCTGGTTGCCCAGCGGCTTTGTCTCCTGGAAGGGATACAGTAGCGGGTTCTTCACCCCCATGATTTTGATAGACAGGGAAGCACCAGGCTGGCAGCCTGATGGCGATGTCCTCCCCCACAGAGGGCCGCAAGACCCACTCAAGTGGGTGGCTTCAGTCCCGGGCCCCTCCCAGGGGCTTGGCCGCCATCCACAGGGGTTCCCCTGAATGACCAGCTCGTGCCAGTTAGAGCTCTTGCCAGCCGTCATCTCCCTCTGTCGGTCTCCACCCACGGAATGTGGGAGACACATCAAAGCAGAAAGGAGGGAAGAGGCAGCCTGGAAATGTTCCGAGTCCAACCACTGCTCAGGCCCGGAAGTGCTGGGGGACACCAGGTGTATTATTGACATCTCTGGGCACCCACTTCTGAAATATGAGGGAGCATGGCAATCCACTCTGCAGTCGGACAGTGGGGTATTCACCATCTTGAGTAAGAGCCGTGTTAGTTTGCGAGGGCTGCCGTAACAAACGCCCACAGGCTGGATGGCTTCGACGGTAGAAATGTATCGTCTCACAGTCCTGGAGGCTACAGGTCCAAGACCAAGGTGTCTGCAGCGGGGGACTCCTTCTGAGGGCTGCGGACGAGTATCCGTAGCGTGCCTGTCTTACCTCTGGCTGCCTCAGGGCTCCTCGACGGGTAAGTGGCATTGCCCGGTCTTCACACCGTCTTCCCTCTGTGCCTGTCTGTCTGTTCATGTGGAGTTAGTCTTATAAGGACACCTGTCATATTGAATCCCCGCCCCTACTCCAGTGTAGGACCTCATCTTAACTAATTACATCTGCGACGACCCTATTTCCAAAGAAAGTCACATTCTGGGGTGCCGGGGGTTAGGACGTCAATCTATGAATTGGAGATGGTGGGGTTTGGGGAGCATAATTCAGTCATGACAAGAGGGGGCTTCATAGCAACTCAGGACTGCGTGAGAACGGCTTGGGATCTGCTGTCCCTTCGACAAGTAACCAACAGAGAGATGCACAGATGAGGCGAGAGAAGGGTGGCGGGAGGAGACGGGGGAGAGGTGGTGGTTATCACTGAAGGCACAGGACCTGAGGGTGGAGGGCACAGGCCTGACGCCAGAACCGGGTTGCAGGTCTTCCACTTGCCCCTCCCCCTCCCCCTCCTTCAAATAAGCGAAGCGTGAGGTACTTCGGCGTTTGGAGGCTGATTCCTCTTTATGGAAGAAGACCAGGGACAAGGGACTTGAGTGCCGGGGGCCAGGTGGGCAAGGGGAAGCTGTTGGGAGTTTGGAAAAGAAATGGCATTCGATGTATTTTGCCTTTTTAAATGAGGGGATTGAGACCACTTTTCCTGCTCCCACTTTAGCTTCCCTAGAGCTGCAGCTCTCACACTTCAGCACCCGTCCGTCTACCCCGCCCAGGGACCTGGTTAAAAAGAAGAAGGAGATTCCTGGGTCCCACTTCCAGGGATTCTGTTCAGGACAGACTATACGATTTGCAGGGCCCCATGCCAAATGAAATGCTGGGACCCCTTGTTCAAAATTTAATAAGAATGCAAACTATTATATAGAGAATGGATAAACAAGGTCCTACTGTACGGCACAGGGAACTATATTCAATATCCTGTAATAAACCATCACGGAAAAAGAATATATACATGTGTAATTGAATCACCTTGCTGCACACCAGAAACTAACATATGTAAATCAACTATACTCCAATAAAAAGAAAATAACTCAACTATACTTCAATAAAAAGAAAATAAATCAACTATACTTCAATAAAAAGAAAGAAAAACTAAAAAAGAAAAAATTTAATAAGAAATTCAAGGACAGCAGCAGCTCAGGGCCCCTCTGAGTGTGAGTTGGGGGAACACTCTAGAGGGAGTTGGGGGAAGGGGAACCCTTCCTAGGCTTGGCCCTCTGCCTCTCCCACCTCTGGAGAGGACTCTGCAGAGGCCAAAGGACACATGTTTGTGCCCTGGTCTCTAAGCCTCTCATGACAATTTGTGGGTGGCTTTGACCGAGGTTCACCCCAAAAGGATATCAGGAAGTTTGAGCTGGACTTTGCAGTTTTCCTGTGAAAGAAGACAAGTGCTGGCATTCCCCCCAAAATCAGGTCAGCCAGCGTTCCCAGGTGGCACGTGGCATCCCCAGCACATTTTTAGAGGAACCAGATCAGAAAGCTCCAAGGAGAGAACTCCCTGGGGTTTCAAGAGAGGACATGCCTGAGCTGGGGTCTGGCATTGCCCGTCCTCTCTCTGAGCCCGTGGGTGTCAGATCTATCCCAGTGCCTGGCTCACTGAGGGGGATGGTTAATTACTTAACATTAGGGACATGAAAGAATAAAGAAAATGTAAAGACGGACAGACAAGGGACACTTCCCTAGGGTCTTTACCTGCTAAAAGTCACCAGCAGCCCCCCAACTCAGTGCCAAAGAAATGAAGAGGCATCAGATCTGGAGGAGGCTTTGGGCAGTGGTGCATCATCTGGCCGGTCTCCTCCCATACAGACTGCTGACCCTGGAAGTGTGCACACGCTGAGTGCTCCCCAGGTGGGAGGGCATGCACCCACACTCCACCCCCCAGCCCCCAGACCTGACCCCAGGAACTTCTCAGTACGTGGCCGCACCCACGGGGGCCAAGCTAGTTCTCCCTGACCTGGTTCTGGACCAAGAGAAGTTCTAGGTGAGAAACCAAATTATTTCAAGGTCCCAGCCGCAGTGCTCTGGGAGCCTGTAGTCCAGCTGGTGTTATTAGATTCTGTAGGGAGTAGCTAGAGAACGAGACAGTGCCATAAAGTCCTGAGGGTTCAGGAGGGGGAAGGAAGGTTGGTGCGAGCTGGACCCATTATGAGGGATCCCGGAGAAGGTGGCGTTGGTCTTTTGGGCACCTGCCAGCACCCCGCTACAGTAACCACATCAGCGGAGTTCAGAATTGAGTTGGATCCTTTAAATTCTCTTTCCTATCCTCACCTCTTGCTGAGAGTTGAACAGTGTCACCCCAAAAAAGATATGTCTGAGCCCTAACCCCATTACCCCTGACTGTGACCTCATTTGGAAATAGAGTCTTTGCAGATGCAATTAAGTTAAGGATTTCTTGATGAAAGCATCCTGGATTTAGAGTAGGCCCTGACTGGTATCCATTGACTAGTGTCCTTATAAGAGAAAGGGGAAGGGAGAGATTTGAGACACAGAGAAGAAGAGGGTGTGAGAATGAAGACAGAGATTAGAGTGGTGCACTTATAAGACAAGGAGCACTAAACGTTGCCAGCAACCACCCAAAGGGTGAAGGGTGCCCACGACCCCGCATGTAATTGATTTGCAACTTCATAAGCATCTATAATATTTCAAAATTAAAATGTTTTTAAAAGAAGAACATTTAATTAAACATGGTCATTTTAAAAAGACAAAGAAAAAGAGAGAGGCATGGAATTAATTCTCCTCTGGAAACTTCATAGGATGTGGGCCGGGCTGATCAAGGGTTTCGGGGCTTCTGGCCTCCAAAACTCCAGAGAGAATAAATGCTCCAGAGAGAATAAATGCTGTTGCTCTAAACCACCAAGTCTGTGGCAATTTGTGACAGCAGCCCCGAGAAACTCGTGCAGGTGTAATGGACACAGACCCGCCTGGCTGGACCCAGCACACAGTAACTTCTCAATAAACACGTGTTCATTTTAGGAAGTTGCTTTTCGTTACACTGACTTTTAAACAAGGTTATAAGGGCTCTTAAGATCAGAACAGTCAGCATTCCTAGGAAATTTAGGACGTAAGAGCGCTTTTGAAAAGAGGAGTTTCGTTGCTAAATTTGAAAAGCACTCTGGAGCACTTTTCTTCCCAAACTGTGGTCAGCGGGAGTGGTGAGAAATGTAGGATCTAATGGTTACAGGCAGAGCTCGTTTTATTGCGCTTCACAGATACTGTGTTTTTTTACAAATTGAAGGTTTGTGGCAACCCTGCGTCGAACAAGTCTACCGGCGACATTTTTCGCTTTTGTGTCTCTGTGTCACATTTTGGTAATTCTCATAATATTTCAGTCTTTTCCATTATTATTCTATTTGTTGTGGTGATCTGTGATCAGTGGTTTCTGTCACTACTATGACTTACTGAAGGCCCAGGTGATGGTTAGCACTGTTTTAGCCATAAGGTATTTTTTTAATTAAGGTACGTACATTGTTTTGATACATAATGCTATTGCCTGCTTAATAGGCTACCATATAGTGTAAACGTAACTGTCATATGCGCTGGGAAACCAAAAAAAATGTGTGTGACTCGCTTTATCGCAATACTCGCTTTATCGTGGAGGTCTGGAACCTGTATAGTGACAACACCATGTTATAAACTTCAAAGTTGCTAAGAGGCTAGATCTTAATTGTTTCTACCACAAAAAAGAAATGATAATTATGTCAAGTGATGAAGGTATTGGCTAATGCACCTGGTGGTAATCATATTATGACTTATAAATATATCAAATCAGTACATACACCAGAAACTCGCATGATGTTATACGAGTTTAAAAATAAATAAAAATAAATAAATAAATAAATAAGACATAAAAATAAATAAATAAGACAGAAATGCAAACCTTCAGACCCTTCCTCAGACTTGCTGAATGAGCACCTGCATTTTAGCAAGATCCCCGGGGCGCCTGGGGGTACCTGCGATTTTGAGAAGCCTTCATCTGGAGCATCTTTGCCCCACTCCTCTTTTTAAGAAAAAAATTTTTAATGGGATTTCTGACTTTTAACAATAAGCTGTTTGCTGTTTCCTGAGCCTCTGATTCTTCATCTATAACATGGGACCAGGACTGCTTATCCTGGAGGGATGTTCTGAAGGTCAAACGAGACAGGTCCAGGACCGGACGTGCTCTCTCCCGCCTGGCCCTCTCTCTGTCCCTCCTGTGGGCAAGAAGCTCTTTTCTCCCAGCATTTGGCAAATAGAACACTGGCTTTTTCTACTATTCCAGGGCCACTGCAGGGCAGTTCCTGAGGAAGGTCCTTCCAATCAGGCACAGAAGAAATCACTGTCTGAAGATGGGATGGGGTTCAGCCTCCCAGCAGGGACCACCTTGGCTGCCAATCATGGCTTTCTTCCTCTTTCTCCTCCTTCTCCTCTGCTACGGGTCCACGAGAGCTGTCCCCAGGGTAGAGATTTGGGTGATGCCAACCCCAGGTCAGGGCTACAACTTGATAACAAGGGCCAGACCCTCCCTCCAATGAGAAAAACAGCAGCATCTGTGGGGCAGGGAGAGGCAATAACATGGTCGAGTCTGTGAACTGGGAAAAGGAGGAGGGAAGAGGGTTTTGCCCCGCCATCACTGGGACCCTGAGAGTAAGGGCTTGGAGTAGCATTTCTAGGAGTTGGGGGGTTGGAGGGGGCTGAACTGAGCCACCCAAACTCACTCACCCAGTCACCACCCACCTGGCCCAGGAGTTTCATGTTTTACTCTCATTTACCAATCGTTAATTGAATATGTACTAGGTGCCAGGACCCGTGACGATGATCATCTCAGCCCAGCTTTCAGACAGCTCCTAACTACAGCGGGATATTACAGTCTAATGTGATCAGGGCTGTGCTTGAGGCATGGGGGGCACTGATGTCAGTCTAGGGGAGACCAGGAAAGGGCTTCTTAGGGGAAGAGTTCTCCAAGCTGGGATCTTGCAGGTTGAGTCAGCAGAGGGAGGGAGACGGCAGGAAGTGTGCTCCAGGCAGAGGGAGTGGCATGTGCAAAGACCCTGGGGTGAGGAAGAGGGAGGTCCGACCACAGAACAGAAGACAGCAGGGTATGGCTGGGGCGTGGAGGCTGGAGACAAAAAGCAAGTCTGGATCAAGAAGGGCCTAGCAGAGTCTTCAACAGTTTGGCCAATGCACAGGCAAGGAAAGGATCTGAACAAGAGGAAGAAAGCAAATATATTCCAATTTGTACCTCAGGAAGATCATGCTGGCTGGATGGGAATGAAGAGTGGGCAAGACATCAGACTGGAGATGTTCACAGTAATCCTGGCAAGAGATGCTTGTGGTCTAAGGCTTGCTAATATGACTAAGGAGCTGAGGGCAAACATGGCCCCTGTTCCACTCTGAACTCCCGAACTTGACCTAGTCTGTAACACCAGCAGAGGTCAGCACCCCAGTTTAAGTCCTGGCCATGGAGGAACTTGCTGTGTGGCCTTGGGCAACACACTTAAGCTCTCTGAGCCTTGGTTTTCCCAGCCATAAAATAAGGATAATTGCCTACCTCACAGGAATAATAGCAGCTTCTAATCATATGTATGGCCACGTGAGGATTAAATGAGAAAATACACATAAAGAACGGTGCCCAACAGAGTAAGGACCTAACACAGACTGGCTGCAATTGTTTCATTTATCAATTGTTAATTCTCCAGTGATCCAGCACCTGCTTCGTGCCAGGTTCTGGGGACCCAGTGAGCAAGACGCTATCCCTACCCTCGTGTCACAAACTAGCTGGCGAGGCAGACGGTTACAGAAAAGCCAGAGAAGAGGCAGCCGTGCCTGGTGTCCCTTGCAGGCATGGGCAAGGGACACCAGGGGGGTGTTTGGGGGAAGAGGAAAAAGCTATGGGTGTAGACAGGCAATGAGAACAGCCCTTGGGATCCCCAGTCCCAGCTGCCAGCACGGGAACACAGAGCAGAGTAACATGATCGGGGCTGGAAATCTCTCCTTGGCTTGAAGAGACCAAGGGAAGGGGTGTGTGTGTGTGTGTGTGTGTGTGTGTGTGTGTGTGTGTGTGTGTGTGTGTGTGTGTGTGTGTGTGTGTGTGTGTGTGTGTGTGTGTGTGTGTGTGTGTGTGTGTGTGTGTGTGTGTGTGTGTGTGTGTGTAATGCGGCAGGGGAGGTTGCCCTATAGCCCTGAAGTTGCAGAGGCTGGGACGGCCTTCAGGAGGGCACCTGATGGGGTCTTTTAAACTGAGAGCTCCACTTGCCTCTGACCTTCTCACCTCTAGAGAAACTCTAGCCCAGGGCACATTGTTTATAACAGTAAAAAACTGGAAATAGACGAAAGAAATGTCAGAAGGAACGTGCATGAGTAAAATGCATTCTCTTTAATGGATACCGCGATTTAAAAAAAAGAACTAGTCTAGAAAAGAAAAGCATTCACATGACAAGACCTCAAACACATCCTGCAGAGTGAGAGAAACTTACAGAACAAGGTACAAAAGGTGATAATATTCCCATATATTTAAATGTGTGTACATATACAAAATCACGTTATTATTGATATGTGTATATGTATGTATAAGTATAAAGCAAGTCTGGAAAAATACACGCGAAACTCACAGCAAAGAATTCCTCTAGGAACAAGAAGGTTGCGGATTTTGATACCTAGAGTGGGTCATTTTTTTAACACTATCCACCTCTACAGGGCAAAATTATTTTCTGTAATAATAAGCATTATCTTCAGGGCTTGTTCTTTCTTTCTTTCTTTGTTTAATGATACAATTCATTTATTTATTTTATTTTATTTCATTTATTTTATTTTATTTTTGGCTGCGTTGGGTCTTCATTGCTGTGTGCGGGCTTTCTCTAGTTGCGGCAAGCGGGGGCTACTGTTCGTTGCGGTGCGCGGGCTTCTCATAGCGGTGGCTTCTCTTGTTACGGAGCACAGGCTCTAGGCGCGTGGGTTTCAGTAGTTGTGGCACGTGGGCTTAGTAGTTGTGGCACACGGGCTTAGTCGCTCTGCGACATGTGGGATCTTCCCGGACCAGGGCTCAAACCTGTGTCCCCTGCGTTCCCTGGTGGTGCAGGGAAGCCCTTGTTCTTTAGTTTTTAAACCAAAAATTTTTAAAGAATAAATTTCAATGTAAAAGATATATTCAAATTCAGTAAAATAAATCATGAATAAACTAAAAATTTGTCTCTAACAAAAAACCAAAAATTTTACGTCTAGAGATTTGTACTCCATTTCACTATTCTACATTTTAAACACAAATTAATTTCAAACACTACTCCACATGGAAGTAAAGAATGACAGAAGTGTCTATAATCACTCTTTATTCTGAATCTACTGTTTAAACATGGGAATATATATTATCCCAGAGGCTGGAGACACAAATTGGGCCCAAAGTGACTTTGAACAATTCCAAACTGTTGTGAACGTTTGAACTTTCAAAACAGCCCTGTGTAGCTGAGTCTGCCTGTGTCAGGGGCCAGTGTATAATTGGGGGTTCTCTGAATTAGCTTCCATAGAATACTATGCTCATTAAAGGAATAAGTAATAAAAAATGGGCCAATCTGAAGCTTATTATTAAAACTTAACAGTAATGCAGCAATGGTTTAGAACTTAGAAACACTTTCTCAAAGTTGGTATCTGGTCACCGACTTTGGTTAGAAGACACAGCGCATGGTAATAATAAAAAGCAGACCGACTTAGTTTTATTATATCGTAAACTTTCCCACAGACAGCTCAGCTCATTACTGCTTGCTTTCACGCTGGGCCAGCCCCTCAGCCCCACCCTCGGTTCCCCATTGCTAGGGAGGGCTGGTAGGGACCAGGGTCAGGGATGGGGCTATCAAAGGGGACTTTAGCTCTACCTATAATATTCTAATTTTTCCAGCATAGTGGCTAAGAACATGAGCCCTGAAGTCAGACTGCCTGGGTTCGAATCTTGGCCCCAAGGTTGTGTGACCCTGGGCAAGTTACTTAATCTCTCTGGTCTTGTTTTCCTCAACTGGAGGAAATAGGGAGCCAATAATGCCTACGTCATAGAGTGGCAGTGAGGATGTTACGAGATAATTTGTATAAAATTCTGGCATATGGTACGTGCTCAATAAATGTTGACCATGTTTCTGGAGGACAATGTATTCGTATATTACCATGTAATTTTTTAAGTGTGTACTTAAATATACTCTTACTATAGGATCCAGCAATCACACTCCTTGATATCTACTGAAACGAGTTGAAATCTTAGGTCCACACAAAAACCCGCAAACAGATTTCATAGCAGCTTTATTCATAATTGCCAAAATTTGGAAGCAACCAAAACGCCTTTCAGTAGGTGAGCGGATAAACTGAGATCTATCCAGATTATTCAGCACTAAGAAGCAATGAGCTATCAAGCCATGAAAAGACAAGGAGGAAACTGAAATGCATGTTGCTAAGTGAAAGAAGCCAATCTGCAAAGGCTGCATACTGTCTGATTCCAGTTGAATGACATTCTGGAAAAGATAAGAATGTAGAGACAGTAAAAAGGTCAGTGGTTTCCAGAGATTAGGGAGGAGGTGGGATGAATAGGTGGGGCACAGGGGATTTTGAGGGCCGTGGAACTGCTCTGTAGGATACTGTCCTGGTGGATACAGGCCATTATACGTTTGTCCAAACCCGTAGAATGTCCAACAGCAAGAGTGAACCCTAACGTAAACCGTGGACTCTGGGTGATAATGACGCGTCAGTGTAGGTTCATCGATCTGACGAATATCCCACTCTGGTGGGGGAGACTGTGTGTGCTGGGGAACAGGGGGTGGCAGGAGGCATATGGGAACTCTGTACTTTCGGTTCAAAGTTAACCTAAAATCAAAGTTTAAAGCGCATGTCTAGAAGAAAGGCCACAATGCTGAAATGTTAACTAAGATTAATGCTCAGTACCATGCAGGATAGTTATTTTATTCTTTGTATTTTTAAAAAATTATTACACACCCCCCTACCTACAGGCTGGAAGGGCCGGAGGGGGTCTCTCTGAGGCCTCAGGGGCTGAAACAGGGTCCAGCCCCTCAGCACACCCTTCCCCTTTGGGTCTGATGCTTCCAGGTCTGCTCAGAACAGCTCTGGCCTGGCCTATGAAAATTTGTGGCGTGACCCAAGAGGCAGTCTTTCTCTCTGAGTAGATTTTCTTTGTCTTGGGATGGACACGGGGAGAAGCCCAGCTGCTAGGAGTTTAGGAGGGTCTTAGGCCAGGTTGGCAGAGGGATAGGGAGAAGTTTCAAGGTTTGGAAGGTCTCCAGATGGAGAGATAGGGATGGAGACTGGGCAGGAGCCTGCCTGGAGCACCGACACTGGTACCTGTCCATCCTCCTCTCTGTCCCTCTGTCCATCCATCCATCCATTTATTCATCCATCCGCCTGCCTTTCTATCTGCCTGTCCAACAGTTCCTCCTCTCAAGCATCCATTTCATTCATTCATTTATTCCACAAATATTTATTGAGCACCGACTGTGTGCCCGGTACTATGCTAGGCCTGGGACATCGCCATGAATGGGGCAGACACAGTCCCTGCCCTCCTGGGGCTGACATTCTAGTGGGGGACACGGCAATAGCAAGTAAACAAGCAGCCGAATATATAATCACTAGCTGGGCGAAGACTCCGGGGTCTTGACGCTGCTGCCTGTCTGTCCATGTGGCTGGCCATCCGACTGCCAGGGCTCCCCCCTGGCCTTACACTTCTCCATCGGTCCTGCAAACAGCTTGGGGCCAGCCCCTTGGGGTCCTGCTTCACCAGAGGTTTCCTCCCAGAACTTTCCTTGACTCTTGCCTCAACTTGCCCAATCATGAGAATCGCTGGTGCACCTGTTAGAAATAGAGATTTCTAGAACCCTTCTGGAGATACCCTTGCGGGACCTGGAACCCTGTTTTGATGGCAGACGACCCGGTGGGTGCTGCCCGGGTGAGTGAGCTGTGGCTCAGCTGCAGCCCCGCAGCCTCCTATGCAGCCCCAGCCTCCCGGGAACAGCTGGGCCCCGGCGACGCACCTGGGCTGGTTCTCACAGCCCAGGGCTCTGGGGGGAGGGCTCCCTGAGGCCCGGGGTCAGAGCTGGTCGGCGCCAGGCTGCCAGGAGCCTGCGGAAGCCCGGTGTCTGGGACAGCAAGGACAGAGGTGCCCTCAGGACCCGCCGGCTCTGAGGAGGAGGAGGAAGAGGACAAGGTAGAAAGGAGACTTGGAGGGTCTCAGCGGCCTCAGCAGGTACAAACCCTGGGCAGGGAGGAGCCTGGCTGGTCTGCCTGGTAGGGGAGCCCTTCTGCCAAGACCCCGCTCCGCCCCCAGTGAGGCCCCGCCCTGGTACCAGCCACCCTTACAGTCCTGGGCCGCATCCAGGTTCGGTGAAGGAAGTGCCCATTGTGCGCACTGGAGGGGCCGGGGCAGGTTTGAATGGACAGAAAAGAATGAGAAAGGCGTTCCTGGTGGTGGCCACAGCGGGAGGCAGGAACAGGGCGTCTGAGAAGGATCCAGACCACCCTCATTTCCTGAGACTCCCAGTATTGGAAAAATGAGGAAATTTCCAAGTCGAGATTCAAAACCTCACTGCTGTATTTTTAACGCTTGCAATGAATTAATGAAGCTATAGTTAATACCCACCCACAACAGGGCGATGCAGGTACACTGGTCAGAAGAAGAGGACAGGATTGGTTTTAAATATAAATTCATAGTAGCCCACAGCCTGGGGGGAGTGGTGGGGGAGAAGTTAAAAGTTACTCGCTGAATGTCATCTGCTTGAGATCCTATCGCTGAGTCTTGGTGACTGTGTGAACGAGCGTATTCCGAGGCCACGTCAGGCGACTGAGTTTGGGGCTCCTGCTCCCTACGGAACAAAACTGTGGGTGGGTCATTAGGGAGACATATGGGATTCTGGTGGGGAGACCTGGGAGATGTGGTTGGATGAGGCAGGGCACCATGGGAGGATGGAGGAAGCATCTCGACCAACTGGGGGAAGCCAGGGGGACTTCCTGGAGGAGGTGGCTCTAACCTGAGACCTGAAGGATGAGTAAGCGTGAGTGAGATGAAGAAGGGCAAGAAGTGGGTTACCAGGAGGAAAGAATAGCAGGAACTGGCCAGAGGTGGCTGGAGCCCTTGGTATGAGAACTGAGGATGGAGAGGTGAGTAGGCAGGGGCAGACAAGGAAGCCCTCTCAGGCATATTCAGGAATTGGAACTTTAATTCCTACAGTCAGTTTAGCAGACTTTCTTTACTTGTAGATATTGTCAGTGTGGTTTTTAAAATTTGCATATATCTATGTTCCTTGTAGACAAATCGGTAAGTACAGAAAAGCGAAATGAGCAGGAAGGTTTGTCATCAGGAGTGTGAAAGTACACAGGTGTTGGGATGGGCAACTTGTGGCTTTTTCCTCCCCACCCCCACCCCCAAATAATAATGTTAAAAATCATGGCTGCCATTAATTTAGAGCATCAGGACTGTATAATATATATGTATGTGTATATATATATATATATATATATATATATAAGTTATCTGTTATATATATTATATATAAGTTATCTGTTATATAAGTTGTCTACTGCTATATAAATAAGTCACCACAAACTTAGTGGCTTAAAACAATATTCAGCTATGATCTCTGTTGCTGTTGGTCAGGAATCTCAGCATAGCTTAGCTGGGTCCTCTGCTGCATGGTCTCTCACAAGACTGCAATTAGGGTGTTGACCAGGTCTAGGGTCTCATCTAAAGGCTCTACTCGGGAAGGATCTATTTCCAGGCTCCTGTGTTTGTTGACAGAAGTGAGTTGCTTGAGGGTTGGCGGACTGAGTGCCTCAATTCCTTGTCATGTGGGATTCTCCAGCGTGGCTGTTGGCTTCATCAAAGTGTGTACGCTGAGAAGGAAGTAGAGTCTGCTAGCAGGATGGAAGTCACACTCTTTTGTAAGCAAATCACAGAACTGGCGGCCCATCACATTTGCTGTATTCTATTAGTTGAAAGCACATCACAGGTCCTGCCCACACTTGAGGAGAATGGATTACACAAGGGTGTAGACCCCAGGTGATGGGAACCATCGGAGGCCATCCTAGAGTCTGTCCACCACAAGTTCCCATAACGGTTCCAAGTGGTCTCTCTCCATATCCCCACTTTGCAAAAGAGGAAACTGAGACACAGAGAAGAAGGAGAGGAAGCTGCCAGGATGACTTCCCATGTACATCCAAATCTTATTCCTTATCAATAAGCTCTGAAAATTTATTTAACATCCACCAGTTCAGAGTCTACAATACACGAAGCACAATACTAGGCACTAGGATATATAGGAATAATTAAAACAAGGTGCCTGTGTTCAAGGAGCCTCCAGTGTACTGGAGGGCAAAGAAGGACATAAAAAAAGTTAATTTCACTTCAACTTAGTAGGTGATTAGTTGAAATATGCCCAAGCAGATGGTCTTATAGAGAAGGGAATAATTCATTGTATTGAGGGCAGGGAGGAGATCAAGGAAGGCTTCCTGGAAGGGGTGGCACTTGAGTGAAGTTCTGAGCCATTTTGTAACATTAAGAAGCTGTGGCTTCAGAAGCATGAGACGGTTTGTTCTGCCTGGGTAGGCATCAACATTCTTTCATTCATTGATTCCCTCCTTCATTCATGCAGCGTACATTTATCGAGCACCTGCTGTGTGCCAGGCCCTGGGTAGGTGCTCTTAGATGTCATATGCTGTCAAGTCCCTGCAGCAGCCTTGCTGAGC
Organism: Leucopleurus acutus; assembly: GCF_964270905.1. Taxonomy (NCBI): domain Eukaryota; kingdom Metazoa; phylum Chordata; class Mammalia; order Artiodactyla; family Delphinidae; genus Leucopleurus; species Leucopleurus acutus. Next base: position 78,656,943 of record NC_139155.1, on the reverse strand, counting down.
AAGAAGTACATAGAAAGTGCATACTGTGTGCAGAGGGTTGCACTGAGCAGAGAACAGCCCCCACCTGCATGGAGCTTACACAATTGAGGGTCGCACAGAGCAGGGTCCTACAGAGATCACCCCAACCAGAGGTGACATGGGGTATGTACCCAGTATTAAAATAATAATTGATGTTTGCAGAGTGCCCAGCACTATCTTCTCAGCAACTCTTCGTCTCCATCACCCCTTACTGCCTCCTCGTCCCATCTCCTCCAAATCTCTCACTCTGGACTGTTTCTGAGTGTTTGGGGGCTTCAGTTATTGAAGGAAGGATTCTGACTGGATTTGGAGTGCCAGCCTCCATCACAAGTCCCAGGCTTGCCCGGGGTTTTGGCTGCCCCAGTGTGGGTCCCTGACCGTGTCACATAGAAGTGACCCCTTACCTTGGCTTTCTTGACGTGTGATTAGCCACTAGGCCAACCAGCCATACCTGAGGTAGAATACAGTCTCATCCATTCATTCGTTCACTCCACACACTTTGGGTGCACGCCTACTATACTGGCAGGCACTATATTGCCCAAGAAATACAGTGTTTCTACCCTCCTGGCATTGCGTATGGGGAAAACCAAGGGATAGAAATCAAGTAAAGGGCAGATTACAAGCACGGGAGTTATATTCTATATTCAATGTGATGGGGACTGGCCCAACTCTGCCTCGTGTAAGTCTAGAGAAATTAACAATCGAGTTACCTTTCTTCGAATGAGTAGAAGATAAGCCTGAGGAGAAGGGGTGAGGGAGGGCGTTCCAGGCAGGGGAACAGCATATGCAAAGGCACAGAGGTGCAAAATGGCAATGGCACATTTGGGGCAAGCTGGAAAGTTCATCATGTGTACAGTTTTGGTGAAAAGAAGCAGTAGAAGTAGGGAGTAGACAGAAGAGAGAGTAGATGGGGAAAGGAGATTTTTTTGTTCTTTCTTTTTTTTTTTTTTTTAAGTTAGGATCCTATAAAGTAGGGCATACCATCATGGCCTCACCATTTTCACAGCCCTTCTGTCCTCGTCCCTATAAGCCAGTTGTCACCCACGAGCAGCTCTCAGGCGGACACGTCCTGTTGACACTGCAGCGTTAGATTTTATTGGGTTTGCTGTTGGAGCTTGTTGCCAGATGTAACATTTAGGAGATTTAACATTAAAAAAAAAAGATTCCATATTTCCAGCTTCTTGTGAAAGATCAGATAATCTGACCACGCTGGGGCTTCCACATCCCACCTGGAACAGTCAGCCGCAGCTGTAGGACAGTGATGGGTGCTCCAGGAAATGGGGCGATGGGTTTTCCAGTTCCATCTGCCCCTCTCTCTCAGCCCACGGCCTCATTCATATACACCCAGCCTGGCTCCAGAAAGCCTCAGTGACTGGGGTCCCTGCTTTGGGACCCTCCAACTCAGAGTTCCAACATAACCCACGAGTCACCCTATCTCCTGCCACCTGGAATGCTCGTCCAGCATCCCTTGGGTGCAACTGGCCATCAAAGGTGATCCTCTAGAGGGTCCTAACCTCTCAGCCACCTCTTCTAGCCCCCGTACCTAGAGGGGCTGCTCTGGGTGGCTCTCCACGGGCAAGGCTGGCTGAGTAGGGTTCAAGGCAGTGCTACCTTGGCCGGGCAGAGGGAAGCAGGGAAAGGAGAATGGGGCAGTGGAGAGAAAAGGCTGGGACCCCCACCAAGCCCCAGCACCTCTTTTCTCCTCTTCTAAGACACTTGTCTCTGATCCACTTACTCATCTGCATCTCTCCCTGTCTTCCCCAGAGTCTAGTACAACTCAGAATTTGGTGTCAGGAAGAGCTGACTTCAAATCCTGCTTCTGGCGCTTAACAGTGGTGTGACTTGGGCAGTCACTTCCCCTTAAGCGAGGACACTCGTGGCACCCACATCGTGGGGTTACTGCGGGGATGAGATGGGGTCAAGTGGCAGGCACAGTACCTGGCACTCCGTTCAGTAAAAGACAACTGTGTCCGCTCATTCTTCTTTCTTCCATCCAGTTCTTTCTCTGAGTGTCTGCAGCAGATGTGCTCCATGCCCTGTGCACATTTATTAATATTTCTTCACCATGTTTGGGCCCAGCTACTCTCCGTGTACATTCACTCCCAACAACCAGAACCCGCTTTGCCTGGGAGAGAATCTGAGGGCCCAGGAATTGACATCTTCCCGGGGGTGACACCTACCCAGTGATTGACGGGTGTGGCACCCTCACGTCCTAACGGGGGCAACTCTGGGGTATTATCTACACTGTCTGCAGCGCTTCCCTACAGGACGGAGCCTCTGGGGACTTGACTGATAGCACATCCTCTCTTGGTCACCTTCCCTTCCTGGTCCTCCTTCCCTCTCTCCCCAGCATTCTCCATGGAGACATTTCCCCATAAATCACTGCCACCCAAATCCTCTTCTCAGGGTCTGCTTCTGGGGAACCCAACCAAAGACAGGATCTCTTTTCATCTCAGCCTCCCAGGTGCCCCTCCCTCCCATCCTGGTTCCATTTCTTCCTCACTCTCCCCATTGGTCCTCCCTGCTCTGCCTTCCGCTCCTGGACGGCTCACTCAGCCACCTCCACCACCACCTTGGAAGCAGATGGCATCACCTGGGCAAGAGAGCTCCCTTCACAGTGATTTATGGTCCTTGATTGGGCAGTTGTTATTTTTAGCTGTCTCCCTCCACCTTCTGCTGTCCTCCAGGATAGAGGAAGTTCAGCCCTGTTTCTTGGGCATCAGAGGGGGGCTATGTCAGTGGTTTTCAGCTGGGGACAATTTTGTCCCCCGAGGGACATTTGGCAGTGTCGGGAGACATTTTGGGCTGTCACAACTGGCATCTAGTGGGTAGGGACCAGGGTGCTGCTAAACATCCTACAACATGCAGGATAGCCCCCCTGCCCGCCACTGCAAAGAATGGTCCCAAGTGTCGGTAGTGCTGAGGTTGAGAAACCCTGGGCTTTGTGTTTCTCTACTACTTTTAACTTTTTGTGACTCTCAGGATATCACATCCTCCTCTTGTAAATACCAGGCAGCCAAGATGCTATGTTGCCTGCTGTCTGGAGCCTGCAATCAGAGAAAGGTCCAGAAGTGATAATAACTAACACATGTTGATGTGTACGCTGTGCTAGGTCTGTAGCAAGCTGTTTATGTTATTAGCAATCCTATGAGGTTTTTAAAACTCCCCATTTTACAGGTGAAGAAAATGAGGCTTGGAGAGGGAGAGCAACTGCTGAGTATCCATCCCCTTTGAACCTGGGATTTTCTCCAAAGCCCACGCTCTCAAACACTATGCTAGATGCTGTCGACTAACTGGCGGCTCATAAAATGGGTACTTCCCATGGGACACAGCTACATATGTTCATTGTGCAAGAGGCATCTGTGTTCCCATCGTTGCAAGTCCCCAAGAGGACAGATCATGAGACAGCATGGATGGAGGCCCTGGCCTCATGAGGGAGTAAGATCCCATCTCCATGGGTGCTTAAGTCTGACAGATGTCGGGCCAGCGATGGCCCTTTGAAACTGTCTCTCCTTGTATCGGTCAGCTTTGGCTGTGTAACAGTCCACCGCCAAAGCAAGCACCTGTTATTTTAAGTCACTATTGAAGTTCACAATTGTGCAAGTCAGCAGTTCGGATCTGTGGTCAGCTGCCAGGTTGGCTGGGGGCTGGCTGATCTAGAAGGCCTTTAGCTGGATGACTCATCTCTGTTACACCCGGTCACTCAACCTCTAGCAGACTAGTCTGAGCTTTTATACGTGGCAGTGGCAGGATTTTAAGTGAGAGGAGCTATGACAACTCTCGGAGCTTTTCCTGGGAACCGGGAAGTGTCAGCTCTGCTGCATTCTGTTGATCAAAGCAAGTTACAGGACCAGCCCAGACCCAAGGGGTGGGGAAGTAGATTCCACCCAAAGTATTATCACCGTGCAGTTTCCTCCATCGGCATTTTCCTCCCAGGCTGAGGTCACCTGTTCATGTAGTCTTTATGGTTGGTGGTACCAGCACTTAACCTGGCTCCACAAAACTGTCAATTACTCAGCTATGTGGCCTTGGTCAGTTACTTAACTTCTCTGGGCCTCAGTTTCTTCATTTATATTATAGGACAAAGTATACTCTTCCTGCCTACCTCACAGGTTGTCGTAAAGCTCAAACAAGATAGTGGAGGAAGAAGGGCTATTATTCTATTACCTGTCCTTGAAACAGAAGGAGGCCCGGCTGCTCACACCAGACACGTGCCTCTCCCCTCCCTGAGCCAAGTCTCCTGCAATTTATCAGTAGCCAAAGCCTGACAAGCTCCTGGTGGATTCTCTGTCAATCCTCCTGTCTCTTTTTCCAAGGAAAACCCAAGTGGTTTTGCCAGAAACACTCAGAATTTTTTTCACTCAAGTTCAACTCTTAAGCATTGACCAAGAGCCCCTTTTATGATTGCGTTGTTTGGTCTAAGAGCAAATGTGGAGATTCCTTGGCCTAAACTGCTCTCCGTTAACCCCTCTCACCAGAAAAGGCTCTCTATTATTCAAGAAATACAGCCTGTGTGCTCTGAGACATCTCATAGACCTCAGGTTCTGAGATGGCAGAAAAGAACTGTGGCCTCCTGGATGAGGCCAGCTCTGTGGAAGAGTATCAGGCCTGCTCAGTACATGGTTACCCTCCTGCCAGGGACCCCGGGGATCCGCCACCAGACACCCCACAAGCCTGGGGAAACTGAGACCAGTGGTTTGAAAAGAAGAGTGTGATTAGCCCAGCTGGGATAAAGGGCCTTTGGGTTGTTTGGGGCAGAGGAGAGAATGAACACCGTCATATAGTTATGAAAACTGATTAACCCCAGTTATTGAATGCTGACTTTGTGCCATGTCCCCTGCTGAAGACTGGGGACCATTCCTGTCCCATTCACTGTTATACCCCCATGCCTGGCGTTGAGCCCAGTCCAGGAGATGCGGGGATTTGTGGCATGATCTCATTTAATACCAAGCAGGTACCATTATTACCATCCCCCTTTTGCAGATGAGAAGACTGGGGCCCTGGGCATGGAAAGAATTTGTCCAAGTCACACAGCTAGGAGGTGGCAGAGTCAAGACTCAGACCGATCCTGTCTGGCTCTGAAGTGCACACTCACAGCTACACAGCGGCCCCTTCAACTCTGCTGGCTCCAAAGAGTCTAGACCTGTGGGCGGGATGCGGGAGGGGTACAAACAAAAACATGCAAAGCAGACAGATGACCCCGAAGTTTCTTCCTGTAGCGGCCCGAGCCACTGTTCTCTCCACCCTCCCCCAATCAAAAGCACCCTGCCCTTCTCCTGGTGCCAGCGTGGCACGTCGCCAAGAGGACCGATTTGGCCTTTTTGTACTGATTTAACACTTTTTACATCCTTACTTGTACCAGGCACTGTTCCATGCACTTCCCCTGCCTTAGTTAATTCCAGCCTCAACACTAGGAAGATTCTGCAACCCTCCAAAGTGATCAAAAAGCGAGTGGTGTCGCTGGGATTCAAAGCCCAGCAGATTTCGTCATCATCATCATCAACAGTATCGCATTTACCATTTTGACGTCTCACCATAGGCCAAGCACAGGCTAAGCATTTTATGTGCACAGATCCTCACATCCACTCTCTGAGGTAGGGTTCTTTATGATCTCCAGTGTGCAGAAGAAACTGAGTTACAGAGAAGTGAATTCACTTCCCCCAGATCACGACAGTAAATGGCAGAGCCAGGATTCACCCAGAGCTAAGACTGGAGGCCGTGGTCTTACACATTGGGCTTCATCACTCCCGCTGTGGGCGTTGAACCTGTTGACTATGCACATTACATAACATTGAGGGAATAGATTAAAGAATGAGCGCATGAATAAAAGGGAGCACTTCCAGGCACACCCGCCCCCAGCGACCAGAGACGGGAGGGAAGGGGGTCTCCGTTAAGCCTTAGCTCTGGAGCAGCTGGTTGCAAAGGTGGAGAATGGGGCAGGACTGCTGGAGAAACCCTGGGAGATGTTCACTGCGAAAGCATCATCTTCTTACAAAGCCCCTGGGGAGGGGTCTCTGCTGACCAGTGTTCCTGGGGCGCTGACACCTCTCCTGGCTGGACAGGGAAGAGAAGGGGACTTTGGAGGAAGGCCATCATCCTCTGCCTGTGGAACGGTCACCACACGCTCTGTTAATGAGAACTTGGCAGTGACCCCTCAGTCCCTGCGGAGGGCAGGATTCCATTTCTACCGGTCGAGTTGCACAGAGCTTGGCAGAAGCCACAGCCAGAGGAGCACGGCCTGCCTTGTCCATCGGGCCTTACAAACAGTCACTGCCCAGCCAGCGCCCTCTGGAAGGAGCACAGTTAGAACAACAAGGGACCAAATGGACATTTAAGGCGCCTCCTCTTTCCCCGCAAAAAAGAATCCTGCTTTCTCCTGGGTGCAAGGGGAAGTAGGGTTTTAAAAACATTACTGAGTGGCTGGTGTGCCAAGCTCTGTGTGTGCTCCTGGACCCCAGTAGTCCATCCTATCCTTAAGGTGACCCTATGTTTATTCTCCCACATAGAGGGATTCTATTCAAATATGAGTCAGATGACATCACTCCCCTCCTCGAAGCCTTTCGGAGGCTCCCCAGTCCCTCAGAACGAGGTCCAAATCCTTCACCATGGTCCACAAGGCTTTTCCCCTACCCTGTTATTTCTGGGGTCTCTTTTCCTACTGCCCTCCCCTCTCGCTGACTCCACCCCAGCCATACCGCTATTTCTCCAGCACATCAAGCATGCTTATGCCTCAGGGCCTTTGCACTGGCTGTGCCCTCTGCCTGGAAACCTCTTTCCCAGGTATCCCCACATCCCATTCCTTCATCTTCATCAGGTCCTGATGAAGTGATACCTCATCAAAGAGGGCTTTACTGACTATCCTAGAATCCCCTGTCCCTTTCCATCTCCCTTCCCTGTTGTGGTTTTCTCCAAGGCATCGTTACCCCCCGACACACGAGAATGTCACCTCCATGTGTATAGGGACCTGGTGTGTTCATTCTGTGTCTCTGGGACCTAGCACAGTGGCCGGCACTTGGTAGATGCTCAAAAGGCATTGGTTGGCTGAACGAATGACCCTTTTAGATTGGAATGAACGACCCTATTTTACAGATGAAGAATCTGAGGTTCAGAAAGTTTAAGGGACTCACCTGAGGTTTCCTACCCCATAAGTAGACAACTCCAGATGAGGAAGAGAACATCACTTTATGAACTGCATAATCTTCTGTTATCCAGTCTTCTGTTTTCAAACATTTGTATTGTTTCTTCTCTCTAATCAATAACTTGATGACCCTCCTTGTACATTCGTCTTTTTTCCTATATCTATTTCCTTAAGATTTTATTTCTCCCCTTCTCTCCCCTGTTTCTGTTACCATATTCTGGGGGCTTAGAGTCAAATTATTATTATTGTAAAATAGTTTTATTGAAAAGGTCTTGCTTTAGATAATTATTTTTCTATAAACCTTTCTAAAAAGCTTTATCTTTTTGTTTTCCTGGTTTTGTCACTGAGTGTCAGTGATTAAAAACCATGATCTCTAAAAAAAAACCCAAAAAAACATGATCTCTCCATTGGGGGATTATTTATTTTGATTTCTCATTTGGTCAACTGGGGCTTATATTTGAGTGGGTTTTTTTTTTTAATGGACATGTAAGTGGCAAACTTTCTAAGTCTTTGCACGTCTAGGAACGTATTTCTGGCATCTTAGCCCATGAAAGGAGATTTGAAGGGAGTAGAATTCTTGGGCCACAATCCATTAGCCAGGATTGGGTATATAGGGTGTGTGTGTGTGTGTGTGTGTGTGTGTGTGTGTGTGCAGAAGTATTTTATTGAGCTATCATAAACATACAGTAACATGCAGAAATTTTTAGTGTGTAGCTCAATAAAATTTTGACAAGAAATTCACCCATACAGCCCTCAACCAGATCAAGATATAAAATATTTCCTTCAGCACAGAGTGTTCCCTTGGGCTCCTTTCCATCATTCTTCCACCCACCAGATGATATGTTCTGATAATGCCATAGCTTAGTTTTGTCTGTTCTTGAAGTTCGTATAAATGGAATCCTACTGTATGGACTCACGTCTGGCTTAGTTCACTCCACATAATGTGTCTGCGATTTATCCATATTGTCACGTGTATCATTAGTTCCTTTTTGTTTGTTTTCATCTGAGTGGTATTACATTGAATGAATGTACCATAGTTGGTTTATCCATTTTCCTCTAGATACACAGAGTGGTTTCCAGTTGGGACTATTATTGTCACACAGGTCTTTTTGTGAACATTGCGTTTACTTCCCTTGGGTGTGTATGTAGGAGGGGAATTGCTGGATCATGGAGATGGTGTTTAGCTTTGTAAGAATATATCAAACAATTTTCCAATGTGGTTGGACCATTTTTAATACTTGTTCCACATCCTGAACAGCACTTGAAATTGCCAAGGTTTTAAAAACTTGTTGTGTTGAGCTTCCCTGGTGGCGCAGTGGTTGAGAGTCCGCCTGCCGATGCAGGGGACGCGGGTTCGTGCCCCGGTCCGGGAGGATCCCACGTGCCGCGGAGCGGCTGGGCCCGTGAGCCATGGCCACTGAGCCTGCGCGTCCGGAGCCTGTGCTCCGCAACGGGAGAGGCCGCGGCAGTGAGAGGCCCGCGTACCGCAAAAAAAAAAAAAAGGTTGTGTCGATGTTTTGCTTTGTTTTAACCACTATGCTGGGTGTGGAGAGAGATCTTGTGGTTTTAAGTTGCACTTCTCCGATGACTAGTGCTGAGCACCTTTCCATGCACTCATTGCTCGTTTCGATGCCTTCTTTTGCGAAATGCCTGTTCAACTCTGTGGTCCATTGACTTCTTTGACTTTTGGTTTTGATTGTCAGAAATCTGAGGCAACCTGATTTTTTTCCTTTACAAAGATCACCTGGGTTGTTGCTTAGAGTTTTTTTGGTTCATTTTGCTTCACTTTTTCTTAAATACTTGTAGATTTTTTTCTTATCTCTGAAATGTCCTGACGTTGATATCTGCTAGATTTAGATTTAGCTGAAACTCAGTCCAGCCAATTATACACGGAAAGCTCAAGGCAGTTTTCCATTATTATTATTTTTTTTTAAAGGATCCCAAGGGGATCCCCTTCTTTTTTATATAAATTTATTTATTTTATTTTATTTATTTTTGGCTGTGTTGGGTCTTCGTTGCTGCATGCTGGCTTTCTTTAGTTGCACAGAGCGGGGGCTACTCTTCGTTGCGGTGCGCGGGCTTCGCATTGCGGTGGCTTCTCTTGTTGTGAAGCATGGGCTCTAGGCACACAGGCTTCAGTAGTTGCAGCACAGGGACTCAGTAGTTGTGGCTCGTGGGCTCTAGATCGCAGGCTCAGTAGTTGTGGGGCATGGGTTTAGTTGCTCTGTGGCATGTGGGATCTTCCCGGACCGGGGCGCAAACCCGTGTCCCCTGCATCGGCAGGCAGACTCTCAACCACTGTGCCACCAGGGAAGCCCATTCCACTGCAGTTTTTAATTCGGCAATTATGTTTTCATCTCCTCACGGTCTTCCCTAATCTCAGATATGCCTCTTCTGTGAAAGCTTCCCCTCGTTTCTTAGGTGTAGCATCCGTTAGAACTGTATCAGGAACCTGAACTAGAAATTTGACAAAGTTTCTTCTGATTTCTTTTAATCCCTCCCTCCCATGAGGACGCATCATCCCATGCTCTTGGATGCACGATCTCATGTTTAATATTGTTCCTCTGCTTATTCTTCCTAAGGGAGCTTTCTGCGGGTACAATGTAGGGTATTGAGTTGGGCTTTTCTAAGATTAGGCATCCTATTGGTCCTTTCAGGCCCAGTGGAAGTGAGAAGGAAAAAACAGAGGTTGTTACCGAGCAGCATTTCTGGTTTGGAATTCCAGGCACCTAGGAGAGCAGAGTAGAGATTTGCACCATGGCCAACTTCATCAGGAAGCTCAGCTTCGGGTCAAATAGTGTCTTGTCTCTGATAATTGTGGAATCAGGGGAATAGCAAAGGCAATGCCCTTAACTCTCTGCTAAGCCTGGCTTCGTTCAGTGACAGCCAGCCGCGGCAATGCTCTCAGATGACTAGCTTCCCCTTGGGGTTCCCCACAGCATGGCAGCCCATACTACACCCTTCCCAGAGGCACCAGCTGGATATAAATGAACTGCTTGTTACTCCCCACCCCTGACAGGTATGCTCTGGGGTCTTTTCCCCAGACTTTCACACATGACCTTCCATGAATCTGTTCAGATATTCCTCCAATCTAATCCCATCTCCACACTATTTTGCATAATTATCTGAAGTTTGGGGCAATGTGGATGCCAACCGTCCCTAGTTTCTAGATCCAATAAAGGCTTTTCCCTGGTTTTTCTATGCCATTGGTAATTTCAACAGATATCCCAGAGAGAAACACAGAGAGACTTGCCTGCCAAAGGCATCCTCTGCCCGAAAGTCTTTTCACCATTCCCTGAATCCATATGAAGCCAGCATCTAATTAAATAGAGATCAGTCAGACCTCACCTGTTAACACACTCCTTGTATTTCATTACATATTCCGAGAACCTTCTTATTAACTGTAAATTGCACACATAGCTAAGTGTGCTGTAGAGGTGTAGTCACGGCCCAGGGCCTGTTTTACTGCTGAAACCAAGGTACTTTCAGGTTTTGAGAAAAGGGAAGACGAGTTACACAAAAACCCAAAGCCTTGGAAGGGTTTTTGTTTCTAAAGGAGGGGGGGGTCTGGGGCCGGCCTCTACCTCAGAAATAGTTTCCTTCTTCCCTGAGCACCTCGAAGTGAATGCTGAGTCCACCCCAGCTACGTGAGCAACCCAGGCTTTAGCAAAAGCATAGATTACAAGACCAGCCAACACTGATCTCCTTCCAGGCTTCGACAAGTGTTCCCAACAGCTCCACCGAGTACGCGCATCGAATGTCCCATCCTACAGATGAGGAAACTGAGGCTCAGAATGGTCCAGGGAGGGCCACACAGCTAGTGAGAGGCAGAGCTGGGATTTGAATCCATGTTTATCTCCTTTAGTTCTCAGAGCAGACTGATGAGGTAGACATCATTATTTCTACTTGAAGTTAAAACAACTGAGGCCCCAGAGAGTAAAGTTGAGAGGCAGGTTCCCTTCCACCACGCTCAGGTACAGTAGAGCAAAGACTCAGCCCAGGCAGGGGTCTAAGGACCTGCTGGGAGCCCAGGATGGAGGTGCGAGCTGATGGGAGACCTTGGGAACGTGACAGCCTGTAGGTGACGGTTGAAGCTACTGGAGTGGGGAAGAGGCAGCTCAGGATGGAGAAAAGAAGAAGGACTGAGGGAAAACCCTGAGCAAAGAAACATGTGCAGGATGACACCAGAAGAGGCATCCACAGAGGGGATGGGACAGGGCAGTGGGTGAAAACCAAAGGAGGTTCTTCCAAAGGATGGGGGTCCTCAAAGGCCAAACTTCCTCTGGCAGGGGCTCGACATAGAGTTGCTGGTCCCATATGGTGGGGACCCTCTGGAGGTCCCATATGGAGGGGGCGTCAGAATTACCCACAGGGCTTATGAAACTCAGGTCCTTGTGCCCCGCTCCCGAGTCTCTAAGTCAGTAGGTCTGGGGCAGGGGACGGGGGCAGAGGGGGGCAGGAATTTGCATTTCTAACATGTTCCCACTTGACGTCCATTCACCTCGTCCACATTCCAGAGGGCCAGCTTTTGTAAGAGGAGGGAACATTAGCCTGGGTTCAAGGTGCTCAGCCAGGTCCCTGAGCTTTTCTTCTTTTCTCCCCTCGCTCAGTCCTTTCTGCAAACTCCCCCGACCCTCTGTTTATCTACAGCTCTCTTTCTGAATGGAAGTATAAGTACACCCAGTAAAGTGCACGCATCTTAAAGGCACACACTGGATGGATATTTACATGGATGTACACCTGTGTGTCCACACCTGGACCAAGATGCAGAACATTTCCAGTGCACCTAGCAGTCTTCCTCATGTGTCCCCATAATCAGTAACCCACACCTAGAGGTGTTCTAGGGAGGAACGGGGTCCTTCCTCTTGAACTTCATGAGATGCAATCACACAGTGTGCTCTCTTTGTGCCAGAGGCCCCTTCTCGATAGTTGACAGGTTTATTTTTTATTCCTCACTCACTCCAAACATTCAGTCCAGAAAGTGCAAGTGACTACATCCATGAATACTCCCCTGTGCCTCTTCCTCTGTGTAAGGAGCGTTTTCCTCGAGATCCTCCTACTTCTTTTCAGTTCTCAAAACAGCACTGTAAGGAAGGTGTTTATATTCCTGCCATTTTATGAGGTTCAGAGAGGTTAAGACATTTGCCGCAAATCCCATAGCCTATAAGAAGCAGCCTCAGGTAGTTTGAATCCAGAGCCTGCCTTTAACCATGAGACCATCCTGCCTCCCTCCCAGTGGAGCCTTATGACCCAGTAGACATGCATGTCAGTGTTTGTTGATTGACTGAATGAAGTGATGAAGTGTCCTTCCCACCCCCAAAGCAGCTGTTCTGCTGATCTTTGGAGTTGCTACATTAAAAAGCAGCCTAGGATCACTTCCCAGGGCTCAAAGTCAGGCTAGCTTTGCTCGCGGGGTGAACAGTGGATTCACATCCCCAGTGGTCTAGCCTCAGCCTGACTCAAAACTGAGCTGGCCAGTTTGGGAGGCTGAGCCCCGGGACCTGGAGGTTGGGCTCAGTGAGACATGCCCCCCGGAGCCATCAAACGCCAAAGTCGACTGCACTGCCTCTCTTGAAGCATCCTGGCACCTTTCAGGGTCCCCAGCTGTGGTGCTTGTGTGGCATTTATACCAGCCAGAAGCACGACTGCTCTATTAAACCGCAGAAGGCAACCTCGAGACAGTTGAACAGCCGATAGCCTTTGTGCTAGCAAAAGAGATACAAAAAAGGTGTCATAAATGGATAGCTTTTTTCTTCCCTAATTTTTCAAAGTGGATAAAAAGAAAGAGAGAGAGGAAGAGGGGGGAAATGGGCCTAATTATAAATGAGTGGCGTGAAGTTAATGATGACTCACATTTTAAATTGGTATTTGACAAGAACAAGAAAGAACTGAAGCCAGAACAATTAGGAAGTAATGAAGAGCTTAAAAAACAGAGAGAAAAGCGGGTGAGGGAAGGATCCCTGAAGGCCATGCCTGGAAATGACTAAGTGTGTCTCAGGGCCAGACTGGGGGTGGGTGTCCCATAGAGGAGCCACCGGAATGATTCTAAAGAGTTGGTACAGATGGGAGGGGCTCAGAAAGTCCAGCCAGACCACCAGCCTCAAATCTGCCCACTCCTTGTCATGTCCAGCTCCTCCACGCTGATCCAATCCCCTGACCTCTCTCCCTGGAGCCCAGAAATGACCACCTTGCTGGTGCCCTTCCTTCCCCTCTCTGCCTCTCTCCCAATCCGTTCATCTCAGGAACCAGAGGAATCTGTCTAGAGACAAGGTGACTGCCATTCCCTTGTTCCAGATCCTTCTGTAGCTTCTCAGTGCTTATCAGAGAAAATCTCAATGTCTCGCCTTGATCTGCAAGTTCTAATCTAAGTGGTGAGCTGATGTCTACCTGTCCAGCCTCATCTCAAGCCAGGTGGGCCCTCACCCTGTCCACATCAGGATTCTGGCATCCTCAAACATATCACATTTGTTCCAACCTCAGGGCCTTTGCACATACTCTCTCCTTTACTGGAAATACCCTGCCTTCACATGAGGCGCAGAGGGACCCATTCAAGTTTAACTTCATGTCAGAATAAATGTTGCAGAATGCCTAGCTGAAGGAAGTTTCCCCAGTCATTCTCTTTCACTACACCCTGTGGCATTTCTCCATAGCCCTTATCATGGCTTGCAATGATAGCTTTTATTTGCTTGCTGTTATGTTGTCTAGCTCCTCCTCTGGACTATGAAGCCAGGGACTGTGGATGTTTTATTTGCCAATGTGTAACTCAGGATCGAACACAATGAACTACATGTAGTAAAAGAAATGAGAAAGCCATCTTATGCAATGATTCCAGTTCTGGCTTCAGGCACAGCTGGATCTAGGTGATCATTGTCATCAGGAATCTTTCTCTGTTTACCTAGATCTGCTCTCCTCTGTGCTGCCTTCATTCTCAGGCGAGGTCTCCTTGGGGCAGGCTTTAGCAACTCCAGTGGGAAAGGAGGCTCTCCTTTCAAATCGTTTCAGCCAGAGTTCAGTTACCATTTATTCACTGGACAAGTCTTTCTCTATTGAGTGAGCACTTAGCTATGTTTCAGGCACTATTCTAAAAACCAAAGAGTCATCAGTAAACGAGTGGAGTCCTTGTCCTCTTGGGGTTTACATTCTAGTGGGGGAGACAGACAATAAACCAGTCAGGATGATGAGCCCCTTCAACCAATGATAACCGGGAGGGGCTTGGAGAGAAACGGGCAGGAGGTGGACAGGTGAGAATCCAGCTGATGTGTGGGACCTCTGACTGCCCCGGCTGCAGGTGCCTGCTCCTCAACCGATCTCATGGCAATGAGAGCAAGGGGAGGATTGTCCCAAAGGAAAATCATGAGATATTTCCAGAAAAGGGTGGGATGGAGACAGTCAGGCAAACCCAGGAGGTGCCCTCCTCAGACCATGGAGGGAATAGACTCAGGGACTCAGGACCCAGGATTGCTGACCCTACACCAAGTCTCATGGTATGTACCCCTCTGTGCCAGGCACTGTGGAAAACACTCTAGGCACTGGTGGAGAGAGGTCATTTCTGGCCTTGTAGCTTCTCACCTCCAGGGTGGGACAGTGGTGTGTCGGGATCAAGCAAGGGACCCTGGAGCACCTGAGCGTGTCAATGTCTGACTCAAATCAGAGCAGACTCTAGGAGGTCCCTGAGAAACTTTCACAAGCAGGAGAGAAAGATCTGGAGGTACCACAGATGCATGAGGCTCGGCCCCCATTCTCCACCCCATCTGAGCCACACCATGCCTGACACCACGAGCCCCTGACTGGTTGGGGGTCGGTGGTCCTGGTGGTCATTGGCTATTGCACTGCTTTCCTTCTCTGCAAAATGTTTCTCTGGCCTTAAGATCAGGTATGCCCATGAGAGTGCACTGTCTCATCTGTTTTGTGGGTCTCAGAAAGTGAGAGCTGAGAATTGCAATTTAGTGGGACTGGGGTAATATTTTCTCCAGAAAGGGTAACTTCCAGAAACACTTGTGTCTGGGGAGGAGGCCAAGCTTCGGGTCGGGTTTGTTTTCAACAATCTTGGAAGGGTTTTCAGGTTGCCTCCATGTTATTGGGAAGTCATCTGAGGCCCTGAGATTAGTGTCCAAGGGATTAGAAATGTTGCCTTGTCCTCAAGATGACTGTCTCAGGCAGGGGTAACACCTGGCTTTCATCTCAAATGCCATCTCAAAGGGGTTGGTAATGACTGCCTGGACCACCATGTTGAGCACAGATACAGGCTCAGCAGGAAAGTGTGCCATGATCCACTAGTAATGTCTGCCAGGGATACAGGAAGAGTGGGTTGTGCACACATGCCAGATATTTACCACACCTGATCAAATGGACAACATTGTGCTTCCTAGAGAAAAATGTCCCACTAGAAATAGAGGCAGGGTGATAACAGGCATTGTCCCAAGGTCACATGTCACAGTAAAGAGCAGAGTCTGAGGTCAGACCACTCCTGGTTCCACCACTTGTATACTGTGTGACCTCGGGCCAGTTATCTACCTCTCTGAACCTCAGTTTCCTCTTCTCATTATTATAGCAATAACATCACTCCTATCACATAGGAGTTTTTAAAGATCAAATGGGATCACATATGCAATATGATTCAATAATCCCTGTTTCCCTTGTTTCCATCCTCTCCTCCTGTGGCCATCCATACCAAGGAGGTGAGAAGTCAGAAAGGGGAGGCAGAAGACCTCCTGGCATAACAGGCTAAGGAATGTGCAGAAGGGCTAACCTGGAAATGAACTAAAATTGGAATAATTAAGGAGCAATGGGAAGTTTAAAAAACCAACCCCAAAGCTTCCACTAGAGGTACAAGCTTGTCCGGCTGGTCCACTGCTTCCTGGAGAGGCTGTTGGGAGCGGTGGTTGGAGCCAGACCACACGGGTTAAAGCCCAGCTCTTCCTCCTACTGATTGTGTGATATCACCTCTCGTGTCTCCGTTTTCTCATCTGTAGAATGGGAGTGCTGAGAGCCCCTTCCCCCAGGTTGAGATGTCAATTAGGTAAGACCTAAGGAAAGTACTGGCACAGTGCCTAGCACATAGCAAATACTATTCGAGTTATTTTTATTATTATTGTCTAGCAAGTAGACAAGGTTCCTCTGGAGCCTGGAAGCCTTATCACTAGGCTTCTTTCTTTCTGTCACATCATGACCACATGATAATGGGGGATGTTGAAGAAATCACCCCAGAGGAGAATTCCTCCAGCTCCGCCCAGGAGATGCACCCTTCCTGCGGTCTGGGGCTGGAGGACGTCCAAGGCCACTGGGTGACCACGCCATGCGGAGGCTTCTGAATCCCATCCGGGCAGATGGTGTCCCCCGGGTCCTTCACTAATTATCCTACAGCAGAACCTTGCTGCTTCCCACTCTAATGCCCAGTAATCGGCCAAGAAACCTCGCAATCCACTATTTGCAAACAATTAGCCCAGTTCACGGCCTCTGCAGCATCAGTTAATGTGGACATGAACATAATTTATGGGGAAGCAGGGACGGACACAGGGGGTTGAGGTCACAGCAACCGTAAACCTCTGGCTCAGATGAGATTCCCGCGGAAGGGGGCTGACAGTGGGGATCCTTCCCCCTTCAATTTTACAGGTGTGGGCCACTCCCCACCAGAGGCCTCCAGGGACCCAGAGTCAGAGGTCTGTGGCCAGGGCCTCTGAGCTCAGGTCCTGGTCATCCAGGACTCAGACAGTCTACCTCGGCCATCCCCCTGCCTCCACGCAGGCTGCCCCGGCACCTCTTCAACCTGAGAGAAAGATGCTGCAAACCCACGGATCTCTCGGCCTCTTGGGAACAGTCTCAACTTTGGGGAACCCTTGAGGAAGACAACACAGATGCCCTTCACTGACCCCACCTCAGGCCAAGGGCAGTGCCTGGAGGGAGAAGGGGCTCCCCAGGCCCATTTCTCCGAAGGCCCAACCCAAATATGTCGGGAAGCAAAGGCTCAGAGGTGAGGCCAACTCTGGCTTTAGTCCCAGCTTGGCCACAGATTGGCTGTGTGACCATGTACACGTCTCTTAACCTCTCCAAGCCTCAGTTTTAACATCTGCAAAATGGGGATTTAAAAAATCAAGTGGGCAAATGGGTTCAAGCCCTGTACTTTGGTCACTGGAGGTTTCTGTTGGCAGTTGCTGGAATAATAGTTAACAGAGAAACAGCAAATCCCTTAGAGGGCTTCAGAGCTTCCAGAACACCTTACAACCACAGTCCCCAAAGATCCCCCTGAAGGGTAAGGAAAGGCAGTAGCCCAGTCATCTCGAGACTCCACCGCGGGAGGATCCACTTCCCAGCAAGTCACTGGCTCTCTGCAGCACGGGTCTCGCTGCCTGTTGCCAGGAGACATCAGCTTCTCACCACGTGGGTCTCTCCACGGTCGGCTCCCAGCTTTCTCCCCAGCTTTCCCCAGGGCGAGGGGTCCGAGAGACTGCCAGTGTTAAACACTTTGCAGGCATCATCTTACCTGACCCTCACTAAGGCAAGCGCAGGAGAAGGCAAGAAGACAGAAGCCTCCGTCTCTATTGGAACCAAATCTCGGAAGTGACATCCATCACTTGAGCTGTATTCTCTTCGTTAGAAGAAATCACTAGGTCCCAGCCACACTCTTGGGGGGAGCGTTCACAGGGATGCAGGGATGACTCTGGGAGGCAGGGGTCACTGGGGGCACAGTGGAGGCTGCCTACCCCGAAGGGACAGTTAGCGTCATTACTGAGTGCCAGGCACTGGATTAAATGCTTTGTGGCCATCACCTATTCAGTCCCCACTATGGCCCCGTGGGCTAAGTGTTACCCACCCCTCAGCAAGGGCTGAGCAGAACAGATGATCATCCAACAGAGAAAGACAAATTGACCCCTTAAAAGATGCTGGTAGGAAAGGAAAATACATCCTAAGAAGCAAAAAAAGAAGTCTGCCAAATACTGTTACCATCCCTACTTTATGGGTGAGAAGGTTGAGGCTCAGAGGAGTTAGGTAACTTGCCCAGAAATTGGGAGGAGCTACTGGAATTCGAACCATGTTTTTATCGTTGGCCTCTCGCTCCACAAAGGTCAGGCCACTGTCCTTTGGGATCCAGCCACAGACTGGCTGGGCCACCCTGAACATGGGAAGTTGAATATCTGATTAATGGGGTCAGGAAACTGGCCTACTGGCCGGTGAAGGGAACTTTGCAAATGAACTGTAATCCAGTAATGTTATTTCCTTGCCTGGGGCAGACTGAGTGTTCTGGGCCAGCAGAAGCAAACTCCTTAGCTCATCTGGCTTGGCGCATTGGAGACTTGAAAGTTACTGGAGAATTGTAGCCAGCCAGCACCGTTTGCTCAGGTTAAAATTGGGAGAGCAGAGCTGATCCCACTGGAAAGAAACTGCCTCTAACTCCCAAAGGTGGCAAAGCACAGGAGCAGAGCCCAGGAGGCCAAGAGAATGGTCTTATCCCCCCTGACCCCAGCAAGCCAGCAGGCCAGCCTTCCAGAGCTCATACCCAGGAGGGATGGGGACCTGGGCCCCAGCCAGGCCTGGTTCCCTGTCCCAGCTCGGCCACCATCTGACTGTAGGGCCCTGAGCAAGCCACAAACACCTGTAAGCCCCAACTGCCAGGACTGGGAGCGATGGTGATCCAAACTCGCGGGACCACGGAGAGGATGAGAAGGCGTAAGACCTGCAAAACACCCCTCAGAGCGTGGGTGCCGAGCCCACGCTGGCTCTTCTCGGCATGTGGGACGTGCCAGACAGAGGCATGTCATCGTTGTGCTTCTCTTCCTCGTGCTGGGCACAGACTTGGCTAATCAGTTAGACCAGCAAGGAAGAATGCAACTTCTGGACAGGGTGAGGGCTCGAAAGATGCAAATCCAGGAATTGGAAACATTCTCAATCATGGAGTCACTACGAAGTGGGTCATGGCGCTATTTCTAAAGAAAGCTTTGGTCCAAAGAGTTATTGATGGCAACTGGGTCTGTCTCGACACCTCAAAAGAACAGAGTGCCCCCGACACCTGGGAGGTAGCCAGGTGCAAGGCAGATGGGGAGCAGTGCTTGTCACTCATTGCAGAGGGCTTCCTAAGACCCCACGGGGACGTGGATCGATCTGCGGTCTCTGCCGTATGCCAGCTCTACCCTGGACCCTTCTGCATGATCTGTGGCAATTCTCGACTTACTAGAAAACCGTGAAATGATGTACATGCTCTGTGATCTTGGGAGAGAGACCTAACCCCTCTGAGCTTCAGACAACAGGGTTCAGAGCTGTCCTGAGGACTTGAAGGTGACACACGAATCGCAGTGCCTGGCGCCTGATATAAACCCTCCATCACTGGGAGTCCCCACTGCTATTAAGGGGTGTGTCTCTTTAGAATGACTCGTCTCAGGACCCGGGAGTCCCAAGGAGTGAAGCTGGTTGTATCTTCCCAGAAACGGATCAAGGGAGCAGAGTGCTGGCTGACAGCTCACAGGAGGGAGAGGGGACCCGGCCTCTCTGAAGGCTTAGGGTGGGCCTGGGACAGGTGAGGGACACCGCCCCCTTGCCACTCACGAATGTCCTCCTTGGATGCCACCAGAAATCTTGGGGTTTTCCCTTCAGCTTGGCACAGGGGAAAAAGACCCCCACCATCATAGCCCAGTGTCCACCAGGGTCCTAAGGAGAGGGGGGGCACGCATGACAGAGAGATGCATGGCTTCAGTGCCCACCAGGGCTCCTGGCACCCGAGGGACGGAAGCTGTGTGTGTGTGTGTGTGTGTGTGTGTGTGTGTGCGCGTACGCGCGTGCGTGCACACATGACGTGTGAGACACTATATCTTCGGCGGTCGGGTCTTCTAGAACCAGCAGTGAAGTACACAGGGTTGCCGGAAGACACTTCCATCCACCGGGAGGGCTGCCTGCAGAGTTTGGGGGCTGCTGGCAGCAGATGGTCAGATATTAAATTCCACTCGGCCTCCCATCTGGTGGTGGCTCTGGCCGGCCGGGAGAATTCCCTGCGGGCCAGCTCTGCGCTCTGGTAAGCCACTCTGTCCCAAGCCGACCCTCCGGTGACCCTCAGACAGGGCTGTGCTCAGCTAATCAGAGGGGTCCCCCACCTCCAGCTGAGCATCCCCTCATCTCCTGCCAAGGTAGCCGCCTCTGATCTCCCCTCCAAGTCTGCTCTCCCAGAGCTGGGGCTGAAAGAACACAGGATGGGGCATCACGTCTACCAGGGGTCACGTCCTGGCTCCTCTGGGCATTTTCCAGGACCTGAGCTTCCATTGCCTCCTCTGTTTTTCCTGCGTCCCAGGGCCATTGTGCGGATGAAGTAGGAGATCACACAGGTAGAGCAGCGTCTCTTGACCGTGGCTGGCCCTGTTTATATATTGGTCTGGATAATTCTTCGTGGTGGGGGGTTGCCCTGCAGGGCAATAGGCACCGTCCTTGACCTCCACCCACTAGATGCCAGTGGCACCCGCCCCCTAGTTGTGACAACAAAAGTTGCCACGCGTTCCATGGAGGTCCGGTTTCCCCACCACCCCTGCCGAGAATCGCTGGTGTGGAGTGCTCTGCGCCATGCCTGACACGTGGTCAACACTTGACAGACAGAGGCTGCATCAGACCAGTAGCCGCTGTCTGAGCTCAGAGCCGTGGCAGCTCAGAATACGGCAGGATGTGCAGTAAGCACTCAGATGTTCACGGCGCTTGTGGTTGTCTGGCCAAAGGCCCTTTTGACGCCTTTGAAAGGAGGTTGTGAAATCTGTGGTTCAACAGTCATACACCACGCATGTACGGAGAACTATAGGCCAGCTTGCGATAGATACATGTGTGGGCCCAGGTCTTTTTTTTTTTCTTCAATTTGTTTTATTGAAGTCTGGTTGATTTACAATGTTGTGCTAATTTCTGCCGTATAGCAAAGTGATTTGGTTATACAGATACATACATTCCTTTTCATATTCTTTTCCATTATGATTTATTATAGGATATTGAATATAGTTTCCTGTGCTGTACAGTAGGACCTTGCTGTGTATCCATTATATATACAATAGTTTGCATCTGTTAATCCCATACTCCCAATCCCTCCCTCCCCTACCCCCCTTCCCCCTTGGCAACCACACGTCTGTTCTCTATGTCTGTGAGTCTGTTTCTGTTTCACAGATAAGTTCATTTGTGTCATATTTTAGATTCCAAATGTAAGTGATATCCTATTGTATTTGCCTTTTTCTGACGTACTTCGCTTAGTATGATAATCTGTAGGTCCATCCATGTAGCTGCAAATGGCATTATTTCATTCTTTTTCATGGCCGAGTAGTATTCCATTGTATACATGTATCACATCTTCTTTATCCATTCATCTGTCGATGGACAGTTAGGTTGTTTCCACGTCTTGGCTGTCGTAAGTAGTGCTGCTATGAACGTGGGGTGCATGTATCTTTTTGAATTATAGTTTTGTCCAGATATATGCCCAGGAGTAGGACCGCAGGATCATATGGTAACTCTATTTTTAGTTTTCTGAGGAACCTCCATACTGGCTGCACCAATTTACATTCTGTGGGCCCAGTTCTTAAGTAGGTGAGAGAGAGGGACCAGGGGACAAGGGGGGATTGTCCTCGTAACCCTAAAAGGTCGCTTCTCTTATGCTCCTGTTGTGTGGACAAGGAGACAGAGGCATCTCAGGAACTTGCCTGTGGGCACCAGCAACACGATGGAGGGATTTCCACGGGGTCCTGGAGGGGTTGTGTGCTGGGAGGGGTTGCTGCTGCTCTTCCCGGAGCGCGGCCGCCCAGCCAGGAGGTCAAGAAACAGGGGCTGAGAGTTGAGCTGGTTGTTGAGCCATGAGGAGGATTTCTTTTAAGGAAAGGAGGGGAGGGAGGGAGGTCCAGGCAGAGGGTACAGCCTGAACAGGCCTGCGGCTGGAAAAGTCTCAGCTTTCATTTTATAGGCTGTCTGACATTTGGGGGGAAGTTGTGCAAAAAGAGAAACAGCAGCGCCCTCCCCCTGCCTGCCCCCGGGGTGCTGAGAGCTGCTCCTCTGCCTGAGACCAGCAGCGCCAGGTGCGTAGCGTAGCCCATCCTGCGCCTCCAGTAGCCACATCCCGTTTTTTCTCAACCTCATTATCCCGGAAGTGTTATGATCCTGTCCAGGGGATGTCTGCTGTGCCAGGGTGACCAAAAGTCCCAGGCCAGGTCTTCTGGATAAGCAGAATAATTTCCATTTCTATTTAAAGCCGAATAATGATTAAAAAAAAAAAACAACAACTGAGGTTTATCCAGCTCTTCCTACACCCCAGCCCAGCACTGAATACTTGACTGGCCTCACAGCACTGAATGCCCATCCTGAGCCCAAAAGTTAATACTTTTCTTCTCAAAAGAAAAGAGGGGGAAACTGAAGCGCAGAGAAGTTAAATGGCTTGGCCAAGGGCACCTAGCTGGGTAATAGTAGAGTCAGGATTCAATCCCAGGAAGTTGGACACCACAGTCAGGAAGTAACCACTGCACCACACAGCCTCATAGGAACAGCCTCTTACCCAGCACCCGGTGGCAATGCTGCTGACAAGTCTGACTTTGAGACCTTTGCAAAGTACTGGGGTGTGTAATGAACAGAGACACACACACACACACACACACACACACACACAGACACACACAGACACACACACACACACACACACACACACCTTTCTGGGTCTTTTGTCCCATAGGATGCTCCCCTGACACCAAAAGTGTCACACACTTTTGTGGGGTCTCTACCTGAGGACCCCCGAGAAGGGGGCAATGCTTACATTTGATGGTGACTTGCTCGTGGTGGTGGTTCCTGCTCTGTGGTTGATTAGAGCTGTGGGGACGTGGGGTCCCTTCCACAGCCTCTCACTCCCTACCTTGTGGAGGACCATGAACTCTCTCTATAATTCACAGGGCCCTGAGGGATGGGGGAAGACGGGAAAGGAGAGATGGTATTCATTCAAAAGTCTTTACTGCAATTCCGTCAGGCATCAGAGAGCCAGCCAGTGCTGAACATGACACGGAGACAGAGACAGGCAGGGAGTCAAGAGCAGTGTGCTCTGTGCCGGGTTGGACGTGAGCCCAGGGGACTCAGGAAACACAGACTGGGGGACTTGACCCAGTCTCAGGAGGTAGGAGAGGACTCCTGGCGGTGGGGAGGTCTCAGCTGAGATGTGAAGGAGAAGTAGGATTATAGCCAGGTAAAGAGGGGGGTGGGGGACTTCCCTGGTGGTACAGTGGTTAAGAATCCACCTGCCCAAGCAGGGAACAAGGGTTCGATTCCTGGTCCGGGAAGATCCCACATGCCGCGGAGCAGCTGAGCCCGTGCGCCACGACTACTGAGCCTGCGCGCTAGAGCCCACGAGCCACAACTACTGAGCCTGTGTGCCACAACTACTGAAGCCCGCCTGCCTAGAGCCCGTGCTCCGCAACAAAAGAGCCACCGCAATGAGAAGCCCGTGCACCGCAACAAAGAGTAGCCCCCGCTCGCCGCAACTAGAGAAAACCTGCGCACAGCAACGAAGACCCAACGTAGCCATAAATAAATTTATGAAAAAATAAAAGAGGGGGTGGGAAGGTATTCCAGGCATAAAGAAGCACTTGTGCAAAGGCCCTGGGGTGAGCGCATGCTAACAGCTGTGAGTCTCTGTGTTCAGCTGGAGTCTAGAGCATGGGGTGGGGGAGGGGAGAGGCAGGGAAGGAGGAGTGGGCGGGGGCTGCATCGGGCAGGGGCCTGTAGCTCATTCTATTTCGAGGGCAATGGAAGGCCACTGATGGGCTTCTCTTGAGAAGAGAAGACCCAGTGATACTGGACTTGCATTCCACATGGCAAGGATTGGCTGGAACCACGCTGTATCCAACCCTTTAGACAGGACCTGTTCACTTCGATTCTCCAAGTCCCTATGTGACCCATTTCTTTGAGTCATTAACTGGCTGGCTCCTGCAGGTCCAGTCAGCCCTCCATGTCCGGTTCTGCATCTGTGGATTCAACCAACTGCCTATCCAGGCCCTTCATATCCACCTGTTCCGCATTTTTCCGTCTGTGGTTGGTGGAACCCACGGCGGCACAGATACTCAGGGCTGACCGTACTACGCCATTTTACATAAGGGACTTGAGCATCTGCTGATTCTGGTATCACTGAGGAGGTCCTGGAACCAATCCCCCATGGATGCTGACGGGCGACTGTATTTGCTTTTGCTACCCTTGGGTGAAAATGTCAGCTTGCCAAGGGGTTTCTTCCAAGCTGCCTCTCCAGTCTGCCCAGAAGACCTTCCCTATGCAGCAGCCCCTCCCGAACCCCATGGAGAAAAAGACCTATAGCCCAGGGAGAGAGACAAGTGGCCTCATCCAGAGGGAGGTGAAGCCCAGCCTTGCTTTTTCACACTCTGTTTTCACATCCTAGCCCATTAGGTGAAGCTGCTTGAGGGAATAAAAAACAGATACAAGTGGTTTTTATTGCATCAAAGATGAGTGTTTTCCTCGACATGGCATGAAGGCAGGTTTAAGCATCATCAGAATTACCTTCCTTCAGCCTTTGAATAGCTTGATTCTCGAGCTTCTCTGAGCTCAGAGAGATTCTTCAATGGGCGTAGGAGAGCCGAGCAAGGAGTAGGTAGTTCTTCACCTTGCTGCTGTGGTGGGAGTTGGGGGGGGGGGGTCATTCATCACTTTTGGATGATTTGCGCTCACTGACTTCCAGGAGCTGAGTAGAAATGAAGAAGAAATGACTCACATTCTGATTCAGAGAACGTTTATTGAGGACCTACTATGTACTTCAAACACTGTCTACAAGACAGCAAATCCCAAAACTATGTCACCAGCTCAGACCTCTTCTGAATTCTTGTATTTAACTTTCTACTTAACGTCTCCATTCAAATGTGTCCCAGACATTGCAAACATCCTGTTCTAAACTCAACTCTTCACTCCCACAAAAATAGGGAAGGAAGAAAGAAAAAAAGAACTCTCTCCATCTTCCCCAGCTCAGGAAACATCAACTTCATCTCCACAATTGTTCAAGCTAAAACACAGAAGTCATTCTTGACCACCTCCTCGCTCATCCACAACCGCCAATGCACCAGCGAGTCCTGCTGGTTCTTTCTTGTAACTGCTGCCCCCAGTGCTTAGTTGAGGTAGTGCTAGCTGCTGTAACAGTTAGACCCTATAACCTCAGTGGCTCAGTAGAACAGAAATGTCTTCTTGGGTCAAATAAAGTCTAATTAGGGATCTAGAGGGTGATTCAGGGACCCAAGGGGCTCCCATCTTATGACCCCACCATGCCATAGGGCAGCGGTCCCCAACCTTTTTTTGGCACCAGGGTCCAGTTTCATGGAAGACAATTTTTCCACAGACGGGGCAGGGAGGGGGGATGGTTCAGGCGGTAATGCGAGTGATGGGGAGCGACGGGGAGCAGCACATGAAGCTTCACTCGCTCACCTGCCACTCACCTCCTGCTGTGCAGCCCAGTCCCTAACAGGCCGTGTACCAGTACCAGCCGTGGCCTGGTCCTGCCATAGGGCTTTTGCTTCCAAACAATGGAAAGGAAAAGATAAGGCAGGGAAGACACACCTGCTCTTAACTGTTTCTGCCCAGAAGTGACACCATCACTTCTGCTCTCACTTCATTGGTGAGAACAAGTCACATGACCTCATCCAGCCACAAAGGGCACTGGGAATTGTAGTCTCTGGTGGGGCAGCTGCTTCCCAGCCACAGCGATACACTGTGGAAGAGGAGCTTTGGTGGACAGCAGGCCATCTCTGCCTCAGTTCATTTCTTCCACCTTCACTGCCACTTCCCCAGTCTGAGCCAGTGTCCCGTCTCACTTGGGCGACTGCAACAGTCCCTTTCTGGTTTCCTTGACTCCATTCCTGGCCCTTCTCTAGTCTGTTCTTCACACAACAGCCAGAGTGGTCCTTCAAACCATAAATCAGACCACCCATCTTCCTTCTCATGCTCAGAATGAAATACAAACCCGTCACTAAGGGATGCAAAGCTCTGATTAGCCTGGCCCCTGCCACCTCTTCCGCCATCGTCTGTTTCCCCCATCACTTGCAGCTCCTCCAATAACTACCTCTATCCCTGACGTGTCCTGTTGTCTTGGCTAACCTTTCAGCTGGTCTACCTCATCCTCCGAGACTCAACTTAAACACTAGCCGTTTCCTCAGAGAAGACTTTTCAATCCAATCAGGGCCCTTCGTAGGAGAGCTTTCACAGTGAATAACTGGATATCTATTTGTATGGTTCCTTGTTTATGTGCCTTTTCCCACATAGGCTGTGAGCTCCTGGAGGGTAAGAAACAGTATCTGTTCTCTTTACTGGTGTCCTGGCAACCTAGCACATTGCTTGGCGCATAGTAGGGGCTCAATACATATTTGTTGAGTGAGTGAACGAATGAATGGATGAATAACATGATGTCATGGACTCCCCAGCACAACCCGATGCAATAGGTTCTATTATCATTCCCATTTTACAGATGAGAAGATGAGGCTCAGAGACAGGCAGTGGTTTTTCTCAAGATCACACAGCAAGGAAGTGGTGAACCTACAGCTCAGAGCTCGTTCTAGCTGGGTCTCTTCTTAGCACTCCCATTTTGGGGGTACTTTAGGAGATTTCTCTTTGTCCTGTCCCAGGCCTTCCATCCCCATTGCTGTGCCAATGCTTTCCATTGGCTGAATCCCACTGCAAGCTGGATACAAGGGACTCAGCTAATTGGGTCAGCCTCCAAGGGGCAGGAGGGTCCAAGTGGGCCTGGGGAGACAATAGTCAGCTCACACCCCTTTCAGGCTGAAAGCTGAGAGGTGGTCCCATCCATCAGGGTTTCTTTGGTTTCAAGCACCATAAACTGACTCTGGCAAAACTCCCGCAAAACAAGGGATGTATTGGAGGGATGCAGAGTAGCTCCAAGATTTCAAGGAAAAGCTGAACTACTGAGCCTCAGGGAGGAACCAGAGTTCCAGGACTGCGTGTAAAAGGGGGGGGCTCCCCAGAGAAAACAGTGGTGCCGTTGCCAGAAGAAGGGATGCAAATGCCGGACCCACAAAAACAAGAGATGTCCTCACAAGACTCACTCCTACCAAAGGGAAATACGGCCTAGTCAGTGGAGAAGCTGATGCCTCACCAGACCTCAGAAGGATCACCCATTGGTGCTCAGTCACCATTTGCGGGTTGGAAGAATTAATGAACCCAGGAATGCTAGAGAATCTGGGCTTCATCCAGAGGGCACTGGAGACTTGGACGCGCGTCAAGCTCCAGAGGTGACGTGGTCAGATTTGCATTTTGGAAAGGTGAGTCTGATTTGGGTGGGAAGACTGAGTTGCAGGGGGCAGGAAGCCTCTTGGGGCTGATGGAGTGTCCCAGGTGAGGAAGATGGCAGCTCAGACTAGAGAGTGGTCGTAGAGAAGGGAAGGTAGGGTTACGTCAGGCAATTTGGGGGCTGCGGGCACAGTCAGAACCTTTGAGACTCTATACACGTGACTGTTGGTCAAGCTGCTAAACGTAGCTCACAGCCCCCTCGGAGGGCCTGGGTTGGGGGCTGCAGCCCTGGGTATCAGTAGCAGCACATGCTGACAAACTCATCAGATGCTGCAGTCACGCCTAATCACTCATCACAGCTGTGGCCTCCCCAGGCTAACCCCGTGAACCAACATGAATAGCCCTCTACTTGCCGGGATGATGGAGTCCAGTCACTGACCCCAGAGATCTTCCGTTCTGTTGGCCCAGGGAGATGGGCACAGGGATAACCTTGCCTCCTGAAAGAGGACATCACCCACAATCACCCCGAAGGTTCCCTCACCATCCACACAGCATTTCTGGAGAGTACCCGCCAGCCGAGAATTACACTGTGGCTCCAGAAGTGTGACCTCCATCCAGCTAAACCCTGAGCCACTCAAAATGAGGCGAGGGGTTAATTCCACTTTTGGCAAAATACAACCTCCCGGGGGTTCCTGAATGTGCCCTCACTTCCGGGGCTTTGCATATTTCTGGAAGGCTTTCCTCTCCCTCCTCCATGCCCACCTTTCCCAGACCCTCTCCAACCTTCTCCAGACCTCAACACAGAAATTATACCCAAAGGGATAGGAGTTCCTTTGCCCCAGGCTGGGTAGGCGTGCCTCCTTTGTGCTCCCACCATCCCCGCCCCTATTATCCCCCTTAACGTACTGCATCGTCATTGCGTGTCCTTGAGCAAGTGAAGTATTGATACTTAACCTTCTCTGAGCCTGCGTTTCCTCCCCCTGGAAAATGGGGTTATAATAGTAGCCGCCTCATAGGGTCTTTGTGAGCCCTCAGTGGCTGTGGCCCACATAACGCCCTTAGCATGGTGCCCAGCACGGAGGAATCGGGCAGCCACTGCCTGCTTTGCCACGTCTTGGTTTTAGCCACTTCTTGGTCATGAGACGTACTGCAGAATCTGCTCCAGACCTTGCTTTTCCAGTGCCGTGTGATTTCCCAAGACCTCAGAGACCCCCTCTTTGATTCTGGCCGCACCCCTGTTCGTATTGATCAAATATCAAGGCTGCCCTTCCTCTCAGGGGTGTTGACTGGCCCAAGTACTGTGTGCGTTGGGCACCTAACAGATTTCTGAACGAAGTCGTTGAAATCTTTCCTGTGGCATCGACTCAGACAGGGGTCAGCGGGGTTTGAAGTGCTTGGAAAAGTTTTCTGTGTTGAAGATGCTATTCTCATTGTGGTATTATCCATTGGCTGCAAAGCTAAAGATTTTACTTCCTGCGTTCAACAACCGTTTCCTGAACACCAACGGTCTGCACATCCTCCAAGACACTCTCCCTGCCACATTATCTGAAAGTACCCCCTGCCCCAGACTCCTCTCTGCCCCATTGCCCTGCTGTCTTTGTCATTGTGTTTATTGCAGTTCGCTGTTATATTATTTATCTGTTTACTTGTGGATTTTTATATTACGTATGTCTTTACTTGTTTTTGGGTCAGCCTCCCCAACCAGAATGTCAGGACCCTTTTGCTCACTGCTGGCTGTGTCCGCACAGCCTAGAACATACCCTGAGCGCTCATTGAATATTTATTGGGTAAATGAATGCCAAGCACTGGGCTAGGCATTTTGCAGGGGGGAAGAAATGAACAAGAAGATGTGGATTCCGAGGAGTTCCCTGGTGGTTTACTGGTTGGGATTCCCCACTTTCACTGTCCTGGCCGAGGTTTAACCCCTGGTAGGGGAACTGAGATCCCACAAGCTACATGGAGTGGCCAAAAAAAAAAAAAAAGGAATACGTGGATTCTGGCCTCAAAATGCTTGTGCATTGGGTGATTAAGGAAAGACTTGAGAAAAATAATTGTGCTTCTTGGATGTGTTCTAAGAAAGAGGCCTTAACATTCTGGAGGCTCACGCACTGCTTGCAGTTACAGGCTTCCTTGTTTTCTGTCTGTTTCTCCAATGGCCTGACCTTACGTCCTGTGGTAACAGCAGGGAGCCTGTCTGTCCAGTTAATCTAGGCACAGCATGGCATCCGGTGGGGGGCACATAGTAGTTTAGTCACTGTCTCAGTTTAGTTTGAGTTTGAGTTTCCTGGAAGTAGAACCTGAGGTGCTGGAATGCAAGGAATTTCTTCCGGAGGTAATCCCAGGAAACACCTAGAGGAGAGTGTGGGGCTGAGACAGGGAAGGGGAGGGGCCAGAAGAGGGTGCGATATCCAGCAAGTTGCAGCTGAAGCCTGTGGGAGCGGCCTGGGAGCCAGTGTAGACCACGCATCTCAAAGTCACCCTACGCAGGTGTCCAGGGAGTTGGGGCCCTCCAGCTCCTGTCAGGCATTGGTTGAAGGTACTTCAAGGGGGAGATGTTAATTTCCTGATATTTCTTCTGTGAAAGAGCTGGAGGTGCTGCCAGCTGGAAGTTGGTTAGGCACGTATGGGCATGATGGGTGCCGGGGTGATACAGCTGCCACACTGCCAGAAGGTACTACGGTCAATATTTGTTGAATGAATGGCATTTGTAGTAGGACGTTGGTTGAACGCCTACTACCCGCCAGGTGCCTTGTAGCTGTTTGTTAACGTGATTTTCAAAGCTTTTGGAAGGCAGGTAGTTACTGGGGCTCAGAGACATTAGGTAACTTGCCCAAGGTCACACAGCCAGCAAGAGACAAAGCCAGGATTTGGCCCAGTCTTGCTTGGCTCCAGTGCCCACGCTCTCTCTCTTTTTCATAATGTCAGCTGGTGGGATACAACAATGACGTGGATACTTTGGGCTAGAAAGTTTAGGAGGGGCCCACATTTTCTCATTCACCCTCTTTGTCTCTCTGTCTTCTCTTTGGCTCCAAGGCTGGGTCAGCCCAACCCTGTCCCCAAGTCTAGTCAACACACCGCCTTGCCCTGAGGTCACTCCAACCCTCTAAGGCTTCACTTCAGCCAGAATTTCCCCTTAAGATTAATGGGCTTTGAAGTCCAACAAAACCAGGTTCAAATTCTGGAGCTGCCACTGCTTAGCTGTGTGTCCTTGAGCAAGTAATTCTACCTCTCTGTGACTCGGTTTCCCCAGAAAGTAGGCCAGTATTTGCAGAGTGACTGTGAAGATTAAGGAGGGTTAACATGGCCCATAGGAAGTGCTCTAGAAATGGTAACCATGGTGATCTTGAAGAAGTGATGCTTAGCTTATTTTTCAGTTGCTACCCCATCTTTCTAAGCCCCAGACTGCTCCCTCTCCCCACTTGCTTCTCAATATCAGCGACCATCATGTTAATTACATAGACCCTCGAGCCAGTCTTCCTGGGTTCAAATCCTGGCTCTGCCACTTACCAAGTGGGTGAGAGGTAATATACGTGAAGTGCTGAGATGTAGTAAGTGCTAAGAGCTACTGAGTGTATGGATGCGTGGATGAGTGGGTGGCTAGATGGGTGGGTAGGTGATGGGTAGGAGGATGAAAACTTGTAAGGCTGTGCTTTTTAAACTCTATTTCCAGAAGTCCTAAGTGCTTGGGGGCTCCCAGGAGGAGGACAGGCGGGCAGGGGTCTCGCCCTCACCCCATGATTCCTAAGTAGCTTCTCTTTCATCTATTTTATATCTTGGCTTCTGCATACAATTCCATTTGGAATTTTCATTTTTAATATTGCTAAGTTTCAAAACAAGTTTGAAAATCATCAGTCTAGAGAAGTGATTCTCAAACTTGTGGAAACCCAAGTTGCCAGACCACACCGCCAGAGCTGCTGAGTCAGGAAGTCTGGGGTGGGTCCAGAAAATCTCCATTTCTAACTCCCAGGTGATGCTGATGCTGCTGGTCTGGGGACCAGACTTTGAGAACCACTGTAACAGAATCTATCCTGATTTCTCCATGCAATTAAATCTAGCTATTGAGCGCCTGAGATGCGCCAGCCAACTGTAGGCATATTGGAGAACATCAAAACTAGATTCAGACATGGCCCATATCCCTCAAAGAGCTTCTGATCTCAAAACGGAGACGAGGGCTTCCCTCGTGGCGCAGTGGTTGAGAGTCCGCCTGCTGATGCAGGGGACACGGGTTCGTGCCCCGGTCCGGGAAGATCCCACGTGCCGCGGAGCGGCTGGGTCCGTGAGCCATGGCCGCTGAGCCTGCGCGTCCGGAGCCTATGCTCCGCAATGGGAGAGGCCACAACAATGAGAGGCCCGCATACCGCAAAAACAAAACAAAACAAAAAACAGAGACGAGAACCCCACACAATTAATAATAATACCAAAGATAATAATAATTGTAAAAGGAGGAGGAGCTACCATTAATTGAGCATGTACTGTGTGCCAAAGACTGTGCTAAGTAAGGGCTTCACAAGCATGATCTCATTTAATCAGCACAAGCCTGTCAGGTAGGGACCATCATCATACCCAGTTTTAACAGCTAAGAGAGCAGAGGCTCCGAAAGGGTAATTAACCTGCCTAAGGTCACACAACCAGGAAGCAGCGAAACCCAAGACTGACTCTGAAGCTTTGAAATCACACCATAAACTTGCACACTCCTCGTTTCCCCACAATTAGAGAAGAGTATCAGACAGTTTGCTCGAGTGTCAGTTTGAATAAATCAAATGCCAAAACACATGACGCTAATGAAACTCTGGGCTGTCAGGCTAGGGAGAAGGAAGTGGGTTCTCTCATTATGGCTTTAAAAGTCAGAGTGAGGCCAGCGGGATCCCTTTCTGGGGTGCAGGGAGGTATAGACAGCGCAGTGCCAGCACGCCAGCAGGCTGGGTTGTCACCGCTCATGGCCTGGGAGCTTGTCTGATTTCCCCACTGGACTGAGTGTTCCAGGGGCCAGAAATCCTCCCTGGGGGTCTCAGTTGCCCCAGCCCCTGGCCCACCAAAACAGAGGGGGCAGGGAATGTTTATTAAATGGACCATAGAAGATGCCATGGAAAGCGTCCAGACCCATCGCTCACATTTCTTTTTCAAATGAAAGCTAAATAAGGAAGCTAGATACATAGATTAGAAGCAGATCAACTGGGAATGGAAGGGGAGTCCACAGCACGCTTCCCCCTCCACCTGCACAACTGGCAGCCCCCAAGACACTGCTGCAGAACCCCAGGGGGGTCAGAGAACAGAGGAGGGGGCTCTGCGCCAGTCCAACCCCTTTAATTTTATACAAGGGGAAACAGCGCCCCAGAGAGGGGAGGGGCCTTGCCCAAGGTCACACACACAGGGGATGAGGACAGAGTCAGATGAGAGGTCACACCCCTTGACCCCAGTTTTGGTAGCTCTCTGGAATACCGAGCTGGAACTGTACCTGCTCCTCTCCCTACCACCTCCCCGTTACCCTCTCCCAGGGACTGGTCTCAGAATTTTCCTTAATTCTTAGAAATAAGCCCAGGTGTGTCATCTTTTCTGTGCATGTCTGCAGTATGGTGCGGAGGGGCAGAATTGTGAGAGAGGGCTGCTTCGGTGGGGGAGGGGTGTCACTGTTGCTGAGATGCTGTGTCATTGAACTCCAAGCATCTGCAGGCTGAGGACGAGGCCCCTACCCAGCTCACCGGAGCGGACGGACAGGCACAGAGTTGCCATCTTGGGACCAGAAGACTGCCTGCCTCAGCTTCCCCCAGGAGCTTGCTAAAAAATTACCACCACCCAAGACCTACAGATTCAAAAGCTGTGGAGGCAGAATCCAGGAAGCAGTAGTCCTCTTCTCAGGCGATTTTTATGTACCTGACAGCTTAAGGAGCTCTGCTTTTTTTGTTCTGATTAAGACCTCCCTTGCGCTGAAACACCTCCACTCAGGTGCTAAAGTCCATATTCTTGGTCAGAGTTCTCACGCTGCTGGCCATAGCAGTTTATTTTGGTGGAAGGTCACTTTGAAAACATTTGTGTGTGAATGCCTTTAGTTGGGGCACTCACTCCAGTTAGCCCCAGGCCCCACTCCTCCCTGCTGCCTGACCCAGCCCGCTTCATCGGTTCCCTGGTAGCATTGGCTTCTCCCTGCCATTGCTTCAAGATGCAGATATTTTAATTGGCCCCTTACACCCCAGGTGTGACAGGCCATCAGACACTCCAGGTTTAGAGGATTCTGAGATATGGTGCCTTGAGTTGGGATGGGGGAAGCACAGGTAGGAGGTCCTATATTGGCAGTGCAGGAGATATGAACAGCAAACTTAAGGTTCCTGCCTATTTTTCAGTTGGTGCCCTCAGGTGCTGGAGACATCCACCCCTCTGCTCCCCCCACCCCCTAATGCCCCTACCCTCACATCCTTTTAGATGCCTTCTCTGTGGACAGACGCTGCAAGGTAGGGTGACAACCAGAAGATACAAGCAGTCTCAGGGGTGGCCCAGCGCTCTCATCCCACTCAAGTCAGCCTCACGTACTCACGTATCAGGGACCCAGGCCCCAGGTCCCCAAAGCTGAGTAAACAGAAGCCCGGACCTATCTGGCAGGTCTCCGGAAAACAGGAAAGCTACAGTGAAGGTTTAGCGCCATCTGTCGGCTTTTCGGGGAACTGCCGCTTTGCCAAACAGGCTGTGCAGGGCCAAGGCGCCAACAAACTTGCCCGCGGGGTTTCTCAGGCAAGAAGTTGCCTCCTTTTTGGCCACTAAAGCGCCCTGAGAGACCATTTGGTTCTGTTGCTCTTAACCTTTTCCAGGTCTCAGGCTTTAAATAGCCACCGAATACTACATATCCTCTACCCCAGAAAAATACACTTGCACTCGATTTTGCATTTAATTCCAGGGAGTTGGCTATCCTTGGGTTTAAGGTCACCTTCTGAGACCCAGAGATGCCAGGAGGTTTGCCCCAGCTCACACTGCCCGTTAGTGGCAAAGCCAGGTCTGAGAGGTAGATGTTCCGGTTTCAACTCTAGTGCTTCTTCTGCTCAGGCTACCTCTTTAAGCCTTAAAGGGCTGCTCCTTATTTCTTCCCCGTCAGAATCCTGCAAATGTCTACGAGGTGTTTGACCACTCGGCAGCCATCCCGGGGGCTGTGACACCCCCCATGCCTCCCGGGGGTTCCAGGCTCTCAGATAATCCTGTCTCTGTGCCCTGGCCCTGCTGGCCTGCCATCTCCCAGACAACCCCCCTCCCCAGGGCCGCAATGGTGACTCCTGAACTGGGAGCCATGACAGGGATCTGATGGGCCTCTGACAGGCTGTTGCCCTTGGATGAATTGCCAAACCTCCCTGGACCTTGACCTTCCTGTGTGTAAAACGCCAGGGTTGGGGACAGCCATCTCCGAGGGCCCTGCCACAGTGCTTGGCCTCTCTAACTTTTCAAGACTGACCCACGGGCTCAATCCTTCACAAGCACATCTGACTGACTTCCCCAGCCAGGAACCCAGGGGCAGGATCGAAAGCTGAATTCTTTTCCAGAATCAGGAGCCCTGGGTGGGTAGGGTGGGCTAGGGTGGAGAGGGGTGAGGGGAGCCATGTGCAGTGGGAGCAGGGGGGACACAGAAGAGGCACCCCTGGGTCTTACAGCACCCCTGTGAGCCTTCAACTCAGGATGGAACAGCAGACCAAGGGGCATTGCTTGGGGATGGAGCTGTGGGTGGGATGACAAGGGGTGGACAAGGGCATATGGCCAGGAGGGTTTAATGACATAATGCACAGTTCGGTGTACAGCTGATGGCTAATAAGGGAGTTAAGGTCATCACATAGCTGGACCCCAGTAAGCTCTTCATCCATTTATTCACCAAACATTTTTGGGGTTTGGGGCTGGAGCAGAGGTTCTCACACTTGAGTGTGAATCAGGACCACCTAGAGAGTTTGTGCAAAACACAGATCGCTGGGCCCCAGTCTGAGTGTCTGGCTCAGCAGGTCTGGGGCAGGACCCAAGAAGCGGCACGTTGAATACATTCTCAGGGCGATGCTGAGGCCTCTGGTCCAGGGGACACGCTCTGAGAAGCACTGGCTTCCAGTGACAAATGAGACAGACCCGCCATGCCTTTGTGGAGCTCTTAACAGTCCAGCTGAAACAGTAAATATTCCAAAGTGTGTTGTGTTATGAAACACAACAGGGTGTGTGGGCAGGGTGCTGTGGGAGCTCAGAGCAGGGGCATCTCCAAAGAGGGGATGTTTATGCTAAGACCTGAAGGCTGAGTAGAACTGGCGGGGGAGTGGTGAGGTTTTGTTAAACACTTACTGAGTACGTGCCAGGACCCGTCTCCCATTTCTCATCTATTCCTCCCAGTCAATGGGAGGGAGGCAGTATTAACCCCATTTGACAGATGAGGAAGTTGAGGCTCAGACAGGCAAAGGACCAGCCCAAGTTAATGGCGAGAAAGTAGCCCCAGTCTGTCTGTTCAGAGGACACCTGTCAGCTTCTGCCCCGCACCCCATGCCCCCGTCCCCTGGGGGAGCCCCCACCTTGACACAGCTGCAGGGCCCGGCCAGCCGCCTTCTGCCCACTCACCCTGCCCAAGCCCTTCAAGTGTTTTCACTGCTGGGTGAATTCAGCAGATGCCTTTCGATCGCAGCCTATTGAATTAGACCCTCTCTGCAGCCAAAAGAAGATAATTATGTTTTCATTAGCCCTGGATAATGTATTACCCCCTCGGTGGCAGCACATCGGCCAACCTCCTCCTTCCCTCCCCTCCCCTTGCCTGCGCCAGAGCCCTCCGCTCCCCTGGGCCCACCTCTAAGCTGCTGGGTGGGGACTGGTTAGGGTCCAGGGTGGCAGAGAGCGGGGAGAGGGGACCGCCTCTCTTCAGCTGGGAGAAGCCTTTTACGCACCCGCCGTCCACACAGGGATGGAGGGTGTGGGCCCGAGAGAGGATCCAAGAATGATTGTTATCGTGGTGACCGTTTATGGAGAGCTTATTCTGGGCGGACCCCTGGATGGGTCTCGGCTGGTTGAGCTCAACAGCACTTGCGGGGGGGGGGGGGGGGCATTCTCAACATCTCCCCTGAACACCAAGGAGGTCCTGGTGGAATCAGGTTAGAGGCAAAGTCCAAGCAGCCTTTAAGCTGGAGAGACTTCAGGGGGTACCACGCCCGAGGAGCTTTCGGGGGACCATCCCTCCGCATAGTCCGAGGGCCACCACGTAGCTATGAGGCTCTGGTCTTTTAGCACCAGTTTTGGAAGCCCTCTGGCACAAGCGAGGAGGGCTCCCAAACCCCAGACACTCCCCTACCCTCCCTGAAAGACAGCAACAACATCTTCACTCTTTCTGCACAAGGCAAAAGGGGAGTCAGGAAGAGCCCCACTTTGGGGTCAGTAGGACCAAGTTCTAATAGCTGTTTTTACCACCAATTAACTGGAGCAAGTCACTTTGCCTCTCAGAGCCTCCACTTTCCCGTCTGTAAAATGGGAATAAGTAAAAGCAATCATCCCTTACAATTTCTGTGATGAGTCAATACGGTATACCTATAAAATCTTGGCTCAAGACTGGCAAAATGAAAGGTCCTCAATACAAGATAGCCGTTATCCTTTCCACTGCGACAACTAGTATGGTTACTAGTCCCCTTAATGCTAGCGAAAAAACCAGAGTAAGCGAAGGGGAGTCTCTATCTGTCTTTCCCTCTTCCTTTCCCCTCTCTTTCTGCCTCTCTCTTCCTCTTTATCTCTCTCTGCTGATGTCTCTGTCTCTCTCTCTCTCTGTCTCTCTCTCTCTCTGTCTCTCTCTCTCTCTGTCTCTCTCTCTCTCTGTCTCTCTCTCTCTCTCTCTCACACACACACACACACACACACACACACACACACACACTGGACTCCGGTTGTAACTGGCTCCTTCCCTGGTCTCAGAAGCCCGTCTTCCCAAATCTCTGCCTCTGGAGAGCTGCATTACCGTGCTTTGCCCTCAATGGCGCCAGGACACCTGATGGCGAAGACAGAACTGGGGGATTGGGGTTTCTGTCCCCCTCTCCCCAAACCCAGGCCAACTCTGCCTTCTGCGGGCACAGTCCAGCCTTGGCCCTGATCCCACCATCCTGTGGCTGCCCACCCGCTACGAGCCACCCTTCTCCCCATTAAGAGCTTTGGGATAGAAGGCACCCTGACCTGGGGTCGCCTCTGGCCCTGAGCCACACATGGGCAGGCACGCACAGGAGCTGTTTGGAGCAGGTGAACGGCCAGCCCAGTGGAAGAGCAGATTCTCTTCTTCTGGCTTCCTGATTTTCCCCAGTTGCCATGGTAATTGAGGGGAGCAGTGCTCTGAGTCTGACTCTGATACCACTGAAGCCCAGCGCTCAACTTTGAAATGTTTCAGGCAGGGGAAGCCGCGCCCAAGCTGGACGCTTCCCTGGGACGCCCCATCCAGCATGTATGTCCCTGTACTTATTCTCATCATGGTTATTGTTACTTGGGGCTACTGTTTACTGAGCATTTACTATATGCCAGGCACTATGCCAAGAGCTTCACCAGCATCACCTCATCGTTGGCATCTTCATAACGATCCCAGGTCCATTTCACTGCTGGGGAAACTGAGGCTCGGAACCTTGCACCGCGTGTCACAGTCAGGAGGTGGCAGAGTCCTGGGGCTGAGAGGGAATTTCTCGCGTCTTCCTTTCAGCGTGTGGAAGACAAACAGACCGCGGCACGCCCACTGCTCCAACAGCGTCTTCATTCTTTCCTCTCCCACCTCATCCCCCCACCCCTCTTCCTGCCCCCGAAGTCACACCCCCTTCTCCCGGTGCTTGGTGTGAAAGACAATTAGAAAAGCATTTATTAGTGACAGGAGGGGGGATTCCTCTTTGCCTCTTCTCTGCACTACTCAGCGCCTGAGTGGGCTTGTTGCTGCACTCAGCAGGACTGGGAGGGGGAAGATCGAGCCACCCAGAGCCAGGTGCTGTGTGTGTGTGTGTGTGTGTGTGTGTGTGTGTGTGTGTGAGGGGGAAGATCAAGCCACCCAGAGCCAGGTGCTGTGTGTGTGTGTGTGTGTGTGTGTGTGTGTGTGTGTGTGTCTGAATTCTCCTCTCTTTCCTTGGTTGTCCCCCGCTTCCCCAAGAGTGTGTGAGCAGCAGCAACAGTGAAATGCAAAATCCTTTGCAATCTGCCCAGGAAAAGACAGCTTTTGAGCCGGGTTTATATGGTTACCCATATGTTAGGGCCCCTAAGAAAGGAAGGAGATCTTGCTTCCCTGCATCTTCCCCTCCTCCCAGCCCAGCCCTAGGCCTCTCTCACCTGCGGGTTTATCAGGCCACAGGTGAGCCTGTCCCCTCCATCCTCGCCCCTCTCCAGCTGCCAGGCCTAAGCGCTGCTCCAGGGAAGGACAGAACGAGGCAACATTTCCAGAACCGGCCGCCTCTCTCCCTGTCTGCCCACCCAAGAGCCGGGCTCAGATCTCAGGCTCACTGGGGCTTCCAGCGGCGCCGAGCGTGTCCCACTGTCCCATTAGGGAATGTTATCCCAGCACTGATGTAGAGGCAGAAATAACCATCCCTGCCTCCTGTGGGGCCTTCTCTGCCCAAAGGGAGCTGCCCCCTCCAGGCTCCCAGAAATTGTCACGGGGTGTGTGTGTGTGTGTGTGTGTGTGTGTGTGTGTGTGTTTCCTGATAGAAAAAAAATGGAAATTGGGTTATATAAAAGATGTGTGCTTTGGAGCTCAGAGCGGCTCTTTTAATGAGGGTTGCGACGTCTGCCTCCCCACACCCATAAACCAGCCGGGTTGGACGTCACTGCTAATTTGTTTCAGCGATGATAGGATAAAGGAGAGACATTAAGAAATAAATTCCCCCTCGCGACCCTCGCTGAGCTCACGGCTCTGCCCCTACATATTTATGCCGCGTTTCCGGCCGCTGGGCGAGGAGCTACTTAGCCCCGCGGCTCCTCGGGGCAGCCAGGCGGCAAGCGGCTGCCGGGCGGACGGGGTGAGCCAGGGGCGCGCGCAGGGCGCCCGGCACTGCGCCGGGGAAGCCCAGGGCCTCCGTCCCGAACTTGGGTTCGCTGGGGCGGAGGGAAGGGAGGGGACCTGGGAGGGGTGGGGCTGGGGGAGAGGGGGCGGGAAGGGATCAGAGAGGCACAAAGCGGAGGGGAAGGGGGAGGGATGCGCGCGTCTCCTACCCAGAGGTGAGTGGGTGCGACTGGCGCCTTCCAGCCGCGCGGGGCGGCCGACCGGGAGGATCTGGAACCGGGAGCGCGGTGGCTGCGGACGCCCGGGGAAAGGAGGAGGAGGCGGCGGGCGGGCGGGTGCGCAGCGCAAGAGGCAGCCTCGGCGCTGCCCGGCTCGGCAGCAGGTGAGTTCTCGGCCCAGGCGTCCCGCATGCCCTCGCTGGCCGCTAGGGATCCCCCCGTGCTCGCGGGGAGGCGCAGGCTTTGCGCGCGTCCCAACTTGGTCCCGGCGGCCTCGATCTCCTCCCAGCAGGCAGCCCCAGGCCGGCGGCTCCGCTCCCGGCCGTCGTCGCGCCCGCCGCGCTCCAACTTTGCAGGGACCAGTGTCCCTCTTCCGCCGCGCGCTCGGCTCGGAGCTGCGGTAATGGCGGCCCCTTTGGGCACCCCGCGCTACCCCCCGCGGGCAGCCGGAGGCTGGGGGACGCCAGTCCCGGGGGATCGTTGCACCTGCCCAACCTCAACTTTCAGCTTTCCTCCGCGCCCGGCTCTCCTGAGGCACTGCCACCGCGAGCCCGCGGTAATGGCGGACTCTGGCATCGCTCGCCACCCTCGGTGGGGGGCCCGAGGCCGGGAGGGCTCCGCTCCTGGGAAACGTTGCTGCTCCCGCCTGGTTTCCAACTTTGCTAGGGCTCTTACTGCGCTCCCGGTAATGGCGGGACCGCCTGCACCTCTTACTTATTGCGTCCGGGCGGGATTGGGGTGCAAGAGCGCTGGCTCCTAGAACCTAGGAAAGTTGTGCCTGCTGCTCGAAGGAGGCTCTAGAGCTCCCGGACGGGCAAGGGGCACACTCTGCTGGGATTCGGGGCCGGACAGTGCACCACGAGCGGTGGGTTTACCATCAGGTAGCCAAAGGTCAGAACAGGGTCCCCGTGAGATCCAACTTCCAGAGCCATCCGAGGGGTCCTTGGGCCCGAGAGTCCGGACAGGGTTCTCCGAACTGTGCTCTAGAGACCTCGAGACCCTCGCCTCCATTCCCAGGGCACTGCGGCCGGAGGGCTCCCTCAGACTGCGCCGTCTCGGGCGGCACGCAGAAAGGAGAGGCGCGCGCCCCGAAGGCAGTAGAGCGAGGGAAGGCAGCTCTGGAGTGATGCCACTGGGTTCTAATCCTAGATTTACCGTTTACTTGCTATGTGGTCTTAAGTTAGTCCCTTTACTTCTCTAAGCCTCAGTTCTCTTGTCTGTAAAATGGGGGAAACAATACCTTTCTAGTGTGATTGTCATGGGGACCTCAAAAAATCACAAATGTGAAAGTACTCCCATAGCCCAGCTCAAACCCCAACTTCGGGCCCCAGAAGAGCACACGACTGTGAGAGACAGCATCCCTGGGCAGAGATGCGTGTGGCGCTGGGAGGGCACCCAGGACGCATCATCTGGCCTCTGGTGATCCAGAACCTTGGAAGAGAGAAGGAAGCAGCTGCCCCTCAGGCTGGTCCCCCAGAGGAATGAGGGAAAACTTCCCTCTTTCTTCCACGTTTCTCTAATTGGTATTGGGGCAAACATATTGTGTTCACAAAGGTGCAAGGGAGCATTGATTTTCCTCATTGTTATTTTATTTTATTAACATCTTTATTGGAGTATAATTGCTTTACAATGGTGTGTTAGTTTCTGCTGTATAACAAAGTGAATCAGCTATACATATACGTATATCCCCATTTCTCCTCCCTCTTGCGTCTCCCTCCCACCCTCCCTATCCCACCCCTCTCCCACTGTTATTTTGAACTTAAGATAAAACAAGGAAGGGGCCTCTTGTGCCCCAGCCCGAAGCAGTCATGTCCATTCTCCTCTGCCCTCAGGATCTCAGATTTGAGAAGCCTTGGCATGTAACCAAAGGGAGTCGTTCTGTCCCACCATTTCCACCACCACCATCCCAGTCCTTTCCACCCCAATCCTTTCCACCAATCCAGTTTCTGGGAGCCCCCGAAAGAGTGCACAACTTCGTGCCACCTCCAAGGTGCTGTTACACACAAGGTGTCCTTGGAACACCCCCAGGAATACTTTCAAACCTCCCCAGGTCACCAGCACAGCAATCTGAATCCCATTTTGCAACTTTGGAAACTGAGGCAGGGCAAGCCAAGCGACCCACTCATAGCCACCTACCTGGTAAGTGGCGCAACTGGAGACCTCAGTCCCAGTTTTTAGTTTCTTAATGTGGAGGGTTTTGCCACATCTGGGCACGGAAGCAGTCTGTGCTCCTGCTTCAGCACCCACAGCCTCATTTCCTGCTACGTCTGCACGGCTGGAGGCCACGCCAACAGTCAGGGACATGACTGTGTCTCCAGAAATTGTGAGTTCCCCCAAAGGCCCAGCCACGTAGGGAAAGAGCAGGCAGCATCATAGTAGAGAGATCTGGTA
Source organism: Leucopleurus acutus (assembly GCF_964270905.1). NCBI lineage: Eukaryota > Metazoa > Chordata > Mammalia > Artiodactyla > Delphinidae > Leucopleurus > Leucopleurus acutus. The sequence continues at coordinate 78,615,023 of NC_139155.1, read as the reverse complement.
AGGACCCCTGCTTGAAGCCAAGCTTAGCTCACTCCATTGGCTGTGTGACCCCTGGCTGATCACTTAACCTATCTGAGCTTCAGTTCCATTATCTGCGAAACAATAACTTCCACAAGGGGTTGTTTTGAAGATTTTGTGATAACGTATGTGAAAGGTGGTCTGGGAACAATACTTTTATGCCAAGATTGGTGATTATAGAAGAAAGAGAACCCAGAAGGGAAGTCTTCTGTGGTACCATTTGGGGCCGGTAGTGTGGACGTGGTTTCTAGATCAGCCTGCCGTTTGCTTGCTCTTCCTGCCTCTTTGTTTTCCCCAAATGGCCAAAGCCAGCCCTCCCTACCCACCCCCAGCCCCCGCAAAGGCTCTGTCTTCCCTGGGGAAGGACCTCACCAGAAAGGCTGAGAGGCTAGGGGTAGTGTAGTTGGGTAGGCTGCTGTCTGAGGGTCTCTGCAGCTGAGCCACAGGGAGCTGTCCAAGGTACCAACGGGAGAGTTATCCAAAAACTTTCCCACCCACTGGTAGGGGTGTTAATTTCCTAGGATGCAGGAAGACTTGGGGGTCAGTTCATCTGGGTGTTGTGAACACACACAGGTCTGGCTGTGTTGCCTTCTTGGGTGTATGTTCTGGACAAGACTCACTAGGTTGCCTGTCACTCAGGTTCTTCGGTCTGTGCATACCTTGGTGAGCCTTGAATGTGGTTGAGAGGGGCGGGCAGCAATCATGACCATTAGAACTGGGGCTTTTTTCCTGTGGGCAGTCAGGATACTCAGCAGTTGAATTTGGCGTTCCGAGAGCAATTTTCATTGGGTCAGTTTGCGTAAAGGGGCATGCTTCCCACCACCGGTCAGTGTGGGTTTATGTAGTTGACAACACAAAAGCTGCAGCCACCATCAACATGACCATTGCCCTCATTCTAATACAGGATAGCTTTGGGGTATATCTAATCTGGCAGATGCCAAACATCAGCCCAGTGGACCATCAACGTCAGAATCCACAAAGAACTGGTCAAAAGCAGAGACATCAGGTCCTACCCCAGGGCTAATGAATCAGTGTCCCCAGGGGAGACTTGAAGTTTCTGTATTTTTAACAAGACTTCTCCGTGAGATTCTAATGCCCTCAGCTCTTGTCCAGTACCCTTAGTTTACAGCAGGAGAACCCAAAGCCCAGAAAAGGTACATGACTTGCAGAAAGTCACGCAGCACGGTATTGTCAATGCTAGGACAGAACCTCAGTGTCCTGGCTCTTTGCCCAGTGCCTGTTTATGATAACGCCACATTTACTTCAGTGTAAAGAATCCCCATAGATTCTGTACTGAAAGGAAATTTAATTCCATCTCTTTCCTGGTTGTTATCATAGGTTGGAGAAACTGTTCAGGAAGGACTGAGCGTGATTCCACCCACCTTCACCTTGCCGCGCATTAAGACCCGAGTCCTCATGTAATGTTGGGCATTAGCCCCTTTGATTGATCCGTCTGTCCTTTCAGAGAGGAAATTCCTTTTTAAATTGACCTAATGGGTCTAACTTTAGGAACCAGGTAATCACAGGGGCTAATAAACCCTGTCTACTTATCATTGATTTCACCAAAGCCATTGGTTTGGGCTCATTTCAGCAGCCAAGTCAGCCCCCTCCCAAGCTTTGCAAGCCCTACGTATGTTTATGCTGCTCTCATGTCCATTCCTAGGGAAGTAGAATGATGAGCAGGACCCTGCAATGCTGGAAAATTGAATCCACGTGAGTCTATCAAACGAAAAGGCTCTATCGACAGAAAATGCCCCTGAGTCCGCAATAAAAGTGTAGCTGACAGGGTTCAGCAGACATGGGTCTCGGCATAGTTGTATTTACCAATGAGCAGCCGAAGATGAGCAGCCGTTATGCGTGGCTCTGCAGCAGACGTCAGCGCATTTGTCAAATGTGTGATGGTGAGTGTTAAATGGCAGACCCAGTGCCGGGCCCCAGGGGCAGGCGCTGGGATTAAAGTGTGAGCACTGCTGTGGCAAAGCCTGCGGTCTGGTCGGGTAGTGGGCACCAAACAGACCCTGTACCAGGCTTGAAGTCTCGACAAGAGAGGTAGAGGCGAAATGTTGCTGCGGATGGGTGACTGGAGGTATCAGGGAAGACTTCACAGAGGAGGTGGCATCAGAACTGGTAGCCTTCTGATTTGTAACACCCTCTCAGTGACAAGGTCTCCTCCGATGCTGAACTGGGTCAAGTGCAGCCAGGTGGAAAGGCAGAGCACGCACCGAAAATCAAACGAGGATGTCCTCTGGGGAAGCATCTGACGCCAGGCTCGGGCACTTGTGGATTCTGTGACTCGGGGTGAGTGAGTTAACCTCTCTGAACCTCAGGCATGTCATCCACTAAACGGAGATTATAACTACTGCCTGGGGTTGCTAGAAGGATTCAGTGAGATAGTGGAAATGTGATTCTGGAAAGGAGACAGACAGCATCAGGCCCGTGTCAGTGATCGGAACAAAGAAAAGAAATGCAAAAAAAAGAGAGACCCGTTAGTTAGCCAGCTCATGTGGGCCATGCCCCTTCCCCTCACTCAGCCCTGATTTTCTCATCTGTGAAATGAAGGAGCCAGCATTCAAGGGCAGCTCCATTCGGAAATGTGCAGGTATGTTCTATCTCGCTGGTACAGGGTTTGCGTTTCAGTTTGGTTTGGTTTGGTTTGGTCGTTCTTCTTGTCTTTAGGTCACAGGCCCCCACCATTAAATACTGTTTGTCACTTGCCTACTTTGAGACATTTCAGTTTACAACCCCTGGACTCACTTCCCTGCAAGGTTTTTTCCACCTTACATTCTATGCCTCGCCAGAGAAAAACATTCGCCCCATTCTTGTCCATCAGTGGCATTCGTGATTTCTGCCGACAGTTCCTAAAAAAAAAAAAAAAAAAAAAAAAAAGAAGTTGCTCTGTTAGGATTGAAAACAGATGCCCTTTGCAGGGGCAAAGTCTCCATTTCCAGCCTGGGCAATGTTTTCTTTCTCCTCACCTCTGGTTTGCATATTCTCTCACCTACCATCATTAGACCACCTCTTCTCAAATGGGATCCCCAGAAAACACAGACTTTCTTTTTGGTCATGCAAGATGCTTCTGGAGTCCTGGGCTAAAGGCACCTGAAAGAAATTCCATAGATTTTCAGGGGTTCCTAAAAAGTGCCTCAGCTTCTGCCAGGAACCTGTGCCCACCAGCATTAAATGACACTCGGGAATTTCTTATTTATTCAAAGCCTGACAGCTAAATTGCTACCGTGGGGATTAAAGAAGTGAGCCTTTCTGGGACCCGTTTGCAGGTTGACTTGAGGAAGGAAGCTTGTGAACTCAAAAAGCTTGCCCAACTGCAGATAGTATTGAGCAGACAGTGTTTCTCAGCTAAAGGATTTCTTGTCATGAACAAGAGTCAGGGCAGGGCTTCCCTGGTGGCACAGTGGTTGAGAGTGCGCCTGCCGATGCAGGGGACACGGGTTCGTGCCCCGGTCCGGGAAGATTCCACATGCCGCGGAGCGGCTGGGCCCGTGAGCCATGGCCGCTGAGCCTGCGCGTCCGGAGCCTGTGCTCCGGAACGGGAGAGGCCATAACAGTGAGAGGCCTGCGTACCGCAAACAAAAAAAGAGTCAGGGCAGCTGCTTCTTCATCTAACAAGAGCTCCTAGCTCTGGGCCAGAGCCCATAGGACAGGGTGGGGCAGAAAGAAGTGGAAGACACAGTCCTTACCCTCAAGCAGCTCCTGGCGTCCAAGAAAGGGATCAACTTGCCATGAGTAGAATGCAACGGGCAGGTGGTGTGAGCAACCCATCCTATTTGGTCATTGAAACAGGCCATGTGGATCGCGCTGTGCTGTATTTCATTCCGGGAATTTTAAGCATAAAAATGTAACCAGATAAATCAGAATATGGATAAATCAGAATAGTACTCTGTAGCCACTGACATATTTTGGGCAGGTTTTTCTCTTTGATTTGTTTGAAGCAGTCTCTTCGCTCTGGAATATTTGGTAAGGAAAATGAAAACCAATTATATTCACGTACCAAGATTTAGGTAATGAAAAGAGTCAATAACATCTCTGCGCTAGTTTATTAAGTTAAGTGTTAGCCGAAAAGGCCTTCATTTGTCATTTCTCCCCGAATATCACGGTGGTCACTGAACTGAAATCCCTTGATCTCTCACAGTGTGTGCTCTTAAAGGATGAGACTGGTTGGATTTGGGGGTCTGATATTTTTGTTTTTGTTGATTATTTTTAAACAAACCTGCAGAACTCCTACGTGCACAAAAATGTTGTTTCTTTAACTGCTGTTTTCAATGCCCAGGGTTTCTTGGGGGTATGTTCTTTAAGACTTGCCTTCAGAAATTATATTTCTTTCTGAATCTCCCTACTGGTGCTATTTCATTGGACTTTCAAGAGTTCATTGGCTTTTCAGAAACAGCAAGAAGACATTGGGAGCCACATTTTATGGTTAAAACTGGAGGTTACGTTGAATGAAATCACGTGGTGATTTTGTTTGGAGGAGGGCCCCTTTTAAGAACAATATTGTGGAATCAGACTGGATTTCTTGTCTGGTTCTAAACCGGTATCTAAGTCAAGCAGCCCTCTGCATTTCATCTTGGAAGTCTTATGACGGGAACCAGCCACAAAGCCAAAAATCTTCCCATTCAAGAACCCCCTGACAGCCTGTTTCTGTGCAGTAGATTGACTTTTCTCTCCTGAGCGGTGGGGATTAGATTTACTACTTCAGTTGCCATTGTGTAAAACACAACCTTAGCTGAATAGTTGGTGAAATGTGCAAGAATCTTAGGTATAATGACGGTGCTGTGAGTTTTGTTTAGGACATGCATGCTTAAGAATTTAGGGCTGAAGCATTATGATGTCTGCGAATTATTTTCAAATGGTTCAGTACAAAGATGATAGATAGATAGATAGAGTCGTAGAGAGATGAGAGATAACAGAGGTAAATATATAGGTAGGTGGGTAGTTGGATAGATGGATAGATAGATAGATAGATAGACAGGTAGATAGAGTCAAAGAGAGAGATTGTGGATGGATGGATGGATGGATGGATGGATGGATGGATGGATGGATGGGTGGATGGATGGATGGATGGATGGAATGATGGATGGATGGATGGATGGATGGATGGATGGACGGACGGATGGAATGATGGATGGGTGGAATGATGGATGGGTGGAGTGATGGATGGGTGGATGGATGGATGGATGGATGGATGGATGGATGGATGGAATGATGGATGGGTAGATGGGTAAAACAGACAGGGCAGATATGGCAAATGCTAATAACTGTTGAATATAGTTGGAAGTTTATAGGTGTTATTGCATTATTGTGTTAAATCTTCTGTATTTAAATATTTCAAAATTAAAAGTTGGGTGGCAAGGATAGCTTTAGTTAGACTTTCTTCTGTATTAAAATTTCCCAAGTTTCTTAAGAGAATAATATTCAGCCTCCCCATCTCTATCCCCCTCCCCCCACACACATATACACACATGCACACGTACACACCCACCCACACATTCATAAGCACCTCTTTTCCTGGAAGAAATAATCCAGCAGTTTAGCAGAATGTCACTGTTTTCCATGGCAGCCTTTCTTTACATTTTCCCCTCAGCATTTCAGTTAGAGCTGTGAGTCACTGTGCTTTATGAAGGCTGGTGACAATGTCATTTACAGCTGTTTAGCATCCCAGTCGAGCCCTCTTCCACGGTGCTCATTACATCAGGGGCAGTGAGCAGTGAGCAGGTGACAGTTCCCTCTGTCATCAGCAGAGCAGGCTCCAGGCCTCTTGAGGAACTGAGAAATGAGCTTGAGGGTTTGTCCCTGGAATATCTTCCAAAGTTGCCTTTTCCACCACTGGCTTTGCAGCCGGGGCACACCTGAATGTGCCTGAGCTCCGAAGGGTGACTCAGACCTGCAGCTTTGGCATCCTTCTTGGTGTCAGCAAACTTTCCTCCCAGGCACGGGGGTCTGACTTGCCATGACATCAGCTCTTGAACGTATCAGCTGCCTCTGGACGTGAGGGGATGCAGAGGAGGCAGGATGCTGGCCAAGCTGGATTCGAATCCAACCCCTAGCACTCGCCCTGTAACCTTGGGCAAGGTATTTAATCTCTCTCGAAATGTCCTTTTCCTCTTCTGTAAACAGGAGTATGACTCCACTTCACTGGGTTCTTGGAAACATTCAATGCTTGACTCATACTGGGTGCTCTGTACGTTTATTAGTAAGGATGAGGACGGCCAGTAGGGTAATTCACTTTAGACCTGCTATGCCCTTGACCGTAGCATCGCTTCTGATATTCCTCATCCCTAGAGCAGTGGGGATGGAGATTTATCAGACAGGGTAACAGGAAACAGAAGGTACTTGCAGCAGTGATACTTTATTCCAAGAGAATTTAATAAAGGAATTACTTAAGGACATGGTTTTAGGCCCCAAGAAGGGAGGGTGAAGTGTCCAGAAACTAGCAACAAGAGGAGTGAGGACCACCCCAGGCCTGATGAAGTGGGGGGAGGGTACAGTGTTCCTGAAGCCCTTTGGACCGTGGGATGGGGTTGCAGACGCTGCGGGGGCGAGGGGTGTCCCAGCAGCAGCTGTGCTCACACAGAACTGCAGACCTCTCCGGACCACAGCACTAAGACTGGAGGGAGCAGCCTCCCTCTCCTCCTTCTGTCCCATCTTGCCTGTGCCTCAAATTGGAGGCCTCCAATCGAAAGCCAGAGGGCAAGGAACCTATTGATACCCATAGGGGCCAGCCTCCTCCTGGAGCCCAGATAAGTTTGGAGAAGGATGGAGAATAGATCTGGGGACAAAGGATGGAGAACAAGCAGCACAGACACGGCAAAGAGGAAGAGCTTGCTGATAATCGTCAATAAAACCAAGCTCAAGGGCTTCCCTGGTGGCACAGTGGTTGAGAGTCCGCCTGCCGATGCAGGGGACACGGGTTCATGCCCCGGTCCGGGAAGATCCCACAGGCCGCGGAGCGGCTGGGCCCGTGAGCCATGGCCGCTGAGCCAGCGCGTCCGGAGGCTGTGCTCCGCAACGGGAGAGGCCACAACAGTGAGAGGCCCACGTGCCGCAAAAAAAAAGCAAGCTTAATTCATTAGCTCTGAACAGAAAGATGCTTCTCTGATCTGGGTTGTGCTGGAGTGTCTTCAGTTTTCTGTAGGAGCCTTATGAAATCCTCAAAATGAATCAGGCGTTTGCTTTCATTTCAAACATTGAAATATATCCCTAGGTACTTTGAGGAAATGGGACTGAGCATTAGAAAATCAAATGAACAGCGCCAGGGCACTGAGACTGAACCAGCAAATTGTAGGGTAGAGTCCTGGCTCAATAAAGCATCCGGTCTATTGAGGAGACTTGTTGAATAAGCTGCTGAAATAGGTTCAGTGTTCAGTCAACAAGTAACTGGTTTAGCGTCTGGTGAACTTTCATTCTGTGTTGTTCTGAGCGCATGTCTGGGGGCAGTGGGCAGCTGTGTCATATCAGCCAGGTGTACATATTGTGAAAATGGGAGAAGTTCATGAATACCAAGCAAGGCATTCTAGTGGTGGTACCCCAGGGACCCTGAGATTTTTTTGCACCTTCAAGGACTGTAGTAGATTAAACACAGAGGAACTTTCTTGGTGAAAGTAATGTGCTGTTGTTGAAAGAGTCCTGGGGTGAGAGCTGGGAGTGTCAGGTCGCTCCAGCAAAGATACTAACCCTGGCCAGCGTTCTTCACACATTTGTTGAGGACCAGGTACTATGTTAAGTGCTGGGGTCACATAAGCACAGATTTTCCAAAACGTGGTAGATACTCCACTGGTGGTACCCATGTATTTATTGAGGTAAAATTTATGTAACATAAAATTCATCGTTTTAAAATATACAATTCAGTGGCAGTTAGTATATTCACAATATTTTACAACCATCACCTCTATCTAGTTCCAAAACATTTCATCATCCCAATAGGAAACCCCATACCCATTAAGGATTGAAAACAATTGTTCAAACAAAGCTTGAACACACATGTTCAAAGCAACATTGTTCACAGTAGTCAAAAGGTGGAAACTACCCAAATGTCCATCAACGGATGAATGGATAAACAAAATGTGGTCCATGCATACAATGGAATATTATTCAACTGTAAAAAGGAATGAAGTACTGATACCTGCGACCACACAGATGAACCTTGAAAACATTGTGCTAAGTGAAAGAAGCTAGACAGAAAAGGCCCCCTATTGTAGGCTTCCATTTATATGAAATGCCTGGAACAGGCAAATCCATAGAGACAGAAAGCAGACAGGGAGTTGCCAGGCACTGAAGAGAGGGGGCGAAAGAGAGAGACCGCTTCACTGGTACCCAGTTTTTTAAACGTTTTATTTGGAAGTAATTTTAGACTTATAGATAGAAAAATTGCAAAATAGTACAATGATTTTCTTTATTATCCCTTATCCAGCATCCCCTAATGTTATCATCATTCGTAGCCATAATGCAGTTATCAAGAGCAGGAAATTGACGATGGAATAAGAGTATTAACTAAACAACAGACGTTATTTGAATTTCACCACTTTTTCCACTAATGACCTTTTTCTGTTCCTGGGCCTTATCCAGGATTCCATGCCGCTTTTAGTGCGTTATTTCTCTTTCGTCTTCTCTGATCTGTGAGAGTTTGTGACTCTCTCCTTGCCTGTCATGCATTTGAGACTAGAAAAGATTACTGGTCAGTTACTTTCTAGAATGTCCCTAAATTGGAGTTTGTTCAGTGTTTTCTCATGATCGGAGCAGAGCGGTATCCATTTTTCAAATTTGCTCATTAAATATTGTCTTGGTAATAGAAAAATGTAGCTGGCACCTTCGTACCATGATTTCATGGGTGCTCTTCCTTTGGGTGAAGCCGTGCTATGTACTTAAGGGAAAAATGAGTCAACTTTAAGGAAAAATAGTAAATAAATAATGGCACAGTATAAGACCGAGGTACGGCACAAAGATATGAAGGTGGCAAGACCGGTTGGCAGAACATGATATTATTTCATGGAATCATCACGAGAGCCCTGCAAAGTTGATACTATTAATATTTGCCATTTTCCATATGAAGAAATAGAGGTGCAGAGATGCTAAATGTCATGCCCAAAGCCACAGTCAATCACTGGCAGAGTCAGGATTTGAACCCAGGACCTACAATCTTAACCATGACATTCCCCCATAAGCCTTTCTTCCCACCTCTGTGATGCCAGCTAAGATGCTGTTCACGGTGACATCATTCTCTTTTTCTCTGTGATTTTATTTCAGGGGAAAATTTGCAGAGTTCTGGCCAGTAAGGCTGCATCAGGTGGGGTAAGGCTGAAGCAGGTGGGAATGTGTCGCTCAGTGCCGAGAAAGGGATGCCTTGTAGGGGCTTACCAGGTGTACTGGAACAACAGGAGATAAAGACCCAGCCAGCTCAGGTAACCCAGGTGGAGTCACTAAGGAAAACCTATAGGATCTGGGACTGTGTATTCCCTCCAATTGGAGGAAGGAGGCTGGTTTCCACTCAGATCTTGTTGGAATGAGTAGGCACAGACTGGCTTGACATTAAAAGAAAAAGCTCCATTTAGAGAAAAAGGTGTCACTCCAGGAAGGGTTTTTGTAAAAATACCAGGTTAAGAGAAGAAGCAGATACGGAGTTAAGGATGACTGTTGTGTGAAGCTCAGTAGCTTTAACCCGGGGAAATGAAGACAGGGTAAGCGTCAGCCAGAGGGCAAAGGCTGGGACAGATGCAGAGAGCTCTCAGGAAGGTGGGCATCCCATCAGACACCTGGACCAACTGGGAGCACCCGTGACAGGACCCAAATCACTGAGCACATCTGCCCCTTCATTGAGCAGCTTCTAAATGTGACCTTCCTTGTCTCTCTTTAAAACTCACTATCTAGCAGGGTCCCACAAGTATTTAGGGTCCCATAAATACCTACAGGGTCCTGGCAAGAAACAAATGAGTGAGGGGGCTGCATGGGGGCTGGGGGGAACTAGAGAGCTCATGCCCTATGGAAAGGGGGCATCACCTCTCACTCCAGCTGTTTGCTGACATTGAGGAATGCAGACCATGTATGAATGCACCTTCCAATAGGCAGAAAGCCAGAAATTTGTCTTTCGTGTGAAACTTACAGTCATCTGTATGCCTGTGGGCTGTTGTTTGTAAAATCTGACCAGAGCCTTTTTGAAGCAAGTGATATCCTGGCTCTGAAGTAGACGATTTTGTGCAGAACGGTTTATAGTTGGGTGGAAATTGAAATTTCATTTGAAATTGCCATTTTTGTAGGTCACAGAATGGTTCAATATCTGCAGTTGTACATGGTTCAACCTGATATTACCACACTCCCTAGACTGAAGTGTTCTGGTTGAAGCTTCATTCGACTGCAAAAATGTAACACAGGCATTTAGCGGCAAACCGGACCAGCGTTTCACTCGGAGGTCTTCTTAAAAATGCAGGTTCTGATTTGTAGGTCTGGGGTGGGGACTGAGACTCTGCATTTCTAACCAGCTCTTAGGTGATGTCTGTGGTCCATGACCACACCTTACATAGCAAGGCATTAGACCATGGCCATCATTGGTGATTTTAGAAGCTCCACTGAGATCCCCCCTCTTCAGCTCTCCTTTTCCTAAATCCAAGTGCTGTTACCCAAATATGTGAAGTCTCATTTATTTCTTCTTTCATTTGTAGTGGGCTATTTATCACTTCTCTGCAACAGATAAGAAGTGAACCAAACCCAGCTCTGCCTTTCTTCCTGGCAACCACCAGCTGGAATGGCCCTCTAGATTTGGCATGGGCTCTCCAGTTCCCCACCGTCTCCACCAGTCCCTCTCACCTCCCGCCTGGGCTACTTCATTCAATAGCTCTAGACTTGGAGATTGAGACTTTGACATCTTGAGCACCTACTATGTGCCCAGCAGTTTGCTGTGCATTGAGGGTCCAACAGTAAACCAGGGAACTGTGATCTCTGTCTTCAAGGTGCGTACATTCTCATAGTTCATTAGAATAATCCTTTCTGAGAACAAAGTTGTTACTCGATAAAAGCTGGGTAAATGAAGGAGTTGTAGCAGGGGTCTCTAGTATGATAGTCTTAAGTTTTATTTCATTTTAAGAACTACATTATCACTTATGGCTGCCTTTAAGCAACACTAAATAAACTAGCTTTTTATCCTAATTATGAAATTGATCTATAATATTTACCTTGACAAGCAATTAGTATGGGGTCTCTGGGATATCTGAAAATCCTAGAATTATATGCACATCTTTTATGACAATTTACCCCTAACCCCCACCTATCGGGGTATCCCCAGACCCCCCGTTATCAATCCTGAAGAGGTGAATAGTAATTGGGGACGGTTCACCAGGAGGGGACGGATGAGGAGAGAGTTGACTCCTTGGGCTTATTTTGAATAATCAAGAAACGGTATAGCCAGACAGAAAGGGCATGTACCAAGAAGGCTGCAGCTGACATCCTGAGATTAGCACTGCTGTTGAAAACAGGTCCCTGAGAAACTTTCCTAATTTCACAGGGAAGGCAAGGAAAATGAGCATGTAACCTGAGTTTGAGAAGAAATCATGCAACAGACCTGAATCCTAGTTCTGACTCTAAGAACTTTGGGCAAGTTCTTCCCCATCTATGAGCCTCAAACTCCTCATCTGTAAAATTAAGATTAATCCAGTAACTTCTACTCTTATTGCTTATTGGGTCAAGGAGTGCTTAGAAAATCGTAATAATGTTATGGGCCCCCTCCCCATATAAATTCACATATGCACTAATTGTGTGCACTAAAAGTTTTGCACACAATTCCAGGATTTTCAGGGATTCCTGAGCCCTGTAGGGGGCCCATAGACTCCATATTATGAATCATTGGAATGGAAAACTCCTAGAGTCCCTTTCAACTTCCAATTACTAAAGTTATAGCTGGTGATCAGGCCAGCTGAAATAAAAATACACAGTAGTACCTGGAAAGTGATAAAAGCAAAGACTTTGAGTTGTCGTTATTTGTAGGTGAAGTGATTGCTTAAAAACTCTGAAACTGAACATTCTTGTGGCTAAAATAGAGTTTAATATTTCTTTTAAAGCAAAGATTTTGAGTTCCCACACACTTGGTTTGAATCCCTGCCATTGACACTAGCTGGATAAACTTCTATGACTTAATTAACATCTTTGAGCCTCAGTTTCAACACCTATAAAATGGGAATAATAATATCATGTCCTTCATATGGTTGTTGCAAGAATGAAATTAGATAGTTCAATAAAGTTCTTACATATAAAAATGTTCAAAATATTAGGTTGAACTCTAGGAAAGTGGAGAATTTGATCATTTACAAAACTGCTAATTCCATATATTTCAACCTAATTAATAAAAATTTAGTAAAAGATATTGCTTTGATAGCTGATCATTTATTCAGTAAATATTTTTTCTGTGTTTACTAGGTGCTAACATATTCTAAGAAGAGAGTCAATTACATCTTTCAATTCAAAGCACACCTATCTGCCTTAGAGTTAAGTGACCAGCAGATGTATACCAAGCTCATACCTCCTTTGGTGAATTGTTTTCCCTCCTGTCCTTGACCCTTGGCCCTATGTCCATGCTAATACAGGGTAACTGCAAATGCATGTAGCCAATCTGAGAGTCTTGATCTTTTACTTAAGTTTAAACCATTTATATTTATTGTTATTACTGATGTATCCAACATATGTGAGTTATTCCTGCTATTGTAAGTTTGTGTTTTGTACTTAATGTATTCTCCCTTTGCTGAAATTCATTTTTAATTGATTCAAGCCTGTGTGGATGCTGTGATCTATTTACAAGGAACTTTTGAGTTAAGGGAGCAGATATTATCACTCCTCCCTTAAAATAACCATTCTTACTTCTTCTTCCTTCCACGAGCACCTTTTGCCATCCTCTTGACCCAGCTTCCCTGCACCAGAGGCACCCAAGGATGCCAGGCATGAGGAGAAACTTGGTTGAGTGTCCATTACCAGTGAGTTGCTATTTGGAGGATACTGTTCTTGATGTCCTCCTAAAAATAAAGACTCAACATTACCATTGCAGTTGACATTTACAGTTTACAAAGCACTCTTTCCAGCATCCGTCTTATTTAATCTTCACAAAAATCTTGGAAGCAGTTGTTATTACCTTTTCAATTTCACAAAATGAAATTGAGATTCAAAATATTAAAAATGACCTGCCCCAGATCAAATACCCAGTAAATGGCACAGCTGGGGAAATGAGCCAAGTCAAGTCTATTTGCTGTAATCCCCCTTAATTCTCAGAATTAAGGAAGTAATGGCATCAGGAAATGTTGACTCTTGAAATATACTAAACTAAATTATTTATTACTACTCAAGAAGGACAATTCTATCAAGTGAGTTTCATTCATTCTTATCCTTTCTTTCATCCCATCATATTCTATCTGCTTGTAGAAACCAGAGCTGGAAAGTTCTTCTGGACTTTTCCTTCTTTCTAACCCCAGACATCAGTCACCAAATTTTGTTGACACAACCTCCTAAATATCTCTTAAATCTACCCACTTTCCTCCTTCCTCCCTTTCACTACCCTAATTCTAACCACCATCATCTCTCATCTCTGGCCTGCAGCAGCCTCCTAACTGAGCTGCCAATAGCCAGCCTTGCTTTTCCATCCATTTTCCATCCAGCATCTTAATAAAATCTAAATCTAACCACAGAACTTCTTTTCTCAAATCCCTCCGGCATTTGCCATCACTATAAGAATAAAGTCCAAAATCTTTAACTTGACTCTCAAGAGAATTTCATGATCTAGCTCCTGAAGATCTCTCCAGCTTTGAAAGATGTTGACTTTCTTCTCCAACCACAGTGGACTTTGCCCAGTGCCTCGAACCTGCTCCCTCCCACCTCTAGTGCCTTCTCTCCTCCACCTCTTGCACCCCTTCATCTGGCCAACTCTGTATCCTAACTCTTCTTCCAGGAAGCCTTCCTTGACCACCACCTCTCAGACTATGTTAAGTGTTCTGTCCACGCTCCCATTAGCACCCTGTATTTCCACTTTGTCCTACTCACTATACTTGTCACTAATATCTCTCTCTACTCCCTGCTTCACCCCTGGCTTGGGAGATCTGAGGGTAGGAATGCTGTCTGTATTGTCTATTCTTACTTCCCAGTGCCAAGCTCCTTGCCGACCCAGCTGGGAGCTATGTAAGGGTTAATGAATGAATAGGTGATGTGAATGAAAAAAAAAAAAAAAAGGAAAGAAGAGAGGAAGGGAAGGAGAGAAAAGGGGAAAGAAAAAGAAAGTAAAAGAGGGTAAGTTTTATCAGGGGTAGAATATATGTGCCATCTCCTTGTAATGACTCTTAAGAACTGTTTCAGAGACCGCTGGTAATATGTTTCCTTTTTATAGTAATGAGGCCACCCTCTTGGTCATGATTATGTTCACATATCTGGGCTGAGATACTTCATTTTCCTCGAGGTGTCATCTAAAAGTAATAGAAGTGCCATGCACTTTACATGGATCATCCCATCAAATGTTTTCCCATTCACTTAGCCCATGTAACTTATTGCTTCTGCTTGACAGACAAGGAGTCTGAGCCTAATAAATGGTAGAGGAGGGTCACAAACCCTTGTCTTTCCAGCTTCAATGCACATGCCTTCAACCCCTACATGACGCTTAAGGTGATGTGGTGTGTCTGTCAAGAGTGGGGGCAAAGGTACATCTGCGAGGATTTTTGTGCCACTGAGGGGGTCCGTGGATGGAAAGAACTTAAGAACCTTTACCCCAAACCCTGGAATTTTCTGTCTGTGGGATGGATATAGTGCTGTACAGCTAGCTGAACTAGTTCATAGAAATGAGCTTTGCAAAATGAAGATGAAATGAAGTTTTCATAATTCCCCAGATCTATTCCGACATAGGGATGACAGCCCTGTAGCGCTCTCCTGCTGATGGACTGGACCAGTAATACCCCCACCCCACCCTAGTGGTATTGACTCATCACCAACTTGCAGTGTCTGAGTTTCTGGCTGCTTCTGTTGAGTACGTTCCAACACACCAAATTCTGTTCTTTCAGGATTCTGAGGAGGAGCCGGTGACAGGCTCCCATTCCACTGGAAAGCAGGACCGATCCGTGTGTCCACAGCTCTTACCTGGTCCTTCTGCACAAAGTACTTGAAGCAACATATGTCCATTGGGCACTACAGACGGCCAGTAGGATAATGGCTGCTTGCGTTTTAATTATTAGTAACAGGAGTGGGGAGAGTACCCATTTATTGAGCACTTACCATTGCATATGGTGCATAGTAAGAACTCAGGAAATACTAATTATTATCTCATTCCATCCTCACACATACACCTGAGGAGATGCTATTATCATTCCCACTTTATAGATGCAAAAACTATGACTCAGAGACGCTAAGTGACTTGACCACCATCACAAAGCCACATGGAGAAGCCAGGGTTCAAATCCAAGATAGTCTGACTTCAAAGACCTTGTTCTTTTTTTAAAGGTGATACAAAAACATAGTACAAAATAAATGAACAATATGAAAGAATATGTAATAAAAGTGAGCTTCCTCCTCCAACCCCACCCTTAGCCTCCCAGTCCCCTTTCCCAGAAGCAACTTCTGTTACCAATATCTTGGGTGTTTTTCCAAAGATATTCAGTGGATCTCCAAGCTTCCATGGAAGTATAAACGAATACATACAATGGGTATGCAAATATATTTATATATTGGTGTTCTCCACCTTGCTTTTTAAAATTAACAGTGTGTCTTGAAAGATCATTCCCCATTGGTCCTTTTAGATCTAATCCCCCCCATTTAATGCCTGCACTGTATTCCACTGCACGGTTGTGCCGTAGTTTATGTAGCAGTTCTCTATTAATGGATACTCAGATTTTCTTAATCTCTTGATATTCTGAACAACCTGCAAGGAAGAGGGGTGTGTGTGTGTGTGTGTGTGTGTGTGTGTGTAAGAATGTTTTTCCAGTTTCTCTGTAGAGGAAAGTCCTAAAAATTGAATTGCCAGGTCAAAGATCTGTGCAGGGCTTCCCTGGTGGCGCAGTGGTTGAGAGTCCGCCTGCTGATGCAGGGGACACGGGTTCGTGCCCCGGTCCGGGAAGATCCCACATGCCGTGGAGCGGCTGGACCCGTGAGCCATGACCGCTGAGCCTGCGCGTCCGGAGCCTGTACTCCGCAGCGGGAGAGGCCACAACAGTGAGAGGCCCGCGTACCGGGGGCCTGTGCATTTTCAATTTTGATGTGGATATTGTCAAACTGCCGTTCAAAGAGGCTGTACAAAGCAGCGATCGAGGAGAGTGGGGATTTCCCAAAGCCTCCTCTCAGGGTGTGCTTTCAAACGCTGAACAGTCCTTCATCCTCGCCCTCCTGACTCTGATGCTCCTTCCTGCCCCTGAGGTGTGGGCATTATTAGATATGGGAAGATCACGGACAAACTGTAGCCATGAAACTGGGGGAATTATGTGGCTGGGGAGACCCCCTGGCAGCAGGGCGCCCGTGTCTCTGGGATCCCCAAGACACAGAGCGCCAACTTAACCCCCTGGCTTAGAGAGGTTGGCGGGTTTGTAGCTGTGATTTGCTGGAGTGGGAGAAAGCACGTCAGTTTGATTCCCAGGTGGCGCTCTCTCTGGGGAAAGACTGCAAATTAGCAGTTGCGGGGATGTAAGGAAGTTGGTTGTTTTGCTGTGTTTTGTTGTTTGGTTTTTTTTTAAAGAGCACAGTTGGGTTACAGTTTTGGTCTTTTGTTTTTATTGGGGGTGGTGATATTTTGGTTTTTAAGACACGGAGGGCTTGGGATTTGTTTTTAAATGAGATTGGAGGGAGATGGGAAACGGGGTCGTGACTCCATTAGAGATTTTGTGGGTGTTCGAACTGAAAACAGCCGGGAGTTCTTCACGGGCTGGATGTTGTTTTCTTTAATATTTAGTGGTAATACACATTAAAATGGTAATACCTGTGATTTTAAAATAATAATTTAAATGATATTCAAATAGGGAAAAAAGGTAGTGCAAAGTCTGTCTCCGTCCTACTACTGATGTCCAATATTCCTCCTAAGATGCAGCCAGTGCTACCCGTTCCTTCCAGAATATTCTCTACATTTACATGTGCAGAATGTATGCATTTGCACCTTTCTTTTTTCACCTACTGATGTATCTTGGAGCTCATTTCCTACCTGTAAATAGAGATCTGCATCATTTTTTAAATGAAACATTCACTATACAGATGGGTTAGATTTCAAACGACATTCGAACAGCAAGATGTTAGGTCCTGGACTATTAGCCTAGGTGATCCCCTACTGTAACCTCTCTCTTCACATGGTTTGAGGTGGGTCTTCTCTCTCCCCCACTGCTACCCCCATCACACCTAAAATTCCCAGTGGTCAACCTCAAAAAGTGACGAGATGTTTGCTCACAGTCTGTGTCATTTTTCTGGCTTCTTTAGAAAGCAGGAGTATCTTCTGCCTGCCTAGGTTATTAGTAGATGCTCGAGGGGACCTCAGGGACAGTGGGGTGGCAGGGAGGAGCTCTGGTCCAGGAGCCACGACAGTCAGACTCGAGACCTCCATTGCCCAATGGCAGTGCAGTGTGAGCAGGTGTGTGGTTTTTAACTGTATAGTAGTTGCATTTAAAAGCATCAAAAGCAACAGGTGAAATTAATTTTCATAATTGTGCTTAATCCAGTATACCCAAAACATGATCCTTTCAACATGTAGTCAACATTGGAAATTATTGAGATACCTGACATTCTTTTTTTCCTCCTAGTCTTTGAGACCCCATGTAGATTTCACTCTTTTTTAAATTTATTTATTTATTTATTTTTGGCTGTGTTGGGTCTTCGTTGCTGCGTGTGGGCTTTCTCTAGTTGCGGCGAGCGGGGGCTACTCTTCGTTGCAGTGCGTGGGCTTCTCATTGTGGTGGCTTCTCTTGTTGTAGAGCATGGGCTCTAGGCGCATGGGCTTCAGTAGTTGTGGCACACAGGCTCAGTAGTTGTGGCTCGTGGGCTCTAGAGCTCAGGCTCAGTAGTTGCGGCACATGGGCTTTGTTGCTCCGCGGCATGTGGGATCTTCCCGGACCAGGGCTCAAAGCCGTGTCCCCTGCATTGGCAGGCGGATTCTTAACCACTGCACCACCAGGGAAGTCAAGATTTCACTCTTATGTCACATCTCAAGGAACCAGTCACAATTCAGGGGCTCCATGGCCACATGTGGCTAGTGGCTGCCCTATTGGACAGACAGCTCTAGACACCCCCAGCTCTGGCTGATCCACGTTGCATGAGCACCCTCCCCCTCGCTTCTCCAGGCCTCTGTTTCCTCATTTTTGAGTAGGGGAGCTGGGCAATCTTTTGGATTTTAATGGCTGCTCATCATCCTAACATGGGCCGACTTTCAGTGCTAAGAATGAAAAGCCATGGGCAAGCCAGGACAAGCGGTTCTCCCTATTGTAGCTCAATGTCCACATCTGTAAAATGGGGATGATCGAACGTGATGAGTCAGGGTGAGGACGACAAGTAGGGCAGCTGATGCGGATGTGTTTGGGGGGAGGTATCATCTTAGGGGACTGTCTTTAGGATTAGGATCAACCCTGGTGAGTGCCCAGCACCCACTCGCTTAGAGCCGGGGCTGCCCTCTAGTTTACTCCTCTGAACCTCAGTCACCTTGTCCTTCTGTAAAGTGGGGATAAAAATGACACGTGCTTTACAGAGTCGCTGTCAGGATGAAATAAGACACCCATGCAGAGGGCTCAGCGCTGTGCCTAGCACACAGTGAACTCTCCATCACTAGAAACTGCTACTGTTACCATCCCTCCAGGTGCAGACATGGACCCAGGATGGGGAGTGCCACACCCAAGGTCACACAGCGAGACGGTAGTAGCAGATGCTGGTCTATTGTGGCTCCCTCCTCCCTGGCGGGCATCCCCAAAAGTCAGCCGTGAATTTCTTCGCAGCAAGATACATGAAATAAATACACCTGAAACCACTGAACTACTCCAGTAAGCCTGGGTCCAAGTACCGTTTCCATGGTATGTGCTGTGGCGCGCACATGCATGTGATGTGTTTAAAATCACGGCTCCAAAGGTCTGAGCTAGGTTGGCGGGATACCCAGTACCCGTCTTCCTGTATCCAGTGCCTCATACCATGACTGGCGTGAGATACCGCTGTGTGCTTTCAAGCATAGGGCCCCCTTCTACATGGCACATGACGTACATTTGGAGAGGCTGTGACGGAGGAGAACGTGCACTGAATTAACAACCAGGAAACCCGAATCACTACATATTATGTAACGATAACAGGAAGCCATTTCTTCTGAGCATTTGCTCTGTGAAGTTACTGAAAGCCTTGCACTTACTATTTTATTTAATCCTCCCAGTTACCCAGGGAGGGAGGAATTACTTGACCCATTTTACAGATAAGGAAGCAGAGCTTCCAAGAAAATGAAGAACTCTCCCAGAAACACACAGATAGAGCCAGAAAGGACCTTAAAAATCTTCCCTGTGGCAGAAGGGGGGGACAACCATCCCGGGCGGCCCAGGATTGAGGCGGCTCCTGGATACTGGACATTTGCAAAGAAGGACAAGAGGCTCTCCTTCCAGCAGCGTAGTGTATTCTTTGGGGATAGCGAACCTGATCACGGTCAGCATGAGGATGAACACAGGGCAGCAGATGAAGGTGTGTTTGGGGTGGGCGAAGAGGGATAGTGTCGAGGGATTATTATTAAGATTAGGATTTTGCCCCTGGTGAAGGTTCAGAAGCCACTTGCTTAGGCAGAGAGCTTGTTCAGCCCCACCCTGTATCTCAGCAGACGCTGAATATCACCGCCTCTCCTAAGCCCTGCCTCTCTCCAGTTCCTTCCAAAGATCAAGCTGTCTTTCTAGGGCCAAAGTCTGAGAAACAGCACTTCAGTTTCCCAAGCAGCAGCCAACAGCCTCCTCTGATATAGAAAGCGGCTGAGAAAGAGAGAGGAAAAGCTGGGGTGGCCAGGGAGGCTTGTGGGTTGCTTTATTCCTTTTTTCTTTTTTTTTTATAATTAATTTATTTACCTTTGGCCACACGGGGTCTTTGTTGCTGCGCTCGGGCTTTCTCTAGTTGCGGTGAGCGGGGACTACTCTTCGTTGCGGTGCGCGGGCTTCTCGTTGCGGTCGCTTCCCTTGTTGTGGAGCACGGGCTCTAAGTGCACACGGGCTCAGTTGTTGTGGCTCATGGGCCTAGTTGCTCCGCAGCGTGTGGGATCTTCCCGGACCAGAGCCGGAACCCGTGTCCCCTACGTTGGCAGGCAGATTCTTAACCACTGCACCACCAGGGAAGTCCCTATGTGTTTTTTCTTAAGCCAAGTCCTGGCTCTGTCTTTTGGTAAATTCTGGCCAAGCCAGTGTGGGAAAGAAGAGAACTGGGGGCCCCCCTCCCCAAGAGCTCACCTTCAAGTCCCTTCTTGAATTAAAGAACGGAGCCCAAAGGCCAAACTTGGACACTCAGGAGAGATCTGGAGGTTCAGCTGTCTCTGCCTGCAACTAAACAATGAGCATCCTGGGTTCGGTACCCAGAAAAATGGGGCTCCGGGAGAGTTAAGGAAGCAACAGCCGGGGCGGGGGCTGGGGCCCAGGTAGGGAGGTGGACCAGTCCTCCCCAGTGAGGAATGACATAGCGGTTCTGGATGGTTTTCTCTGCAAACCAGAACCCCGGCGGCAAGATGCTGAAAGACACTCTGCCTGTCAACACATGGGCCGCACACGCTCACACACACAGCAGAGAAATGACACAGCACGAGGGCGATGCATGAATATACAAAGAGAGAAACACACACACACGGCGACACCAGATGGAGGAGGCAGCCGGGCTGGGTCTGGGTGTTCATGATCTGCTCACCCACAGAGAGGGGCTGGCGGAGTTGCATAACGCAAGCTGCAAAAGGGGCAGGTTGAACTTGCTAACCACCACCCGCCTTGAGGGCGATCCAGGAGGCAGTGCCTCCTTCTCAGGGTGGCATCTGCACCCACCCCCTACTCTCAGAGGCAGCAGGAGTTTATCAGCTGCCCCAGCCCTGGGGCGGCCCCGGGAAGTCGCCAAAAGGAAAATAAGGGAGTGTCACTTTGTTATAGTGGCAGGTGGGGGCTCCCTCCTTGTGCGAAGGCATTTTGAGGATGCTGGCAGCAAGGGCTGCCAGGGTAGAGAGGAGACTGGGGCTCGGGCTGGGGGACAGGAAATGAGATGGAGGGATTCTCTTCCACCCCTACCCCCCAACCCCACCCACAAACCACAGATCACCTGCCCCCCCCAGACACGTAAGACACGCTTCCACAGCTGCCCGCTGTGCACGTGCCACAGGTGCACACACCTCACCTGGGCCACAGCCTCTCCAGCTGGCCTCCCTATGGGCCTTTGTTATCCCATTTACTTCTCTGAGCCTGGGGGAGCTGGTGGGAGTTGCAAAAATCACTAGATTATAAACTTTTTTAAACTAGAGTATAAACTTAAAAGCTCATGCTCAAGAGTGGAGCAGATTTGAGTTCAAATCCTCCCTTCACCGTCATTCTCCACGTGACCTTGGACAAGTCACTGAACCTGCCCAAGTTTCAGTCTTCTCGTCGGTTGAAGGGTTACTGTGAAAATCAAAGGAGAAAAAAAATTAAGAATGTACGTGCTCAGCAAGTGCCCACTGTCTTTAGTCTTTGGGGCTTTTTCTTCTTCATTCCACAGATATTCGTTGAGCACCAGCTCTGTGTTTATCTAACAGTCCACGCTTCCTAATGTTTCTCCGTTAGGGTTTCAGACCGTCTGTGGTACACAAGTGCTCTCCGGAGTTCGGTGTGGACCCCCGTCTTTGGTATTTATTATACCAATTTTGGCTTATCACGGTATGGAATGTGGCCACGTCTGTCCTTTTGAAACTGGATTGTCGATCATTACAAAAATGGTCCTAAAATCCAGTTGACATCCCTCATCGGTGGTTGCATAGAAGGTGGCGTCATTCCCTGTCCCGTGAGTTTGTTGTGGGCGGGCTTTGGGAGCAGCCGGAATGGAGAGCCCAGTGATCTCTGTCGGCCGAGCTCCTGACCTGAGGATGGAAAACGCTGCAAAACGGAGAGCCAGAGGCTGCGTGACGGGTTGGAGTGGTGACTTCTTGCGGTGGGAAAGAGATAAGAGAGGTCTTCTGGTTCTTGCCATTTGATTTCTGGGGCTGACTGTCAGTGGTTTCCCCCAAGGAGCCCCTCGGTCTCACAGGGCTTCGATCCTGAGGTTGAAACCAGGCAATATGAAGCTACCTGCAAAGGTATGCCCCTCGAGGAAGAAGGATTTCATTTCTAGGTTGGCTTCAGAACTCCAGAGCATCTTATGGCTAGACTTCTCAGTTGGCTGCGTTTCCCATGTTAGTTTTGAAGGCGGTGTTGGACACTCCACATGCATCTCTCTCTTTTAATTCTTTTCTTCCCCTCCCTTTTTCCTCCTCTTGACCTCAGGAAGCCCCAGATTGGATCTGCGTCTGACGGGATGGCGATGCCCAGAGGATAGTGCCCGCTAGCATGCGTCACCTCTAGACACATCCACCAGACACGTTTGCTCCCCGGTCTGCCTGACCTGTTGCTTAGGGACCCGTCCCGCTGCTTCCCCTGACGTCTGCCTGATCAACCATCGCTTCCTTGGAGAATAAGGAAGGAGGCAGACACAGGAAATCATGCCACCGACAGCCCAACGACAATGAGTGAGTGACGCTGAGTTGACGTCAAAGGCAGAGAAAACCAAGACCGAGAGCAGCTCGCTCTCCAGACTCGCCTTGGCCCCTGCAGCGCCGGCCCCCAGCTCCTCCTCTCGTCACAGCCAGAAGGCTGGCCGCTCCCGGCAACGTCGTCTCGGCTTGACACATTTTGAGGTCTTCCGACCCTTGGACACTAGACACCATGGAGAATCACATGTTCAGCGTTAAGCAGATCCAACCCAATGTCATTTCTGTCCGCCTCTTCAAGCGCAAAGTGGGGGGCCTGGGGTTCCTGGTGAAGGAGAGGGTGAGCAAGCCACCTGTGATCATCTCCGACCTGATTCGAGGGGGTGCCGCGGAGCAGAGCGGCCTCATCCAGGCCGGGGACATCATTCTTGCCGTCAATGGCCAGCCCTTGGTGGACCTGAGCTATGACAGCGCCCTGGAGGTGCTCAGAGGTATTGCCTCCGAGACCCATGTGGTCCTCATTCTGAGGGGTCCCGAGGGCTTCACCACGCACCTGGAGACCACTTTCACTGGGGACGGGACCCCCAAGACCATCCGGGTGACACGGCCCCTGGGTCCGCCAACCACAGCCGTCGATCTGTCCCACCAGTCGTCAGCCAGCAAAGAGCAGACCCTGGCAGTGGACGGGGCCACGGGTCCTGGCAACGGGCCGCAGCACGTGCCAGACCAGGGGCAGGAAGCTGGCTTGCTCTCCCACACCAATGGCCTGGCTCCCGGGCCCCCAAGCCAGGACCCTGCCAAGAAAAGTTCTGGGGAGAGCAATAAACTGCTCAAAGAGATAGAGCCTGTGCTGAGTCTTCTCACCAGTGGGGGCAAAGGGATCAACGGAGGGGGACCTGCCAAGGCGGAGACAAAGGACGCAGAAATCCAGGTGGACAGGTGAGCTCCACAGGTGCATGTGTGTGTGCGTGTGTTGTACGCGAGCAGGTATTGCGACTGTCTCACAGCCCGGAAGCTAACCTGAGTGTCTCAGTCTTCTGCACACGTACATCCACTCAACCACACTTGCCTCTCGCCCTGAAAATTGCTGTTGCAGGAACGCAGTGGGCGTAATGTCTGGCACGTATCTCTTGCCGTGAAACCCAGAGTTCAGAATCCTGGTAGCTGAGGTCCTGTCTTCCAGCAACCCCACAAGGTGGGGATTTTTGCAATCCACATTTCCCGAGTGGGAAGACAGAGGGTCAGAGAGGAGGGGCCTTTCCCGAGGTCACCCGGTGATGACAGGCACGTGTACACGGCAGGCTTGGGCGTGGGTGGATGCCGAGGCTCTGGGGAGAGAGAGGAAGCGCAGAGAGCTGAGAGCTGGGTAACCCTCAGCCCAGACTAGCTCTCTCCTGGTAATGGCCGGTCCAGTGCAAGGAAGCTTTGAAAAGGAGGAAATGGAGGCAAAGTAGAGAATTGGCCCTGACGCCCCCCAAACACTGGAATTGCTCAGGTTATATGGGAGCCAAGGCTAGCACTTGAAGAGCTGGGTACCAGCCCCTCTGTATTTGCCAGATTGCCATTTTCTGAGTCTCTGGGGAAGGAGAGCTGGCAACACAGTGGGTGATTCTAGCTCCTTCTCTGGCGAGGAGTCAGCAGCTGGACCAGGTGGTCGGGAACTAGTCAGGAGAGAGAGAAAAGTTTCTCTCCGCCTTCTTCCACTCCCATCTAAGGTCTAGCACTGACCCTACAACCCGCAGTGTTACTAGGCGGACCCTTCTTACTTACAGAGGGAGGCTCAGGTCTGAGCCTCCCGAGAAATCCAGGCCGAGATTTCCCAGCTCCCTCCTCAAGGACCCCTGAGTGTCCCAAGAGTATGTAGAGGTCACCAGGAAGTCCCTTGGGGGCCTGGATTAAAGCAGCTCCCCAAGCCCCTGAATGTATTCGTTTAACAAATGTCTGTTGAGGACCTACTGTGTGCCACACTGTTCTGGCACTGGGATAGAGCAATGAATAGACAAGTCCTCTGACCTTGAGAGTGAATGAAATTGACAAAACCCCTGACCTTTGGAAGCTTACGGTACAGTGGGGAAGATGAAGATGTAAACTACATAGACCGTTCGTCATACGTGCTAAGTAGATAAATAGAGCGGGGAAGGGGTTAGGAGGTGTTGGGGAGGGTGACATTTCAGATCGGAAGCTGGTGGGTCTCACTAGGAAGGCAACATGGGAGGACCCAGAGGAAGGGGGAGAGGGGAGGCTTGCAGCTTCATGGGGGAGGAGTGTTCCAGGCAGAGGGAGCGGCAGGTGCCAAGGTCCTGTGGTCGGGTGTGCCTGACACATTTGAGGAACTGCATGGGATCCAGTCCTCCTTCCTGGTGGGGTGGCCCCCAAACTACCCATTGGTGGGCGCCTCAGTCCGTGGCCACCATTGCATCCTGGGGCTTTTCCAGCATCTGATACCAGGGTAAAAACTGAACCAGTGCCAGCAAGACCCCAGGTAGGAAGGTGGAGGCTCTGTCAGAAGGCTTGGGCAGAGGGGAGACAAAGGGCACCTGCTGCCCGCCCAGTCCCCGCCCTCCCAGCCACCCCTTCACACTCCTGTGAGTCCCCTGCACACACCCTGGAGCCTTTCCCACACCTTGGGTCCTGTCTTCACAAGAGACAGCGCGTCTTGGGCCCAAAACACAGGCCACGGTGTGGGCAGAGCTGGGCACCCCCAGTGCCCTGCTGTCCATTTCCAGAGCTGGGGGCCAGGATCAGTCC
This sequence comes from Leucopleurus acutus, assembly GCF_964270905.1. Taxonomy (NCBI): domain Eukaryota; kingdom Metazoa; phylum Chordata; class Mammalia; order Artiodactyla; family Delphinidae; genus Leucopleurus; species Leucopleurus acutus. The sequence goes on along the minus strand of NC_139155.1, from coordinate 78,589,633 downwards.
TCAGGGTTCTGCTGGTGGCAGGGACCTGGTGCCTGATTCTCCCTCAACTAGGGAGGTCCCCCAGGCTAGAATCCAGCCCTCAGAGCAGCCACCTCCCAGGGGGCCCTACAGCAACACACCCAGTGGAGATGACGTGTTGAGCCTTGAGATAGCTTCTGGGCAGCCAGCAGGCCCCCCAGGTCTCGCTCCGTGGACTTAAATTCTAAGGCAGCTGTATGGTCCAGAAGCAATCACTGGCCTTGTTTTCCAGGAGGCATTGGAAGTGTCTGTCCTCAGAGGCTCCTGGGCACGACCTTGCCCCCCTAATCCTATACATGCCCCCCATCCTCAGCACCACCTCTCCCAGGAGGGGCAGCAGGGCAGTGAATGGGGCCATCGCACCGCGTGGGGCAGCTGAGCCCCTGTACCAATGTCCCATGTACTTGCTTCTGATTCTCAGCTGGGCACAGGGTGGGCGTGAGGTGTGAGCCTCAGAAACCCCGGGGGCTCTATTTCAGTCCCACCCTGGCCCCGGGAGCCTGAATCGCCAGGTATGATGTGGAGAAGTCCCTCCTGTCGCTGGGAGCTGGGCCCTCCATCCAAGGAGCCAACGTGACCGCCTCTCCCAGCTGACAATCCGAAGACAGGACTGTCGGCTGCAAGAGGCCGGAGACAGGACACCAGACTGAGATGAGATCATCGAGTGTAACGAACTTTAATGGGAGCCCTCTTTGTAGCCAAGCCCCAAGGGGCTTCTCCAAACACCATCTCAGGGAAGCAGCCTTGTGTCCCCAAGAATGAGGGAGGGACACAGCGGTCTGCTGCGGGGCCCTGCTCCCGCCAGACCTATGTTACCACCTCAGGAGGTTACATCTGAGCTCTCAGCTGCCCTCGTCCATTCAGGGTCCTGCATCCAGGGAGCCCACATCAGTCTCACGTGCAGTGTGATTGACCAAAAGTAGCCAAAAAGACTGCTTTGGGGGAGGTATGATTTGGGAGAAAGTGACCCAGGGCAAGCGTATGTCTCCACGAAACCCACTAAGACGAATGGTTCGAAGGTTGAGTAATACTGTGTAATAGCACGTGTTCCCCCAGTTCAATGGCTAGATGTGAAGCTCCCCCGCCTTTTTTTTAACAAATATTTTTAAATGTCCCCTTCACTGACCAGAAGCTCATTCATGGAGCATAATACCTACCTGCACTTTACATTTTGTAAATCAATATAACGCCCTAACTATAAAACAAAGGAGATAGAGCATCAAAGTCATTTATAATGAAAGAGCCTATAATTTAATATATCAGTGCACAGGCGTGGCTCCACCGGAGTGTCACATGTTTGCACCTAAAGATAGACTTGCTGCAAACACGACGGCGTCAAATGCAGATTGACACAGGTGTGTTGTGCTGGCAACTCAAATGCCACCTACAGCGTCACCTTGGTGATGTGATTTTCCAAAATGGTGAATGATTCCTGATAGAACGATGTCCTGTCTTTCTTTGATTTACCCAACAGTTGCGTGCATGGAAAGTTCAGTATAATTTAAAGCCAAATTTATACAGAAGCCCAAATTGAGATCTTGGCTGAGAAATTGAAGCATGCCTTTCTATCTTAGTGGGTGTCCAAAGTTTGTGTGGCAGTCTGGATCCTTCTTCCTTGAGTGGGTTTGTCGCTGGTATTGCAGGAGGCCCCTCACCACCCTCCACCATGCCACCTCCCTCCCGCTGTGATGCCAGGAGCACTTGCCATCACCGTAACGACCACAAAAGCACTCCCACAAGTTGCCACACTGTCTGCTCAGGGCTGAAATGTGTCTTGTTACGAATCAGTGTCCCAGTCCTCCCAGGCGCCTCTCCATCCAGGCTGCTTTTCGGGGTGGGGTCAGACTGGCATCCCAGATGTTAGATGACAATGAGGCCAGCTGCCTGCCAGGCCCAGAGCCCCACATCCAGGTCACACTCAGTGTCCGCGGCATCTGGGTCCGAGCGGAGGCTGGGCCGTCACTGGTTCTCAGCAGCGACCTTGACTCTTCTGCCCTCTTGGCCTCATTGCCTTCCTCCGTCCTTCTTTCCTCTTGGCTGTGGACTGATTCCCCTGCTCTGTCTAATCCCTTTCCCTCACGGGGCACCCCTAATCCTGTTGTTTGGCGTGCTGGCCCTTATCTGTGGAGAGAAGTGATATTTACTTTAGACACGATCTCATCCCTTCATCCCAGGGGGGAGGTGGCCCTGGCAGGCGGTGGCAGCAGGTGAGGGATGGTCAGGAAGGAAGGTGGTGATTTGGGGACCTTCTGTGCTTGGGAGCGGTCACTTTAAAATGCTGCATGTCAGAGGATATCCAGGTTGCTCAGCTTGCTGCCCTGAAGGAGGGTTCTAAAGAGGCCAAGGTCTCCGGTCCAGCATCCATCTGGACTAGCTGGTCAGCCTCGCCCTGTGCCCTGATAACTTCTCATCCACTCACAGGGCCCTTGGTTACTTGCAAGAGTACCTTCACAATAGTCAACTCTTCCGAGCTTGCATGAATTCAGCTCCCTAAGTAGCACCTGTAGTTTTAGCCCCCGTTTATATAAGAAGGAACTGAAGCTCAGAGAGGTGAAGCAGCTTGCCCAGGGTAACACAGCACTGGCCACAGGGTTCTATCCAGGTTCTGCCTAGACGTCTTACAGTGAGCGTCTACAGTTAAAGAGAAACCAGACAAGGGAATGTGACTGGAGGAACGGAAGTCAATTTCAACCCTATAGAATCAGCTTAACTGGGAGAGGTGGCCTCCTTCTATGACAAGCCTGAGTTTTATCATCATCATGTTGGTCAGCCTCTGCTGAGCACTCCAGACGGGGCTGGCCCCAGGCTATGGTCTTTACATCAAGTAATTCACTTTCTCTGCATAGCACCCCGTTTTCCTGGTAAGGAAACCAAGACTCAGAGAGGTGCAGTCACTTGTGCCAGGTCACACAGCCAGCCCATGGCAAAGCCAGAACTCGACCCTAAACCCATACTCTTGACCTCTACTAACTTTGTAGATTGCACTGTTGGCCACAGTGCCCTTGACCACTAGCCATCACATTTCTGAGGACATCAGAATATTTTCTCAGTCTGAAGGGGAAACCGAGGCCCCGAGGTTGTCATCTACTAAAGACAGCCCCCCTGGAGAACTGATCTCAGACCGACCAATGACAGTATTGATTCCAGGACTGTCTGCATTAGAGAATCTCCTCCTAGGCTGCACTTGACATGCCTCATGGCTTTGAATCACTCTGGTGGCATTTTTCAACTAAGGCATTGACTCTGGTAACTTTGTCATCACGCTGAATCTGGGTTCAACTTTTCATTCTCACCCTGAACATTCGAGTGTGAGTGGCTTCCCCAGTCCATCCTTTCCTGGGCGGGGGACCGAGGTCCTATTTATAGCAGTTATTGCTCTTGTTGTGTGCCCTCCTCCCATCTGTATCCCTGCCACCTGGCCCAGCGGGCACCCAGACCCTCATTCTGGGGCAGAGCTATGGAAACAAGCCCGCCCACCTCAAACTGCATGTAACCAGAGGGCTTCTCTCCATCTTTCAGTTGCTGGATATTTGTGGAGCATCTATTCCGCCTCAGATACTGTCCTAAGAGCTGGGGATCCACTGATGATCCATTATAGAGTCCTATCATAGGCAAGAAATGAATAATAAACAAATAGACACATGCAATCATTTCAGATAGTGATACGTGATGTGAAGGAAGTAATACATTGACTTCAGGAGAAGTGGCTTGGGGTTGGGTAGCACATTAGATCGGAAGGTCAGGGAAGGCTTCTCTGAAGGCATTTATACCGAGGCCAGAAGGTGTGAACCATGTGAAATCTAGGGAAGTGTGTTCCTGGCAGATGGTACAGCAGGAGCAAAGGTCCTGAGGCAGCGATGAGGTTGATATGCTCAAGGAACTGAAAGGAGGAGGCCTGTGGGGCTTGAGTTCAGCCAATAGGAGGAGAGTGGGAGGCGGTGAGGTTGGACACCTGGGCAGGGGCCATCAACCATCCCACCACCGGCCATCCCATCCCATCCCCGTCCCTGTCACCACCCACTCCTTGTATCAGCCATCGTTCCTGTGGCTACTGTAACAAATGACCACAAACCTGGTGCCTTAAAACAACACATCTTTATTCTCTTACGTTCTGGGGGTCTTAAGTCTGGAGGCTTTAGAGGAGATGATGTTTCCTGGCCTTTCCCAGGTTCTAGAGCTGTATCCCTTGCATCCCTTGGCTTATGGCCCCTTCCACCATCTTCAAAGCCAGCAGCACACCTACCATTTTGCTCCATGGTCACATGGCCTTCCTCTTCTGTGGTCAAATCTCCCTCTGCTTCCTTCTTTTTTATTTTTTTTTTCTTTTCCTTGCGGTACACGGGCCTCTCACCACTGCGGCCTCTCCCACCACGGAGCACAGGCTCCGGACGCACAGGCCCAGTGGCCATGGCCCACAGGCCCAGCCGCTCCGCGGCATGTGGGATCCTCCCAGACCGGGGCACGAACCCGTGTCCCCTGCATCGGCAGGCGGACTCTCAACCACTGCGCCACCAGGGAAGCCCTCTGCTTCCTTCTTATAAAGATAGTTGTAACAACTTTTAGGACCCAACCAGATAATCCAGGATAATCTTCCTATTTTCAAGATCCTTAATTGAAGCACAGCTGCAAAGATGCTTTGTCCGTGCGAGGTAACATATGGGTTCCAGGGACTAGAACTGGATATCTCTGGAGGCTGTTATTCAGCCTCCCGTGTTCATCCACCAAGCCCCCTCCCCGAGCAGTGCTGTGGCCAGGCCCCAGACTGGCCGATAGCTGTCCCAGTCACCATCACCATCAAGTATCCCTGGACTGGGTTCAGTGGCCTCGCTTCTAGATCCACCCGCCGCCACTCCCCCCACCCCGCCCCCTTTGCCACTCGCCAGCTACATATTTTAGGAAAACCCCTTGACCTCTCTGGGCCTAACTTAGTTCCTCCATCAGTAAAAATGGTACATGCACAAGACGAGCCCTCAGATTCCTTCCAGAACAACCGTTCAGGTTCTTCCTGAAGGTCAACGGTAGCCATGCTTATTGCAGGCCAAGTACCCGACCGGTCCACCTCCTGTACAGCCATACCCGGAAGGTTTACTGCTGCCTTCGACCTCTCTGGAATACCACTCCAGGAGGAGGAACTGCGACATCCCTTTAGGTCAGAGGTCACATACTGGAGGTTGAAGGTCAGGAGTAGATCTCCCATGAGTTTTATCTGGCCTGCAGAGTTTACTGAAAAAGTGAATTTGTGGCAAAATAGATAAATCAAGAGATTCTACATTAAAACCGATTTCGAGCCTCTCAAAAAATAGATCAGAAGAGCTGTTAGCAAGAAGTCCACATCCTGGCGAGCCAATCAGCCATGGGAGCTAGGATCCAACTCAGCCCCAACCCCCCAGCCTGGAGCCTATAGACACAAGCTGGAGAATCGTGCCCCGCATTTTTTTTTTTAATAAATTTATTTATTTATTAATTTTGGCTGCGTTGGGTTTTCGTTGCTGTGTGCGGGCTTTCTCTAGTTGCAGCGAGCAGGGGCTACTCTTCATTGCGGTGGCTTCTCTTGCTGCAGAGCACGGGCTCTAGGTGCGCGGGCTTCGGTAGTTGTGGCACGTGGGCTCAGTAGTTGTGGCTCGCGGGCTCTAGAGTGCAGGCTCAGTAGTTGTGGCACTCGGGTTTAGTTGCTCCGCGGCATGTGGGATCTTCCCTGACCAGGGTTCGAACCCGTGTCCCCTGCATTGGCAGGCGGATTCTTAACCACTGCGCCACTGGGGAAGTCCCTGCCCAGCTTTGGTGACGTTAGGAATGAGAGTCATGGTTGTTCCTGAGCTCAGAGGCCCTCGCCTCACTTCTCAGCTACAGCACTTGCCATGGAATTCCCGCTCTGAAGAGCATACCTTTCTCTTTATCAAGAACTTCCCCCCCCACCACCCCAGGGCTTCCCTGGTAGCGCAGTGGTTAAGAATCTGCCTGCCAAGGCAGGGGACACAGGTTCGAGCCCTGGTCCGGGAGGATCCCACATGCTGCAGAGCAGCTAAGCCCGTGGGCCACAACTACTGAGCCTGTGCTCTAGAGCCCGCGAGCCACAGCTACTGAGCCTACATGCCTATAGCCCGTGCTCCTCAACAAGAGAAGCCACCACAACGAGAAGCCCCCGCTCGCCGCAACTAAAGAAAGCCTGCACGCACCAACAAATACCCAACGCAGCCAAAAATAAAATAATTAAAAAAAAAAAAAAAAATAGAACTTCCCCCGACTCCAGCGGGATGAAATCTAGCAGGAAAGCTGCAGAGCGACCCCACACGCACTTCCACTGCCCCCAAGTCTTCCAGCTTCAGCTCAGCTCCCATCATCCATAACCAGGTAGAGGCGAAGCCAAAGGCCGCTGGAGTGTGGAGGGCGAGAAGGGGGCTGCGGGAGAGTGTGGTGTCTGCCGAGAGATGCAGGCAGGGCTTCCTGCCGGGGCCAGCTGCTCCTTGGCGGCCTCCTCGCCTGCCTGGGCCGGAGCAGGCCGTCCCCACCTCCAGGCTGCGCCCCGCACACAGGCCGGGCCCACCTGCTTCCCATCCTGGGTCCTCGGGGCGGGTTAGCGGTCCGCGCTGGGCCGACCAGCATACGTGCAAACTCCCTGTGGAGTCAGGCCCAGGACCTCCATGTCCCCTGCATGGGAGATCGGGGAGCCTCGGTTGGAAGGATCTGGCAAAGGTCCTTGGAAGGTTTAGAGATGCTAGACCAGCTCTTGGCTTGAGTATGATGATCCAGGTAGTCAAGTGGAAGAAAAGGGCTTTAGCTTAGTCCTTGCCAAAAAGCACAAAAAATACTCACCAGGTAGGAGGGAGGGCATTCTACCTGATCTTAGGGGGGAGGGTAAGGGGGGGGAGAGAGGAGCTGGGGGGAGGGTGACATTTCTAACCAGGAGGGGACCTTGCTGCTCACTACAAGAGTCTAGCTCAGAGCTCTCCAAGAGAAATGGGTCTTCAAGGGTATCCCTGGCCGATGTGGGGTGCTTTTTTTTTTTTTTTGCGGTACGCGGGCCTCTCACTGCCGTGGCCTCTCCCGTCGCGGAGCACAGGCTCCGGACGCGCAGGCTCAGCGGCCATGGCTCATGGGCGCAGCCGCTCCGCGACACGTGGGGCCTTCCCGGACCGGGGCACGAACCCGCGTCCCCTGCATCGGCAGGCGGACTCTCAACCACTGCGCCACCAGGGAAGCCCATGGGGTACTTTTGGCGATGCAGATTTCAGGCTTCCCGCTATTCCAGACTCTCCAGGGGGTGGGCTCAGGGGAATTTTAACAAGCCCTTCAGTGGATTCTGACGCACCCTGAAGTTTGAGAACCACCAAACATGACCACATGATAGCTCTGGCCCCGCTGGTCTACCAGAATGCCAAGTCCACTGCAGGGTGGCCTTTCCAGGGGGATAAGGACACTGAGAGTACGTGGCAGCCACTTAATGAAGGCAGGTTCCTCAGTCCCATCTGGAAACAAGGGACAACTAGTAAATAAATCCTCATAGACCCGTCGGTGGGCGTGGAGCCAGGAGCTGGGAAGCATGGGATTGGGGTCCTCGCCTGCAGCTAAGCTGTGCTTCTCAACAGGGAGGACTGTATTTCTCCCCCTGCCCACGGGGACATTGGGCAATGTCTAGACATTTTTGGTTGTCACAACTGGTGGTGGGGTGATGGGGGATGTTACCGGCATCTAGTGGGGAGAGACCAGGGGTGCTGCTAAACGTCCTATAATGCACAGGACAGCCCTCACCACAAAGAACGATCAGACCCCCAATATCAAGAGCTCCGGGCTGAGAACCCCTGATCTAAATCAAGACCCCTCAGGCAGCTGGGCAGGACAGAGCCTCGAGAGTACTGGCAAAGGAGAGTCACCACCCAGGCTTCTCAGAAGTCAAGCCAGGCCCCATCCACTTCCATCTGTGGGCTCCCAGGGTGTTGACTTAAATGAAGCAATGATACATTGGAGTGACCAAAATTGCATTTAGCTGATAAATACATTCACCACCTCCGCCTCATTTGGGGGGGATATTTGCTATCTAGATTTGAGGTTCTTCACGAGTGTGAGGTCCAATCAAATGGCTCCCCTTCCCCATAAGCCCTGTTCACAGCGAGTCTCAGCTGGGAGGACAGCAAGACGGAGACATTTGATTTCGAAGCTTCCTCCACTTCTCACTGGTGGTGTGATCTCTACAAGTTAATCTCTCTGGGCTTCAACTGCCTTAGCTGTAAATAAAGATAAATTTAGTTCATGTTTGGTTAGTGCTGACTATGTACTAGGCATTTTACAAGCATGACCTTGTGTAACCCCCAGGAGAGGTGGCATGTGAAATGGCCCTTGAAGGACGAATAGGAGTTGGCTCTCAGCAGAGGGAAATGAAAGGGCATCCTGGGGAGGGCAAGGATAAATGTAGGCGTGGACATAGTGTGCTCGTTGGGAAGAGAGGAGAGTGGAGATCAGGGCTAAGAGTGATGGGAGGTGTGAGTCTAGAAAGGAAGCAGAGAATTCCCAAATTTCTGGGCTCTGTGAACAAGACATGATATGCAATAGCTCAATGGAATATTACTCAGCCATAAAAAAAGAATGAAATAGTGCCATTTGCAGCAACATGGACGGACCTAGAGATTATCATACTAAGTGAAGTTAAATCAGAGAAAGACACATATCATATGATATCACTTATATGTGGAATCTAAAAAAATGATACAAATGAACTTATTTACAAACCAGAAATAGACTCACAGACATAGAAAAAAAACTTATGGCTACCAAAGGGGACAGTGGGAGAGGGGAGATAAATTAAGAGTTTGGGATTACCATATACACACTACTGTATATAAAATAGGTAAAAACCAAGGTCCTGCTATATAGCACAGGCAACTATACTCAATATCTTGTAACAACCTATAATGGAAAGGAATCCGAAAAAGAATATATGTATGTGTAACTGAATCCCTTTGCTGTACGCTTGAAACTAACACAACATTGTAAATTAACTATACTTCAGTTAAAAAAAAAGAAATGTCTGAGTACAGACCTCCTGCCTGGGCCCCCATAAGCCCCCGGGGAAGACGCCCCTTTCTCAGGTGGAAGCCTTATATCCCTTCAGTCTTTAGAGATATTAAGCCTTCGGCCAGCACTGCCCAATGCTATGCCGCTAGCTATAAAGTGAAATAAAATTAAAAATGCAATTCCTCAGTGACAGTAGGCTCATTTCAAGTATTCAGTTGCCTCATGTGGGCCGAGGCTAAAATACCGACAACACAGGCAGACACGGAATGTTTCCATTGACCCAGGAAGTTCTCCTAGACCATGCTGGCTTAGAGGAATCTTGACTGTTTTATAAAGAACTAGCATTTTCTTTTCTCTGTTTTCTGTCTGATCAGCCTGTAAGCAAATTAGTAGTCAAAGCAATAGCAGAGGCCACAGGCTAGGCGCCATAAGCTTTACCTCATTTAACCACTGCAGTAACCCCGTGAACTGGGTATTATTATTAACCCTACTTTGGAGATGAGTATACTGAGAATTAGAAAGGTTAAGTATCGAAAATATCCAAATTCACACAGCTTATGACCAGCAAAGCTAAGAGTTGAACCCAGCTCTACCCAATCCACAGCCCATGTCTTAACCAGTAGGCTGAACGGCCCTTACGAACCCAGCAAGCGGATACCTCCCAGGCTGAGCAAATTCATGGCCATAAACCCCATATTCCCCTCAGACCTGGTTATCACGGACAGACTTGGGGTGGGGGGTGGGAGCTGAGAATGTACGTAAATCTACTTCTGATTTTGTCCCCGGGTGCAGGAAACAAAATGCCTCCATGTCAGACGCTAATGGGTGTTCCCTATGGTCCCATATTAAAAATATTCTTCCCCTGCTCATCCCAGGACTGTCAAATAAGTTTGTGTTGACAGAACACTTCAAATGCGTTATTTCAACAAAGGTGTTAAAGGCTTTAAAAAAAAAAAAAAAAAAAAGGTTGCTAAAAGGAATTCTCCCTGCAGATTCACACAAGACAAGCCATGTGAGCGGTTTCAGAGTTGTCCAGGTAATTTTAACCCTGTAATTTTTGCAGACTGACCTCATTCAGTGAGAGATGTTGGATTCCTTGCTCTTTAGCCCCTGGCTTAGCGTAAGCATCCTGACTCCTTTTTCCTGTCTCTGTTTAAAAAAAAAAAAGAAGGATCTGAGCCGAGCATCAGTTAGACCTAGTTTCAAATCCCAGCTCTGCTGTGTGCTTACTGCTGGACCCTGGGAAATTTACATAACCTCTCTGAGCTCAGTTTTTGCATCTGTAAAATAGGGCTTTTAGTACCTGTTGAGATTAAGTGAAATAACTTCTGTGCTGGCACCTGGTACATTACGGACACTCAAACAGTACTAACCTCCTCTCTTCTCTGCTGAATCCCCACTTATGGTCACGTGATATCCTAGGATCAGGAGTTTTAGAGCTGAGAGGGACTGGAGTGACATTTAGAGCAGCCATCTCAGCAGACAATTCCTCTGTTTATCACCATGTAGGTAAACCACTGACTTGGGAAATGTCTGTAATCAAGAACCACTCCTGGTGTGTTTTGGTGACATTTTAAAGAGGGTAAAACAGAACGTTCCCTCTGACGATTGCAGACCTCTCCAAGCAAGGTGAGCAGAAGTGGCTTTGACGTGGGCCACCAGAATGCTGTGAAACAAAGCAAGGAGGGGGTTCTGGTTAGCCCCCCGCTCCTTGTGAGCAGCCAGAGGGGCCACTTACGGCCTTGTACTCAGAGCTTGGGCCCTGGCTTCTGATTCATCCCAAGTGACTGTCAGCACCAGATTGGGGTTTGGAGGAGATTATGGAGCTAGGACCAGGAGTCCCCAAAGCTGGGAACATGGAACAGAAGGCTGGATACGGCCAGCCTCGACACCTGGGACCAAAACTGAGATGGACCACAGAGCAAGCCACATCACCCAAAGTTGGGGAACAGACAGATACCATAGAGTGAAACTGGACGGGAGGGTTAAAAAGAGGCAGATCGTTAGGAAGCCGGAGGGCAGTGCTCAGAGGACAGGAGAACAGAGATGAGGCAGGACTGATTGGGAGGTCTGGGTTTTGATGCAAAGTCTGTCCGATTTCAGCCATGACTTCTCTCCATCTCTGAGGATGTTCAGCCTGTGGAATCTAGCCAAGATAGCCTCTCCTTGAACCTATCAGAGTTCAAGGGCAGAGAGCCAGGAAAGCTTCGTTGTTAAGAAGTCAACCTCCAGAGTCAGGAACAAGCCTGGGTTTGAATCCCAACTCCGTCATCCCTAGCTGTGAGGGTTAAGGCTAGTGATTTAAACTCTCTGAGCCTCAGTTTCCTCATCTGATAATGATTGTAAGGAAGATGATGGTGGTGATGAAGATGATGATGATGGTGATGATGTAAGGGGAGGATGATGATGAAGAAGATTCTGATCTGATGAAGGTGATGATGAGGAGAAGGGTGGGAAGGATTTGGGCAATAGCGTTGGTGATAATGAGGCAAATGATACTGGTGCTGATGGGGATGGGGATGGTTGCTATGGTGACCATGGGGGTTATCCTGATAAGGAGAAGTTGGATGGTGATGATTACGATGGTGCAGATGATGACAATCATAAAGCTGATGGTGGATGGTGACGGGGGTGGGAACGATGATGAGAAGTGATGGTATTAGTAAGAGCCTCCACTTCAGAATAAATGTGGAGAGTCGGCTGGGATACCGTGACCTCGAGCGACTTAGCTTCTGTCTCACTTCTGCCATCTTTAAAATAGTCATTAACATTCATACCTACCTCCTACGGTTGTCCCAAGGATTAAACTCACTAAGACGTATGAAAAGTGCTTGACACATAGTAAGTACTTAATAAACGCTGTCGTTATTAATAGTAGTATTATTTCCCCTTATTTTCAGAATCATTCCTATTGATCCTGGGCTGGTATCACTAGTCTTGTGATCAGTGCTCTAGACGGCGCTTGTATGACTCATCACCTTGGCCCGCAGGACTGGTTTCCAACCCTATCCCTCTTGCTTCCTGTGTCTTCTATCATTAAGTTTCGGGGATGTTAAGCTGTCCAGGGGTTCTGCATAGGATTCTGCTAGGAGCAGGGCGCCCCTGTGTTCCTAGATGAGGAAATGAGGGAAGAGGGAGGGAAGAACAAAACCTATGTCGTGGTCATTCTAAAACGATGTCCACAAAATGGGTGTGTGCCAGCCGTCAGTGCCAAGCTGGATGAGCTCACCTTCACGCTTGATCCTACGAAGGGGCAGGCTGCAGGTCCAAAGCTCCCCGTCTCCGTGTAGAGTCAGGTGGGTGAGCCCTGAAGGTTCTGCACTGACTCAGGACTCAGAGCAGGGTGGCCAGCCCATCACTCCAGACGTCGAGTCTTCCTCACGTCCCCTGCCTTGCCTTTCAGGGATCTGGATGGCAAATCACACAGACCGCTGCCCCTCGGTGTGGAGAACGACCGAGTCTTCAATGACCTATGGGGGAAGGGCAACATGCCAGTCGTCCTCAACAACCCGTATTCAGAGAAGGAGCAGGTAAGTGGTGGTGCCAGCCTGGCACACACACTCCATGGCTCCCTGAATCCTCTTGGGGAGACAAATCCCAAACCACGTGGGGGAGGAAACCAGCCAGTGTAGCTGGAGAGCTGGGGTGGGGAGCCGAGGCCAGGAGCGCTTATCCCGGGCTATGGATTTGGGCTTGGGTATGGTTGAGTTTACTTTGCGACCTTGCTAGTTTTCAAATGTTCCTTCTGTTTCTACCAGGAAAGACATTCACATGGTTTTAAATTTAAAAGATATAAAAGATACATGGTAAAACCTTTTGCTCTCTCCCGTCATCCCAGCCACACAGTTTGCCTCCCCAGAGGCGAGCAGTATTCATAAATCATCACTTTAGGGGTCCTTTTAGCAATATTTTATGCATAGACAAACAAATACACAAACATTATTTTCACGTTTTTTTTTAACATCTTTATTGGAGTATAATTGCTTTACAATGGTGTGTTAGTTGCTGCTGTATAACAAATTGAATCAGCTATACGTATACCTGTATCCCCATATCCCCTCCCTCTTGCATCTCCCTCCCACCCTCCCTATCCCACCCCTCTAGGTGGTCACAAAGCACCGAGCTGATCTCCCTGTGCTATGCAGCTGCTTCCCACTAGCTATCTATTTTACGTTTGGTAGTATATATATGTCCATGCCACTCTCTCACTTTGTCCCAGCTTACCCTTCCCCCTCCCCATATCCTCAAGTCCATTCTCTAGTAGGTCTGTGTCTTTATTCCTGTCTTACCCTTAGGTTCTTCATGACATTTTTTTTTCTTAGATTCCATAAATATGTGTTAGCATACTGTATTTGTCTTTCTCTTTCTGACTTACTTCACTCTGTATGACAGACTCTAGGTCCATCCACCTCACTACAAATAACTCAATTTCGTTGCTTTTTATAGCTGAGTAATATTCCATTGTATATATGTGCCACATCTTCTTTATCCATTCATCTGTCAATGGACACTTAGGTTGCTTCCATGTCCTGCCTATTGGAAGTAGAGCTGCAGTGAACATTGTGGTACACGACTCATTTTGAATTACGGTTTTCTCAGGGTATACGCCCAGTAGTGGGATTGCTGTGTCGTGGTAGCGCTATTTTTAGTTTTTTAAGGAACCTCCATACTGTTCTCCATGGTGGCTGTATCAATTTACATTCCCACCAACAGTGCAAGAGGGTTCCCTTTTCTCCATCTAATTGCTTTAGGTGTAAGCTTAGGTTGTTTATTTGAGATTTTTCTTGTTTCTTGAGGTAGGATTGTATTGCTATAAACTTCCCTCTTAGAACTGCTTTTGCTGCATCCCATAGATTTTGGGCCATCGTGTTTCCATTGTCATTTGTTTCTAGGTTTTTTTGATTTCCTCTTTGATTTCTTCAGTGATCTCTTGGTTATTTAGTAGCATATTGTTTAGCCTCCATGTGTTTGCATTTTTACAGTTTTTTTCCTGTAATTGATATCTAGTCTCATAGCGTTGTGGTCAGAAAAGATACTTGATATGATTTCAATTTTCCTAAATTTACCAAGGCTTGATTTGTGACCCAAGATATGATCTATCCTGGAGAATGTTCCATGAGCACTTGAGAAGAAAGTGTATTCTGTTGTTTTTGGATGAACTGTCCTATAAATATCAATTAAGTCCATCTTGTTTAATGTATCATTTAAAGCTTGTGTTTCCTTATTTATTTTCATTTTAGTTGATTAGTCCAGCTTTGGTGAAAATGGGGTGTTAAAGTCCCCTACTGTGATTGTGTTACTGTCGATTTCCCCTTTTATGGCTGTTAGTATTTGCCTTATGTACTGAGGTGCTCCTATGTTGGGTGCATAAATATTTACAATTGTCATATCTTCTTCTTGAATTGATCCCTTGATCATTATGTAGTGTCCTTCTCTGTCTCTTGTAATAGTCTTTATTTTAAAGTCTATTTTGTGTGATATGAGAATTGCTACTCTAGCTTTCTTTTGGTTTCCATTTGCATGGAATATCTTTTTCCATCCCCTCACTTTCAGTCTGTATGTGTCCCTAGGTCTTAAGTGGGTCTCTTGTAGACAGAATATATACGGGAGGTCTTGTTTTTGTATCCATTCAGCCAGTCTATGTCTTTTGGTGGGAGCATTTAATCCATTTACATTTAAGGTAATTATCGATATGTATGTTCCTATTACCATTTTCTTAATTGTTTTGGGTTTGTTATTGTACGTCTTTTTCTTCTCTTGTGTTTCCTGCCTAGACAAGTTCCTTTAGCATTTGTTGTAAAGCTGGTTTGGTGGTGCTGAATTCTTTTAGCTTTTGCTTGTCTGTAAAGATTTTAATTTCTCTGTTGAATCTGAATGAGATCCTTGCTGGGGAGAGTAATCTTGATTGTAGGTTTTTCCCTTTTATCACTTTAAATATGTCCTGCCACTCCCTTCTGGCTTGCAGAGTTTCTGCTGAAAGATCAGCTGTTAACCTTATGGGGATTCCCTTGTATGTTATTTGTTGCTTTCCCCTTGCTGCCTTTTTTTTTTTTTTTTTTTTTTTTTTTTTTTTTTTTACGGTACGCAGGCCTCTCACTGTTGTGGCCTCTCCCGTTGCGGAGCACAGGCTCCGGATGTGCAGGCTCAGCGGCCATGACTCACGGGCCCAGCCGCTCTGCGGCATGTGGGATCTTCCCGGACCGGGGCACGAACCAGTGTCCCCTGCATCAGAAGATGGACTCTCAACCACTGCGCCACCAGGGAAGCCCTCCCCTTGCTGCTTTTAATATTTTTTCTTTGTATTTAATTTTTGAGAATTTGATTAATATGTGTCTTGGCATGTTTCTCCTTGGTTTTATCCTGTATGGGACTCTCTGCACTTCCTGGACTTGATTGACTATTTCCTTTCCCATATTAGGGAAGTTTTCCACTATAACCTCTTCAAATATTTTCTCAGTCCCTTTCTTTTTCTCTTCTTCTTCTGGGACCCCTATAATTTGAATGTTGGTACATTTAATGTTGTCCCAGAGGTCTCTGAGACTGTCCTCAATTCTTTTCATTCTTTTTTCTTTATTCTGCTCTGTGGTAGTTATTTCCACTATTTTATCTTCCAGGTCACTTATCTGTTCTTCTGCCTCAGTTATTCTGCTATTGATTCCTTCTAGAGAATTTTTAATGTCATTTATTGTGTTGTTCATCATCGTTCGTTTGCTCTTTAGTTCTTCTAGGTCCTTCTTAAACGCTTCTTGTATTTTCTCCATTCTATTTCCAAGATTTTGGATCATCTTTACTGTCGTTACTCTGAATTCTTTTTCAGGTAGACTGCCTATTTCCTCTTCATTTGTTTAGTCTGGTGGGTTTTTACCTTGCTCCTTCATCTGCTGGGTGTTTTTCTGTCTTCTCATTTTCCTTAACTTACTGTGTTTCGGGTCTCCTTTTCACAGGCTGCAGGTTTATAGTTCCCGTTGTTTTTGGTGTCTGCCCCCTGTGGGTAAGGTTAGTTCAGTGGGTTGTGTAGGCCTCCTGGTAGAGGGGACTTGTGCCTGTGTTCTGGTGGATGAGGCTGGATCTTGTCTTTCTGGTGGGCAGGACCACGTCTGGTGGTGTGTTTTGGGGTGTCTGTGACCTTAGTATGATTTTAGGCAGCCTCTCTGCTAATGGGTGGGGCTGTGTTCCTGTCTTGCTAGTTGTTTGGCATGGAGTGTCCAGCACTGTAGCTTGCTGGTCGTTGAGTGGAGCTGGGTCTTAGTATTGAGACAGAGATCTCTGGGAGAGCTCTTGTTGATTGATATTACATGGGGCCGGGTAGTCCCTGGTGGTCCAATGTCCTGAACTCGGCTCTACTACCTCAGAGGCTCAGGCTTGACGCCTGGCCGGAGCACCAAGACCCTGTCAGCCACACGGTCGGAGTGCCTTCAGAGTTGGAGAAGCTGGCCGGCAGTGGCTCTCCTCTGTGCTGCACATTAGAATCACCTGCTTCTTCCTTGTTTTGCCCCAGAGGCAGTGTTCCACAGAGACATACAGTAGCCTTGAAAATAGTCCCAGCTCTGAGATGGCTTTTTCTTTTCCTTTGTGCTTAGTCGGGTTTCACTTGCTCACAGGGGGCCACGTGCAGAGGCCTCACACCCATCTCTTCCGACCGGAGTTCCTAGTGCGGAATGGCTTCCGCCAGCACCTCAGCTCAGGCGGGCCGTGTGCAGAAGTGGGTCGGATGACACTGCAATCCAAGATGGCAGCCCAGGGCCATGTGCAGAGAGCTATTTTCACATGTTTTTACACAAATGAGAGCACATCATACAGGCAGACCTTGTTTCATTGCTTTTTTTGTTTGTTTGTTTGTTCGTTTGTTTTTACAAATTGAAGGTTTGTGGCAACCGTGCACTGAGCAAGTCTAGTGGTGCCATGTTTCTAGTAGCATTATTTTTAATTTAAATTATGTACATTTTTTAAGACACAAGGTTATTGCACACTTAGTTGGCTACAGTATAGTAGTATGGTACATATAGCATTTGTATGCACTGGGAAACCAAAACTTTAGTGTCACGTACTTTATTGTGGTATTTGCTGTATTATTATTGGTCTGGAAATGAACCCACAATATCTCCAACATATGACTGTATTGTTTTGTGCCTTGTCCTTTCACTTATCAACGTATCTTAGAGATTAGTCCTCATTAGTAGGTAAAGAGTCCTGGTTCTTTTTTCATGGCTGCATAATATTCCATTATATTGCTCTGCCATGTTTATTGAGCCAGTCCTCCAAAGTGGATACGTGGTCCATTGCCAATATTTTGCCGTGACATTGCTATAATGCATGACATTGTGCAAATACCTCATTCACAGATGGGTGGGCTTATCAAAAGAATAAATTCCTACTAGCAGAATTGTTGACTCAAAGGTCATATACATTTGTGACTTGGGCAGATATGGCCAAACTGCTCACCACAGGGGTTGCACCATTCCCACCTGCTAAGTAGGTGAATGACTGTTTCCCCACAGCCTCACCAGCTTGGTGTGTTATTAAACTCTTCAGTCTCTGCCAATTTTCTGAGAAATGTTTTAACAGCTGAGTCAATACGGTGAGAGTGGCTAGATCTGGCTAGAGATTAGCAGAGCCTTTTTCTCACCTAACAGACCAGACCAGAGCAACCCTGGCATGTGAATTTCCCACCCCTCCACTGCACCAGAGCAAAGTGGAATGGCCACTCAGCAGGTCATCCTCTTCCTTCCCTCCACCTGTCCCAAGCCCTGGATGGCACAGGCCAAGTTGCCAAGCTCTTTCATTCATGATTAAATGAATGTTTACTCTATGGACAGCACCTTTCACCACTAGCCCACATAAGCAATGACTCATAGCCTCTCTAAGTAGCTTCACAGGGGAGGATGAGACATTCCAGAGCCTCAGTGGGAATTGCTTTCTTTAGCTGCTGATGGTTGGGAAGATAAAGACATCAGGGATTCCACAGTAGGTCAGATCCATGATGCCACCAGCCAAGCACGCCCCCTCTTGCAGGGACACCTGGGAATGTTTGGTGGACAAGCACAACTGTAGCCTTCTCTTATGCTGTCCTCAAAAATCCAGGCCATACTGTGAGTGTAAGGACTATTATTATCCATTAATGATTAAATGAACAAATAGAGCTTAAATTTTCTTTACATTTTCTTTCTTAACTGAAAGGAAAAGGTGTTGCCATAATGCAAACCCTCCCAAGACAAAGGACAGAAAGAGGTAGCCTCAGGCCAGATCCAGGCTGTAGACATGATTTGTTAAGTCTGTACTATATTGTCCTAATTGACAATTTATGTTTGTACTTTGAGTTTATTGCCAGTGTTTCAAATTTTCATGTAATTATCACATTTACAACTTATCTTACAAATGTGGACAGCCTAGCTACATTGACCCTATATTCTTATGGGGCAATAATCTGCCTGGACTGAGTAACAGCTCTTCCCACTACACAGGGTGTGTGCTCTCCAGTTTGTCACAATTCCCACCACTCTCTATTGTGCCCCTCTCATTACTGCCAACTGTTCATTGTCATTTATCATAACATTAGTGCTGTTGGTTTTCTTATAATAGGATGAAAGTTAAATCTTTTCATATCCATGTCTTTATTATAAGTGGCAGGTAGAGATTGACCAAGAGGTTCACACATTTCAGGAAAGATGCGAAAGATTTCATGTTTGTGAGAATGAAGAATATTCTTATGTGTTTAATATGCAACCATGTGTTCTGTCTTGAGATTACCCAGCTGGCTTTACTGATTTGCCTTACCTACCTGCCCCCTCTATGTATCAGAGTTTGGGATTGCTGGTCTGCAGTAACCCCTGAGATCTGGGGTAGAGGGAAGAAGCAGAGGAGGCCTTGACCCCACCAGAAAGACCCTTAAAGTCCTGCTGAAATTTGAGTGATAGCACGATTATGGCTATTTCAGAGGGTCCATATTGGTTAGACAGTGACAGCTTGAAAAACATAAACTTGAACTTCAAGCCAGAGGAGTAGGGTTCAATACTGGGGACAGGACAGGGAGATTAATAGGACCAGAGAGGGGCTTCCCTGGTGGTGCAGTGGTTGGGAGTCTGCCTGCCAATGCAGGGGACATGGGTTCGAGCCCTGGTCTGGGAAGATCCCACATGCCGCGGAGCAACTAGGCCCGTGAGCCACAACTACTGAGCCTGCGCGTCTGGAGCCTGTGTTCCCAACAAGAGAGTCCGCGATAGTGAGAGGCCCGCGCACCGTGATGAAGAGTGGCCCCCGCTTGCCGCAACTAGAGAAAGCCCTTACACAGAAACGAAGACCCAACACAGCCAAAAATTAATTAATTAATTAATTTTTTTTTTTTTAAAAACAGGACCAGAGACCTTCTTTGCAAGGCATCATGATGAAATGATCAGTATCTTAGTCTATTTGGGCTGTTATAACAGAATACCGTAGACTGGGTGGCTTATCAACAACAGAAATTTATTTCCCACAGTTTTGGAGGCTGAGAAACCCAAGATCAAGGCACTGGCAGATTCAACGTCTAGTGCAGGCCTGCTTCTTGGTTGATAGACAACCATCTATGGCTGTGTCCTCACATGGCAGAAGGGGCAAGGGACCTCTCTGGGGTTTCTTTCATAAGGGCACTAATTCCATTCATGAGGGCTCACCCTCATGACCTCATCACCTCCCAAAGGCCCCGCCTCCAAAAACATTACACAGAGGTTGGGTTTCAACAGATGAATTTGCAGGCGACATGAACATTCAGTCTATAGCAATCAGGGGGAGGTGCTGAGAACCTGCCTTAAGGCCTCCTCTAAAATGGAAGTTCCATTTCCTTGGAGGAGAAAGGGTGCTGGAGAAAGGGGAAAAGACAGTCTTCCTGAGGTTAAGACAGCCAAACAGTTTTAGACATGGGAGCTCCTGGAAGCATGACATACAGACCAGCAGTGCTTGGATTTACATTCACTCCTTTATCATTATCAAGTCCTCACTGTAGTCCGTGACCCAAAAAAGGTTCAAAATCACTGGCCTGTGAGATTATCCAGGCTCTGCTGTCTAAGACTCAATTTTCCAAATGCCCCTCAGAAATAGAGCTGAAAAGAGCTGGAGACCCAAGCGCTCAGTTATATTGGAGTCCCAGTGCTAAAGAAACAGCCCAGCTACCTCCTGCTAGACACCCTCACAGCCACAGTGCTCAGAAATGTTTCCCAGGCTGAGCAAATTAACAGAAAACCCAATGTGTTTCCTTCTGACCTGAAAGACCAGCTCCTATGCTTAGCCTCTTCTCTACCTGCTCAAAGCCACTTTACCTGGAGCTCCTGGAATCAGCTTCCTTCCTCCCAGTTGTAACCCACATTTGCTGCCTTTTTAGGCAACGGTGGAGGGGGTAGCGTTGTTAATAACACAAAGAGAGACCCAGCCACTACCTGCCTTCCTGAGTCACAAAGAGACAGGAGCTGGTGGAGGAGCAGCTGGTCTGCCTTTTCCCCAAGGACTGGGCAAAAGGCAACAGAGCCCAGGTGACACAGGGCAGATGCAGGCTAGACATGAGAAAGAACTTCCTGACTCAGACGACTGTTAGGTCCCTGAAGGAGTAGTGTGGTCTGTCCTATCCTCTTTGATACTCTTGTTTGTCCAGACTCGAGGAAAATCGAGCCATAGAGGCAACTTCTCTTAAATTAGCCTCAGAAGGCTGAGATGTTAATCTTTACCTAGCGGTTATTTCTTTTGCTAATAGTTTGGGTCAGCAATGGGTAGAGCCAGTGAGACTCAAGTCCCTGGTCACTAGAACACAGTGTGTGAATGACTCTGTGATGCTTATCTTTAACATCCCCTTGCAAATTGTATCTGGCCTGGGCTGGTGGATGGAATGAATCGGTTCACCCATCACACAAAAAATAGTCACCCAATATCTGCCGCCTGCGCAGCTCGGGGTGGAAGCAAAGGTGAGTAAGCATCGCCCTCCCTGCCCTTGAGACCTTCATGGGTGAATGTGGGGAGACAGACACATGGACAGTGCAATTAATCCTAAAACAGAGAGGGACACAA
The DNA here is from genome assembly GCF_964270905.1 of Leucopleurus acutus. NCBI lineage: Eukaryota > Metazoa > Chordata > Mammalia > Artiodactyla > Delphinidae > Leucopleurus > Leucopleurus acutus. The sequence continues at coordinate 78,568,576 of NC_139155.1, read as the reverse complement.
GACACTGCGGGAACATAAATACCTCAGGCGGTATCAGGAAAGGTTTACTGGAAGAGGTGACATTTGATCTGGGTTTTGATGATCATGTAGGAGTTTGCCTAGAAGAAAGAGGGGAAAAGCATTACAGTTTTAAAAGGAACAGCGATGGCTGATAAACTATGTTTCTTTTTCTTGCTAAGGATTATTATTTGATTGCTGAGGTTGTCTTTGATGCTAATACCACCTGAGACACATATTGAGTTTTGACACTTTCTGAAAACCCCTTACATAATAACCCTCCTAAGTGGAAATGCTACCCTAGATTAAGGACATGAGAAAGTGCTGTTTGTCCATTCCCCCGCAAAACCTTAGGCTCTGAAACAAGCCCTTCTCTGCTTCCCTTCTTATTAAGCATCTATTTTTCTTGCCTGCCTGATTTGCTTTCCTAAGGGGTAGGGGTAGAACCGTGCCCTGCTTGGGAGCAGAACGTCTATTTTCAGATACTAATTAAGCATCCATCCAATCCTTAGGGGGTGCAACGGGGGGGGGCCTGGGCCTGGGGGAAGTGGCATTTCCATTTGGGTTTCTTCCTTCTTATTCAGCCCGCTGCCCCTCTCTCCAGCCTCTTACTGACAAAGGCAACAAGGTAGTCAGAGAGATGATTCTTATTTTGAAATCTCCCTCCCCACCCCATCCCCACCACCTCCTCGAGAACCTGGCATTTCCTCACCCCTGGGGACATAGGGCTTGCTAGCTTTCAAAATGTCAGAATCTGCTGAGAAGCTTTTCCCTATTTCCAGGTAAGTGTCAGCATCACCCCAGCCTCTCTGCGCAGCTCCAAATTATAAGGCAAAAGGGGAGTGCTTATGGGCTCTCAATCTTCACAGGTGTCCAGAGCCCCTCTGGGAGTAAACACCCCAACCGGCCAGCTGCTGCTGGCTTTGCTGATGACCAAACGGGGCCAGCCAGACCCAGCCAGGCTGTGTCTGGATGAAGGCAAACCAGCACAGTCCTCTGCCTCTCAGCGACAGCCCAGCGTGCCGCAGGGAAATCTTCTAAGTCAGCCCTGACTCACTGCATGTAATGATGTCGGGATAAAAATAACAATAACGCTGATAACAATACTACCCTGCAGGGGGTGTGGTCACTCTAATCCCTGGACTCAAGAGCTCAGCCATGGGGTCAGCCTAGGTTTGGCTTCCTCCTCCTGGTGACCGTGGTCAGACAACTGATTAGCATCTGCGCTGAGGCTCATAGTGGCTTATGGGCTCGTGGAGTAGTGGGGAGGAAGAAATGAGATACTGTATGAAATGATAGCATCTGCTGTCACGATAAAAGCTAACATTTGTTGAGCAGAGGCAGGCACTGTGCCAAGCACTTTAGATCCACAGCCTCATTTCATCCCCAGCCCAACCGAATGGAGTACTGTTATCGTTCCCATTTTACAGATGAATAAACTGAGGCCCAAAGGGTTGAATAGCCTGAAGAAGGTCACTTGACTAGTAAGTGGGCAAGATGGGACTTGAACCCAGGCCATGGAGCCCTAGAGCCACTCTTAACTCTACAAGGCCTGGCACAGAATAAATGCTCCAAAAAAGTTCATTAGTGTCATTATTATTGTTGTTGTTGTGATTTGGCTAATTATTATATTGCTGATCTAGGCATCATATTGCTAATTTAGGTAAAGATGTATTGCTAATGATTATATTGCTAATGTGAGGCAGATAGGGCAAGAAGCCCTGTCCCCATTTTGCAGATGACACCCTTGTGGCCCAGAAAGGGAACGCGACCCCCCACTGAGTCTTGGTGACAAAGCCACGTCTCTTTCCCTTTACGACGACATCGTCATCCCTGTCAATCATTCAAATCAATGATGTGTATGGCATTTACCTCCTGGGGCCAAGCTCTAGGAATACACAGAGCAGGGAGCACTAAGACCTAGATGGAAAAAAAGGCAACTTCGAGGGCCTGGATTCCAGGCCCAGCTCTGTGGCCTATCGGTTGTTAATTTGGGGATAGTCAGTTTACTTCTCAGAGCCTCCATTTCCTCATCTGAAAAATGGGTTACCATGAGGAGTCCATGCACTAGTGGATACGCAGTGGCCTAGCTTGGGTGAGGCACAGAATAGGCATTTACTGAATGTCACTTGAAATGAAATTGCAATGATCACGGCCCTTGAGTTCAGAGCCTAGAAGTCATCTTTTCCTCGAGTATCTGCCTCAACCCCCAGAAACAACCGGTCTAAAGACAAGCTCCAGACACAGACGCACACGCAGCAGTGCTAAGTTATCACACTGTGATAGTTGCGGTTTCGTAGACTCATGAGCAGATGTTCCCCGCAGAGCCCGCCTGGCTGGCTCTAGCAGATTCCACTGGCTGCATTCAGGGTGCCTTCCGGGGGGGCCTGTCTCTGAGCACTTGAGAAACCTCTTATGTTTTGAGATTAGTCTCTCTCTGTGGGAAGGTGCCCCCAGGTCCCTAATGTAAGTTGCAGTTAACCCCATTTCTGCCCCCAACTCTATCGGGCCAGGTATCCTTTGCCTTGATCTTGCTCACGACCAGAGTGAGACACTCAGGTTGGATTTTCCCCAAAGCATTTTCAGTACCCCCGTCCCACTTCCTTGAGTTACCAGGGGTTCCTGGATTGCCCTCAAACAGGGCGCAAAGGATGCTCTCCAGGAATTTTTATTGAACAGAGTCCCTCAGAGTTCCCAGCGGCAGCAGAATCCAAATCTTGCTGATGTTTCACATCCCTCCACCCAGACCATCACCTGCTCAGTGACCTCCAGGGTCTTCCTAGGTCACTTAGTCAAGGGACCAGCTTTCTATGACCTGCTGCTGTAGGTGGTCTGAGCCAGGGTGGAACCAGGAAGTGGGGCCTATATTGATGGGTGTTTGGGTTCAGTCCTGCTGGAATTTCCACATTTTTTAAAAAAATAAATTTATTTATTTATTTTTGGCTGCGTTGGGTCTTCGTTGCCGCACTCAGGCTTTCCCTAGTTGCGGCAAGCGGGGGCTACTCTTCATTGCAGTGCGGGGGCTTCTCCTTGCAGTGGCTTCTCTTGTTGCGAAGCGCGGGCTTCAGTAGTTGTGACTTGAAAGCTCTAGAGCGCAGGCTCAGTAGTTGTGGTGCCCGGGCTTACTTGCTCCACAGCATGCGGGATCTTCCTGGACCAGGGCTCGAACCCGTGTCCCCTGCGTTGGCAGGTGGATTCCCAACCACTGCGCCACCAGGGAAGCCCTGCACGTATTTTGTTCACTGTTTGTTTTAATAGTGAATATATTCAATGCAAGCTGTTTGAGTGTCGTCCGTGTAGGACAATGACATTCTAGCTCAGGAAATCAGTGACTCCAATCTGTATGCTCATTTATGGCATCAGACCGTATTCAGATTCTTTCCCCAGATAGGCCGAGTTGGGTCAGAGTCATTTTTTCCTCCTCTATTTACAAATGGATATGAGCTGCCAAAGCCACCTTCACATGGAGATTCTCGGAAGTCCACAGGGCCCCACCCCACTTCTATTTTCTGAGGGTCCCAGGATGCTTAAGAGGTAAAAAGTCCAAAACATGATCACCAAGCTTGTTGTGCATTTTAAATATTTATATTTAGCAAGTTGATGCTTTTAAGAAACACACACAGTACAATGCAATATAATAGGGATGGGCCACAAGATAATTACAGGGTTTCTCAAAATTAATTCATAGTGTACATTCTGGTCTGGCAATGGGACCAAGTTTAAAGTTGTCTAATATGCTGATCATCTTGTGAGATCATTGTGGCTACAAGCATCACCTCATTTGGAGAAAGCAACAACAAGCTAACTTCAAAACCCCTTGGGACTTCCCTGGCGGTCCAATGGTTAGGACTCCCTGATTCCACTGCAGGAGGCGCGGGTTCAATCCCTGGTCGGGGAGCTAAGATCCCACATGCAGCCCTGCAGGGTCAAAAAAAACACAAACAAAACCTCACCTCCAGAGGCCCTTGTCTGTGAACCCAAACTGTGATGAGTCTGACTCCCAAGCACCCCCTTCCGTAATCATCCTCCACAGACTATAGAACACGGACCATTGAATCAGGGGGAAAGAGAGAGAGTGGGGAAAGAATAAGCCATTTCAAGCTTCTGTGGAGTTATTATAAAGAATGAATCACCTTAGAAATCATGCTTTGAATACACTACAGGGAAATTATACTCCAAGGTACTTAACGCTGTTGGTTAAGTTTTATAAGTAGCAATTTTTTAATTGCACGGGTGGGTGCGTACTTGCTGGTTTGCGGGCCCGTGGTTCTAGAAACTGAGCTGCCACAGCTCCCAACCGGGTTATACCTGCTGCTCTGAGGGGTGGTACCCACAGATTGGAACAGTGCCGCCTGGGGCTGCAGCTAAGGGGCTGCAGCATGGTGTGTGGTATCCAGGCCCTGGTTTGGATGGCCCGCTGCCCGGCTCAGCCCCAGCGTGCTGCCCTCATTTTACAGCAAGCCAAGCAGGGCAAGTCGCTGAAGGCCTATGAGGGAGGAGCTGGCGCTGACACCAACAGTGAAAGAATGAGAACTTACTTGCTTTGTACAGGTTTGGGCCTCAGCTCCTAGATTCGATTCCCAGAGCTGTTTTCAGGAGGAAGCACCAGAAACTGGGTGGCTTAAACAACAGGAATTTATTAGCTCAGAATCTGGAAACCAAAAGTCTGAGATCAAGGTGGCTACGGGGTTAGTTCCTTCTGAGGGCTGTGAGGGAAGGAGCTGCTCCAGGCCCCTGTCCTTGGCTTGTAGATGACGGTCTTCGTGTTCACATGGCGTTCTCCCTGTATACGTGTCTGCCTCCTAATTTCCCCTTTTTGTAAGGTCACCAGTCATATTGGATTAAGGCCACCTTAATGACCTCATTTTAACTTAATTTCCTCTTTAAAGACTCCAAATAAGGTCACATTTTGAGGTCCTGGGGTTAGGGCATCAAGGTATGAATTGGGAGAACACAGTTCAACTCCTAACAGTTCCTAATATGTCCCAGTTTCACTGTGAGACTCCTGGCTGTGACAGCCCACAATCGGAGGAGGGCAGGGTGCCTGGCCTCTGTTTCTAGATCTGCCAGATTCTGACGTCTAGCATCTATCTTCCTGCCTTAAATTCCTCCCTCCACGTTCCCCCCACTTCCACTCCTTACTTCCCGACGTCTGCTAAAAGGCTCGCATCCTCCCACTTACCTAGACCGGAAGCCTCCAAGTCATTGTTGACTTTGTTCTTTTCCCTCCCATCCTCTCATGCTACAAGGCTCTTGTCCGGCTTCTGGCACCCCAGCTCCCATCTCCTGCCTTCCTGTCGTCTGCTCCTGCAGCGGTATTTTCCACCCTCCAGGCCCCTCCCCTGCACTGGTGCAGCAGCCCCCTCCTGGGTCTCTGAGCCTTCACCCTCTCCCTCCTGTAGTCCCAGCAGTCACATACTTCCTAAAATTCAGCTTCGATAATGCCACCCCCTCCATAAGGCAGCTTCTCCACTGTCTACTAAATCAAGGCCGAAGTCTTTGGCTTAGCATTTAAGGAACTCCACAGTTTTGAACTGCATTTATTTATTTATTTAAACATCTTTATTGGAGAATAATTGCTTTACAATTTGAAATGCATTTAGACCTTATATTAAATAGCTCAAGCTGCCAAAACAACAGCCACAGATTCAGCCGCGTAAACAACAGAAAGTTGTTTCTCACAGTTCTGGAGGGTGGTGCCAGCATGGTCGCATTTGGCGAGGGCTCTCTTCCTGGCTTGCAGACGGCCACCTTACACAGCCTGTGCACACAGGGAAAGAGAGAGCGAGCGATCTCTCTTCCTCTTCTTATGAGACCACTAATCCTATCAGATTAGGGTCCTGCCCTTATAACCTCATTTAACCTTAAGTACCTTCTAAAAGCCCTATCTCCAAATATGTCACACTGGGAATTAGAGCTTCAACATATGAATTCGAGAGGATACAATTCAGTCCATAGCAGACCTCAAATGAACATGTTGTTGAACACGTAGTGTGTGCTGGGCACCGGTCTAGAGACTGGCAAAAGAGCAAAGTGGATGGTGAGTAGGCAAAAAACTGTATCTATATCTAAACATCTATAAAGATATATGTAAATCTATATAAGATAAAGAGATATAACTACATACCTTCATGTGCAAATACATATATACTCATAAACCACAGGCAGTGATAAGTGCTATGAATAAAAATAAAGCATGATAAAGGGGCAGAGAGCAACAAGGATGGGATGCTGTTTTAGAGAATGATCAGGAGTGATCTCTGAGTCAGCAATGTTTAAGTGGATGGAGACATAAGTAAGATAGGTTAGCTTTCAGCCACTGGAATTTAATCCTTCAAATCAGGAGTCTGCAAACTTTTTCTGTAAAGGAGAGGATAGGAAATATTTTTGGCTTTGTGGGCCATCCCATCTTAGTCTCCATCACAACTTCCCCACTCTGCCCTTGTATTGCAAAAGCAGCCATAGACAATATGGAAACAAGCAAGGTTGGCTGTGTGCCAATAAAACTTTATTCACAGACACTGAAATTCAAACTTCGTGTAACTTTCACCTGTCATGGGGCATTATCCTTCTTTTGACTTTTTTATTCAACAAGTTTAAAGTGGGAAAACCATTCTTAGTCCATGGGCTGTACCAAATTAGACGGTAGACCAAATCTGGCCCATGGGGCCACAGTTTGCAAACCCCTGCTTCAGAGCATGCAGCTAGATGCTTCTCCCAATAGGATGGGGATCACTGTAGGGCCTAGAACACAAGTCCCTGGCACATAGTACGTATTCAGTGTGTATTTGTTGAAAGAGAGGAAGTAGGGAGGGAAGGAAAGGGGCAAGGAATGAGGGTGCCGGGGCTCCTACAAGCTGAATTCCTGGCTCAGGGCCCCAGGCTGACATGACCTCACCTGCTATCTCCTCTTGGGTTGCGAGATCATTTCCTTCCATTTCCTCAGGGCCTCTCTGCAGGCTCCCCAAGCAAAGAGGTGTTGACAAAGCCTTTGAAATGCCCAGGAGCTCAGAGCCTCCTTTGCAAATTTAGGAACAGGCATGGAGGAGCCCTCCCATAGAACCCACTGAAATCGAGTCAGTGTCTCCCGCGACCTGAAAAGCTTCCATTGTCTACCCCAGACACAAATCCAGAAACAAACACACAGCCGCAGCCCAAAGTCCACTTGTGCCCCATCCCCAGCTTAACAACCCACAAGGGCCACTAATCTGAATTTTTAGCTTAGGTCCCCACTCAGAAAAGTCATTTGCATCCCCCATGCAGGCCCCTGACTGCTATATTAATCTCCCCATTTGTCCCCTCCTGCGTCATCTAACATTACTGCTGGCTAATTAAAACATCAAAGCCCAAGTACAGCAGCCCTGCCAGAGGCCTCCTAATGCCTGGTTTCAAGTGGGCAGTTCACACAGCCTGGGGTGCGGAATGGCACACCTCGCGCCTGCGCCCCCCGTTACTTGTCTCGTAATGACCACCCCTCGCACATCTGGACCCTCAGCACGTGGCCTCTTTTACTGCCTGTTATCTCACTCCCTCCACCCTGCCAATGATGGCTGCCTGCCCACCGGCCACACCCCACCCCTCTCTTCCTCCCTCCTTGTCAGGTTCCCCACCCTCCTGCCCTCCTGTCACCTCCACGGGTCCTGGGCCCGACCCCACCACCAACACCATGTCTGTTATCCCCACTGTGGGATTCCAGCTGCCCCTCAACCTCCAGGGTGTTAAGAGAGAGAGTTTCTAAACGGGCTAAGTGACGCCCTTGCCTAGGGAGGACGGCTGGGGCGCCTCCCATGCGGGAAAGGTAGGATTTTATTTTCTCAAGGATGCAGGTCATCGGCACAATCAGAGGAGTTTGTCACCACAAAGCCCTGCCCAGAGGTGCCCTCCATCACCTGGACATCTGCTGGAAGACGCAGGAGTGGAAATAGAATCCGAAGTAAAGAAGTTTAGGTTGTCTGGACGGGCCTTCCAAGGAGGTGGAGTTTGGACGTGGCTTCACGTGGGGACATGAGTAAAATAGCTTAAGAGTTTAGCAGGATAGAAGGGCAAGTAGGGAATCTGCCTATTCCCTGTTAGGGAGTTCATCGACATCATTCTCCTGCTCCCGGGGTGGCACTACAGCAGTAACGCTTATAGCAGTAGTCGTCGTAACAGGACTACGAGTTTTACTAGTAGCAGAACAATGATACCAACAGTGATGAGGAATGGCTACCATCTAGGAGGCTGTTGCAATCACCCCAATGAAAGACGATGGAGGCTTGGACAGGGTGCTGGCCAGTAGATGGAGAGAAAGGGGACCAAATGGATTCTAGAGTTATTTAGAAGGCTAAAATGGATGGGAGTCGGGGATGGATGGGGGGGTGGGAGATAAAGAGGATGATGTCCAGGAAGCTCCTCCCTGTGGCACATGCACAGGTGGTGGATGGGTGGTGGTGCCCAACACTGAGATGGGAGCCACTGGGGATGACTGGGTCTGGCCAGAGCAGGGAGGTGTGGAAGATCCTGAGTCACAGTACCTTCCCGTTGTTCTCTGCCATGGCTCCCTGCACTGTTCTGGCATGATCTTTAACAGTGACATGCTGTCACCTGCCTCCTGTTCCCCAAACTCCAACATGGCAGCATGGACGCTTTAGCACAGAGCTCTTCTTCCTTGGCCGGAGAGATGGCCATGCCTCTCACTTCTCTGCCAGCAAGACTGTGCTCCCACCTCTTTGCCTGGTGAACACCTACTTATCCTTCGGGTCTTGACTTAGAAGCCAAATACTCTGGGTCAGGCGCCTCTTCTGTGTGCTTCCGCAGCCCCCTACCCGCTGCCAACGTCCCGTGTTATAGCACCCGGTTCACTCAGTTATAGTGGTTCATTAAATCCCCATCCCCATTGGACTGTGAACTCCGTGAGGGCACAGATCACATCTGTATGTTTGTCACTGTAGCCCTGGCCCTTACTGACTTGCCTGGCACATGGGAGATATTCAATAAGTACGTGTTGAATGAATGAATGAATGAGTGAGTTGTGCGTGATCGTCAAGAGGCAGGATAGTCAAACAGTTCAGGGCATGGTTTCAAAGGCCAGACGGCCAGGCTTTGACTCCTGGCTCCAGCTGACTAGCTCTGTGGTCTTAGACAACTTAGTTAACCTCTCTGTGCCTCAGTTTCCTCATCTGTAAAATGGGGATGGTGTTGCTTGGAACATAGCAAGTGCTCATTGAATGCTGGTTTTCAGTAGTTGTCCTTCAGAGTTCCCTGTGATTTCTGTCCTAGGCTTAACCTGATTTAATCCTAATTCACAGCTCCCTGCCAGCCTGAGCACCTCCAGGCTGATGAGACGTGGACCCTGCCTCCTTTGTGACTTCATCTCCTTGTACTCATCCTCACTCATCCACTCCAGCCACACTGGCCTCCTTGCTGGTCCTTTGAACTGAGCAAACTCATCCCTACCTCAGGGTCTTTGCACTTGCCTCTTTCCCCTCCACTTTGTCACCATTACCTCCCTCTGTATTATATTCTTATCACCACCTGAAATTATATCATCCACATATTAGTTTACTTATTATTTACCTCTGCTTCTCCTAAAACGATGCTCCAGAAGGACAAGGATCCCGACTGCCTTGTTCACCTCAGTGTCCCCAATGCCTAACGGTGTCTAGCACATATTAGGGGCTCAGTAAATACAATTTGAATGTGTGAATGCCCTGCCTCAAGGTCACTGCCCACTGCTCTACTCTTTGGCCTGAGTGACGCAACATCGTCTCATCTTCTCCCCTCCATTGCTCGGCCATTGCAACAGGGTGTGCCTGCTGCCTGTCCCTTAGAGCTGCGGATGCTTGTCTGATGCACGAGCACACCTCTGCCCAGGCAGGTAGACAACCACTCAGAAACACCCAAGACAGAATATGATCCTTATCAATGAAGTTCATAAGGGATGGGCCAACATTTGTCAGCCCAGGCTTATTCCCGCTCACCTACTGGACAGTTTGCTTACAGAGGTGAAGATAAATGGAGCACTGAAGACATTCAAGGTGGAGAGAACAGGGGCTTCCCTGGTGGCGCAGTGGTTGGGAGTCCGCCTGCCGATGCAGGGGACGCGGGTTCGTGCCCCGGTCCGGGAAGATCCCACATGCCGCGGAGCGGCTGGGCCCGTGAGCCATGGCCGCTGAGCCTGCGCGTCCGGAGCCTGTGCTCCGCGACGGGAGAGGCCACAACGGTGAGAGGCCTGCGTACCGCAAAAAAAAAAAAAAAAAAAAAAGATGGAGAGAACAGTAAGTGCAAAGGCCTGAGGCAGGGACATGTTTGGCCTTTTTGAAAAGCAGAAATCTGAAATCGGGGGAAAGTATTCTATGCTTCAAACCTTTCTCACAAAAACTTTTTGTTTTCCCAGTACTTGCCCGGAATGGTGAGTTCGGGCTATGGCAGGAAGGCCCAGAAATCCAAGTAACTTGACCCAGCCTCAGGTTTGATTCCTCCGCCCTGAGGGCTGTTATCATTTGAAGACACTGACAGTGTTCTTTCAGTCACTTATTCATTCCACAAACTTTCATTAAGTCCCTGCTAATGTGCCAGACCCCGTGCTAGACTCCAGAGAGACCACCTTTGAGTTCCTGACCCCTCTCCCCAGAACAGAACCTGAACCATTCTTCCACGGTGCCGCCTTCTGCACAGGTAGAGGGACCAAGCTCCCAGCTACCTTGTATGTGTCCATCCCAGAGAGTCACGGACAGCTGGCGACTGGCGACAGATTCCAGGAAGAGCATCACCTCTCCCCATCCCAATGCAAACAATCTTCCAGTGCCCTCAGATGCATAACATCTCATCTTTATTCTCTGCTCCAGCCCCCCGCCTCGGGAAAACAGTCTCCCATAAAGAATGGCAGCCCCTCCAAGTGCCCTCGTTTCCTCAAGGTCAAGAACTGGGAGACCGATGTGGTTCTCTCTGACACCCTCCACCTTAAGAGCACGTTGGTGAGTACCCCAGCAAGGGGGAGACCAGGGTTTCTCAACCCCAGCGATATCCACACATGGGACTGGGTAATTCTTATCGTGGGGACCAACCTGTGCATTATAAGATGTTGAGCATCACCCCTGACCTGTGCCAGCCAGATGCCAGTACCCCCCCCCCACCAAGTTGTGACAACCAAATATGTCTTCAGACATTACCAGATGTCCCCTGGGTGGGAAATTTACCCCCACTTGAGAACCACTGGTGGATACTTACTTGTGCAAATGCTTTTTATTTGTGTCCCCCTGTACTCGAAAGGGGAGTTGCTGGTTCTAAGTACATTCTTTTTCTCTCACACAGTCCGACCACTGATGGCGTTTTGGACAAACCCTTCTTGATTTTCAGTCTGTCCTCTAAATTTTATATATTTTTCAGTCAATCAACCAATCTGTTGTTTTACATTGTTCTGGAAAATGGGCCTCTTGGAGGAATGTTGTATCAGTTAGCTATTGGAGTGTAACAAACTTCCCCCAAAATTAGTGACCTAAAACAACCACCACTTATTATTTTCCACAAGCCTACAGATGGGCTGTGTGGTTCTGCTGATCTCATGCTTCTGCGATCATCTGAGGGGTCAGCTCTCGGCAGGCTGGTCTAGGATGGCCCTGGCTGGGATAGCTCAGCTCTGCTCCATGCGGCCTCTCATCTTCCAGCAAGCTAGCTTGGTCTCCTTCACATGCTGGTTGCAGTGTCCTGAGAGAATGAGCAGAAATGTGTAAGATCTCTTGAGGTCGAGACTCAGAATGGGCACAGTGTCACTTCTGCCATATTCTATTGGCCCAAACAAGCCCAGATTCAAAAGGAGAGGGAAGAGGCTTTACCTCTTGATGAGAATTGCTGTAAAGTCACATAGCAAAGGCTGTGAATACAGGGAGGGGAAGAATTAGGGCTATGTTCTGCAATCAACATCCCACAGACACATTCTAACAAGTTACTATAACCACTCTACTAGCTCCTTCTTGATCAACATGGGATCAAAACATATTGGGGGATTCAGCACCAATGGTTCTGCTTCCCAGGGAATGACAGTCACAAAGCCCCTCTCCCCCCAGTTAAGTAGAGCAAGCACATTCAGGACCTTAAAGTGATGCTTGTCCTTTCCTTACCTGGGCTGATAACCAGGTCCAACAGTGATTAGAAGCTGGTATGTGAGAAATCCGCTTTGGGAATTAGAGCCGGGGAAGCCCCACCACGAATGTCAGATCCAGGTCCACAACCCTACACGTGCCACAGTTGGGTGAAATGAAGCAATAGCCCAAATCTCTTTTCCTTCCAGGGAACAGGATGCACTGAGCACATCTGTATGGGGTCCATCATGCTGCCTTCTCAGCAAATACGAAGGCCTGAAGACGTCCGCACAAAAGAACAGCTCTTCTCTCTTGCCAAAGAGTTTATTGATCAGTACTACTCATCAATTAAAAGGCAAGTTCATGTCTACACTGGGAAGACCGGGTACTGGGTACAAAGACTTCAGGTCCAAATGTGCAGACAGTTGAACCAAGACCTGAGCGTAAGGCCTCTGCCTGCCATGCACAGAGGTCAAAAACTGGTGGCCCAAGGGCCAGATCTGGCCCCTAGAAGTGTCTTTGTTTAGCCTGCAAAGTGTTGCTTAAATTTGAAACTTTTCAAGCAATTCCACGCCTGGGTATATTCCCTAAAGAAACTCTCACACTTGTTCACAAGAAGGCCTGCCTAAGAATGTTCACTGAAACATTGTTAGCATAGGAAAAAAAATTAAAGAGCCAACTGGAAACAATCTCAACTCCGTTGATAGGAGAATGTGTAAGTAGACTGTGGCATTTTCTGTGATGGAATACTATACAGCTGTAAACAGGAACAGGTTAAAACTCTGCATGTTCATGGAAATGGAGCCCCTAAATAACTTTGAGCAAAGGAAGAAGAGGACAGGTTGTAGAAGGATACGTTCAGGACAGCCCCATTTACATAGACTTTCTAAACATGCAGAAAAATACTATACGTGATTGAGGGGATGGATACACACGTGGCAAAAGCATGAGAATGCTAAATGCCACATTCAAAACAGCAGGCACTCCTGGAAAGAACGTGGCCTACGGTGCAGAGTAGTCCCCACGGAACTATAATATATTTTCTTATTAATTTATCATCTCTTAGGCTTGGGACATGGGTATCCATTACATTATTCTCTATACCTTTTTGTAAGCCTGAACCTTTTCATAAGAATTTTTTAACTTTCTAAAATTCAGTTTATTGCCACCATTTAAAAATTAGAAGAGTTGCCTTTAAAAATCAGATTTCCAGTTTCTCTTGAAAGAAGATCTGGCAGTACCAGGCCCCCATTCCTATCAGACAACAGCAGGCTAGAGCAGAGTTGGGGCTGCCCCCTTTGGACCAGGCGTAGGCTCACCTGTTTGCTGCAGTCCCCATCCAGCCAGTTCAGTCCTAGGTACACTGCCGGGCCTTTGTAGGCATTTGAGTTTGCCAGTCTCTGCTTTATGTTGAAACTGTTGTGTCCAGATATCAGTCCAGACTCTGTGGCTTCTGGCCTCTTGTAATAGCTCACTCCTTCCACCAACCTCTAATTTAGTAGAGAGGGTGATGCTCCCATGTGTCTTTTCTCTTCCCTCAGATTCGGCTCCAAAGCTCACATGGAGAGGCTGGAAGAGGTGAGCAAAGAGATCGAAACCACCAGCACCTACCAGCTCAAGGACACAGAGCTCATCTACGGGGCCAAGCACGCCTGGAGGAATGCCTCCCGCTGCGTCGGCCGGATCCAGTGGTCCAAGCTGCAGGTGAGCAGTCAGGCTCAGATACTATGAAGAGCCCTTTGGTGGGGTTGCCGGGGGAGGAATGAGCTTTGAAAGGGGTCAGCTCCTAGCAAGGGCACTTGGTGGCTGTGGTGAACTCTCAGATGGTGATCATGGGGTCCCAAATTCTCAGATCATGACTGTATCTGGCTTATATCTTATTTAGCCCAAACAATCTTTTTGAAAAATTGAATCTGATGTCTCTAGGTAGGGCTTATACTCTCCAGTTTACCGCAGACCCCACTTGCCCCTTTTGTCTCCTCTCTCGCCTTATTTCCCTTATCTGCCTACTCCCCAAAAGCATTAGATTCTGTGTCCCCTGGTGTGATTTCTTTTCCTCTAGGGAATAGTTTCATTTTGGAAGTAGATTAGTTATCAATCTTGGGGTGGGGGGCGTGGGGGTGGGGTGTCTGGTTTTTTTGTGGTTGTTTTATTTTTTTTTTATTTTTTATATATTTTTTTGTGGTACGCGGGCCTCTCACTGTTGTGGCCTCTCCCGTTGCGGAGCACAGGCTCCGGACGCGCAGGCTCAGCGGCCATGGCTCACGGGCCCAGCCGCTCCGCGGCATGTGGGATCTTCCCGGACCGGGGCACGAACCCGTGTCCCCTGCATCGGCAGGCGGACTCTCAACCACTGCGCCACCAGGGAAGCCCCTGGTTGTTTTATGTTTAAGTCCCTAATCTCTAGGAACCTCATAGGAGATACAGGCAGCCCATTTAAAGTCCCTCCTTTGCTCAGCATCTCCTTCCTACATTCGCTTACACTCCATGCCTACTTTTAGGGGATTTTTCCTGGTTTGATTGGCCGTAGTTATTAGGGTAGAAAAAAAAGATAAAACCCAGCCCGGGGCTCAGTAATGAGATGCTCACTACTCCACGGGCGCAGCAGCTGGGGTGGGCTCTGGGCGCTCCTCCGTTGGGAGGGCTGCCCTGGGGGTGATGAATGGGGAAGGAGGAGGTGATCACTCCCACGATATACCCCCTGCAGGTGTTCGATGCCCGCGACTGTACCACGGCTCACGGGATGTTCAACTACATCTGTAACCATATCAAGTATGCCACCAACAAAGGGAACCTCAGGTGAGCTGACCCGATTAGGGGAGCGGAGTCCGATGTACCCCCATTGTTGACCCTTGGGTCTGGCGTTCACCCCCCTGTGAAGGAAATGCTCCCCCTCTTTTCCCGGGGACAGGTGTCAAGCCGAGAGAGGTAGCCTGGCATCCTCGTTCTAACCAGCATGTGCCTTCTCTCCCGGGAGAAACAGATTCCCATGTGGTTTGCGAGACTACAGCGACCAGAATCATGTTGATTCCACAGTTCGGTATCACCCAGCGGAGGAAACAGGAAGGGATGTTTCAGATTCCCAGGAATAGGAAAATCCCATTGCCGGTGGTGACCTGCGTTTACCAGCTCCTGCTCTGTTGCCTGGAGCCGCCTCTGAGGCTCCCTGGGTTTAAAAGGCAATTTCTCTTCCCGCTGCCGTGGGGACCACCGTTTCTGGTTCCACCAAGCTGAGCCGCACCTGGGACTCCTCTTGCCCCCCGTGAAGAACAAAGCCACAGGGTACAGGCCAAGGCAGGAAGGCGCCAATGTGAGCTGCTGGCTTCCACACTGGCAAGTCTCAGCTGGGAGAGGAGCAGCTAGAAGGGAACAGCTGGGGCCCCCGCAGACAGGCGGTGACAGTTGTTAATCCTACTCCCTCAGTCCTGCCCCTGCATCTGTTCCCAGCAGCTGAGGACCAGCCCCATCTTGGGGCCATGCAGGACCACTGCAGGGATATTCCCACAAGCCCTCAGGCTACACTGAGCTCATCCCCAAAGTGACCTATTGGCATTAAGCATGGGCTTTCTTGGACAAGTCTCTTCCTTGAGAAGGAAATGGTGTTTGCCAGCTGAGCCCACCAATAGGAAAAGACCCTGTAATTTAAGCCCAGGGCCTGCTTGGGAAATTAGTATTCAGATCTTTTTCCTAAAAGACCTCACCCCTCAGAAAACGATAAAGAGCCCTCCTGCATATCCTAACATTAAAGGAGGGCCCCGTCAAGGTCTTGGCCTCAAGGAGTTTATGGGTTATTTTGGTAGTTTTCAAATGGTGCTGTGATGGGGTAATATGGGGCGGGGATCGCCAAAGGGTAGGCAGTGCACCTTTACTTTTTTCAATTCCGTATTGGGGGAGTGGGTCTAAATGAGATATTCTATTGATGAAATGTTTGACTAATTTTTTTTTTTTTACAAGTTTGAAACTACACATCTGGACACGATGAGAGGCCATAAGAGAATGTATACCATGTATAGAAACTATCTAAGCATAAAGGAGGAAGGTGGACAAGGGAGATGAAGGGAGGGAGAGAGATGTAATTCAAACAGTACAGGGCAGTAGACTTGCCATTTTGCGACATTATGCTTAGCAGGATTGGGAGATGGGAGGTGTAAACCTGTTCCATGTCTTCCATTGGGCTCATTCCCACACACAGAGTAAGCATCCCACCCCACTGTGTGAGATTCTGGAGTTTCTAAACACACTTTTTAAATATATATAAACAAACACAAACAGGCTTTATCTGCTGCTCAACCAGAGAAACAGCCGTGTGGTTTAACGCTGGAGGGAAATGCTCACAATTTTACTCAGTCTGTGCTCATCTCCAATACGGCACCTTCGCTAAGAGATGTTTAAGAGCATCTTTGGCTCTATATGACTTCCGCCTTCAGCCTGGGTCCTAGACTCACCCCGAGGTGTGACACACCACTCCCTGCAGTATTAAATGCAATATTGTCTTGTGTAGACAGTATGACCTAAATGCGCTCAAAGGGAGGCCCTGGGAACTAGATAAGACAGGGGATGCTGTGTGGAGAAAGCAAATCTGAATCGGGCCTTGAAATTGGGTACATGACAGCAGAAACAGACTCCAACCAAGGGAGCAGCAGGGCAGGATTCCAGGGGCAGGATGTGAATGGGAGCAGATCTGTGAGCTTTGGGTTGGACCTATGATGTCATCCCCGTGTTGACACAAGCCAGGATGTGGTTTCCATAGCCTAGGATTTGGTCCGTGGATGGAACTGATGGGTCCAGGTAACAGGAGCTCCTGGAAGGAGAGAGTATAAAACCACTTCGTGAAAAAATTACTCTCCTTTCCATTTGTTCCAATCCTTCTGATGGTACCAAAGAGGATAAGGCATCATTATAACACCTCTCCAAAACGCCGATTTCCCTTTTTTGTTTTTTTTTTTTCCTTCGGTACACGGGCCTCTCACTGTTGTGGCCTCTCCCGTTGCAGAGCACAGGCTCCTGACGCACAGGCTCAGCGGCCATGGCTCACGGGCCCAGCCGCTCCATGGCATGTGGAATCTTCCCGGACCGGGGCACGAACCCACGTCCCCTGCATCGGCAGGCGGACCCTCAACCACTGCGCCACCAGGGAAGCCCTGATTTCCCTTTTAACAGAAAGGGAGCAGGGCTCCAGTGAGGTGCCTTCCGTAGGCAACCACATCTTTCTACAATTTAATAACAGTACACGGTCTCATGGTTGCCTGTTTAGGTGGGCAAGGCCAGGGGTGATCTTCAGTTTTCTTTCAAAGCAAATAAATATGAGTACAAATGGAAGTTGATTTCTTATTCATCGTACGTCTGTAGGCTTTGCTGTGGTACAGGGGGTGAGCAAATGGGACAATAAATAATGATGGTGGTAAAAGAAAGACTAAAACTGGGAATCAGTGGTGAGCTCTTAAAAGGAAACAGGATCTGATGTTTTTTTCCCTGAGGATTACCTGCTGCAAAAGAACTTTCTGGAAAACTGGCGCAAGTCAAGATTGTTTGAAAGTCTCCAGTTAGAGAAGCATTCTCTTTCCTTCAGTGAGCTGACACCAGACCTCCTATCCTCCACCCTTCCTCACCCAGCGATCCAGTGGAGAGACAGAGCAAGGTCCCTCCCCTTCCAACAGCTGCACCGTGGGCCCTGAGCCTTATGCACTCATTGGCCTGGGCGACACTTTTTCCAGTATGTCCCCAAAGTGCAAGCCCAGCCCTGGTGCCAAACGTCCCCCTCTCTCCGCCACAGATCTGCCATCACCATATTTCCTCAGAGGACCGACGGCAAGCATGACTTTCGAGTCTGGAACTCCCAGCTCATCCGCTATGCTGGCTACAAGCAGCCTGACGGCTCCATCCTGGGGGATCCAGCCAGCGTGGAGCTCACAGAGGTGCGTGCCCCCACTCCTCCCCCAGCTGGTCTCTCATCCTCCCAAACTGTCTTTATCCACAGACTTTTCTTAGTTTAATATTATCGTAGGGAGAGTGGTCGGTGAGGTACAGCTTACTCATCTCCAGAGCTCCTGCTCTGTTTGCCTCTAGTCCTGCTGGTCCTGCTACAGCTGGTCATTTGGTCATTTTCAGGCCATTACCTCGCCCGACCCTCATGATGGGAACTATTGCCCCATTTCACAGATGAGTAGACTGAGTCTCACCAAGGCCAAACACATTATCCAAGGCCACTAAAGGAGCAGAAGAAAAGCTAGAAGTACAGTTCCAATCTCCTGCCTTCCCCTGGGAGGAGAGGAACTGACATGTGGAAGCCATGTCTGGCATCACCTTTTCTGAGTTGGGTAATATGTCAGACTCATACCCTTCATTCATTCATTCATTTCCTTGTACAACATTTCTACCTACCCAACCCCTCTCTGGACAGACTGGACTCTCCAGTATCACCACGGCTGCTGGCAGCCCAAGTCAGTTCATAAAAGCCACTAGGAACACGAATACCACCTTCTCCCCATCCAGGGCTCCTTCCAGGTGGTGATGTGGACAGATAGCACAGGTAAGGCCTGGAAGCTTCCACCAGCTATGCCCACAGGAGACATAATAGGCAGAGCCCACGCCTGGAATATCTCACACACACAGACCTGGTACCTCCTTTATTTGTCACCCACTCAGCCGCCATTCTGCTTTATCTTCGTTCTTTCCTCAAACCCCCCTCAAACTCCACCCCACAAGGGAGCTGCTTAGGCCAAGGGCTACCGCACACCCTCATGGCTGCTGACTTCATTTGCAAGTGGCTTTTCTTACTAAAATATTATTATCCTGGGGAGGGGGCTATAACCAGGGCGACCAGGAGTCAGACCTGTGTCTTTTAGCCTCAGCCAGACTCTCTGCTCCACTTGGCTGACCTCTAACTGTATACTTGGCTGACCTTGTCCTCGTGGCCGCCGGAACAGAAACACCATGGCCTCTCCCTCTCCTTCTGTCTCCAGAAACCTCACTGCCACAACATGTTCTAAACCCACGCTTCTGTGCTTCCTCTGTCTACTAACTCAGCAGAAAGAGTCACCCCAAACATAACCACAGAATTGTAACTTTCAAAACCCCTCACCCAGTACGGCAGCCACTGGCTGCATGTAGCTAGTGACCACTTGAAATGTGGCGAGTCCAAACTGAGACATGCCCTCAGTGTAGATAACACGGTCTCAGAGACAGAGAACAAAAAAAGAGTGGAAAAGATCTCATTAGTAATTTGTATCTTGATTACCTATTGAAAATTGTGGATAATATCGGGCTAATCTATTTCTATTTGTTAATAAATTAATACATTTATTGTGTTAAGTATAGTTAATTTTATGTTAGACATCTTTAAATATATTAATTTTAATAATTTATTTAATAATTTATTATTAAACAGC
Source organism: Leucopleurus acutus (assembly GCF_964270905.1). Lineage (NCBI taxonomy): Eukaryota > Metazoa > Chordata > Mammalia > Artiodactyla > Delphinidae > Leucopleurus > Leucopleurus acutus. The sequence continues at coordinate 78,549,132 of NC_139155.1, read as the reverse complement.
TGGTGTTTAATTAGGTTATATATTATAAATTTTTATATTTTATTGGATTAATAAATGAATTACATATTTAATTTTAATGTCAAATATACTATTAATATATTAATATTATTACTATTAATATATTAATATATGCCATATATATTATATATATATGCCATATATAATAATATATTAATACATAATGATATTAATATTTGATATAGTAATGCTTTTAGCACAGTATTAATAAATTACTGTTACTATAATTAATATCGTGCTATAATTCATAATTCTTTAATTTTTTTTTTTTTTTTTGCGGTACGCGGGCCCTCACTGCTGTGGCCTCTCCCGTTGCGGAGCACAGGCTCCGGACGCGCAGGCTCAGCGGCCATGGCTCACGGGCCCAGCCGCTCCGCGGCATGTGGGATCTTCCTGGATCAGGACACGAACCCGTGTCCCCTGCATCAGCAGGCGGACTCTCAACCACTGCACCACCAGGGAAACCCCATAATTATTTAATTTAATTAAATATTATTGAAAATAAAACTTTTGTAAATGATATATTACTTAAATTATTTTCACTGGGTTTTGCTCTGGGTTTGTTTTTTTTTAATTTTTAAAATGTGGCTGCTAGAAAATTTTAAATTACTATGTGGCTCACTTTATATTTCGATAGGATAGCTGCTCTAACAGATGCATTTTATGTGGTCATTCTGAGACATCTGCCCTCATCAAATCTGGTAGATTTTCTTCATGTCTTAGGCACCGGATGCAAACACTTCCGGAGCAAGTGCGTAGGCATGCCCAGCCCTGTGCGACCACAGATGCGAGAGTCAGTTCAGCCCTTGCTCCCGGAGTTCCCAGTTGGCAGGGAAGACCTGGAAAGCATAACCAAGTGAGGGGCTGGAGGACACGTTTGCTTTCTGTCCCGTGGGACCACAGACAGTTATACCAGTTACGTGATGATGGCAGGGAGAGCTTCATAAAGAAGGTGGCCGTGACCCAGAGCCTCCAGGGGGGCTGCTGGCAGGCTTGCACTGGGACCTCTGCCCCTCCCCCCATTGCTGTTGTGTCTGGAGGGTCTGGGGCATGGTGGCCTGACCTGGCGGGTCTGGTTGCAGATCTGCATCCAGCAGGGCTGGAAACCCCCAAGGAGCCGCTTCGATGTCCTGCCACTCCTGCTCCAGGCCAACGGCAATGACCCTGAGCTCTTCCAGATTCCTCCAGAGCTGGTGCTGGAAGTGCCCATCAGGCACCCCAAGTAAGAGGGACTGGCATGGGGTGGGTGAGGGTGGTTGGATTTACCCAGTGCCCCTCTCTACCCAACCCTGCACCCCCGGCTCTCTCTGCAGCCCAGACAGAGGCTGAAAGGGGGTCTTGGTTCCTACCCTCATCATGGGCCAGGGCAAGGTGGGCTCCCTCAACATCAATAATTCCTCCTTCACCAGCCTAGGGACCACCATCTTTTCTGAATCAAAATCTCCCTCCTTGTAAGTCAGATAGAGAAAGACAAATACTGTATGATACCACTTATATGTAGACTCTAAAAAATACAACAAACTAGTGAATATAACAAAAAAGAAGCACTCACAGATATAGAGAATAAACTAGTGGTTTCCAGAGGGGAGAGCGGCAATATAGGGGTAGGGGATTAAGAGGTACAAACTATTATGTATAAAATAAATAAACCTCAAGGAGATATAGTAAGACATAGGGAAGATAACCAGTATTTTATAATAACTATAAATGGAGTATAACCTTTAAAAATTGTGAATCACTATATTGTACACCTGTAACTTATATAATATTGTACATCAACTATACGTCAATTAAGAAAAAAAATCTCCCTCCTTACCCCACTCCTAAGCCATCAACCTGGACCTGCCCTTTTTCCAACCCTAAGGGCTGAAAGAGCAGAAGCCCCTCCTGTGTCGTTGTGGGCACAAATTTTAAATAGAGGGAGCCATTTAAAACTCTATGTGACCTGATGCAGCTCAAGGTCAAAAGCAATTTGGGGCCAGGATGGGGCTGTGAGGGCTGTGCCAGCAGCACAAATAGAATTTACACTTTTCCAGAGTAAAGAAACTCCACAGTAAGACCCTGGCCTCAGGGGCAAAATTGATGGCGGAAGCACCAAAAAAAAAAAAAAAAAAAAAAAATCAATCATCAAGATAAATAGTATTTTAATGTAATATTTTTTAAAATAAAAATTAACTTTTTAAATCTATCAAAACTTTAAACAAAGACCAGGTTAGGGCTGAAATTAGGGGGAAACAAGTGAGGCGAGTTAGGGCAAGGTGGGAGCTTGTCTTTATTTAAAGTTTTTATTTTTGTGGGGTTTTTTTTGCGATATGCGGGCCTCTCACTGCTGTGGCCTCTCCCGTTGCGGAGCACAGGCTATGGACGCACAGGCTCAGCAGCCATGGCTCACGGGCCAGCCGCTCCGCGGCATGTGGGATCTTCCCGGACCGGGGCACGAACCCGTGTCCCTTGCATCGGCAAGCGGACTCCCAACCACTGCGCCACCAGGGAAGCCCTATTTAAAGTTTTGATACTTTGTTTGTCGTGGATTGTTTTTGCATTAATTTTGATTTTTTTAAAAAAACATTGAATTAATTTGGAATATTGTGTAAATAAATTGATAATATTGATATTGATCCCTGGGTTTGTTGGTGCCTCCTTAAATTTTGCACCCAAGGCTAGTGCCTTGCTTGCCTCACCCTAGTCCAGGCCCTGGAGAGGGAGCAAGTGTCCTGAGGCTCCTGACGCTGCCCAATATCTGGAAACTTACCCAGTCTCCCTGGTGAAACTTGGCCTTCATTCATTCATTCACTCATTCGATACTATTCATTATTCCCAGTCTGGGCCAGGCATTGTGCTGGGTTTTGTAGGTGACTTGGTCCCTGCCTCCATGGTGCTTTCAGTCTCAAGGAGGAGATCAGTTACCCAAATAACCACTTAATTCCAATAAAGTGCTGCAAAATAAATTTTATGGTACCTAGAGGCATAAAGCTTCCCGACCCAACCCAGATCAGGCATAAGGGAAGGCTTCCCAGAGTCAATAGCATTTTAGCTGAGAATGAAAGGTGGGTAAGAGCTGAACAGGCACAGAAGGAAAAGAGAAGGAAGGAACTGCCATGCAAAGGTCCTGAGGTCAGAAGGAACTCAGCAATGCTCACTTTCTCCTGGATTCACCTTCAGGGTGGGTTTAGGAGATAAACAGCAGCCCAAGGCAATGGTTCCCAGGCCTGGATGTCCATCCAAATCACCTGGGAAACATGTTGAAGTGCATATTCTCAGGCCCCAGCTGTGGAAGCTGTGATCCCACAGGTCTCACATGAGCCCAGGAATTAGACTCTGGCATAGAAAGTCCCAGTCACTCACTGGCATTTCAGCATCCCCAGACTAAGGATATCCCGCCTGTGTGTCTTCCCATGAGGCTCCTGCCCCATGGTGAGCTGGGCTGTGTTGCTCTCTGCAGGTTGGAGTGGTTCAAGGACCTTGGGCTGAAGTGGTACGGCCTCCCCGCTGTGTCAAACATGCTCCTGGAGATCGGCGGCCTGGAGTTCAGCGCCTGTCCCTTCAGCGGCTGGTACATGGGCACAGAGATTGGCGTCCGCGACTACTGTGACAGCTCCCGATACAACATCCTGGAGGTGAAGTCCCTTCTTGGTCGTCATGATGCAGAAGCAGAAGGCAAAGGGGATGGGCTCAGCTGTCCTTTCCCACAGCTGAGCTTTGGGGCTTGGAAACTAGAAGAGGTTAAAACAGAATCTGCAATTCTGGGGATGCCCCCCTGGCCTTTCTGAAGCCTTCCGTGGCATTAAGAGTATGTGTACTACAAAAAAAAGAGAAGAGTACGTGTACTATGTGCTCGGCGGCACTCCAAGAACTTTGCGTGTATTAGGTGCTCATTTAATCCTTACCACAACCTCCGGGTGTGATAATTCCCCTTTCACAGATGAGGAAACTGAGGCCTTTGGGAGGGTTAAAATGAGGACGAGCTCAAGATCATACAGCTAGGGAGTGGCAGAGCTGGGATGTGAACCCAGTCTGGCTTTTTTTTCTCCCCCCCCCCCCCACCCCGCCGGCAGTCTGGCTTTATGATCCGAGTTCATACGCATTCCACTGCACTGCCTGTCAGCGTCAAGCCTTGTTAGAAGGTTTTGAGAACGACCCATGAACATGGGACATTTTTGGTCTCTTTCCTTAAAAAACAAGGCTTGACAGTGATTCCCCACCATGTACATTTCTGGGTGGAGGTTCTGATTCTCTCCAGGGCTGAGTCATCCTGATCTACAAAAGAGTGCTGAGGCGGACTGCTCCCTGGAGCTCCACTTTGGTGAAAGCGTCAGGATTGCTGTGGTTTTGTCAGCAAATGTTGTCTGGAACCACAGTCTGCTGTGATTGGCCTTGTTTCAAAAGAGGACACTGAGAAACAGAAGTTAAATGCTGAGCCTACGTCACACAGTAAATAAGGCACAGGGCAATATTCGAACTCGGAAACAAGCATTAGGTTTATACTGTTAAAATCCATGGGTGTTCACCTGGGTGGACCTTAAGGGCATTATGCTAAGTGAGATAAATCAGACAGAGAAAGACAAATACTACGTGATCTCACGTATATGTGGAATCTAAAAAAGCCAAACTCCCCAAAACAGAGAGTAGAGTGGTGATTACCAGGGGCTGGGGAGGCGGGGCAGGAGAACTGGGGAAGATGTTGTGGACGTGTACAAACCTGCAACTAGCAGATAAATAATTCCTGGAGATTTAATGCACAGCACAGTGATTATGCTCAACAGTGATACTGTTATAAATTTCAGAGTTGCTAAGAGACTAGATCTTAATTGTTCTCACCACAAAAAAAGAAATGGTAATTATGCGATTGGATGAAGGTGTTAACTAACCCCACAGCGGTAATCATATTGCAATATATAAATGTATCAAACCAATATCTCTCACACCTGAAATACACATAACGTTATATGTCAATTTTATCTCAATTTTTAAAAATTCCATGGGTGCTGGCCTGGAAAACAGAACCAGGGGTCCTCAGCCTCGCCACACACTGGAATTACCTAGGGAGTTTTATTATGCTGGGGTCCCACTCCCCAGAATTTGGATGAAAGTGCTCCAGGGTGGAGCCCAGGCACCAGTAATTTTCAAAGCTCCCCAGAAGATTCTACTGGGAAGCCACTGATTTATACAAACTCCTGGCAGGAAAGGAAAAAACATTTCCAGGCAATTTCCAGAAATGTGGCTCAAGTAATATTTGGGAATTTTTAAAGTCATATATATATATTTTTGCACTTTCTTGCAACTAATTTCTATTCTTTTAACCAAAATAATGCCGTAGAAGTAACAATAGCAGCATGACTGGCTGTACACACTCTCTTCTTTTATAAAATAACTCAAGTTTTATATGTATTTTGTGTAAAGCAGCGAATTTCTTACTCTCTGTGTTTGTATCATCGCTAAAAGACCCCAAACAGACCCTAACACCTCAGCCTCAAAAGAGTAAATTAATGTCTGCTTTCGTGATCCCTGCTTACATTTCAATTGCAAAGAGTAGTCACTGGGTAACTTAAATGAGACACGCTCCCACCCCAGCCTTCCAGTTCTAACTGCCATTATGTACAAATGTTGACATCTGGGGCTGGGAAGCGATTTACCCAAACTTGAGAAATTGTCACATTCTAACCCCATAGTGAGACCTAGGTTCCCACAAGTGACTAGAATTGACAGAGGAAGTGAGAAGCCAGGCTCTAATTAATGGATGTGCTATTGGGTCTTCCCTACTCCTGACATCAGCTTATCTGGAGCTATAACCTAAATGTCAGGAGTTGTTTTCTCCAAGTAGTTTTGCCAAAGGAATCTTCTGGCTGGGGAGCCGCTCCCAGGTCTTGGGCGTTAGGCATCTCCCTGGGCTCCAGCCCCGAGGCCAACTGGCTCTGTGGCCTGTGAGCAAGTCTCTGCAGCCCTCTGAGCCTCAGTTTCCTCATCTGTCAAGTGGAGTAGGCAGGCATCCCCATGAACTCAAAATACCCATGATCTAGATTCCAGGCAGTAGCCACTCTGGAGATGGAACAGGATGGGTGGAGAGCTTTTCCTGCTAGAAAGCAGCTCATGTCACTCCCAGACCCACATCTCTCCTTAAAGTCCCCCAAAGACCCTCCTCATCATATTTGGAATAGAATCCTCACTCCTTAGCACATCTAGCGTAACCAGTCCTGCATCTCTCTCTCACCAACTCCCCCTGGCTCCCTACCCTCCAAATACACTGACCTTCTTTCTGTGCCTCAGCGCAAGCCTGATCCCACCCCAGGGTCTTTGCATATGCTGTTCTCTCTGCATAGAACATTCCCTCCCAAGATTTACAAATGTCTTGCTTCCTCTCATCATTTGGGACTCACCTGTATGCCACCTCTGCAGTGGTCCTTCCCTGACTATCCTGGTTCAATTCATCCTGCCCCCATATCCCTCTTTATCCCATTTCCTCACCTTATTTTCTTCCTAGGAATTAGCACTCATCACAATATTAACTATTTCTCTCCCCCACTAGAAGGTAAGCTCAATAATAAAAGGGCCAGCCAAGTCCCTCTAGTCTCTTGATGCTACCAGTGGATCCTCAATAAAAAAAAAAAAAAAATTTGAGTAAGTGAATTAGTCTGCATATGAGTTGATGAATTAATTAAGAATTTCATTGGTGACACTAGCCCTGTCCCTCTTTAGTCTGAAATCCAGAGGTGCCCCAGCCTATGAGTCTGTGTTTCCTTCCCCTTTCAGGAAGTGGCCAAGAAGATGAACTTGGACATGAGGAAGACATCCTCCCTGTGGAAGGACCAGGCGCTGGTGGAGATCAACATCGCAGTGCTGTACAGCTTCCAGGTAGTGCCAGGGCACACCTCCTGGCTGCCAAGCCTCAAGGGGGAACTAAAACCTTTCAGAGTCTCGGGGCAGAGGGTCAAGAGCCCAGCTTCCAGGAAGCATCCTTGCAGGGATCTGCCTACCAGTGAGGTGTACTTCCCATCATGCATGCCTTTCTCCCCATGATGCATCTTGGGTGGGGACCATTTGAGAAAGAGGCAAAAAGATAGGGGTTTTGTGACTTGTTGCTTATGATTTGTTTTTTTATTTTTTTATTTTTTTTGTGGTACGCGGGCCTCTCACTGTTGTGGCCTCTCCCGTTGCGGAGCACAGGCTCCGGACGTGCAGGCTCAGCGGCCATGGCTCACGGGCCCAGCCGCTCCGCGGCATGTGGGATCTTCCCGGACCGGGGCACGAAGCCGTGTCCCCTGCATCGGCAGGCGGACTCTCAACCACTGCGCCACCAGGGAAGCCCTGCTTATGATTTTTTAGAATTGAAATGACAAACATCTGGGACTTCCCTGGTGGTCCAGTGGTTAAGACCCCACACTTCCACCGCAGGGGCCATGGGTTCCATCCCTGGTAGGGAAACTAAAATCCTGCAGGATGCGTGGCGTGGCCAAAAAAAAAAAAAAAAAAGAAATGGCAAGCATCATCTGTGTCTTGCCACTTCTTAGGCATTCAGCCTTCACCTAACAGAAACAGATACTCATCATCAGCATCAGAAGCATAGGTCCCCCAATGCATGTGGCTCTGTGATAAATGCTATTACATACAGTATGATAGCTTTAAAAATTATCGGCTAAACCATGACACTTTTGAGAGCAAATGGGGGGCACCACTAATCATTGTAACAGTACAAAGACATAATCTGGGATTCTCCTGGGCAAACCAGGAGGCCCACAGAATAGAGGTCACTCTCTGTAGCAGAGACCAGCTCTGTCCTCTGAGGGTGATGGTTTGGGAAGCTAGACCCTCATAGACATACATGGGAGGCCTCCACAGGCAGTAGAATGAACATATCAAATCATGTATAGACATGAATATAAACCATAGGTCCCCATGTCAGGAATAGGGAGACTGGGGATACTGGGGAATGTATATCCCAGGGAAGAGACCAGTTGAGATGGGATGAGGGAGAAGGAAGCCCCCTCCCTTCCCTCTCTACCTTGGAGGCGTGAAGTTTTAGGAATTGTTGAAAATGAAGGAGGGCTTTGGTGGACTGGTACGAAGATTGGCGAGCCAGAGGCAGCAGAGGTGTGAGTGAGATGAATGATTGGAAAAGAAAAGTGCAGGAAAGGGACAGAGTTGTGGGCAGAAAGGGAAGACACTGCCTGGGCAAGGTGAGAATCCAAGCCAGCCGACTACAACGGGCCCTGCAGCTGGGTTACGCGGACATTCAGTCCACCCAGCTCTGCTGTGATTGACTTGTTTTCATTTTAATAAACTCATCCTTATTACTTAAAATTGTTTATTTTAAGAGGCTCTGTGTCACCATCATAAATGGAGAGCCAGTCCCATTTGCCATAAATAGAAGAGAATTGTAAATTTAAATAAATATATAAACAAATACACACAGGGAAACAACACAAAGTTGTTGGATTCTAGTTGCCTGAGCTTCCGCTCTCATTAAAAAAAAAAAAAAAAAAGAGAAGGAGAAAGGACAGAGGAAGATTGGCAAGAGAGGTGTTTCTCCCGGGTCTAATCAGGATTGAAAGAACAATGCAGAGAATCACCTGCCTAGAATCACCTCCAGGACCAGCCTTTGGGAAACACTGCTCTATGGGCAGGGGAGTCCCAAAATACCCCAGCTGCTCTTTCCTCCTGACTCCTTGTCCCCTCTCCTCCCACAGAGTGACAAAGTGACCATCGTTGACCACCACTCTGCCACCGAGTCCTTCATTAAGCACATGGAGAATGAATACCACTGCCGGGGAGGCTGCCCCGCTGACTGGGTGTGGATCGTGCCCCCCATGTCTGGCAGCATCACCCCCGTCTTCCACCAAGAGATGCTCAACTACCGACTCACCCCCTCCTTCGAATACCAGGTCCTGCCCCTCCCCGCCTCTTTCGTGCTAAGTCTTCAATATCCGGTGTGTGTGTTATGATTAGAGCACGTCTCAACTCAGACTTGCATTTCGGATGCTCAAGTGTGGCCACCATGTTGAACAGCACAGCTCAAGCTGAAAGACGAATGGAGATGAAATGAGTAGTCCGGGGTCACGAGGAGAGGGTTTGAGAGGGATTCTGAGGGAGGAGTGGGAAGGTCTAGCCGGACAGTGCAGGGAGGCTGGACCAGCCACTCTGTGCCAGGACCCCTGGGGTCACCACTGACAGAATCGTTCCCTTCAAGGGCTAAGGGTTGGACGTAGCTGGACAGCCACAAGCCCCCAGGGAGCCCTGAGCAACTCCCAAGAGGAGCCAGGGTCCCTCACTGCAGTGACCATAGTCCTCTCTTCCCAGCCTGACCCTTGGAACACCCACATCTGGAAAGGTACCAACGGGACCCCCACAAAGCGGCGAGCCATTGGCTTCAAGAAGCTGGCAGAGTAAGTCTCCTAAAGTAGGTGGGGATGGGGGATGGATGTGCCCCCGCATTCAGAGAGCCCCAGAAAAGAAGGCTGGAAACATGCTTGCACCCCTGCCCTCTTGTGTGACATGATTTCTCCATTTTCTCCAACCCCCTCGTGCCTCCTTTGCCTCCGAGTCTGGGATGCAAACATCACCATGACTCTTCTCTTTCCCAACCTCACTTTCCTCCCCCCACTTTCCTAAATTCTTGTCCTGGAGACACAGTCGTGTTGATAAACCAGCTCTCCAATTAGTAAAGTTGGCCATAATAATGATGATAGATTTGTAACCTTTGCCAGTTTCCGTGGTGTAAATACTCCCACTGTGGCCAATTTCAAGGTCTCAACAGGAAGTCACTGAAGCCAGAGTCGGGAGGAGCTAGGACAAGCTGGCTCCAGCCCACCGCTGCCTAGAGAGGCCTCTCGCCCAGGGCTGGGTCTCATTTCACTCGCTCATTCACTCATTCAGCCAACAAACGGATACTAAGTGCCTACTCGGTGCCCGGCACTGTGCTGGGCTCCAGAGATGCCATGATGAGCCAGATAATGTGGTCCCGCCCTCATGAAGCTCACAGCTACCACCAAGGAACGATTCACGGGGCCATAAAATAGACGTCAGCCAGTTTGGGAGGTCAAAAGGGGCTTCGCGCAGGAGATGACAATTGAGCTGAAGAATGAAATGAATAAGACTTCACTGAGAAAAGGAGGGAGGGAAGCGGGTTAGGGACCAAGGCTTTTGAAGAGTAATTGTCCTGAAGAACTCGTGGTCAGCCAGGGGACCGGCTGACAAGTGGGGTGGGGTTCACAGATGGTTTAATGGGGATGCCAGCTTTCTGTCTACAGATAGAGAACTCCCTGATCCACTCAGCAGAGACCCTCTATTTGGAGCTCACTTTTTGGCAGAGGGGCTAGTATGCACTGAGCTACTTAGTCACTTTCCTCAGCCCCTTGGGTCCAGCTCTCAACAGGTGACTGGTAGATCTTGCAGGGACTGAAACCTGGATCCTGGCTCCACTAATGTGGTCCACAGGATCTCTCCCTTCTCTCCCTCCCTCCCCTTTCTTCTTCCACCTAACTTTATCTGCGGCCAAGCAAGAATGCATCAGCAGCCATTCTTTCCCTAACAAGAGCATCACAAATTCTCAGGAAGAGCAGCCTTTGGCTTCAGTTCAGTTCAAACTGTTTCTGAGGGAAGAAGGGAGGGAAAAATCTAAAGAATTAATTGCGCTGTTAAGTTCCGGGTAGAAACAATGGGAGTTAATTATAGATGCTTTTTTACAATCCCATCATTCAAAGGGAACCCTCCAGGCACCTTTCATTCTCTTCTGTTTCTCCCCCTTTAGTTCCGCAGTGTGGGTGGTTTCCCTGATTCTAAAAAATGAGGAATTTACCGATAATCCCCAGGTGGGGGTAACTAGCAATTTGTCTACTCAGAGATTCCTAGTTAGAACAGGGATGCTTGCTGGGAAGGTGAGCCCAGGCATTCATAGATGGGAAGGAAGAAACACCGGTTCTGAATTCTCCATTTAACTAGAAAGAGCCCCGACTTGACATTTAAACTCCCCAGGGCTTTGGTGGTAGCAGTATGTTTAAAATCCATTCCTTCTTTTGATAGATACATATTTAGTGCCTGGTAAGTTTCAGCCTCTGCAAGACCCTGGATGTGCATGGCTGCTTCAACCAGACTTGATCCTTCCTTTGTGGATTTATGAACCTCTAAAATCCCTTCTAGCTCAATACCTGCTGATTTATTAGTGATTCTTTCTCTCTCTCTCTTTCTCTCTCTCTCTCCCCACCCTCTCCCTCTCTCTCCCTGTCTCTCTCTCTCACACACACACACACGCACGCACGCACACGCTCACACACACACATGCACACACACACGAACGTAAGCCCCATGACAGCCATTTCTCTGTGTTTCCATTCCTATAACAATGCCTGGCACATAGCTAGGCACTCAACAAACACTTGATGAATGAACAAATGAGTGAAGGAATGACTCATCATCTTTTGGGGCAATGCTTGGCAAACCAAGGTTCTCAAGACCGGGATCAATTAATCAAGTAACAAACTAATAAAACTAACCATGTTAGCTCATGACCAGTTGGTCTGGAGTGACTTAAGAAAGGGATCAATATGGCACCTAAACTTGCACTTTGAGTATCCCTGAAGCCATCAAAGATTAGGAGAGAAAGTTCATGGATCATGGTTCTTGCCCAAAAGTCCCAGCGTGGCTCTTTCTTTCGTCCCTCCTTTCTGCATTTCCCATTTTCCTCTCCGTCCTCTCCCCTCCAGAGCCGTCAAGTTCTCAGCCAAGCTGATGGGACAAGCCATGGCCAAGAGGGTCAAGGCTACCATCCTGTACGCCACAGAGACGGGCAAATCGCAGGCTTATGCCAAAACCCTGTGTGAGATCTTCAAACATGCCTTTGACGCCAAGGTGGGTAGGGGGCAGTGCCAGCTCTCTGACCCTTCATGGTAAAGTTGGGGAGGGGAGAGAAGGAATTCAGCAAAGAAGAATCCTTTGAGAATGGGTGATAGCACATCTGAAGATGCCCATCAACTCACTCACGCACATTTGCATATATTTCAGCGGACTCTGATGCTTCTCTCCCTGGGAACCCTCCAGGAGTCCGGGAATCATAACCCCCATCCCAAGAGCAAAATACTAGGAAGTTTATGAAAGACAATTCTGGAGTCAGTTTGGGAAGCTCTGCCTTTAATACAATTCAGTGGGTTTCTTTGCTGCAGGAATTCTCAGAGCCTTTAATCTGCACGTACGTGTTATCATTCCCAAAAGAGGAGAGGAGAGAATATAAATGTTTCCCAAAGATGTTTGCTTATGGATCACTTTTTTTTTTTTTTTTTTTTTTGCGGTACGCGGGCCTCTCACCGTTGTGGCCTCTCCCGTCGCGGAGCACACGCTCCGGACGCGCAGGCTCCTGACGCGCAGGCCCAGCGGCCATGGCCCACGGGCCCCGCCGCTCCGCGGCATGCGGGATCCTCCCGGACCGGGGCACGAACCCGCGTCCCCTGCATCAGCAGGTGGACTCCCAACCACTGCACCACCAGGGAAGCCCGGATCACTTACTTTTAAAGAGCATCTCGGGAGACTAGCCTTCCCTAGAACCTACTTTGAGAAATGTTGCTCAAGTAACGCTAAGATATAGGGCAAAACAATGTTTCCCTAAGGCGGGTATCTCAGACCTGTTTGGCCCAGGTCCTCCACACTGCTGGACGGAGGATTAGAAAGGAAGCGGAGCAGACAATTGGTCAAATCCAGCTGGGTCATTCCCAGCCTAAATATGATCAAGAAGATTCCAGCATCCTTTGGTTGTAAGAAGCCCAGGAGTCTTAATCAAGATCTGTATTTACGGGGGCTTCCCTGGTGGCGCAGTGGTTGAGAGTCCGCCTGCTGATGCAGGGGACGTGGGTTCGTGCCCCGGTCCGGGAGGATCCCACATGCCGCGGAGCTGCCGGGCCCGTGAGCCGTGGCCGCTGAGCCTGCGCATCCGGAGCCTGTGCTCCGCAACGGGAGAGGCCACAACAGTGAGAGGCCCGCGTACCACAAAAGAAAAAAAAAAAAAAAAAAGATCTGTCTTTACTGACAGCCAACCCATTGCCCCAGACTCTCTGTAGTCCTTCAGGCCACAGGTGACCACAGAAAGGTCCCACACTGCCAACAAGCTATTAGTTCTACCCACTTGAGCCCATGGAAATAGTGGCACCCAGAACCTTTGGATCTCCTTCCAGAGGAGATGGCTCAAGATGACTCATCTTCTTCCTCTCTCTCTTCTCTTCCCCCATCACTTTGTTCTGTCCTACCCCTTCTCTCTTCTCATCACCTTCTTCCTTCCTCTCCCCACCCCTCATTCTGCCACGTAGGTGATGTCCATGGAAGAATATGACATTGTACACCTGGAGCATGAAACTCTGGCCCTGGTGGTTACCAGCACCTTTGGAAATGGAGACCCCCCTGAGAATGGGGAGGTGAGATGAGCTTCTACCTGTTCTGGCACGTGTTTCCATCAGCAGAAAAGAGGGGCATCGGTTACACCTGCTATTCAGTAGCAAATCCTCCAAAGCCTCAAAGCCAGTGACCTCAGTTTGGGTCCAAGTTCTGCCAAGATTGGACAATTCCAAGTCTTCAGTCTATGGGTGTCCACTGACTAGCCGATCCCTAGTGAAAACGCTGTCCCCTGAGTGAGCTCCCTCTTTGGAATGGATGCTGCGATCAAGAGCTTGGTGTCCCCTGCTCCAGATGAAAGAAGCAGGGACAGTATTTTTGTAGACAGCCACAAAGGGGATTTGTGTGCTGGGGGGAGGTGAGGGGAGTCCACACCTGCAGCCCTTTATAAACAGCCCTCTTCCACATGCAGCACTGCTGCCCAGCCTGAGCCCCTGACGCCCTGGCCCCCGGACATCAGGCTCCCCTTTTGCCGGTTAGGTCCCCAGAGCCTCTCCCCAACGCCGTTCCAGGTTTAATCACGCCTGCCTCACATTTTGCTTGTCTCTTTCGGCCTCCAGAAATTTGGCTGTGCCTTGATGGAAATGAGGCACCCCAACTCTGTGCACGAGGAACGGAAGTAAGTGAAAGACCCGTCAGTGTCACATGACACCCCGTGAGGGTAACTGAAAATTGTCTTTTGGCATCTGGGGCTCACATCTGAGTTCTGGGTAGTTTTGTGACCTGAAGTTCATTTGTGACTGATTTTAGCCGATGGGCGTCTATCGTCCTCTGGGGCGGATTATTTGGTCTTTGGTCACTTCACAGCCCTGTGCCTCAGTTTCTTTTTCCATCACCCTGGGTTTATTCCACCTGCATGAATTTTCTACTCTGTAAGAATCAAATTAGAAAACAGATGTCAGCGTCCTATGAAAAGTTGTGCACTGTGTAAATACCAGTTCTTACCATGGCCGCCCTTTGGAAACGTACATTCAGAATCAGTGAGTTTGTTTCCATCTGATGGAGTTGCATCCACTAACGTGGAGGCTGACCTCAAAAGATAGCTCGAGAATTCCCTGGCTGTCTAGTGGTTAGGACTTGGCGCTTTCACTGCTGAGGGCCTGGGTTCAATTCCTGGTTAGGAACTATAGGATCCCACAAGCTACGCAGTGCAGGCAAAAAAAAAAAAAAAAAGATATCTCATAAGGTGAAAAATGCCTGAGGTCAAAAGATGTTCCTGGTAGAACGGCATCTAACATGGGGTTCGGTTCTAAAGATATTTCATAAGGTGACAAACACCCGTAACCAAAATTACCCTTGAAAAACCCTTAAATCCCCCCAAAGTAGAGGACATAAGGCATGTGCATACAGAGCTGCCTTTCTGTGAGAGCGTCTCAGTGTTTCCTCCACCACGGAACAGGTCTTAAGTTGAGCATTGGATGCCATGGCTGGCTGGTGGTTAGAGGCTGTGTTCTGCACAGCATCCCTCTTGGTTTTCTTTCAGCCACGCGCACATTGCCGAACTTGCCTACATTCCATATCCAGGGGACAGCTGAGTCCCTGGTGGTCAGCCTTCCTTCTGTGCTCAAGGCCAACATCTTAGTCCTCCCTCTCCCTGCCTCTCTCCTTCCCACCCTATCCTGGTGGCCTCCGGTAGGTCCCCCTCACCCCTCCTTCAGGGAGAAATAGGGCACCATCCATTCTCCCCTCTAGGTACCCGAAACCCTTGCGTTTATTTCCCCGTAAAGGGCCTCCCCTCCCCCGAGGTGACACAGAAGTCCACGGTCTGGCTGCAGCCCGTGACAGCCAGCGCAGGTAGAACATGTGTGTGCGCGCACTCGCCTATGCGTGTGCGTGCACACAAATGTGTGCACGTGTATGCCTTGCGTTCACGTGTGTGCATAAGTGGTGTGAGCGCTTGTGTGCATGCCCAATGCTGCAGCATCCGAGGCCACACCCAGGTCTCAAGGAGACCTGAGTTCTAACCCAGGCCGTGACACTAACACACTGAGTAACCTTGGGCAAGCTGCTTGACCTCTCTGGGCCTCGTCTTTCTCATCTGCCAAATGGGGAGAAACTACCTCTGCCCCAACCACCTCTGGGGGCTGTTGCAAGGATCGAAGGATAATACCAAAGAGGAACGCATTTGGAAAAACCTCAAGCCTCATACGAACACAAGTGCTGTTATTTTTACCCCACAACCGTCAACCATCCTTCCCACACTAACAACACAGCCACCCCCTGATATGTTACAGGACTTATTTGGAGAAGTGACTCAATGTGAGACTATTTTTAGGGCAGCAAATACACTTACATATATTTAGAACTTTCCTGATGCTGGAGCGAAAACTTTGAAGAACATCCAGCTTAGGAACCCTGCTGCCAGAACGTGCAATTTCTTTTTTTGTCTTTTGCACTCAGATCTGTGTGTTGAGCTTTCGTGTTTGGGGTTTTGATTTGAGAGTTTTATGGAGTTTTTTAGTTTGGGGGTTTATTTAGTTTTGTTGCTCTTGGAGACATTTTTGGTTTGGTCTGGTTTGGTTTGGTCTTTGCCTTATCTGAGAACAAGACTTACCACTTTTAAAGGAAAACTGGAAAACCATTCATGGTTGGTTTTTTTTTTTTTGAATCTCGAGGCTCCTGAGCCTCTGGTGCTGAGGTCCCAATGACATCTTTCTTCCCCTTTGAAACAACTTCATAAGAAATCCATTCTCTTTTCAGGCTGTGTCAGTGCTGAACATTTTTCGGTTTACTTGAAATGTGAAATGTGAGAGACCCTTGAAATGTCTAAAGACCAAAACTTTATCGAAAGAGAATGTTGTGATGGTTACCAGTGGGGAGAGGGAAGGGGGAGGTGCAAGATAGGGATGGGGATTAAGAGGTACAAACTATTGTGTATGAAATAAGCTACAATGTTATATTGTACAACACAGAGAATATAGTCAATATTTTATAATAATTATAAATGGAGTATATAACATTTAAAAATTGTGAATCACTATATTACACACCTGTAACTTAATATTGTACATCAGCTATACTTCAATTTCTAAAAATGGAAAAAAATTTTTAAAAAGAAAGAGACTGTTGAATGGGGTAGTCCTGCACCATCCAATAAACCTTTCTGCAGGCATATAAATGTTCTACATCTGTACCATCCTGTACGGCAGCCACTAGCCACTCATGGCCGTTGAGAACTTGACACGAGGCTAGAGCACGTGGGAAACAGAATGGTTCATTGTATTGAATCTGAGTGAATTTAACTTTAAATAGCCACACACAGCCAGTGGCTACTGTAGTAGACAGCACGAGTGTAGTTCTTGGCTACTCAGTGTGAGGAGAGGAGACCAGCAGCATCTCCTGTTAGAAATGCAGAATCTGAGGCCCTACCCTGGACCTACTGAATTGGGATGTGCTGCTTAACAAGATCTCAGAATGATTCCTGTACTCATTAAAATTTGGGAAGCAAGGAAACGTGGTCTGATGGGCTAAGGAATGGACTGTTCTTTCTTTCAAGTGTGGTCCGAAACTTTTCTCTTTTCTTTTCGGTTTTAATTTTTTTTTATCGAAGTATAGTTGATTTACAATGTTGTGTTAATTTCTGCTGTACAGCAAAGTGATTCAGTTATACATATATATACATTATTTTTCATATTCTTTTCCATTATGGTTTATCATAGGATATGGAATATAGTTCTCTGTGCTGATACAGTAGGACCTTGTGGTTTATCAATTCCGTATATAAAAGCTTACATCTGTTCCCCCCAACCTCCCACTCCATCCGTCCCCCCACCCCCTCCCCTTGGCAACTACCAACAGGTAGCAGCATCAAATGATGTCTAGGTGTCATTTTTGGCAGGCCAGGGTGAGTTGATACATTCTAGACAAAGCCATAGGTGTGTTATGGTCTCACTCAAGACCCAAAGGAAGGCGCTAGAACCAGGACTGGTGATTTGGAGAGCCATCGGGTGTTGACCCCAGGAGGGGGCTCCAAGCCAGAGCTCACAGACGCTCTTTCATCTTGGCAGGAGCTACAAGGTTCGTTTCAACAGTGTTTCCTCCTACTCCGACTCCCGCAAATCATCGGGCGATGGGCCGGACCTCAGAGACAACTTTGAGAGCGCGGGACCCCTGGCGAATGTGAGGTGAGCGAGGGGCCCAGGGTGTCAGGGACGACGAAGGCTCTCGCGGAGCTGGACTGAGTTACAAAGTGGGCTCTTTCTTGGAGGCCGGGGGGGGGGGTCTCCCTTCCATGTCTTGTTTATCCCTTGAATAACCAGCTGCACTCTGGCTCTTTGGGGACATCCTGCCCCCGTTAAAGCATACTGCCTGGACCCCTCCTGTGACCTCTTCCTATCACACTACTTCAGAGCCCCTGTCACCCAAGTTTCACCCCATCACACAAATTTCACATCATTTGTGCTGAAGGATGTTAGTGCCCCGCACGTCACTCAGCGAGCTCCCTTAGTAAGTGCTGTTACTGGAGAATGAACTTGCGTTGGTGTCCAGGAGTCTCAGAGTTCAAGTGAAAGTTAACATAGGTTAATATCTACTCCTCTTAAATCTACATTCATGCTTTTCATCTCATTCTCCTCTCTTCCGGGGACACACTACCATGGCCCAGGGGTTCCCACCCTTGGGTGCTCATCAAAATCACCTGGAGGTGTTTGCAGTATACAGATAACCAAGGCCCACTTCCAGAGATTCTGATGTAGTTGGTCTAAAATTGGACCCAAGCATTGCTTTTTCTCTTTTTGTAAATCTCCCTAATTGCCTCCAATGTGCAGTCAGATTCAAAAAAATACTGTCCTGACCCCGTGTCACCCTAAAGCATAGTCACGTCCCATGAGAGCGTTTTAGATGGTACATGGACAGAGGTTTTATATTTCAATGGTTGTGAATATGATTTAATGGGTATTTGGAAAGAAAGAAAACGGGACGTCAAGCCCTTGGTTTGACAGACATTGGTCAAGATGAGGCTTGATGCAAGCAGTGTTGCTCAGGCCCGGCCACGAATCTCTTAGACCTTCACCAACTGAACCTTCTCCACACCGGCTCAGGACAGTGCTTAGCAGACGACAGAGATCACAGGGTTCCTAGATATTCAAGTATTGTTTTCATCAGTACCTTTTTTTTTTTTTTTTTTGGCTGAGTCACACGGCTTTCGGGATCTTAGCTCCCTGACCAGGGATCGAACCCAGGGCCATGGCAGTGAAAGTGCTGAGTCCTAACCACTGGACCACCAGGAAAGTGCCCATCAGTACGCTTGTTAATAAACTTTATTTATTTAAAGTAGTTTTAGCTTCACAGCAAAGTTGAGGAGAAGGCACAGATTTCCCATATACTCCCTGCCCCCCCGCACCTCACCCCACCCCCCCCACACACACAGCCTCCTCTACCATCAGCATCCCCCACCACGGTGGTGCATTTACACAACTGATGAAGCTACACTGACACACCATTGTCACCCAGGGCCCATAGTTTACATTAGGGTTCACCCTTGGTTCACCCTTGAACTGATGGGTTTCGACATCAGTTCATTTTCTTTAGCTTGACGTTGAAACATCCATGGTTTGACGGTCAGACCTATTTTTCCCTTACTAAATCTATCATGGCTTAGAGCAGGGGTGGGCAAACTACAGCCCATGGGCCAAATTCAGCCTGGCCACTGTATGCTTTTGTACAGACCATGAGCTCAGACTGGTTTTTACAGAAGAACAATTACAATTTATTTGATGATAGAAAACATTACCTTTGAACCCCAATTAAGCAAAATGCTATCCCCCCAAAAGAGAATTCCATTCTTCTCATTAGTAGACATATATAACTAAAAAATTGCACCCTGGGCTTCCCTGGTGGCGCAGTGGTTGAGAGTCCGCCTGCCGATGCAGGGGACGCGGGTTCGTACCCCGGTCTGGGAAGATCCCATATGCCGCGGAGCGGCTGGGCCCGTGAGCCATGGCCGCTGAGCCTGCGCATCCGGAGCCTGTGCTCCACAACGGGAGAGGCCACAACAGTGAGAGGCCCGCATACTGTAAAAAAAAAAAAAAAAAAAAAAAATTGTACCCAGCAACTATTATTATTGTATTTTTAATTTTGTCCAAAATCATGCAGGAATATATTTTCTTTTTTGTCATATGGGTATCTACATAATAGCTTTGATTTTCCTTCTTGTCCTACAAGCCTGAAAATATTTACTGTCTGGCCCCATGTATAATAAGTTTGCCAACTTCTGTTTTGGAAGCTTAAAATAGGAATTTTGAAACCATGAGATGAAGACTGTGATGAAATGTGAACCTAGGAAGTGGCTGTGACACAGGCCTTCAGGTGCATCAGGAAGCTTGTTAATGAATGAATCACCCAGACCAACTCTTAGTGAACACCAGTGGGTTTGAATAGCCAGTGAGTACAAACTGAAAGCAAAGTAAACAGCACTACTAAGTAAATAATAGTATGGGTGGTAGTCAAGTATGGCGGATGTCTCGAACGTAATAAATATTGGAGGTTCGGGGAACAATGCCTTAACCGCAAGGCATGACTTAGCGCCAAGAGTTTCCAAATCTGTGTTAGGCTAAGGGATGGCTGGGAGGCAGAAGTGCTGCTTCCTGCATCCTTTAACCAGTCCTCTCCTGGCCACCTGCTCTTTCCACCTGTCAGGCCACTGCCCTGCGGGGAAAAGGTGAGGAATCCAGCTAAAGGAGGATTGTGGGTGAAGGACTGCTGGGGAAACATGCTACCTAATCCCACATCCTTCCCTTGGAAAGGCTCTGGAACCCCAGGGCAAGAAGGGCAGGAGAGGAGAGGAGAATGAGATGAAAAGCATGAATGTAGATTTAAAAGGAGTAGATATTAACCTATGTTAACCTTCACTTCACTTCTGAGGCTCCTGGACCCCAACTCAAATTCATTCTCCAATAACAGAGGGTCCCTTCCCGACTTGGCCCACCTCCTTCCCTCATCCTCCATCGCAATCTTTCACCACCCTGGCTCCATCATTCTAAAAAAGAGATTCGACAGCAGAGCCAGACCCTGTAAGGAGTAGGCTTGTCTGAATTGGCAGTCACCACGGAACCCTCCAACACGGGAAAGAAGCAGGTTGGGGTGTTGTTCGTATCCCACTTATAAACCTGTCCATCCAGTCCCAGTGAGGTCAAGACCCACAGCCAGGACCAAGTCCTGGAAATGTGACATCAAGTCTCTGCAGGACTGAGGGGCCACCTGGGACACAGCCCTCCACTGCCCAGACTTCAGAAAAATCTCATTAACTTGACGCCCATTGATTCAAACACCGACACTTTCTTGGTGGTATCTATGCAAAGAGATTTTGTGAAGCAAATCGATTTCACAGATATTGCAAGGGGTGGAGCCAGCACATTTATAAACCTTTCAATCCCTTTTAGAAGAACCTGTTTACACACCAACACTGGATGAGTTAATGACAAGTCCTGATCTCCCCGTTAACACAGGTCCCCTAGAACTGCTATGCTAGGGTTTTCATTCTCTTTGTACTTAAAACTAACCTGATTGGATCATGAGTAGAGTCAGGTCTTCCTCTAATGTAGACTCATTTCCCCAAATAGTCCAGCTTAGAAGTGGACACACAAGAAAAAGCCAATTGTTCTGGGTCACCACTGTCCCCAACTCATCCTCCTTAGGACCAACTGGGACTTTTCTCCTGAGGACAGTAATACCTAGCAGAGACCAGAAGGAAGGGAGAGCAGGGCTGGGGGCTCCCAGGCTTAAAGACAGCCTTCCCCAGATGGGCCTGGGCTAGTCTGACCATCACGGGCTAAACACCATCCTTCTGGAGATACCAGAGGTCTTTGTCTGCTTGGGCAGCCATAACAAAATACCAGGCACTGGGGGACTTCAACAGTAGAAATTTATTTTCTCACAGTTCTGGAGGCTAAAAGTCCAAGATCAAGGTACCAGTAGGATTGGTTTCTGGTCAGCCGTCTCTTCCTGGCTTGCAGACAGCCACCTTCTTGCTGTGTCCTCACATGGCCTTTCCTCTGTGAGCGTGTGGTGGGGGGAGAGAAAAAGAGAGAGCTCTCTGGTGCCTCTCCTTCTTCTTAAAGGACACCAGTCCTATTGGATTAGGGCCCCACCCTTATGACCTCATTTGACCTCAGTTACCTCCTTGAAGGCCCCATCTGCAAGTATAGTCACATTGGGAGAGAGTGCTTCAACATATGAATTTGGGGGGCCATAACAGTCCATAACCCCAGACACCCCCCCGCAACGCCTCCCTAGTCCCCTAACCTGGAACTTCTGTTGTCTTCTTGGCAGGTTCTCCGTGTTTGGCCTTGGCTCGCGGGCGTACCCTCACTTCTGCGCCTTTGGACACGCCGTGGACACCCTCCTGGAAGAGCTGGGTGGGGAGAGGATCCTGAAGATGAGGGAGGGGGATGAGCTCTGTGGGCAGGAAGAGGCTTTCAGGACCTGGGCCAAGAAGGTCTTCAAGGTAACCATCTACCCAGATCTCAGAGACCCAGGGGGAGAAATCATGTCCCCAGTGACCCCCAAGGACAGAGTACCTAAACCATCAGAGATAGAAGAGACTTGAGAAAATCCTTGGTACTTCCCTCACGTATCCAACCCGGAGACAGCTTCAAACAATTCAGACGAGTTTGGGTGGTCCTAAGATACACAATTTCCAACCAGAATCCAACCTCCTGCATTAAGGGTAAAGAGTTGGTCTATAAAAAATTATAGAGTCTTGGAATTTCAGGGCTGGGAGGAATCCATCCCTCACTCACATTTGGTAGACAAGTAGACAAAAAAACATAGTGTTGGTTAACCAGACCAGGGGGCCATGCCTCGGGCTGGATCTCAGATCTCAGCCGTTTGTCCGCTTCGACAATCTTATTCCTCTTGTGCTGGATCTTCAGTGACCTATACGGTAGCCACTGGCAACAAGTGATCATTTAAATGTAAACTAAGTAACATTCAATATGATGAATGGATACATTAAATGTTGTGTGTCCGTACAATGGAATATTATTTGGACATAACAAGGAATGATGTGCTGATGCACGCTACAAGGATGAACCTTGAAAACACGCGCTAAGGGAAAGACCCCAGACACAAGGGACACTTACTGTATGATTCCATTTACATGAAGTGTCCAGAACAGGCAAGTCCATAGAGACAGAAAGTAGATGAGTGGTTGCCAGGGGTTTGGTGGCGGGAGTGGAGAATGGGTGTGGCTGCTAACGGGTACAGGGTTTCTCCTGGGTTGAGGGAAATGTTCTGAAACTGGATAGTGGTGGTGATTGTACAACCTTGTCAATAACATATATACAACTGGACGTAAATTAAGTAGAATTTAAAATTCCACTCCTCGGCTGCACAGGCCACATTTCATGTGCTCAGTAGCCACTAGTGGCTAGTGGTTACCATATGAGACAATTAGAATGTTTCCATCACGATAGGACATCCTATTGGAGGGCGTTATTCTAGATATGAGGTCGCCAATAAACGAGCAATGGTCTCCATGTGCATGTGGGGCGTGGTGCAATTGGCCATCCTGGGGAAAACAAAAAAGCAGTGAATGTGGACCCACCTTTACCTGCTCCTTCTCTGGCCCTGGAATGCACTGTTATCAGCAGCCCCAGAAGAAAGGGGACTGTGCAACCTTCTGTCAGTCAGTTGACACTTTTCATCCTCACAAAGGAGCAAAAGGGGAAACTGAGGCCTCTGAGCGATAAGGATATGGGAGTGAGGAGGCTGTGTTGATAAACTTGTGCCAGCATTTCTTCCTAGGCAAAGAGAACCAAGATAACTTGGCTCTGTTTATACCTGGAGATAATTGTGTTGTTCTTGACTTCAATCAGGCAACATTGGGCATCCCAGAAGCAGGGCCTGTTACAAGCTATCATACCCTTTAAGCTATCGCATCCCTCATCCTCCCAGCCAACTCCCAGCCCTGCCAACCACTAAATCTACTTTGCGTCTCTATGAATTTGCCTATTCTGGACACTTGATATGAATGCAATCATATCCCTTTCAATCCCTTTTAGAAGAACCTGTTTACACACCAACACTGGATGAGTTAATGACAAGTCCTGATCTCCCCGTTAACACAGGTCCCCTAGAACTGCTATGCTAGGGTTTTCATTCTCTTTGTACTTAAAACTAACCTGATTGTATCATGAGTAGAGTCAAGTCTTCCTCTAATGTAGACTCATTCTACTTTGTGTCTACTATGTGGTCTGTTATAACTGGCTTCTTTCACTTAGCTTAATGCTTTCCTGGTGCTTCCACATTATAGCATATATCAGTACTTCATTCCTTTTTACAGCCAAAATAATATTCCATTTTATAGATATACCATATTTTCTTTCTCCACTCATCAGCAAATGGACATTTGGATTATTTTAAAATCAACATGAGGCCCAACAATGGTATTAAAAAAACCTACCTTTGAAAACCTTTGGAATTACCCATGGTTTTTAACCTCCAAAAATCTGAATTCTGAACAGTAATTCTTAGAATCAGTAAAGTTGGGGAACTTATGAACTTGGCAAAAAAAGAAAAAGAAAAATTTTATACGCAGGTATCCAAACATGTAATATATTCTGCCTTCACTATAATTTTTAAATCTTTAGAGGAAGACAGGAAATTTCTAAGGTTTTTACTTTCTTGTTTAATGGTAAGCCTCTGCAAAAGTTGGTTTTAGAAATAAATGACATAAGAGAGTTACATATTAAATAGAGGTTAGGTCCCAAAGTCAATAGTAAATGTGGTATGCCCAGCCCATCAAAGGCACTCAAAAAGGGTGGATTGGTTGATGAGTGGATAAATGGATGGAGAGAAGGATGGATGGGTGGATGGATGGATGGGAGGAAGGAAGGAGGGAGGAAGAGAGGATGGAGGGAGGATGGGTAGATGGATGGAGGAATGGGTGGATGGGTGGATGAATAGAAGGATGGATGGGTGGATGGAAGGAGGGAGGGAAGGAAAGGAGGAAGGGAGAGAGGGAGGAAGGGAGGAAAGGAGGATGGATGGATGGATGGATAGGTGGATGAATCGATGGAAGGGAGGAATGGAGGGAGGGAGGGAGGGTGGGTAGATGAGTGTGTGGATGGGTTGATGGGTGGGTGGATGGGTGAATGGGTGGAGGGATGGATGGATAGGTGGATGAACGGAAGGAAGGAAGGAATGGAGGGAAAAGGAGGGTGGGTGGATGAGTCGGTGGATGGGTTGATGGGTGGACGGATGGATGGATGGATACATGCTATGACTTGGAGCTGTTGGGAGGCACGCTGCTGGCTGAAAGAGGTCACTGAAAGCCCCGTGTGTGCCACAGGCAGCCTGTGATGTGTTCTGCGTGGGAGATGACGTCAACATTGAGAAGGCAAACAACTCCCTCATCAGCAATGACCGCAGTTGGAAGAGGAACAAGTTCCGCCTCACCTACATGGCCGAAGCTCCAGAACTCACACAAGGTACCTCCCACCACGCACCTGGGGAGACGTTCCTGACAGCGGGGGGAAAGGAAGACAGGAGTTCTCACGTCCGAAAGGTCCTTAGAGAAGGTGGGCTTCACTGCTTTGGTCTCCCTTAGTTCAGTCCTCCCGGTAAAGAGAGGGTCAGGAGAAGCTGGAGACCTTTTACTGACAGCTGTTTAACTCCATCACAGGAAGACCGTTGTTCTTCTCCCCCCAGGTCTATCCAGTGTCCACAAAAAGCGGGTCTCAGCCGCTCGACTCCTCAGCCGTCAAAACCTTCAGAGTCCTAAATCCAGGTAGGAACACCTTGGCCCCTTTGGGTTCCCCACCTGTGCCCCAGATGCCACCCACAACAAGGAAGGAGGACTCCGAGGACTGGCTTCCTATTACCATTCTAAGGGTCCTCGAGACCCCCTTGCCACTAGCATCTTGGTTTCCTGCTTTCCCTTTGCCAAGCTCCAACCTGCAGGGGTGAAAAAAGTAAATGGTGACGATCCTTGTGGAAAGGGGAAAGAGAGAGGTTTTTTGAGGAATTTTTAATAGAGACCACGCCCTTTTCAGACTACTAATGTTCATTGTAATGTGCATCTTAGTCAGAAATCACTTAGTCCCGACATCTCCCTGTGGGTAATTCTTCTCTGCTGTCCTGAGAAATGCCTGCTCAGTCTCTGTTTAAATTCCTCTGGGATGACGGGAGGTTTATTAACCTGTAAAACAGCCCCGTCTGTGTTTTGAGGTCCTGATTGTTAGAAAGTAGCTTCCTATTCCTTATAACCAGGGCAAATGTTCCTAGCACTTCATTTTGATCCTAAATTGCACTCCCCAGTGACACCCAAAACAGAGTCAGTTCTTCCAAATGAGAGAGCTGCCAATAGCCAAGGACAGTGACCAAGCTCCCCCTGGTCCTCATTCCTTCCAACTGTTCTTCCTGAGACCTGGTTTCCCAAACCTTTTGCTTTAGTAAAAAGACACACTCTGGGGCTTCCCTGGTGGCGCAGTGGCTGAGAGTCCGCCTGCCGATGCAGGGGACGCGGGTTCGTGCCCCGGTCCGGGAAGATCCCACATGCCGCGGAGCGGCTGGGCCCGTGAGCCATGGCCGCTGAGCCTGCGCGTCCGGAGCCTGTGCTCTGCAACGGGAGAGGCCACAACAGTGAGAGGCCCGCGTACTGCAAAAAAAAAAAAAAAAAAAAAAAGGCTGGAAATGTCATTCCCAGCCCTGGTCACAGTGCAGTGAGGTCCTGTGATCACTACCAAGTGCACTAAGGCTATTATTACCATCCCCGATCTGGATAGGATGCTCTAATGCCGCCCAGGATTGCAGGTGTTGTCCTAACAGCCATGCTGCTCTCCCATTAAGCTTACGTCCTTGCTGCTCGTGGACTTGAAGTCTTTTCAGAATGATCAGGCCAGGTCTCTGCGTCCCTCTACTTGTATAAGTAAATTTTTTGGCAGTAAAGAAAGTCTTTGCATTGATCCCTGTTGAATGGAATCTTTTTCACTTTGCAGTTTGGGCCCATGAAGATCTTTTGAGATCTTGATTCTTTGCCTGGCCCAGTACAAAGGGTGGGCTCTCCAGCTGGACGGCCATGGGTTCTGACCCCAGTGCTGCCACATGTCAGCTGTGTGACCTTGGGCAAGTCCCTTGGGTCTTCTGAACCCCTGTCTCCTCACCTAAAATGAGATCGATGGCTATAAAGATGGCCAGTGTTTATCTAGTACTTTCTGTGTTCCAAGCACTGTTTTGAGTCCTCTCTGTGCAGGATCTCCCAGAGTTCTGACCAGCCCAGGAAGTAAGTACTAGTATCATCCACGTTTTAAATATGAAAAATGACAATTAGAAAATGCAAGTGACCTTTCAAGGCCACACAGGCTCAGTTCTCTGACTCCAAGGTCAAAATGCCAAATGGCTATACCTATGGCCTCACCAGCACCACAAGGCTGCTGTGAGTATTAGAAGCAACACACACAAAGCAACTAGCGTATCCCTCATTCCCGTTACTATTCCTTACCCGTCCCAGCTTCATACACCTGCAAATTTAGTATGTGTGCTTTCTACGTGCACTTAAAACCTTTTTTTAAAATTGAAGTATAGTTGATTTACACTGTTGTGTTAATTTCTGCTGTACAGCAAAGTGATTCAGTTATACATATACATACATTCTTTTTTTTAATATTCTTTTCCATTGTGGTTTATCATAGGATATCGAATATAATTCCCTGTGCTATACAGTAGGACCTTATTGTTTATCCATTCTATATATAAAAGCTTATGTCTGCCAAACCCAACCTCCCACTCCATCCCTCCCCCACCCCCCTTCCCCTTGGCAACCACAAGTCTGTTTCTCTGTGCCTGGACGTAAAACTTTTGATAAAGTGGTCAACAGGATGGAGCCCCAGGGCTCTCATGTCCTCTCCCAGATCCTCAAACACTAAAGAAATGGATTGGGAAATTAATCCATTTGAATAATTAGTTAAATGCAATATTCAGAGCATACTGATCTCTGATACAGAAAGGGACTCATTTGAAATACGCATCCTATTCCCCATTTCCATCCTGTGGAAAAGTACAACTTCAGTAGCATTGGAAGAGAAGGGACTAAGAATCTACTGGAAATTTCTTTCAGTGACAAACCGTGAAAGCCTAGATCACAAAAATTACTCCCCAAACCACAGTACATAAAAAGCAAGGTAATTTGCAAATGTTTTGATGCTGAGTTGGACTGAAGTCCCAGAATAACCCCCAATCCACCTCTGGAAAGGACAGTTAACTCTGAGTGACTTACAAGAAGACATTTCAACAAGGTTAAGAACCAGAAGACAGTATTAACATCAGTTATGGATTAGCTCAAAAAGGACCAAATGGTGTCTAGGCGTTTAACTCTTTAAAAGCACGCTCCGTAGCACTACCTATTTTCAGGCTTACTACCATTTCCAGCTTTATACAGTTGTTGTTTTGTTTTTGTTTTTGTTTTTAAGAATAACTGAGCAAAAAAGCATGACTCTCCTGTTTTCCCCTGCCCAAGGCCAAAATCGAGCTGTTTGAGCCAGGAGACCATAGCAAGATATCATGTATCACACACCCACCACTCCCACCCCCAACAAGAGACCCTTAATTGCGAGCAAAGTGCTTAAGAGGAAATAAGCCACCTTTTGAAGGTGATCCTTGCAAGTTTAAAGGGAAAAGTGACTGCAGTTACTGCCTGGCCAGGAAATAAGTTTTCTACATACGGCAATTAGCAAACAATACAGAAAAGAGTATAATGGAGCACTAACGGGTGGGGCGTGGATCATAGGTCCTAGAAGTCGGAAGGAGGAGGGGAAACGCCTGGTAGGCTTTAGATAGGCTAGTGAGTAGAGGGGGGACATCTAGGAAGAGAGAATAGGAGCAAAGATGCTGAAGGGGCCCTGAGAGCTGGGGTATCTCAGAGAAAGATGGGACATTATAACGGAGAGTTCTTGATGGGAGAACTCTTAATTCCCAGCTACCCTCTGATAAAATTGCTTCTCTCCAGCCTTCACCATCTCAACAGAAGACATCAACATCTGGCTTAAGCCCAAGACTTAAGCATCCTCCCTGCCGCCTCGCTTTCCCTCCCACCATCCATCCAACTCTCAGCTGGTCCTGTGGGTCTTGTGTTTCAACTACATCTCAGATCTGCAACCACCACCTTAAAGCAAGGCCACGATCGTCTGTGATCTGAGTGCCTGCCATAGATACCTAACTTGTCTCCCTGTTTCTTGACATTTCTCTCAAAGATCCATTTTCCAAATAGCAGGCAGACTGATCTTTTAAGAACGTAAACGGAAGCCTGTCCATCCACAGCGTCACATCCTCCAATAGCTTCCCACTGGACTTAGGAAACCTTCAAACTCCTTTGCCATGACAGGTCATGACAAGACCCTCATGATCTGGCCTCTGCCTAGCTCTCTGATCTCCTCTGTACCACCCACCCCTGTGTTGACCCCTCTTCCAAACACTCCAGTCTTCTTTCCCTTCCTCCAATGTGCCACACTTTTTCCAACCTCAGGGCCTTTGTACATGCTGCTTCCCCTTTCGGGAACACTCTTCCCCCAGATCTTTGCATGTCCGTTCCTTCTCATTCTTCAGATCTCTGCTTAAATGTCAAATCACCAGAGAGGCCTCCTTGACCACACTTATCTGCCAGGCACTTAGCCCACTGCCCCCACCCATCAGCCTCCACCCATCCTCATCCCCAGCCCCATCTGAGATCTTTTTAAGTTACCTCTCAATGAGAATCAGACCCTTTGTTATCTTTAGCCATCCCTTTCTCACCAGTGCCTAGAACAGTGCCTGACACTCAATACAGATTTGTTGAAGGTATGAACCTTATTCACTCAAACTGCTCACAACAGACACTGTTTCCTCTTTTCCTTGAAGAATGAACATGAGCTAATTTTTTTTTCCATTTAATGCTGGACGTTAGCAGACTGTTCTTTCATCTGCGAACCTGTCATTGAACCATTGCCAAGTGTGTGTGTGAGTGTGTGTGTGTGTGTGTGTGTGTGTTATGCTCCTGTAGGTGAATATAAATACATCACAGGCAGGGGATACTCTGGGGGAAAGGGCTCAAATGGCTCTGCCTTCCCAATGTTGCCCTTTTTCCCTCCCCTAAAACTTTGCAATGGCCCGTATGTGTCCCAAGCTTTTTTTTTTTTTTTTTTTTTTAAGGCTTAGAAAATCCTATACTTAGAAACCCCCAGCAGAACTGAGATGTAGGACAATTAGTCTCCAGGCTACTGCTACCCACTGGGGGATCAGCTTCCTGTAAAGCTTCAAGGACCAGCCCACTGCCCACCACATGGTCCTAGGGCCATGCAGCCATTCACTGCCAGGATTCTCCACATGCCATGCCTTGGTCAGCGGCTTGCAAAGTGTCCGTGGTCAAATTCCCAGCAGAGCCGGGGCCCACCTTGTGGCCCACCTGCCAGCTCCATTCCCATCCCTGCCTCTTATCCGCCAGACCACCTTCGGCCACGGTCAAGAGGACTTCAGGGAAATGGCTGTGCGTGTGAGCCAGCTCAGCGAGTTCGGGTCCTCCGCATTGCTATTTTGTACTGGCCAAAGGAACAGAGGCAAATAGACTTCTGAAAGAAATCATGATGATCTGGGAGAAAGTAGGAACTGATCTGTGGGCCTTTCAAAGGCTTCCCCTGGTAGGCGCTGGAGGCTCCCAAATTAGCAACCCCACAGCGCCCTCTGCTGGTTGTCAGCCTCTGCCGATCCCCTTCCTGGAGCTGGCAGGGCGTGATGATTGATGCCTTGCTCTCCAGGAACCAAAAAATTGGTATGAGCTCAGAACAGAATCAGTCGCGCAAGCGCATTTAATGGGTAAGATCAGTGCCCCAGAGAGAACAAAATCTTCCCCGGGGAAGGAGAGTGGTACCCCACACCCCACCACCATCATTCACAATTTCAGTTACCAAGTTCCCCCCCCCCCCCCCCCCCCGCCCATACTAAGGACAGGGGTGCCATGCAAAATATGCCAGCACAACTATTTTTAATAATGGCGGCTATTTGCAGCACAAAAGGGCCCTTGGCTGTGCCAAAAACTCCTTTAAATAGCGAGTCCCATTGGTCTATTCAAGTGCTGATTTACATACCGCGGAGAATGTAGAAACTTCACGTTGAATATCAAGTGTCTCTGTCAACCAAAAACCAGTTGGCAAGGAAGAAAACAGCGGATCTGAAAATGCGAATGTTAACTCAAAGAATACAAAAACGATTTGATTTACCAAAGCGCGGTCATCCATCCCAGAGTTTTCAGGTATAAAAATATGGTATATCTGTACTAAAACTTTAAAGAGGACCAGAATAATCCTAGTCTGAGAATTCATTCTTAGCACAGAGCTCCTGCACTTGAAATCCAAAAATCAAAAGAAACGGCATGACCTGGCAGGCATCAACGAGTTTCTCTCTGGGTTTTCTCCTTAGTTCCGTAAATTTTATAATACCATGGGGTTTGTGCACAATGAGAACCTGAGTTTAAGGCCAAGTTCTTTTCCCTTTTCCATGACGAGATGAGGACCCTGGGTGCAAAAGCGGGTGGAGCTTGGGATTTCTAGGAGAGATGGAATTTCACAGAACGGGGACATCATTGCCTGTGGCTCCAATGGGCTAGTGGTTCCTGGCAGAACTCTGATTGGTACAGAGAACAGAGCCTATTCCAGTAGCTGGTTAATCCTGAGGGTCTGAGGTTCCCACAAACAACAAATGTTTTTTGAACACCTACTATGTGCCATGCACTGTCCTAAGTGCCAGAATAGAACAGTGGGGAAAAAAAAACAGACAAATTCCTTGCCCTCTAGAGTTTACATTGTCCTGGGGGCCAGGGGGCAGGCAGAGGGGACAGACCACAAAGCATGTAAAGGAGTAAACTCTGCTGGAGGTCAGTTGATGGTAAGTGCTATGGAGGAAAGAAAAGCAGGGGCAGGGAGCCAGGAAAGCAAAGATGTCTGGGAACTGAACCCTGGGGTGCTCCAGTTAGGGGAGAGGAGAAGGAACTGGCAAAGGAGACTGAAGAGGAGCAGCCAGAGAGAAGATCAGGAGAGCCTGGGATGCTCAAGAGAAGGGTATTGAGGAGGAGGAAGTGGGCAGCTGCGTCCAGTGCTGGTCAGATATGACCACGGTGAGCGCTGGGAGCTGGCGCTCGGATTTGCCACGAGGAGCCCGTGGGTGACCTTGCTGAAAGCCGCGGCGTGCAGTGATGGGGCCAGGAGTCTGATTGGCCTGAGCCCCAAAGACAATGGAAGGAGGGGAATTGCAGCCACAAGGACAGACAAAGGAGCCGAGGAGGTGGGCAGAAGCTGGTGGCCCTCATCCCACTGTTCCCCTGCTCTACCCTCCAGCCGATCAACCATCTTCGTGCGTCTCCACACCAACGGGAATCAGGAGCTGCAGTACCAGCCTGGGGACCACCTGGGCGTCTTCCCTGGCAACCACGAGGACCTCGTGAATGCCCTGATCGAGCGGCTGGAGGACGCACCCCCGGTCAACCAGCTGGTGAAGGTGGAGCTGCTAGAGGAGCGAAACACAGCTTTGGGTAACTATGGCTGGGCTACACCCAAGGGTGCTTCCCTTCTCCAGGGAGTCCCAAAGGCAGTGGGTATCTGGGGAAGAGGAGACTTGTCTTCTCAATCACCATTCCAGGTAGGAGAGTGGGTCTGTGTCACCCCCAGCTTACGAGACTGAAGTCTCCTCCTTTCTCATGGTTAAATAACCTTGGCCCAACTGGCTAAGCAAATGAATGTCCATGAAGCCAGGACGTTGTGGTTCATCTTCGAGCCAAAGGGGCTTCTACCTTCCTTCATCAGCTGGACACTGATCTTAGCAGAGGCTACTCGTCTAACTTCCTTCATCACCCCTGCCTCACTGCCACCAAGTAAAGAGCAACTGGAGTCCGCCCATGCCTCCTCTTAGGATCCAAAGGCACCCTATGGAGCTCTGTGGTCCATTGGGATTGAACCATATTTCTGACCAAATTAGATCAAGTCCCAACCTGTTTCAGGGACCATCCTTGACATTCCTGTTAAATAACTTTCCAAGGTAAATGGGTCTCCGTGCTTCATCTCGGTAGCCGCAGGTGAGCTCAGAACTCAGGTACAAGGAATTGCAGTGACCATACATGGTAGCCCGGGCTACAGTGACACATCCCCTCTGCAAGGGAGCTAGGACACAAAGTCAGGGCAGAATGTGAAAACAGTTT
This sequence comes from Leucopleurus acutus, assembly GCF_964270905.1. Classification (NCBI taxonomy): domain Eukaryota; kingdom Metazoa; phylum Chordata; class Mammalia; order Artiodactyla; family Delphinidae; genus Leucopleurus; species Leucopleurus acutus. Next base: position 78,516,593 of record NC_139155.1, on the reverse strand, counting down.
GTAGCCAACGCCTTATTGAAAATCCCTTAGGAAGGTACCACTTTAGAGAGACATACCTTCTCTTAATAAATCCAACCCAGACAGTTCTTTCTCCATGTTGGAACAGTACTTTTGATCTTGAAGTAGAGGCTTGTGTGTAGGGGCTGTACTGGAGTAAAGTAAATAGAAGCAGTATTGCATAGTAGTTAAAACATGGTCTGGAGCAATACTGTCTGACTTTATGCATTTGTGCTGTGTGACCTTGGGCAAATTCCTTAACCTTTCTGTGCTTCCATTTTTCTCAACTGCAAAATGGAGATAATAATAGCACCCACCACATAGGATTGTGATGAGGATTAAATGAGTTAATAATATCGACTGATTTTGGACAAGCTCCTTGCATACAGGAGGTGATCACAGGGTCCCCAGGACCCTGGGTATAGATGAGGGACGTGGGAGGTGGACAGCCGAGGGGTTGCTTGGCTCTGGGGCAGTCCGGCTCTCCAGACCCCATCCTCAGTCCCAGAAGCAGGTCTGGCCTCCCTAACTTGGACCTAAGCCCTCGGAGCCCAGACTCTCCTCCCCGACCCGTCTCTCACCTTCTCTGTGCCTCCACAGGGGTTATCAGTAACTGGACCGATGAGCATCGCCTCCCACCCTGCACCATCTTCCAGGCCTTCAAGTACTACTTGGATATCACCACGCCTCCAACGCCACTGCAGCTGCAGCAGTTTGCCTCTCTGGCCACCAGTGAGAAAGAGAAGCAGCGTCTGCTGGTCCTCAGCAAGGTGGGTCCCTGGCCACATACATACAACCTTACCTCCTCCTCGTTGGGGAATTGTATAGTTATTGCAACAGTTGTCCAGCAGATGGCAGTCTTGAGCGAGGGCTGCCATAGTCTAGTTTGCAGGTCACCACACTGGCTAGTCCATTTTGGCTAATCTTGCCCATCTCCCTTCCTTCTAACTAAGGTCTAGCAGAACGAGAGAGCGACCCCGTTGAATCTCAGAGTTCTCTGGCTACAGTCGAAATTGCTGTTCTAACTCTTTTTCCTCCTGCCTTTGGAACCCTTGAGCCTCCATTAGTTCCATCAGAGTCCATGCTTAGAAGAAAAAGAACTTGAGAGAATCCCCCAGTGCCCTGTTTTAAAAATCAGCTTTTCACTGCTGAAGAGCTATAGGTATGACTTCAAGATAGAAGAGGCCTCTGATGGTAAGGTAAACCCAAAAGCACAGCTTCTACCGCCCTCGCTTAGACACAAAGCTGCAAAAACAATCCTAGTTGGGGGGCTTCCCTGGTGGTGCAGTGGTTGAGAGTCCGCCTGCCGATGCAGGGGACACAGGTTCGTGCCCCGGTCCGGGAGGATCCCACATGCCGCGGAGCGGCTGCGTCCGTGAGCCATGGCCGCTGAGCCTGCGCGTCCGGAGCCTGTGCTCCGCAACGGGAGAGGCCACAGCAGTGAGAGGCCCGCGTACCGCAAAAAAAAAAAAAAAAAAAAAAAAATCCTAGCTGGGAGGACCACTCAGATTTCTCCCAGTGGGACTCCTCCCCAGTAAGCAAGCCACCAGAAAATGATGGTTTCGCTTTCTTCTGCTGTGCAGGAGAGGGCATCAAATGGTGGCACAGGAAGTGCTGTTTTTAATTCAGGGAGTGCATCTTACTTAGAAATATGAAAATAAGCACCAGAAAAAAACACAAAAGAACGGTACGTGGTTACCTCTAGGGAGTTGGAGACCATTATCTTTAATCGTAAATTTTGAAGAGTTATTTAACTTTTTAAACTCTGTACACACATAACTTTGATTTAAAATTTTAAGTAATGGAAGGGGGATAATCTGAAGAGGGAACAGAGCTTGCGCTCTTTGCACAGGATTATTTAAAGTAAAATTTGATGTAGCTGTATGTATTAATCCGCTTCTTCCAAAAAGCGCAAACTCCATTAAAAGAGCGGGGATTTTTTTTTTATTAGGGGAAACACCTGAGTGAGAGAAAATGGAAACAGAGTCAGATAAGACTGAGAGAACCATCAGACCTCAAAACAAGCCTGACCCCAAGTGAAGGAGAGGGCAGAAAGTTTGAATGGAAGCGTGTAGGATCAGATCCGTGTCAGTTTTCAGGGGATGTCAGTTTCAGTGAGCAGCTGCTGGGGCTTTTGGTCAATTGAGCCCCAGCAGCTGGAAGTCAATGAGGCTGGGGGTCTGGAAAGCACGTTCTCCAGAATGCCATACCCTATGAGTAGAGCAAGGATGGGTTTTAGGAACATGGGGAAAAGCTCGGTTATACAATGCACTGGTAATAGGCTTTACCCCTCCTTAAAATCTGAGCCTCCTATAAGCTAAGGGCAGCTTCTAAGACGTAGGAAAAATAACTCCAGAGCCCCAGAGAGTTCCTGTGCTCCCTAGTAACACCTGGGCTTTGCTGTCAACATGCCCCTGAACATGGTCCTCCACACCCCAACCTGTTCCTTCGGGGCTGCCTTTTACCATCTTGAGTGTGACCCATACGCTCCGAGGATACACCTCCAGCCTTACAGACCCACGAACCACACGCCTGCAAGTCATGACTCCCTCCACAGGGCATTTCTCTTGACCTTCGCAAATGGCAGGAGAGTCTAATACTAGAACCACAGATTCTGGAGCCAGACTGCCTAGAACAGGGGTCGGCAAACTTTTTCTGCAGAAGGCCAGGTAGTTAATATTTTAGGCTCATGCTCTATGTGTCTCTGTTGCAACCATTCAACTCTGCCATTGTAGCACGACAGCATAGACAATCCATAAATGAGTGGGCGTGGCTGGGTTCCAATCAAACTTTATTTGTGGACACCAAAATTTGAATTTCATGTCATAGCCTAGGGTCATGAAATAGTATTGTTCTTTTGATTCCCCCCTCGTACCCCCAACCATTTAAACATGTAAAAACAACTCTTAGCTCACGGGCCACACGAGCAGGTGGTGAGCCAGATCTGGTTTTCGGGCTGAAGTCTGCCACCACCTTGTAGCCATTGGACCTCTACATCCCTCAGTTTCCTCATCAATAAAATAGGGCTAACAGTCAGACTTATAAGGTCCTTGCAAAAATGAAAACCTGGCCCAGAGTAATTCCTAGGCACGAGTTAACTGTTATTATTTGTTAATTTGCCTTCTTCCCTGGACCTCCTCAAGCGTTCCTTGGAAGTTTGCTCCAGGGTCTGGCTGCGAGTTCTTTTCTGCCCCTCTCCTTGGTGCAGGGCTTGCAGGAGTACGAGGAATGGAAATGGGGCAGGAACCCGAACATCGTGGAGGTGCTGGAGGAGTTCCCATCCATCCAGATGCCCGCCACCCTGCTCCTGACCCAGCTGTCGCTGCTGCAACCTCGCTACTATTCCATCAGCTCCTCCCCGGACATGTACCCCGACGAGGTGCACCTCACCGTGGCCGTTGTCTCCTACCGCACCCGAGGTGGGCAGAGGCGCTGGGAGAGCCCCCGGGTCTGCGTTTCCCTGCCTCCAGGGGCCTCTGCACACCTGCCTAAGCTTCTGCCATGTCCCAAATCCTGGGGAGGTGACCCACCCCCCAAGACCAGGAAACTTGGAAAAGAAGTAGAGCAGCAAACCGTCCCCTTAGGCAGAGCCAGCTCTGTGCAGAATTAGGGAGGAAATGAGATGTGCGTTTGGAGGCTCTCCAAAAGCCTGAGACCTCCTTCTACTCCCTTCCTCCCCTCATACCCCCAACGCAGCAGCTAGAACAAGCCACCACCACCCCTTCCCTCCGAGGGGGGAGCCCTCTGCTGCCTGAGGTCCAGCTGGCTGTAGGTCAGCCGGATAACCTGACCTCTGCACCCGTGTTTTCCTCCTTGGTTATAGCAATTAAAATGCATGGTGCCTGGGTATTCCCAGGCCATCCAGTGGCTAGGACTTGGTGCTCTCACTGCTGGGGCCCGGGTTCAATACCTGATTGGGGAACTAAGATCCTGCAAGCTGTGCAGTGTGGCCAAAAAAACACACAAACAACGAAACAAACAAAAAACGCATGGTGCCTGAAAGAGCTCTGAGACTGCGGTCCTGACAGGCCACCGAGAGCACATCGATCAAGGCCCTTTCAGTGGGCACGATTGGAATACCAGCCACCCCTAACCACCAGTTTCACGGCCATGAGCCCACCCCAGCTTTACCATTTCCTCTTCCCCGTCAGAGGAAGGGATCTACACAGGGAACTCCAAGGCAGAAACTTGGTGTCGGAGCTGTGAGCCTTCTGCACTGGAGGATGGGGGGAAGCCGGGGCCGGGGGAGCATGAGGGACAGTAAATGAGCCAGATCACCTCGGTTATCCTGTTAGATGGAGAAGGACCAATTCACCACGGTGTGTGCTCCTCCTGGCTCAACCGGATCCAGGCTGACGAATTGGTACCCTGTTTCGTGAGAGGGTGAGTGGCACATGAAAAGAAGCAGCATCCCAGATCTGCATCCTCATGTCCTGAGATGGGGCGGGTGGACCAGCCTGAAGGGTTCTAGAGAGATGGCTGAGTCCGATGGGATTGAGATCAACGTTCAGCATCGCTCCAAGCTGTTAAGGAAACAGGATCGTGGGGGCAGAGCAACATAGCAGAAGCTAAGCAAGTCCTCTAGTCAAGTTCAGGTCAGTGCATCAGATATTTATCAAGTGCATGTCCTGTGCTAGATGGGGCTACAGTAGACGACCAGGCAAAATGCAGTTTCAGCCTTCATGGAATTTGCAGACTAGTGAAACTTCTATCCACAGTCTGCTGGCCACCCCATGTGTTCCCAGTTTCTTAAGAGACCGGGAAGATTTAATTCCCTTCCCTGTCAACCATCTTCCCCTTCCAAACTCAGTTTTAAAGGATATTTCTGCCCATAGCTAACAATACTGTATTGTGCTCTTTAAAGTGTGTTAAGAGGATCGGTTTCACGTCAAACACATTTTTAATCGGAGACGTATTACGGCCAGAGGTGTTAGTTTGTGTAAAAATCCCCTGGTCGATATGTGTTAAGTGTCCCTACCTCAATCAGTCAATCAAATAAAATAATATAGCTTTAAAAACATAAAAATAAAAAAATAAGGGGTATGTCTGAGCTTAGGCCCACTGTAGTTACCTTCTTTATCAACTGATAACTTCCCTACCTAAACGGTGGGCTTGGCCAGCCATTCTTCTCAGCTGTTAAGGGTAGAATGGTCATGATATGGTCCACGTACCATCAGCATCAGAATCCCGTGGGGTGCTTCAAAAATGCCGAGTCCTGAGCCTAGACTTACTGCGTTGCCCAGGAATCTACACCCTCTTTGAACGTCCCCACATGATTCTTTTATACATTGAAGTTTGCGACTCCCTGATTTGGGAAGATCTCATGGATGGTTAACTCAGTGGTTCTCAACCTGGGGTGATTTTGCCCCCCAGGGGCCCTTGGCAATGTCTGGGGAGATTTTTGGTTGTCACAGCTGGAGGGTGCTCCTGGCAGCTAATAGATAGAGGCCTGGGTACCACTCAGCATCCTGCAATGCACAGGACAGCCCTCATCCCCGAGAGGTATGCTGCCCCCACTGTCAGGAGTGCTGAGGCAGGGAAACTCTGGGTTAAATCAACCCCACCCCCATTGTGGCTTAGCTCAGCAATGGGGATAGTTGGGAAATGGAGTGATAGCCAGACCCTGAGGACCCAGATTAATGGGACCTCCCACCCTGATAAGGGCCGCCTGACCCCAGCTGAAGAGCTTTAAGCCCCGTTGTAGTGCTACCCAAGACGGCCATCTGGTTTACCTGAGACCCAATAGTTCTTGATCAGATTTGAGCTCAGCAAGGCTTCTGACTCTCTCTTCCTTGTCCAGAGCGCCCAGCTTCCACCTGCCCCGAAATCCCCAAGTGCCCTGTATCCTGGTCGGCCCGGGCACAGGCATTGCCCCTTTCCGAAGCTTCTGGCAGCAACGGCAATTCGATATCCAGCACAAAGGTGAGTCATGGTCTAGCAGGCACACGGTTTCTACCCCCTGGACCTGGGGAGGCCCGCCTGTGTCCCAGCATCCCGGAGGCATGGTGATGTTTTCTCTGCTTTGTGTCACTACCCGGGGACGGAGGGGGAGCATAGTAGTGACCAGACCCATGGGTGAAGTTTACAGTGTAATTCAAAGGACCTGTCCAAACAAATCGTCCACACAGCTTGTTCCAAGGCCCGAATTCCATCCCCAGAAGACATTTCTTGGACTGTTAAGATAAGACCCCCATCTTAAAATGTAAGCAGCCCTAGAAGGGGTAAGCGTTAAGCCTTATCCAATGGCTGTGTGTTCACGGGATGGTTCCAAAGACTGTCATTCAGGAGCAGGGTTTGCTGTGTGAGAAACATAACAGATCAGCTTTGGGAGGAGAGAGAGAAAGAAACCCACATTTCTGACATGCATTTAACAGGGATTTACTGAGCATCTCATGAATGCCAAACACTATTGTAGGCACTAGAGGCGCAGCAATGAACAAGACAGAGAAACAACTTAAAAATAACTTGCTCCGGTGGAACTGTCATTCTAGTGGAGTAGCTAACATTTACAAAGTACAGTTGACCCTTGAACGACATGGGTTTGAACTGCATGGTCCACTTATACGCAAGCTTTTTTCATTAAATACATATGTATAGTACTACACCATCCGAGGCTGGTTGAGAATCCGCGGATGTGGAACCTTGGTTACAGAGGAATCGCGGATACAGGGGGCCAACTATATAGGACTCGAGCATCAGTGGATTTGGGTATCCAGGGCGGGTCCTGGAACTGATGCCCTAGGATACCGAGGGACAACTGTATTCACTGTGTACCAGGCACAGGTCTAATGTTTTCCATTTTCTTCTTACAATAACCCTATGAGGTTAGACGCTATTATTATTTCCATTTTGTACTTGGGGACACGGAGACATAGAAGTTATGCAAGTTCCTCAGCGTCACACAGAAGCTGGAATCTGAATCCAGGCAGTCTAGTTTCAGAGTTTGGGGGTTTAGCAGTACCCAGTGGTGGGGGCTTTCCCAGAGGAAAGACTGAGACCCAGAGAAGAGAGGTCTGCTGAAGTCTGAACACACTTCACCTACTCCCCTCAGCGTGTGCGCATGTGCGTGTGTGTGTGTGCGAGTACCTATACCGCCTGCCCCAGGGTCCGGGCACCTCTACCCCTGTAGCACGTGCTAAGGTTCTGAGCACCCCTGGCACCACCAGCCACCCCCGAAATCAGGCGTCAGAGCTGTCGGTGACAGGAGGTCTTCCCGGTCCCCAGGAATGAGTCCCTGCCCCATGGTCCTGGTCTTCGGGTGCCGGCAGTCCAAGATAGACCACATCTACAGGGAGGAGACCCTACAGGCCAAGAGCAAGGGGGTCTTCAGAGAACTGTACACAGCCTACTCCCGGGAGCCAGACAAACCAAAGGTAACCCCCAGCCTGTTCATGGTCCCCCCACCCCAGCCCAGCACACACACGCGCTCGTCCACCCATGCAAATCCCGTTCCCAGAAACCCCTCACCCTTTCTGCATTCTCCTCCGTGACATTGCTCTGAACTTCAGGAAGCCTGGAGCCTAAACATTTGACTTAAGATATTGAACAGCCCACGTTCTATGATGCCACTTCCATGAAATAGCCACAACAGCCAACTCCATGGAGACAGAAGAGCTGAGGCATGGTTGCCAGGGGCTGTGGGAAGGGGGATGGGGAGGGTACAGGGTTCCTTCTGGGGGTGATGAAGAGGTGCTGGAACCAGGTAGAGGGGATGGTTGCACGGCACCGTGGATGTGCTTGGTGCCACTGTGCTGTATTATACACTTGAAAACACGCATCTGTTTTATGTTATGTGTGTTTTATCACAATAGAAAGGATTTTAAAAATTAAACAGGGAATTCCCTGGCGGTTCAGTGGTTAGGACTCCGCACTACCATTGCCGAGGGCCCAGGTTCAATCCCTGGTCGGGGAACTAAGATCCCACAAGGCATGTAGGGCAGCCAAAAAAAAAAAAAAAAATTAAACAGCCCATGAGAGGCACTCCAAGTCAGAATGGACACAGGCCGCAGGACTGGAGCATGCCCCTGCTGGATCTTGGGGTTCTCAACTGGACCCCCAGGGGTGTCCCAGGAAAGGAGCCAGGATAGCAGGGAGGGGGGCACTCAGAGGGTCTGGGCAGCAGCCACGTGACCTCTGGCATGGAAGTTCATCAGTGTTTCGGTAGCAGGTACAGCTGTTGAACGTACCAGCTGAATGTCGGGCTCGCCGGGGGGAAGCTTCCTGGACAAACCAGACGAATTCCCTGGAGGCTGCACTGTACACTCCTTGTGTCCACCTGACATTCTCTTAGCCCCCCTGTTATTCCAGCAATTCCTGCAGCAGCTGGCTTGGCCCAGGTGTAACCTGACAGCCCCTTCCTGACCCCCCATTTCTTGCTGTCTGTCCTGGGGCTTCTCTGGCACCCCGGCATAGGACGCCTGCAGTACCAGCCCCGCACCTAGAAGTGTGTGGGAGTTAACACCCCCTGGGTGACCACAGGCCATCGAAGAGAGGAGCGGGGAGACGATGCCCCCCTCTACGCCCCTCCAGGGGATGGCTCTGGGGGGCGTGCTGCATGATTCCAAAGAGGGTTCTCAGCAGCGGTGAGCTCCAGAGTGGGGAGCAGCTCGTCACACCCTCAGATCGGCTTTCCCTCCTCTCCTGCTTCACTCTTCCCAGTGCCCTGCGTCACTGCACAAAACATAGACCTGCACACGAGCCCCTGTGTCTGACTCGGCTCCTGGGGTAGTGGGGCCCGGGAGGGAGCTACACAGGATTGTCCTGCAGCCCAGCTCCTTCTCACTGGTCCCCCTTCTCCCTGCAGAAGTACGTGCAGGACATCCTACAGGAGCAGCTGGCAGAACCCGTGTACCGAGCCCTGAAGGAGCAAGGGGGCCACATTTACGTCTGCGGGGACGTCACCATGGCGGCCGATGTCCTCAAAGCCATGCAGCGCATCATGACCCAGCAGGGGAAGCTCTCGGTGGAGGACGCCGGCATGTTCATCAGCAGGCTGAGGGTGAGTGATGGGCCAGCTCTGGGATTCCTTTTCTGGCATCCAGCTTCCTGTCTCCTCTTCCTCACCCTTCCTGTCTCAATGACTAGGGGACCCATGATGACATTCCTGCTCCCATTTTCCCATTTATGACTGGGGGTAGAGGATACAGGTGGTCCCAAACCATAGTTGAGAGAGAAGGAAGGATGGTGGGACATGCAGGTGTGTGTATTAAATATGGTAGGGAGCTATGATGTGTGAAAATAACAGGTGGGTGGACCACTGGGTAGCTAGATGGAAACCATCCTAACCCAACTTTTCCCGTCCCCAGAAACAAGCTGCAGCACTGCTCTGGGCAGTTGTGCACGTTGGGCACTGCACAAAAAGGTTTGTCCAAGGTGGGCAAGTGGGGGATGAAAGCCACCCCATGCTTGGCTTCCCAAGCAGTGCACCTTGGGAGGAGGGTTGCCTTTTCCTAATTTGCACAAAGGCCAGTAGCAGCCCAGTAAGCAAAGTCCTAACCGTGGCCAACTGCCCCAAATAGAATAAACTGAGTCCCAGGCCTCCGCAGAGCTCCAGGGGTGATCCCGTTCTTCTCCCTGCTTCCCTAAATGAGCAGCAATCAAACATGTTTGCAGAAGAAGCCCTTGCTCTAATTCTGATAATAAACACTACTAGGTTAAAAACAACAACAACAACTTTCTGGTAGAAATGCCAGAGCTCCAAGGAGAGCTGCAGAGCCCTCACCGCTCTGTCTCTTTGGTATGAGTCTTGAGAGACGCTCTCATAGATTCTGCAAAACTCTACAGAATGAGGTTGAAAACCACCCCAACTTAAAATGAATCCACTCTACAGATGGGCAACTTTCTTCAAAACCTTTGGGACCAAGGATGCCAGAACTTAACTCTGCTGCATGCGTGTTCCCCAACCACTGCCTCTCCTCAGCAGGGAGGTGCCTTTTCCCCTTGTTTAAGGCTCAGCGACACTGCCCTCTGGGATAGTCTTAATGCCCATCCCTCAGTCCTGCCTCAGGAGCTCCAATGGCTCCAGAAACTCCCAGATGCCACAAGTTCATCATCACTCGTGCTGTTTCTTGAGTTGTCTTTTTTGTTTGTCTGTTTCTGGGAAAGGCTGAGCTAAGATGCTCGCCGTCAGAAGAACTCCTCTGTTCAGAGAAGTCTCCACTTTGCCAACCGTGGTATTCCCTGAGTGCTAAGCGGGCACTGTCTTTTCTCCCATCTCTGCTGGTCTCTACAGGCTGTGATGTTTACACTAAACCCAGCCATGCCCAGATCTGAACTTGCAGGAACAAGGAGGGAGGAAAGGGGGAAATGGAGAAGTTTCCACTGGACCCCCTCAGCTCTTCTATCCTGAGAATACACAAAGCAGCAGCATGGTTCTGGATGGGAACAAAAGTGTTCTTTGCCAACTGGGCTTAGAGGCCCTGTGCCCTAGAGGGCAGAGGGTCTTGCTGAAACAGAGTCTTGGAGACCAAAGGGGTCTCCGGGGGCCCTGCATTACACCTCGTTTCTTTTTTCTTTCTTTCTTTTTCTGGCCGTGCCGCAGGGCTTGCAGGATCTCTTAGTCCCCCAGCCAGGGATTGAACCCAGGGCTACGGCAGTTAAAGCACCGAGTCCTAACCACTGGACCACCAGGGAACTCCCTACACCTCGTTTCTTAAGGAACCGTCTTCTCTAGGAATATTCCATTCCAGGGTATCAACGTGTCTGCCCTTCTCTGTGCCCTTGGCTGGCATTTGAGGTCTGTTTCCTGGTTGTTTCTGTCCCCTAGGATGACAACCGGTACCATGAGGATATTTTCGGGGTCACCCTGCGCACATATGAAGTGACCAACCGCCTTAGATCTGAATCCATTGCCTTCATTGAGGAGAGCAAAAAGGGCACTGATGAGTAAGCTGTCTCCACCCCATGGGCGGGTGGGCAGAGCCCTGACAAGCAGGGATGTCTGATGTCATTGACCATGGCGTTCCCACAGTGGGGTCCCCAGACCAGCAGCATACGCACTTCCTGGGAACGTGTTAGAAATGCAGATTCCCAGGCTGCCCCAGCCCTGATGAATCTGAAGCTCTGGGGTCAGGGCACCGAATGGTTTGTGTTTTTATGACCCCTGGGGGGGATTCTGAGTTCCCCTCAAGTGTGGGGACCCCAGCTTTGGATGTTAACTTCCACCGGGGTGCCCCCAGTTGAGTGATGGCTCTCACCACTGCAACATTTGTATTCCTAGTCACTGTTCCTAGCATTTACACCACCTCCCTCACCCACAGAGCACCGCTAGCATTCTCACTGACACAAATTCCGGTTGATATTAATTTGACAATTCCACTTGTCCTCTAGAAATTGCTGGAAATGGTCTGAGGTACCACAAAACTGGGACTGAGTCTCACTATTTTAACCTTACATTAATGCCATGACATGTCACCCTTGATTGTGATCTCACTCCCCCCATTCTCTGCCACAGAGCACCTCGAAACCACCACCGTGTGCCCCTTAAATTAGGTGGGAATTCAGCTGCTTCGTTTTCAGTAGCCTAGGGCACACACACTCCATTTCTTAAGCATCCCCGTTTTTCTTCGCCTTATGACAACACAGCGGTCTCGGAAACATACTTCGGTGTCCAGCAGGCTGACATTATTGCCTCGACGATCACATCTCGTCCTGGTTTGTCGTGTGGGTGAGCAAGCGGTCACCCCTCTGTCCATTCATTCATTCATTCACTCAAGATGAGCCAGGTCCTGTCCAAGGCACTGGGGCTGACGAGGAAGTGAAAGAGACAAAGCCCAGATCTCACGTGCTTTTCCCTGGGTCTGTGTAAGGAAACAGAGCAGCCTTTGCTTCTCTGGCACTAACTCCCTCCCACTTCTCCTCCTACAGGGTTTTCAGCTCCTAACTGGACCCTCTTGCCCAGGTGGATGGCAGGGTGACCACACCACTGCACTCGGCCAGGATGGCTGCAGGTTTTGTAAGCACGGACACTGCTGAACCTTTCCTTGGGGCCCGCACGTGGCCCCCGCTCTGCCTCTTGTCCTGTCTCACCTCTCAGTGGTTTCCTGGCCCTCTTGGGTTTTCTCCTTGAGTTTTCCTGCTGCAGTGCAATGCCTTCATAATCCGCAGTGGCTCTTACAAAACTGTTTCCCTCTCTCTCTCTTTCTGACAAGGGCAAATCACCGCTGCATGAAACCACTGGAACATGGCTGTGGTTCGTGTTAGGGTGTTTTCTGGGGTTTGCCCTGGAGAGGCTGCAGGGACCAGACGGAGGAGTTTTTTGAGCTAGTCCCTCAGCCGTTCAAATGCCCCTTGTCCTTTTCTATGATGACGTTCTGGTTGTGTATGTGTGAGCGTGTGTTGGGCCTGGGTCTCCCTCCGTCCTCTTGCTCATGCAGGCATGTCGCCTGCGGACCCTCAGTGCCAAGAAATGTGCCCCAGCCCCTACTGGGGCCTCACACATCCATAATTAAGGGTCTGTGCTAGCACGCCTGAAACGCTTGGAAGCATCCTAACTGTCCTGGTTATATAGGGTCAGGGCACGGAGGCGGGGTGTGATGATCAAGGGGGAACTCTCCAATGAAAGGGGAAATCACTGAATTAGATGCATTTAGATGCTGGCCCCAGTTAGCGGAGCCCTTGCTGGGAAATGAACCCATCTGATGGATTGGGCAAACCTGCTCCCCAACCCCACGCACCCCAGGATCAAATCAGGATCGCCTGATTTGGCACTCCCACCCATAAGACCAGAAGTAATGTTGTCCAAGGGAATGAGCTGGAAATAAGAATCTTCCCGTCTTTGCCACCGACTAACTTTGGACAACATCACTTGTCCTTAGTTTCCACTAATTGTAATGTTATGAAGCCAAAAAGTATGAATGGATCAAACTTTAAAGTTGTGTAGATTGAAAACGGTATCAAGGAAGAATATCACTGTTATTTTTTTATTCCCCCAAATGGGGCTTGCTGTTTCACCCCTGGGGATAAAGTAATGGAAGCCGCTGAAAGCAGATTAGGTTGGGGAGGGACTCCGTCATGAGGTATCTCACGGCTTCCTCTACAGGACGCCAGCCAGGGTGCGGAGTACCTGCCTTCATGCATTTGGTCTTCTAAAAGGGATCCCCCCAATTTTTAACCTGATAAGATAATTCTGACAAATAAGTTATCCTCAACTCAGATCAAAATCAGGCAGGAAAGTCTTTGGTAGGAATCAGGGCAGGTACAGTTTCTCCCAGGCAGACCTGAGAGAGTTCGTCTTCTCAGAGGCAATGGGGTGGAAGGGTCCCTTTCTACACTTAAGTGCTAAAAATCAATGGTGAGCAGCGCCCAGAGGGAGCAAAGAAGTTCCACTGACCCCCCAGGAACCGCCTTCCCGGTGTTGAAAGGCAATCAGCCAGTTGTGATCTTCCGTCTTGTTTCGTTTCGTCTTGTCTGATGGAAAGACAGCTTTTTCTTTCTGTGCAGCACACGGGCATTTCTTTCTTGATGCTCAGTTTGGAGGCCTGCCAAAGGGAGAGAGCCCTGGCTCTCTCTGGAAGGGCCTTAGATAGGGGGTGCCAAAGAGGTGTCCCCAGGAGGGGACAACCTGAGAGACTCTGAAAGACAAAGGGCAAACTCTATGTCGCCTCTTTCCACCCTTCCCGGCAGCCCCTGCTGGCATCGCATCCCTGGCACTCGGAGTTTGCCTTCATGCCAGTTATGATTTCCCTGCCTGCCTGCCTTTGACCCTGGTTCCTCCATGGAGTCAGGCTTCCATGGCACAGAGACCAAGCCCTTGGCATGCTTGGCCGACCCCCTCTGACCAGGAGGGAAGCCCATTCTAAACCCTTTCTTTCCTGCAAACATGATTCTGGCCAGTAGCTCTCCTCCCAGAGGCTTCCTTTCCAACCCTTTGAGCCTTTTGGAGATACCTCCTCAGATGTCACTAGCTCCCCAGGGACTGCACCACTGTGTCCAACCTCCATCATAGAGGGATTAATCAGTGCTCCCCTTTCCAAATCAAGCTTTATGCATGAATGCTTTTGCATCACCAAATAAATACTTACGAGCACTTATTCCATGCCAGCCACCTTCTTCATATAGCCCTGCCCTTCTAGTAGCAGGCAGACAGAGAAAAATAGCATCTTGCTTTATCAGGGAGTCTAAAGAAATGATTATATCACCAGGATTCATCTTTCTTCCCGAGAATGATCATTTTGTGTTTTTTTAAGTAAACACCTTTCAACCCTCAACAGAAGCTGCTTCATAACTCCTGGCTGGAGGACAGGAGATTGGTCTGATGTGTTTCTCTCATTTGCCAGAATCTCTGATACCAAAAACCTCGCTGTAATGAACCTATCAAGAGGCAGAGGGAGCGGAGCCCTGATTTCGGGTTCAGCTCTGATCCAGGGTGGCTAAATGCTGCCCTCTTGTGGTGGCTTGTAGTTCAGTCCCAGTAGCCCGCCAATTTTGGTGTAACAGTAGGTGAACAAAAATAGGGTTGCCTGGGCACTTGGGGGTCGCCTTAGTTGCAGGCCTCTTATTTCTCTTGCGCTCTCTTGAATTGGTCAGCAGTAGCTCCAACTCCGCTTAACAAAAGTGAGTTTGGCCAGGAGGGATGAGACATTCCCTGCCACAGGAAAGCTGGAACAGTCATGTTCTCCTATTGTCACTGTGAATTCTGTTCCTGTACCTTGTGTTGCAAAAGAAGCAGAAGTCGTTAAACTCCCTGAGAGGATACAGGTTTTCCCTTGGTTTCTATGGCGTGAGGCAGCCAGGTATCTCTGCTTTGGGGGAATGCTTCAGACCCACCAAAATGGAGTTTTAGAAGCAGACCTGAGTCCAAATGCTAACTCTGCCCCTGTTTCTGTAGACAGCTGTGAGCTGGTGACCTAACCTTTCTGAGCCTACACATCTACCTGTATCACAAGGTGGATTAAATGAGATAATGCCCATAAAATGTCCAGTTACAGTTCCTGGCCCATTATAAACTATCAACTTTTGTTTCACTTAATCTATATCATTTCTTGCCTCTCCAGTATGCAGAAGGCACCGTGGAGTGTACAGAGCAAAACACGTTTCCTCTCTTATAGAAGGTTAGGATCTGGGGTGCAGAGCCACAATTCTTAGAATCTACATGCAGGTCTGGGGTTTGAGCAATCGGTGGAATTCCACCAGCAGGTTTGGGGAAAGGAGATTGCCGGGATGTAGCAAGAGAGAGGGGAAAGACACAGACAGGGAGCATGCAGGGTAAATTGGGGCTGGCTTCAGACATGGCCCAGCTTTGGAAGGCTGCGGAAGGTAGGGGTACGCTGCGGAGATAGGCAGGGAACGGACAGAATTTTGTCAAGGGATTTTGACTTTATTTGGCAGGCAACACAGAGTCCTTAGGAGTGCTTTTAAGAGGGGAAAATAAGGTGATTTGGGTTATGCTTGGAAAAGAATGTTCTGGCTACAGCACAGAGCCTGGATGGCTGACCTGTTGAACTATTGGTTGGTTATTGCAGAAACCCAAGGCTTGAATGAGGGAAAGGGCAGATGTAGGGATAAAGACATTCCGGGGGTTGAATTACCAGGACCTGGACTCCGACCTGTTGTGGAGGATGAGAACAAAGGGAGAGTCAAGAGTGTTGCCTCTAGGCTGAGAAATGGGTCTCAGGAGAAAAAAAACAGTCTCCAAGTAAAGCTGAGTTTTCAGAACTGACATGATAGCCAGCTTCTCCCCGAGTCAGCAGGGTGGATCCTTCCAAGGTCCAGCCACGCCTAGATGGGCAGAAAGAGAACTGAGCCCGGGCCAATAGACATCGGCCTTAGAACACGGGATTTTCTTGCCAAACACACTCTCAGCAGCCCCCTGCTTTGGGTTTCCAAAAGGAGGTCAGGTTTTGCCCTAAGTCAGGTTTGCCACAGGTGAGATTCTCTGACCCAGATCATGGTGCAAACGGCTCCTGCCAGAGTGGGCAAGCTGATGTCTGGACCCCCTTACCACTACAGCACTGGCCCTTTTAATTCATGCCATTAGGGAAAGCATGGACTTAAGATTTTAAGCCAGCCATGTTTCCTTGTATATTTCCATCGCCCCTGCCCCCGATCTCCACTGTGCCCACCTTACCCTCGAAGTCTTCTGTCTGAATCGGCACGTTAATCTGAGACTGCCTGCCGGTGACAAGGAAAAAGAAATATTAATCTGGGCTCCCCTTGGGACCTGCCCACACTCCCTGTCTCCTGCCAGCCCTCTCCTGCCTCCAAATGTGCCGTTCGGCTCAAGAATTACAGGCCAAGAGCTGGGATGGAGGATAAAGGATCTGAGAGGCTGAGGGAGTGACCGTGCCCCCCAGGGACTCAACACAGACGGTCCCCACACACCTGAATTTGGCCTTTGGGGACTAACGCCAGCCTGGCCTCTCCTCTTCCACAGCCACCCCAACTTCGGTCCACCTGCCGGTCCCCGCCTGGTAGCACAGACACAGTGATGTGTCTCAGATGCAAAGACCCACGTAAACTTTCACGCCAGGAAAGCAGGGGCTGTCTGGGGGTGTGGGTGGGGTCTGTTCTCTATTAATACTTGTCAGAGCCGCATGCAGGAGAGGTGATCGGGAGTAAATACGCCTCGGTACGTTTCTGAGTTTGCTGTGTCCCAGAACGTCTGAACGGTCTGAGCAAGCGGGGCATGCGTGTCTGGTCCAGAGCAGAGCCCGTTCTTAAAGCAAGTGGCCCTGACAGGCAGGAACAGACCTGCCTGAAGATGCATCTTTCCATAGTTTTCTGGAAGGTGACACCAGGACATCAAAGTGCCCAGACTCGGCTCCTAGGAGACTCTGGTCCAGGGTCCGTCAACCTCAGCACTGTTGGCATTTGGGGCTGGGGAATTCTTTGTGGTGAGGGCTGTCCTGGGCATTGTAGGGTGTTGAGTGGCACCCCTGGCCTCCAGCTACTAGATGTCAGTAGCAGTCCCACCCCACCCTCACAAGTCGTGACAACCAACTATGTCTTCGGACGTTGCCAGATGTCCCCTGGGGGCAACAGAATCTCTACCGGTTGCCCCAGGCCTTCTCACCATCCACCCTCTGGAATAGGTCGAGCATTTCTCAGCCCGATGGTTTTCTCTCCATTGTCTGCCGCCAAGAACTCGGAGGATTTCAAAAGGGAATGAAAAAGTGTGGTTCTGCCAACTCCTGCCCAAGACAGAAGGATGACAGCGCCGATTGCATAAGCTACTGTGCCCTTGGCATCCAGTTCTGATGAAGACCCGCGGAGGCCCAGCGCCCTCCCGTGCCCCCCCCCCCCACCTCCACCCTGTTTTCCGTGTTGTCGTGTCATCGTTGTGATCGTAAGACCCACTCCGGGCTCAGCAGTGGTTACCTGGGGGGCGCAGGGTGCGGGGAGGGGGTCGCCCTGCGTTGCTGCACCAGTGGTGGTGGGTTTCCGTTCCTTCCGGGGCTGGGGAGCCAGGGAGGTGGGCCAAGCCGGTGTCACCTGTCACTGAACGCGCTGCCAGAAGCTCGGACCTCCCCCTACCTCTGAGCTCTCAATGCTGCTAATCTCCGCCAAGTGTCCCATGCGCTCCAGCACCTTCTCGAAGGACTGACACCCGCCCCATGCTCTCTGCGAGGTTGTCCAGGCTGTGCTCGCCGCATGCTCTTCTGTATAATTCTTATCTTCTAATTTGATGGAATTCAACAAAAGTCTATTTATGCCTGTTTGCATCATGGTCAAAATATTAAAAAGTGGACTTGACTCGACTGACCGTGGTCTTCTGTTTGATTTGCTTGGAATTTCTCTTGTCTTTGCCCACTGCAGCGGGCCGGGTACCAGGAAGCCCAGTCTGAGACAGAGGCAGCAGGAGGCTGAATGGGGGGCGGAGGGGCGCTCTTGGGAAGGCGGGAGGGGAAGCCTGAGCTGCAATGTTGTCTCAACAGAAACTTCAGCCAACGCTGCAGGGAATTCTGAAAATGGCCTTTCAGAGCTGTCCCGATTTGGGACAAGAAGCCCTCGCTCTCTGCAACAGAAGCCAAGCCCCAAGGGCATGAGGGCATTTCCAGCATCCAGAGAAGACCTGTTGACTCCTGACATGGATCTAGAGGGTACTTCTCAGCATCCTGTCCACCCTCCTCCCTGACACCTCTGCCCCCATCACAGCTGCATCCCTAGAAAGGACCCCCAAAGAGACGGAACCACCTTCTCCCTCAGCCCTTCTTCCCTGTACGACAACCCTGAGACCCTGAACCTAGTTCCTGACTGGCTACAGACCCAGTTCCAAGAGGCAGAGACTTCAAAAGCCCTAAAAGGACAGACGAAGAGGAACCGACCCCAAATACCCTGACAGAGTGGCCACTGTAAAAGGATCAGGTGGGGCGGTGGGCTTTATCCTGCCCTTCTGGGCGTGGCCATTTAGACGCTGGGGCATTGTGACCTTCACACCTATTTCCTGGTCAGAAAGCACAAAACATTCGATATTCAACCTTTTAAATGACAGAGTTATTTATCCAACAGCAAACACATGGTTCCTGGACACCTCTGCCCCATCCCTGAGCCTCAGGCCCGAGTTCAGACATGAGCTGCAGATCCGAGAGGAAGCAGGGATGCTTCAGCGCCTGGACCCACGCTCTCCTACAAAAATGAATGAAAACAATGGCTAACAGTCATCAAATGCCAATCTCTACAAAACTACTTTGACACGTTACCATTGCTCTCCTCAATTTAAAACCTGGGAAACGAAGGCGAAAGCAGGGCAGCAAGTCAACATAGCCAGTAAATGTTAGATGTGGAGTTTGAGTCCAGACAGTCCGGCTCTAGAATCTGAATTTTTAACCACCACCTTGTTGTGGACCCAAAAAAAAAAAAAAAATGTCGTCTGCCATTTCAGTAAACAAAGAATGTTCCCTGCCATTCTGGTAAACAACTCATGTTGCCTGCCATCAAGCCATCGGCCTCTGCAGCCCACCCCTCCCCCATGGCATACCTGCAAGGGGAGTCCGGATGGAGAAAAACAAGATGCTGGCCCTGATCGTTAAGATGTAAATCCAAGGAATAATTTCCATAAGCCCAGACTGTTACATCTTCCCATACACAGAAAAGCACTAAAACCATTAACCTGAGATAGCTGGGGGGGTTTGTGTGTGTGTGACTAGCAGTAATCTTTTGATATTTGACTACATGTTTGTTTGGGTTTTTTTCAGCAAAAACGCCTATATATCCTGGCTCCTCCCTTACTTCTTTGGAACAGTTCCTCAGAGCTATCCGAGAGGTGCCTTCCCGGGCTAGAGTGCTCAGTAAGGTTCCACATAAAACGTAATTCTCAACGTTTAGGTTGTGCATTTTTCTCCAGTCGACACAGTGCTGCTGCTAAGAGACCGTCACAATTCGAATCCTGGCTCCTCTACTTCCTAGCTGTGCAACTTCGGATAAGTTGCCTAACCTCTCTGTACCTTCACTTCTTCACTGTAAAATAGGCTGTGATCATTTTGACTTCATTGCATTGCGATCGGATTAAATGAGTTAATAGAGGCAACACACATATGACATGATGGAACGGAATGGAATGGAATGGAATAGAATAGGATAGAATCGAAGAGTCCTATACACAAGTAAACTAAGGTTCTAGCTCTGGTTCCTTCCAACTTTCTCAGCCCTTTTCTCTTACTGAAGCTCAAACAGCCCCATCTTGATGCCATTTGTCATTTGATACTTAGGCACTGCGTTTCCCAGACCACCTGCCATCACAGGGGCCACTGGTTTTAAAAGCCAGGTCCTGGCCTCTCCCCACACCTGCTCATTAGCGCTCGCTGGGGATAAGGTCTGACACCGCCCACGTTTTTAACCAGCTCCCTGACGTGATTCATACACACACTGGAGTTTTGACAAGCCCAGCCTCAAAGGTGGCTGGGGACAATTTAACATTTATATGCATCCCGAATGGGGTGGCTTCTGTTGCCTGGTAACCAGGTGAAAAAATCCACGTTTACACCAAAACAGAACCTTCCCAACCACAAATCAAAAGGAGAAGGGGATGGAAAACAAGTAGGGGAGGAGGGAAAAAGGATTTCTGAATCACTGCAGATCATTACAGAATATGGGCTTTGCAGTCAGTTAAATAGTAAAAATGTACTTCTTATTTTTTTCATTGTACCCTTGGCAAAATCGGCAAGGAAGCAAAAACAGGGAAAGTATTTACAATCAATATAGAGCTTCACCCACATCAGTAAAAGGAGATCACTTTCGCAATAGCCTCTTGAGGAAAATAATATTAAGTTAATCAAATAGCAGAAGATTAAAACCAAAGTAATTAGTAAAGTGATTTTTTTTTAAGTCTCAAATCTTTTGTATTACTAGACCTGGGAACAGGGTGGGAGGACAGGGGTGGGTGGTCTCCTGGCTTCTCGGCATCTTGGTTTTGTCAGCTGGAACTCAGAGTCGAGGTTGGAAGTTGATAGTGGAAGCCCCACTCTCTCCTCACTAATTTACTGTTTCCAAGAATTTTGAGATCTTCGAGGGTGATGAGCCCCACATCTCATAAGGATGTGTTGGGGAAAAGAAGCTATTAAATGCGAGAAAACCTCTGAGACATACTGTCAACTCAAGGTGTAGTATCTGTGGCATTAATTAAACATTACGCAGTGAGTAATTGAATCACTTTCATTTTGAAGGCTTTAAAAAGAGTCGCTAATGGAAATGCAGTTATTAGCAGAAGAGCCTCCAGCAAAATCGGCAGGAAGAGAGACACCTGTTTCATGTTCCTCCAAGCTGGTGCTAATAGCATCGCCTTCCTTGAAAAGCACACACTGCCCCCAGATTGCCTTTCCAGAAACATCTCGCCTTCGCTCAAAGGCATTCGGGGCCACCAGGGACCAGAGGGGGAAGACCAACCCCTCCGGCCAACACTCAGTGCCCGCTCTGGCCACAAGCAGCCTTTGGGTTTCTGTTTCGGCCACTGCTCCACGCAAAGCTTCACTGATTCGCCCCAAGGTCTCTAAACGCAGCTTTTATTTTCCTTCTGGCTGGCCTTTGCCTCCGGCATACCCCCTACCTAGAAAGCCCACTTTGCCCTCTCACCTCTGCGGATCCCACCTCTGTTGCTGAGAGCCGGACTCAAGCACTGCCTTTTCAGGGAAGCCCTCCTCTACCCACCAACTATACTTCCTGCCTGTACCAATCGCTTGGCATCATGGAGGTACTGCTTTGCAAGTGTGTGTGTGTGTGTGTGTGTGTGTGTGCATTTTACCTGCTTCTATGTAACTGTTAACCTATTGCCACAATAATGCTGAGTGACAAACAGTTACAAAATCTCCCTGGCATACTGCTTTATTGCTGCAGAGGTTGGAGTCATGCTGCTATGAGCCAAGCAATTCAAATAGCCTCTACAAGCTGGGAAAGGCCAAGAACTGATATTCACCCAGGGCCTCCAGAAGGAACACAGCTCTCCCGATGTCTTGATCTTAGCCTCGTAAGACCCATTTGAGACTTCTGACATCCAGAGCCATAAGATCATACATTTATGTTGTTTTAAGCCCCTAAGTTGTGGTAATCTGTTATGGCAGCAATAGAAAAGTAAAATCTGTGTTTAATCTGTGTTGATTTCTTATTGCTGCTGCTCTAGGGAAGAATCCATTTCCTTATGTTTTCCACCTTTTAGACGCTGCCCACAGTTCTTGGCTTATGGCCCAGCATCACTCCAACCTCTGTATCCATCGTCACATCCCCCCTCTCTGACCTTGACTCTCCTGTTTCCCTCTTATAAGGACCCTTGTGATTACACTGAGCCCACAAGATTGTAGAGGATAATCTCTGCATCTCAAGATTTCTAACGTAATTACATCTGCAAAGTCCCTTTTGCCATGTAAGATACCTGTGATATTGTGGTTTATAATAAGCAAGATATATTTGGTCTTGATCCTATTTCTGGCACAGAACTCCTAAAGTTCTTGGAATCTCCTGTGATAAGAGTGACAAAGGTGTCTTGTTATTAACAAACCCCTTTCAGCCACGCCTGAGTTTATGTTACTGCAGTGATTTTTGGAAAGCACCTGAGGAAGGGGCTGGTTGCCAGGGGAACCAACCAGGTGATTAGAGGGTTGGAACTTTCAGTCCTATGCCCCTGACCTCCTCGGAGGGGAGAGGGGCTGGAGGTTGAATCGATCGCCAATGCCCAGTGATTTAATCAATCATTCCTGTGGAATGAGGCCTCCGTAAAAAACCAAAAGGATGCGGTTTGGAGAGTTTTCAGGTTGGTGAAGATGTGGATATTTAGGGAAAGTGATGGGCTCAGGGAACACAGAAGCTCCACACCCTTTCCCCATACCTTGCCCTGTGCATCTCTTCCATCCGGCTCTTCCTGAGTTATACCTTTTATAGTAAACTGGTGAATCTAGTAAGCAAAACGTTTCTCTGAGTTCCGTGAGCCACTCTAGCAAGTTAATCAAACACAAGGAGGGGCGTCATGGGGAGCTCCGACCTGTAGCCAGACTGGCAGAAGCACAGGTGACAACACGGACTTGCAGTGTGGCTTCTGATGTGGGCGGGGCCGGGGGGGGGAGCAGTCTGGCAGGACTGAACCCTTAACCTGTGGGATCTGTCTCCTGGTCGAGAGTATCAAGTAGATGGTATCAGCGCTGAGTTGAATTGTAGGACACCCAGCTGGTGTCGGAGAATAGCTTGGCAACGTCGGGGGAAAAAAACCCACACGTCGTAGTAACCTATTCACAGGTTCTAGCGATTAGAATGTGAACGTCTGTGGGAGCCATTATTCAGCCTACCATAGCCTACTCTCTGGCCCTCAAAGATTCACTTCCACCCCGTATGCACAATACATCCAGCTCAATTGCTCTGCGCTCACAGGATTAATTCACTCATTCATTAGAAATATAAGGAGGACCTAGTATGTGTCAAGCTCTTTTGTAGACATTGGAGAACAACCAGTAGAGTTCACATTTCTACTGGAAGGAGAGAGACATAAGTGGTTTTCTTGGAGAGTATGTTAGATGGTGCTAAGAAATTTTAGAGAAAAACGAAGCAGGGCAGAGTGACAGAGGGTTTTAAATGAGGCGGCCAGGCAGGGCTTCCTCAGTTAGGTGGCTGAGAAGACTTGGGCGGGTGAGGGGAAAAGCCACACACATCCAGGGGTGACCGGGCAGAGCTGTGTCTGTACGATAGCACAAAACCTTCTCATACATCCTAGCAGTACCTTCAGTAAATATTTGAGCAAAATGGGACAGAGGCCCTGCTTTTACGGAGGTTACCTTTTATAGGAAGAAATGTGTTTATCCTCGAATTAATGATAAACTTTGGGTCCCACATCCAAGGCGCCTTCTTTCCTCATTCTACATAAATGCCCTCCTGTTGACTTACAAGTTCATCCTGTGTGTTCCTTTTCTAAAACAGGGCCTCCAGGGAATTCCCTGGCGGTCCAATTGTTAGGACTCCAAATTTTCACTGCCGAGGGCCCAGGTTTGATCCACGGTTCCCTGCAAGCTGCAGGACATGGCCAAAAAAAAATAAAATAAAACAGGGCCTCCAAACAGTAAAGCTTCAGGCCCCTACTGACTGTAAAAAGAAGCACAACCTAAAAGTTTCAAGTCGTGTTTTATTCGGGGACCTTACTGAGGACTCTGGCCTGGGAAGGCAGCCTCTCAGATAGCTCTGGGGAACTGTTCCAAAGTGGAAAGCAAGGAACCAGGATATACAGGAGTTTTTGCTGAAAAAACAAAACATGTAGTCGAACATCAAAAGATTACTGCTAATCACCATAAAACAGACATCTCAAGTTAATGATTTTAGTGCTTTTCTATATATGAAAATACGCAAGGGTCTGGGCTTATTCAAATCATTCCTTTGATAAGCATCTTAACTATGTAGGGCCAGTACCCTGTTTTTCTCCATCCTGAACCCCCCTCAGGGTGCACCATCGGGGGCAGCTGATGGCTTGATGCCTGCAGCATTCTTTGTTTACTGAAATGGGAGGCAACATTCTTTGTCCACACCCCGAAAAATTGGCCCGTGCTGGTGGGTGAATCTGATAATCACACCAAGGTGTGTATTACGACAGTTTGGGAGTGTGTACTGAATGAATAAAAGGGGTTCTGCAAGGGCAGAGACAGAAGCAGACTTAGTCTGTGGTCAGCAGACGTGTGTTTCTGCAGGCAAGAGCTTGAGTTAGACCTAAAGGATGAGTAGGAGCTGCAGACACTCCAGGAAAGTGGCCCTGGATTAGCAGGTGGGAGGGAGAGTCTAGGGGCTGTATCAGAAGAGAAAGGATGTGTTTGTTTATTTCGAGAACGAGGAAAGCCATAGAAGATGTTGAGGGGGATTGAAATGGTCTCTCTAGTTGGACTGTGGCGATCTCGTGGGAGAGGAACGTCGAAGTCCTCCAGCCAAAGGTAACCAGAAATACACCGATGGTCCACAAAGATAGGGTTATTCTTTTGCTACAGCAGGGAGAGGGCACCCAGGAGGAACGCTGGGGAGTCAAGGATTTGGGCTTTTGCTAGGGGATTTTACACAGGAACTCAGGTAGCGGGGACGAGCTCTGTGTTAAATACAGTCAGCAGTTCAGCGAAAGGGTACATTAAAAACTTAGAATTTTCCCTGTTGCCAAAATGGAAAGAGACACATTCCCTCCTTCCTTTCTTGGAGTATTTCCTTGACAAATTCTGTATGTGTCAATCTCTCCTCTGTCTCTTTGATACAGATGTAAATCTTTTCTCTGGGTGCTATTTTTATTTTTTTTTACTATGGTAAACTATACATAACAGGAAATTTACGATTTAAGTATTTTTAAGTATACAATTCAATGGCATTAAGGGCATTCCTCTTGTGTAACTGTCACCACTATCTCTTTCCAGAACTTTTTCATCACCCTAAACAGAAACTCTGTACCCATTCAGCAGTAACCCCCCATTCCCTCCTCCCTCCCAGCCCCTGGTAAACCTCTCATCTACATTCTGCCTATTCTAGATGTTTCACAGAAGTGGGATCATACAATATTTGCCCTTTTGTGTGAGGCTTCTTGTACTTAGCATCATGTTCTCAAGGTTCATCCATGTTGCAGCACGTGTCAGTGCTTCACTCCTTTTTATGGCTGAATACTACTCCACTGTATGTCTACCGTACATTTTGCAAATCTTTTCAAAGGCTAAATAAGCCTCTTGCCAATGTCACAGCCCAGAAATGTTTCTCTTAAGGGCCTGGGAACCATCTCTTTGAAAGGTAAATATCAAGGAAGGTAGTGTCCTTTTCTCCCTGGATGTGGGAGTCTAAGCACTCCATTCCGGGCTGTAACCACCAGCTTATCACAAAGATGAGCAATTTTATTATTCCTTGAGACAAAGGCAGGTAGTACAATGTGTACCCCATTTGCCAGGTGACCTTAGGATGAACTTGGAAAGAATAAACTAGGGAAAGTGTGATCGGGTCCTCTTACTTTTTAAGTGAATGGTAATTTACAAGCCACCATTAATCTCAGAAGCCTGTACACGATGAAATGTTTGGCTGTATACAAAAGGGTGGGATTTCTTTCTGTCTTTGTAATCTCATTAGCAGGTTACCTGCGATGTCCATCACCATCTAGTTTAATGCTTGTTCAACAATAAAACTGTTCTCCTTTCCTAGGGTTAGGAGAGGATTTTCTGGATCGGCAGGAGAGTTTAATTTGTCATTGAAAAGAAATCCATAGTCGTTCACAAGAATGTCTTACCAACCACCTGTGCAGCTGTGGGGGGGGTCTGCCTTCCACTTAACGGGCTGCAAACCTTACCGAGGTCTGCGTGTCACCAAGGCTGATATTCACATTCTCAGGGCCAGGCCTGAACTGTTAAGAGCCATCCTGGAGACATGGACTGGGACAGTGGCTGAGGAGACAGAGAAGGAGATAGATTTGAGAAATATTAGGAGTGATCTTTTAGAGAAGAGAATTGCTTTCCTGTTCCCACAAAAAAGTTTCTCTGAAGAAACTGAGGCACAGAGAACTTAACCTCTGTTGGGCATTTGAATACAGGTAGTGTTTCCTAGCACACTTTAAGATCTCAACACTTTTTCCAGGCCCTGTGGGATCTTGAAAGCATGCAGTGCCTGAAAGCAGAGAATCTGGAGCTACCACCTGATTCCAATTCAGAGTTGCCCGGCTGAGCCCTTCCCCATTTGCCGACCTACAAAATCAAGAGCACAAAAACAAGGTTGTTTTCAGCTCCTAGGCTTTGGGTTTATTTCTTATGCAGCAACAGGAACTGATGTATATGTATTGTTTCATTTAATAGGAAGATCTATTGTTATCCCCATTTTATAGATGTGGAAATGGAGGCTTGGATATGTTATCCTCTATGGGGCATTGGGATACAGAGGGTGAGGAAAAGAGAGGTCGCAAGGAACGCAGCAGGTTCCAGTTTTGCAGGAAGGGAGGGATGGTTGGCCCTTTCCAAGGCAGGAAACTTTGGGAGGGGACAAGGTAAATTACAGGCAGTGGGGATGGGAGAGAGGCGGGGGAGGACTTTGAGCTCCTGGGAGGCAAGGACACTGTCTTATTCACCTCTGTATCCCCAAGGCACACAACCCAGGGCCTGTCACGAAACTAAACTGAGTTGGAAAAATAAATAAATAGGTGTAGGCACGGAAGTAAGAGAGTGCCCACCCACAGGTGAATGGGAACTCCTGTTTGGAGGATTCAAATCCAGGTTCGACCACTTTTTGTCTCTGTGACCTTCAACTAGTGACTCCCACCTTTATGAGCCAGGTTTTCCTTATCTGTAGAACGTATATAAAATGTGGTACCTATGGCAGAGGGCTCAAAGGAGGCGTCCTTGAAGAACGGATTTAGAGTGCTTGGCAGGGCACCCGCTCATGAATATTAAGTTTGTTATTATTACAGCATACTGTTTAGCATACAGTCAAGCAGAGTCAAGCGGATCTGGATTAGAATCTAGGACAAGGGACTCCCAACAAGTCCATCTATCTCCCTGAACCTCAGTTTCCCCATCTGTAACTTGGGGAGAAGAACAGTTCATAGGGTTATTGGTAAGGGCCGACGAGCTCATTGACAGGAAACGCTCCGCACACATAATAAACATGGATGCCACTATTATTGTCCATTCACAGCTTCCAGGCCCCACCGCGCTGTTATTTTCCAAAACGCATTTCCTTTCCTTGGCCACAGCTCGGCCCTTCGAGAGCAGCTGGGGCCGAGGGGGTGTGGCCACGGGCGTGGGTGGGGCGACACTGGCACCCACCCCTCAAGGCGGGTGGGCGGGGCGAAGCGGGGCGCCCTGGCGCGCGCGCGCGCGCGCGCGCGCGCGGCGGCCCCAGGTACGCGGACAAGATGGCGGCGGCAGCGGTCGACAGCGCGATGGAAGTGGTGCCGGCGCTGGCGGAGGAGGCCGCGCCTGAGGCAGCGGGCCTCAGCTGCCTCGTCAACCTGCCCGGCGAGGTGCTGGAGTACATCCTGTGCAGCGGCTCGCTGACGGCCGCCGACATCGGCCGCGTCTCCAGCACCTGCCGGCGGCTGCGCGAGCTGTGCCAGAGTAGCGGGAAGGTGTGGAAGGAGCAGTTCCGGGTGAGGTGAGCCCGCCGCCCATGCCTCCCGCGCCCCTTCTCTGCGCCCCCCGGGGCCCGGGCCTGGCCGCCCGGAGCCGCCACCTCCCTGCCCGCGCGCGGACCCCACCCCCGCATCCCACCCCCGGACCCCTTCCCGCGGACAGACAGACAAAGGCCTCCAGGCCGCCGGCCCCTCGGTCCACGCCAAGCGGACCCGCCGGTGTCCAGATTGCGCATTGGGAAGCGCCCAGCAGCCGGCCCCTCCATAAAGGATGACGACCGTGGTATCACGGCTAATCCATCATGCGCGCTTCTTTTGTGCCCGACTCTGTGCTAGAATGTTTACACGGACCGGGTGATGCAGTGCTGCTTACAGCCCTTTGAGGAAGCGGGCGCATCCTCCCCTGGCTGTTGGCTGAGAGCACAGATTTCGGTGTGGGACCCGGGATACAATCTGGCCCTGGCGTACTCGCCGTGCGACCTTGGGGGTAGCGACTTCCCTTTTTTGAACCTCATTCATCGACTTTAAACGGTGTTGATTAGACCTACCTTTTACTGTGGTGATTAGATGAGCTGAAGTATAGGGAGCACTTACGCAGGGCCCGGCTCTTCGGAGGCGCGCAATTAATGTTAACTGTGATTGTCATCACTATGATTGTTGTTGCTCCCACTGTCCGCATTTTATAAACGGGGAGTGGAAACACAGTATTCATACTGCTACGCCAAGGTCACGCCGTAAGCGAGTGCGTGCGTGCCGGGTGGAGATTTGAACTAGGTCCATCGCCAGGGCCCCTCTGGCCCGTAAACCCAACCGCTTTCCCTGTTTTCCAAGGCTGCCTTTGATTCGTGTTTGTCTGCCTTTGAGGCTCTCTTAAGCTGAGGGGGTGTTTCTCTCCTTGTAGGTGGCCTTCCCTTATGAAACACTACAGCCCCACCGACTACGTCAATTGGTTGGAGGAGTATAAAGTTCGGCAAAAAGCTGGGTTAGAGGCCCGGAAGATTGTAGCCTCCTTCTCAAAGAGGTTCTTTTCAGAGCACGTAAGGATCTGTTGATGGAGCTCTAAGCATTTGCGTGGTAGTGGTGTCTGCGTCTGGGTCTGTAGGCATGAGCTCATCCAGCTCTTTTTGCTATCTCCCTTTTCAGTGCTCTCACAATCCCTTCCTCACTTAGATGGCTGCAAGAGTCATTGTGTCCTTTTCCTGCTATCCAGCAACGTGAAGCCATTTGTCCCTGCCAGCTTTACTTTTCTAAAGCCAGAGAGAATGGGGGGAGAGGGGGAGGGAGAGGGAAGGAGGGACCCGCAGCGCAGCGATCAGCATTGTTTCTCTTTAATTGGGTTAAACATATATTTTGCAACCTCCACATGATTGGGGGTATTATCCATGATTAAACACTACAGATTTCACCCAGTTATTTTCCAGAAGCGTTGCCAAAATTAATATGGTTCTTCTCTCTGGCTTTGCAGGTTCTAACCAGTAGTGAACTGCATTATTTGTTAAGGTAACAGAGGATTAAGACATGTCTAAAATCAAGACATCCCTGTAAATCAAGAATTATTACTCCCTCAATTAAATCGTCTTGTATTCATTATCCCTGGAAAGTTATTTTGTTTGTTTGTTTTTTAATATTGCTGAAGTGCATGGGTTGGTTGGTTGGTTTCCCTTCCACAAAATCTCTCACAGAAGTTTCTGTATCGGGTCCTGATTCTTAACTTTTTGTAAATTCTGGAAAATAGTCCACGCTAATATTTTAAGTTTATTTCTGATCGGAGGTCTAGAAATGGAGCCAGTCTGATTTATTTTACTATCCTGGTTTACTAAAGATTAATTCCTATTTCTGATTTTAATTACTATTGCTTAATGGAGTTCATACGTTTCGGAATGTTTTCAAGGCTTTTCAAGTTTTGAAAGGGAAAATTTGAACTTTGGACAAATTTGAACTTGTTCCCCTATAGAGAATAAAACGAACTATTTCCTAGTGTAATTCATTTCTATAAATGTTTGTTCATGTTATAATGGTCAGAATTTATGTCCTACTTTGGATAAGCCATATGCTGGCTAAGAGCATTCATCATCACAGGTATTCCATTCTGGTTTCAATGTGTTTGCACATACATATATGTGGGTGCTGGATGTGTTTAATGCACTTGGACATGGGCTGCTAGTTTGCTGTCTCTACTTACAGTCCAGCTGGTTTTGTATGCATACTTAACAGCCTGTGCCTTTGTCTAATAATAATGCATTGTTGTGTTTTTTCCCCAGCTCCCTCTTTCCCTGTACCTCTGCTTGATTAGAAGCGTGGCAAGGACTTTGAACATAACAGGAGTATACTTAGGATTGATCTGTGGGTGGATGATTACTTTGGCTCAGGACCCTTGTATTCCTGTGTTCTCAACATGCACACAGGTTGACAAGAAATTTCCTGGCTACTTTCAAAAAGAAAAGTGGGAGAAGTAATAGAATTTTAAACCAAGGGGATCTTAAAACTCATTGGTACCACCACCTCAATTTACAGAGGAGAAACATGCCCAGTCGGTTAAGAGTTGCCCAAAGCACTGGACTTCTCTCCCTGGCCCTACACTCCTAGTTGAATACAACGTAGACTGCACAGAATAGTTACTGTGAATTAGGAGATTTTTGTATTTCTCGTCCTCATTTCAGAGCTATTTTTCTTCTCATTTCCGATGTAAGTTATCACTTTCAGAAATTCCAGTCTTTGAAAATATAATTCATTTCCAGCTAACAGTTATGATCTGAACAAATTATTGTTGCTCCACATGTTCCTTTGCACCTCTAGTGGGTGGGTGGTGCAGGATGGTGTGGGAGAGGTGTTACCACTTCCATAGAAGTGAGCAGCTTTGTTTGCAACTCAGATTTGTGTGTGAGAGTGACAACAACATTCTTACTCGTTACTGAGGCCTCTTTGTGTCTCTTCTTCATAGGTCCCTTGTAACGGTTTTAGTGACATTGAGAATCTTGAGGGACCAGAGATATTTTTTGAGGATGAACTGGTGTGTATCCTAAATATGGAAGGAAGGTAAGCTGTAGATTTATCAGGGATTTTGTTAGTTTGTTTGTGTGTTTTAATAATAACCCCAGAATTAATTGCTGTAATTTGTATGTGACTGAACTGTGGTCCATGTATTTCCAAATATTTCATGTTACATTCGTGTTGCCATAGTTATATTTTTGAAAAATTCCGTGTATATAAGGTAAATACACCAAGACAATTGATAGTTAAAGAAATGGTGCAAAAATCCTTTTGGGAGAATTAATATTTAGTCCTCCTATGGGTCAAATACTGTGCTCTGGGTACTTGTATCTGTATATCATTTGGGTAATACAGATTATCTTTTCTTTGTTGTCATCTCTTCATCTACTACCACCAAATTTGCCTGTCATGAGTTGAATTTAAAAAATTTAAAACATTTCTTACGTATGTCTTAATGTAGTGGATAATTTTTTCCTCTTTTACCATTTCTGAATTCTGGTGAGCAGCAATCTTACTCTGGCGATGAACATTATAGATATGTGGTTGAGCCTTTTTCTCTCCTGATTAAGAAGAATCCATTCTCTCTTGGTTGTTGCTTAAATTTTTTTATGCCTTATATTTTCTGCTGTGAAGGTTCATTTCCAGTTTACCTGAAAGATGACTTGGCTTCCAGCTTGTCTGGAAAAAGTTAAGCTTAACCTACGAAAAAGATTTTCTGCTCTAAAAGTTCTAGAAACTTTACTAGTGACGGAAGATAAGAGTGCTAGTTTAACATATTCCTTAAGAGAGATTATTGTGAAATGTCTCACAGACGGGGAGCAAGACATTTTTCTTGTTGTTTTCAAGGGGGTTTAGGAGAGAGAAATATCTATCAGTGGAACAGCTGTGGGGAGAGGTAAGATGTGTCACTATTCTAGGCCTTGGATGAGTTCTGATGCAGAGGTCATTTTTCTGTTTCTATTTTGGTTTATCTATAAATGAATTGAAGTGTGATCTAATAGTCAGTATTGTGCAGCCTTAAAAATAAAAGTCGACCTGGCTTTTTTACATACATACACATAAACTTTTAAATACATAAATATTATACATACTCAGTTTATTGGTTGTTTTGGGTTTGGTTTGATGTTTAGTGCAGACTTCTATTTTTTTTCTTATTTATGTTGTTTTTTCCCTTCCTTCTCCCTCCATTTGCACTGCCCTTCCCAGCCCCCACTCCCGTAATTTATGATGACAACCTAGGTTGTTGGCTTCCATGCTAATATGATATACATGCGGATGGAGGGGGATCGTCACTTTACAAAACTGAGATCAAATAATAGGTACTTTTCAATGTCTTTTTTTCCTCATTCAACATTGCCCCGTGGAAATCTATCCTAATCAACGGTAAAAATCAAATTCACTTTTGTTAATGGCTGCATACTGTTTTGTAGTATATACCATAACTTATTTAATCATCCCCCATTAATGGGTGACCACTTTCTTCGCCATTTTGTTACTATGGAGGGTGGTGTTCCTAGTGCTTTCATTTCTGAGTATTAGATTCCTGGGGATGGGTTTCCTAGGTCAGACTATAGAATGTTGTTTGAAAAACATAAGAGATAACATGTCCTTGAATAAGAAGACTTACCATCATGAAAATGTTGATTCTTCCAAAATTAATACATAAACTTAGTGCTTTTCCAGTTAGGGTCCAACAAGAGTTTTGGGAGGGGAGAGTTCTGTGTGTTTTGAATGGATAGTATTGTCATAAAACATACACAGAATAGTAAATTCACAGGAGCCAGAAAAAACAATTTTTAAATAATCACAATGGGAAACTTGCATCACTAGATATTAGAACATATTATGACACTACCTGTTATCAAACAATACAATATTTGAATAAAAATAGATAGCTACATCAGTGGCAAAGGATAATTCAAATTCATGTCTCAGCATAACAGATAATTTAATACATGTAAACTCAGAGGGGAGAAGATGGGTTATTTAATGAATGGTATTGGATATAACTGAATATCCATCTGGAAGAAAGTAAAACTTGTATCATATACAAAAATTAAATTCCAAGAGATTAAACAACCTAAAATTTAAAACTGTCACAATGAAAATCCTTCAAGAAAATAGGAGACTTCATGTACAATCTGGGGATACCTCCTTAACCAAGACTGGTAATGCAAAAGCAATAAAAAAAATAACGACAAATGATTTTGCAATTAAACAAATAGACTTGTATGACCAAAGAAACCATAAACAAAGTCAATAGAATCCTTAAAATTTCTAAAAAGAAATTGAAAAATGTACAAAGGATAAGAGGACAACATTCTCAGAAGAGCAAGTCCAAGTGGCTGGCAGTCAAGTAAAAAGACCTTTAAGTTCACTCTTCGAAGAAATGTTAAATAACAATGAAATATTGCATTTTTCCTTATCAGATTGGTAAAAAAAAAATATATAGACTAAATATGCACAGCCACTAAAAGTGTGTATCGTTATAGTCTTCTTAGAAATTATCGTAAGTATGTTACCCTTTGGCCTAACAAGTATTTTGAACCTAAAACGGGGTTGTTTTTTAATAATAAGGAATACTCTCATGTTTGTAAGTATTTGGGGATGACGGTTTTCATGAAGGACCCTCTTTGTATTCATTCCTGGCAAATGCTTGTTGTTTGGATATGGAAAGCATAGGAAGGAAGAAGGGTAGTTGGTGCTAAGGCACCAGTCCCTGGGTATTTAAAAACAGTTTACATTTATGGTGTTCTATGTGGTCTGAAAAGAAGAGTACATCCTACAAATAAAGATTTGAAGCAACATATTAAAAGGGCATACACTATATCTGGGAATATTGACCCAGAATGACCAGCACTGAGACATATTTCAGTAAAACTACTAGATTTTAAAGACAGAAAAGTCCTTTGAGGATCCAGGCAAAAAAGACAAAGCCACTTATAAGGGAGAACAAATCAGAAATCATTAAACTTTTCAACAGCAGTACTCTCTGCCAGAGAAAAAAAAGAGTAACACATTTAAGATACCCAAGGATGGAAAATGTCAGCCAAGTATTTTTATATCCAGCCAAACTGACTTCCAAGTGTAAGGGCTGTGGAAAAACTCATCCACTTGAAAGAACTCAGGGACTTCTTAGCCCTACCTGAAAAATATGCTAGAAAATGAGCTTCAGACAACCAAAATAACTAAAGAGACCCTGATGCAAGAACTAGTGGTGAACATTAAATACATATTTACTTGTAGAATTAAATCCAAGTGACAGGTGATAGGGGAAAAAGTATTGTATGTGATGGCTGTAAGCCCTCACAGTGTAGATACAACACAGCTGTCCAGAAGAAATGAGCAGAGGACGGGGGAGATCGTGAACAAAATATTTAGGTGTTTTCAGGAATCATCAAGGTGATAAGAATATTGGTCTTGTTATTCTGAGGCTGGTGTGTGTGTGTGTATAAAAGAGAGCGAGGTAGAATAAAGCAAATGAGTGGTTACGTGGTATTCTAATTCATCACTGGTATCCTGAAGAAGCAGGATTCTCCTGGAGGAAGAAAAGATATAGACACAAAATAGAAGAAGGTAAAAACTGTATAGTTCTGAATTTGAATTAGATGTGTCAGTATGAATTCATGAGATATTTTATGTTTAAATACGTGTAGGTATATGTGTGTGTGTGTGTGTGTGTGGGTACACACCCTTATACACTAGACTTCGTATCTGCCCACTGAAAAGGTCTAGAAACAATAACCAACCTAGTAGAAATGATCATCCCTAGCACTCAGATTGTGGTCTTCATACTACTCCCCGTCAAAAGCAGCCAGGGTGTTTGGAGAAACGCCTGATTCTAGGTCCAGAGCAGGAAATGTAAAAGATGACCCTGGAAGCATCTGGGAAGCCTAGAACCAGGTAGCGGGAAAAGTAACAATAGTTCATGTCAGAAGTATTCAGGGGCCAACGTGAAGAGGCTTCCTTTGGCCAAAGATGTAGCGATTTGAGCATCAGTGTGGACAGTAACTAGAATGGGTGGAAATACAGCAAATATGTTTAGCTCCATGAGTTCATAATAATACTTAACAACAACTAATTGGTCACCTTTGGAGGATAATAACAACCCAAATTATTATTTTGGAAAACGATAAAGGGAAAGAAGTGAATATTTACCCTGCCTTTTCCTACATACTATGCCACTGGGGGACCAAATAGTAGATGAGGGGAAATTATTCTTTATAGAAGTATTCCAGCTAATAATTAAAAGGGATGGCTGCGTTAGAACATCACTTTATGGCCTCTAATGAATTAACAGACCTGGGCCTTTGAGTAGCAATGGCTGCTGACATCACAGAAAGAGACAACCAAGGCATGATTGCCTCCTTATGGAACTCACTACCGCCTATGAAGTCGTCTTGCCAAGTAAATGGGATCTGAATCTGATCAAGCCTCTACGTCCAATTTACAGGAATTTAGAAGACAGAAGAACATGTTATGCTACACCATGTGGATGCAGTCAACAAATGCCAGACTATGGGAAAGTACAGGTCAAACAACCAGGTTTCTTCAACAAATAAAATACAAGGGGAAAAAAGATGAAGGGGGATCCTGTGAATTAAGAGACTTAAAAGCATGTAAACAGACTAGTCTGGAGTGTTTAGGGATACACATTTGCAAAAACTCTAGAGAAAAGCAAGGTAGTGATGACCATTGAGGTGTGGTTGTGATCATTGTCATGGGGGGAGGAGAGGGCCCATGGGGAGCTTCTGGGTTTTCTGCAAAGTTCTATTTCCTGGCCTAAGTGGTGGATACAAGGGTGTTTCCCTTATAATAATTCATTAGGCTATTCGTTTGTTTCATGTGATTTTCTAGATTGGTATACTTTACAGCTCAAAGGTTAAAAAGCTAGTAAAACCTAGGTCTGCTCATTTTCACTTACTCCCTGAAGATTGGAGAGTCCTTTATTTATGAAGCCAGGCCAATAAGTTAATCATTGATTGTCTCCCTCCTACTTCCCATAATCCCTGTGCATATTTGGGAGATCTGATGAAGAGTTTCAATCATTCAGCAAGTATTTATTGAGCATCTGCTGTGTGTCAGACACCATTCTAGGAGCTGAGGATACAGCAGTGAGCAATGCTTAAAAAAAAAAAAAAAAAAAAACCTTGCCTTCATGGAGCTCACAGTCTAGTGGAGAAGAGAGATGCTTAACAAAGTTAAGATACTAATTATATTAGAAAATGAGAAGTGCTATAGAGAAATATTAACCAGGGGAGAGGGTAAGGGAACGATGGGGGGGGGGTACAATTTTAAATAGAATGGTGGGAGAAAGCCTTACTCAGAGCGACATTTCAGTCAAAACCTGCAAGGAGATGAGGGCACAGATTGCAGATCCCCAGGGAAGGAATGTTCTAGTCATGAGGAATTGAGTGCTAAGGCCTAAGGTGAACTCCAGCCAGGTGTGAGGAAGGAATGGCCGGGAAACCAGCATTGCTGGCGGCTGGACTGGGTGGGGAGGGTGATACAGGAACTGAGGGCAGACAGGTAACGGGACGAGAGTTTAAAGGACCTTTTAGGTCATCATTAGGACTTGGGCTTTTATATACTTTGATCGAGGTGGAAAACCATTGGAGAATTTGGGGCAGAGGATTTTTGTGCTGTGACTTAACATGTCACCTGGCGCCCTCTGGCCGCCATGTCGAATGTAGACTGTGAGGGGCAAGGATCAAAGCAGGAAGCTGCTATGATGCAGACAAAAGAGGGCGGTGGTTTAGATGCGTTTCTGATATATTTTGACGATAGGACTAAGAGCATAGGTGGATGGATTGAATATGGCTGTGAGAGAAAGCAAGGAGTCAAGGATGGCTCCGAGGGTGTCCTAACTGGATGGTGGAGTTGCCTTTATCTGAGATGGGCATGACTCTAGGAGGGGAAGAAAGTTAAGGTCTCATCAGATACTGAAGTGGGATGTGGTTGTAGCAGTTGGATATACAGGTGTGGAGTTTAGGGGAAAAACCTGTTCTGGAGAATAAATTGGGGGGTGTCAGTATGGATGGTGTCTGAAACCTTGAGACTGGATGAGATGGCAGTGAGTGTAGAAGGAGAAAGGCAGCAGCCCAAGGTCCGAGCGGCCAGAAAGCTTCCAAATGCCTTTCTCCTGTCTCCTGAGACTCACCCAGCTCCCCTGACTTTTCAGGTTTCTCTTTCATTTCCTGTTAGTAAATCTGAAGCCAAATGGATAACTGTTTCTTGAATTTCAGCACAGCTAATTTAGTGTTAAATTACAAATGCCAAACCCTAAATTGTGCTGTCTGCTTCCATGATGAGTACTATATGCTTGTGAGCCAATTATACTTTTCTTGTTAAGTAGACTCTTAACGTGGTATGAGTAGTGTGAAGTAAAAAAATGGATAATTGAGAATTTTAATATCTTAATTCTATTGACTCATTGCTTGTTTGTTTGTTTATTTGTTTTTTCCAGAAAAGCTTTGACCTGGAAATACTACGCCAAAAAAATTCTTTATTACCTACGACAACAGAAAATTTTAAATAATCTTAAGGCTTTTCTTCAGCAGCCTGATGACTATGAATCATATCTTGAAGGTGAGACTTCAACACTGATATTTTGATAGGCAGCTGAGTTGTCCTTAAGAGCAGCAGTGAAAGTGGCCCTGATGGAAAAGCAGTGGAAAAGTAAACCGTGCTACATGGGCCTCTGGAGGTTGGGTTGTATGGTCTGATCAATTAGGTGGGCAGAACGATTAAATTCAGAGCTAAGATCTGGTCAAAATCTTTAGCTTCAGCTAAAGAGACAGTGTTTATAAGGATGCACCATCGGGCTTCCCTGGTGGCGCAGTGGTTAAGAATCCGCCTGCCAATGCAGGAGACAAGGGTTCGAGCCCTGGTCTGGGAAGATCCCACATGCTGCGGAGCAGCTAAGCCCGTGCACCACACCTACTGAGCCTGCGCTCTAGAGCCCGTGAGCCACAACTACTGAAGCCCACGCGCCTACAGCCCGTGCTCTGCAACAAGAGAAGCCACCACAATGAGAAGCCCGCGCACCGCAACAAAGAGTAGTCCCCACTCGCCGCTACTAGAGAAAGCCTGTGCACAGCAACAAAGACCCAATGCAGCCATAAATAAATAAATAAATAAGTTTAAAGATGCATCATCGGTTCAAAGCATGAGGCTGACATTTTAGCTAATGAGGTTAATTCCCCGTCTCTCTAAGCTTTGAAACCTCACTTCAAATCAGAAATAAATGTGTCCAGTTTTGTCTCCATGTGACCTCGAGCAAATCCCTTAACCTCTCTGGTTGGAGTTTAATGAGGACAAAATGTTCTTGCATGTCAGTGAGTCTCATTGTCCATAATGAGAACTGAGTGGAAAGAAGTCCAGTGGACAGGCAAGATGAAGGGAAGAACTTTCTGTTCCTACTGAGTTGAGCAAGAACAAAATGTGACTTCATTTTTTAAAAACTATTTTAAATTCCTAGCATATTACACAAACACTCCCACAAATTATGGTTATGAAATACAGATACGACTCTTCCTTCACTTTCATTCCCTACTCCCAGCGACTTACCCAATTCATTGATTCTTTTTCCTTTCCAGCGTTTCTCATAGTCGTGTCTCCGTTCTGTTCTTGGTCTCACGCAGGCTGTTGCCACCTCTCCCAGCAGCAGCTTTCTAAGTAATACTTGCTTTCGTGGGCATCACCCCCTCCTGCTCTCCAGTCAGCCGGCGTGCAGTGCTGGCCTAGTCCGAAACCCAGCCTTTTCAGCACTCCATGTGAGCCTGCGACGTGGCCAGCTGATTTCCTTTTTGAAATTAAATCTCTGCCTGCTTTCAGTGCCCTCCATAATTCAGTCAGGCCTTTCCCCATCACTCTCTAACATGTCCCGTTTGCTCCAGCCAGGCCACTATCCTCACTGGCGCCATACACATACACCTGGCTTCACTTCCTCATTCGTGGTATCCCTCTTCCTTAGGATTCCCTCCGAAATCCTACTCACCCTCCAAGTTCATTTCAGGTTTCACTTGCATGAAGTTTCCCTGATACCTGCAACACTTGCAGATTTTACTGCCTCAGACCTACAGTAGCAGTGGCTAGTAAACCCTGTCCATCCTCTCTGTTTCCTGTGTGTACAGGTTGTTTCTTTAATAGTCACTGTGTTTCTTGTGTTCCTTGTCCTCCACAGTGTGTAGTGCAGATTCTTATTGATTGATCTTGTTGATTATACCATCCAGAAGGACATGAAGTATCTGCTTCAGTTCATTAAAATAAAATACCTCACCACCCTGGAATCTTCACATATGCATCCCGGAGTTAAGAGGCATCTTCTGTTTATTCCACAGTCAGGAATAACTTGACACGCTTTATTTATGAAACCAATTACTTCTCTTTCATCTTTCAAATATTAAGTAATATTATAATTTTCAGCAGCTCATTCACATCAGTGCTGTGGACATTGGGTAGCTGTTGAAGGTTTTTAACTAGTTGAGTGAATAGAAATTGGCTCCAGGGTTTTGATCCTTGGTGACCAACTAGAACCATCTGACGCCGTTGATGAAGGCTGAGAAGCAGCAGTCAGATAGAACAGGCTGCGGAGCTGTGCAGCATAAAGCCCTTCAGCCGACAGGTGGGGAACTGAGTCCCGAGGAGACCCAGGAGCCATTCCCTGGCTGGTGGCAGAACTGGGGCTGGTGTCCAGGTCTCTTGATACCCACTGGGGTGTAAGTAGGGGATCCAGGTCCTGAGCTGGTTTGAGACCTCTTGAATTTAAAGTGACTCTACAGCTTCCCGAGTGAAAACGTCCTATAGCAGATGAGCAGGTTAGCCCACTGGGTCTCGGGTTAAAAAGTAACCTAAGGTGGTGAAGAGTAGTGATTTTTGAGAGACAGTATCTCTGGTGTGCTCTGTACAACTTATTAGCTGTGGGTTTCCTGAGTGTAACTATTTAATTTCAAAGTCCAGTTATCTCCAAAGTCCATTTACTGGCTCACCTTTCAGAGGAATAATTTGTTGAAATGGTATATCTGACATTGAGGGCTTTCAACTATTTCTTTTTAAGTCTCAATGAACTGTCTTATAAGTTTTCAGAGTTGTTGGATTTTGAACTATAAGGAAATTAGGGACAGAGAAGTAGCTTGAAAAGATCTCCTTTATGGTATTTATTTCTCTTCCTAGTAGACTGTGGAGATACGGCATGTATCACACAGTTCTTTTGAGTCCATGACCTCTGAGAGAGTTTTGGTATATTAAAAAAATAATAACGAAATGTAATCTTCTTTGTTGTAAGAATGTTGCTCCTTCTCAGTGTATTAGCAGCAGCCAGACCTGACATCCGAGATAGGAACCACATGGAGGAGTGGTGTAAAGAGCTGTGGCCCCAGGAGTCTGGGGTGAATGACCACTGATGAGAAAAGGTACAAGTAGGAATTTATTCAGTAATTCTTGTTCATTTCAGGTGCAGTGTATATTGACCAGTACTGCAATCCTCTCTCCGACATCAGCCTCAGAGACATTCAGGCCCAGATTGACAGCATCGTGGAGCTTGTTTGCAAAACCCTCCGGGGCATAAATAGTCGCCACCCCAGCTTGGCCTTCAAGGCAGGTGTGGAACTGCTTTGGATACAGCTGTATTTGCAAAAGAAAACGTAGAGTAATTGATTAATTTGGGGAATTCTGCAGTGCATTCCCATTGTGTCCCAAAAAATCGACTGATGATACAACCACATGTTCACCTGGATGATGTAAAAGACCTCAAATACGTATTGTCTTTTCCACCCTGGGTTGGTAACACCTGATGTATATTCTTAGGACATTGCCAGTGTCTGCATGTTAAAGGTTATTTGGGACACTGGTCACAACGTTATTTGTGCTTGTGTCCTCAGAGTAGGTCTCTGTATTTCAGGTGAATCCTCCATGATAATGGAAATAGAACTCCAGAGCCAGGTGCTGGATGCCATGAACTACGTCCTTTATGACCAACTGAAGTTCAAGGGGAACCGAATGGATTACTATAATGCCCTAAACTTATATATGCACCAGGTAAATATGTGTATGATAGAAAATATAATAATTATATATATATTAAGCTTATCTCTGATAAACTGTACAGTTACTGAGGGCAAGTAATAGATTTTGTTCATCTCTCAGTGCCCGGTGAAACTCATTTTTGCCTCTGCTGTGAGGATATTGCTGTGGCTTTTACCTGCTTCATCACAGAGCATCCTCTGAAAACCCTTGAAGTAAATTCCTGACTAGAAATAGGACTTCTCTGACTCAGTGTGATCAGTTTGCATCTTGTGAACACTAAACTATGAAACTAACCTTTTTGCACTGGCTTCCTGGAAGACTGGAGGAAATACATGACCAGCTACGTCATTGATGCTTGTTTTTTATTTGCTTCCTACTTGTCTCTGTTTTCGTATCTGTTCTGTTGCTCTCTATGAGACTTGTATTTTCTTTTGTCATATCTTACACACGTTATCTGAAATGGCCTTACGTTCTTCCTAGAAGAAGGAGGGCCTAAATCACAGGTCTGCACACTTTTTCTATGAAGGGCCAGACAGTGATTCTCCTTGGCTCTGCAGGCCACGTACCCTCTGTCCTAACCACTCGGTTCTGCCATGGTCAAGCGAAAGAAGGCACAAACCATACAGAAACAAAGGCATGTGGCTGTGTTCCAGTAGAATGTCGTATGTGGACATGGACATATGAATTTCATATAGTTCTCATGTTTCATGAAATAGTATTCTTTTGACTTTTTTAAACATTAAGAAATATTAAAACTCTTCTTATGCAAGCCATCCAAAAACAGTTGGTGTGCCCGATTTGGCCCATGGACTGTAGTCCGAGAGCCCTGATCTAAGTAAATGAAATATTCATCCACTTAAGCCTGAAAACCTGTCCTCTCACGTGATGCACAGTAGGTGGCCACTGAGAAGGTGTGGGGAAGGGGTGAGAAGGTGTGATTCATCTCTGAAGCTAAAGCCTTCTTTTCTCTGCTAGGTTTTAATCCGCAGAACTGGAATCCCAATCAGCATGTCTCTGCTCTACCTGACCATTGCCCGGCAGTTGGGGGTCCCCCTGGAGCCTGTCAACTTCCCCAGTCACTTCTTATTAAGGTGGTGCCAAGGTGCAGAAGGGTGAGCCATCCGTGACACATCATGATTGCCCTGAGGATTCATTTCCACTGTGCTGAGAGGAGATGTGACAACAGAGGTTAAAAGGGGGCCTAGGGTGGTGATGGAACTGGTTTGCTCTTGACTGTATCCACGTCCGCGATCTGCTCGTGGGAGAAGTGCGCTCTGGATCTTTGTCTTATTTCTCAGAACTGCATGTGAACCTCCAGTTACCTCAGAGAAAACATTTAATTTTAAAGAACAGGACTAAGAGTTCAGGATCTTATGTGAATCTCAGAGTCCCTTTGTTCCAAAGCAAATCAGTACAAAGAGTTCTTAAAGAAACTGTTACTTCCCAGTCTTCCGTAAAATCTCCCCCCCAGAAGAGAGGGAAGGAGGGAGGGAGAAGCAGGGGAGAGGGAACTGGGCCCAAGTTCTTCATCCATGTGCAAAAGCAGATATTCAGGTTCTCAGCAGTGGCGCTCCTTTTAGGCAAGGTTGGTGGCCTGATGCGCATTTTGCAGACCAGGTTAATGAGTTCTATTTTGTTCCCTTGTTTGAGACCTGGTGTCCTCTTGGACATAAAGCTCCTTTTCAGCTACAGTCTAGAGAGACGGGTCTCTTTAAAAGTGCCATCTAGAGGGAAAAGAAACATAGTTATTTAATTACCTCCTGTTACTTCAAACTACTTCTTAATGACTGGCTGTGGTACTGTTTGGTGAAGTGATGAGTGGAATGATAGAAAGTAGCTGAGCTTTGAAGTTTGAATTTAGACCTCGGTTTCCCCTGAGCCTCAGTTTCTTCCTGTGTGAAATGGGGCTAATGTTTTTCATAAAGTGGTTTGGAGGGTTAAATGAGAGAACCCAGTGCTTTACACGCCTGGTGGAATTTCTCATGCTGGTCTCTATATTTCCACCTCCGGGTTTAGGAAATAAACTTGTCTGTAAGTTGGCGGCTCCTCGGTATTCTTCCTTATCCCTTTCCCTCCTCTTCTCTCTAGAGGTAACCGCCAGTTAGTTTGAAAGTATTTGTTATTTCCATGCAAATTTTAATATTTCGTTACATGTGTATGTTTCCTTGAACAGCGAGTACAGGCTTCCCTTGTTTCCCAGATATAATCTGTTCCTTAAAATGTATTGGATGGTTTCTCTTTTGGATAGCAGGCACCCATTTTCCATTATTTTAAATAAGAAAAGTGCTTTTTCAGCTCATTCCCTCTCCCTGAATAACCCAACCAATTTCCCCCAATATCTCTAAAATATTCTTAAATGCTTATATAATGGTCCACCAAGGATTTCTGCGTGATATAAAGCATTTAAAACACCAATTACCATGTTACTTACCACAGTGACCTGTTGCCGGGCACATTTGTGTGTGGTAACAGGATTGTTTTTCCTTCTTTAGGCTACAGTGAGCATACACCACAATGCAGATGAACAGTGAAGTGGTTTGGTAGCACCCCAAGCACCTGGCAGACACAAACACTGAGACCCATAAAGGGCTGGCCCGCTGGGGAGAGGCCGGGAGGTTGGCGGGAGAGCGCACAGCTGCTGGGCTGCAGGCCCTCTGCGTCCTGACTGGACTGCTCCTCGGGCCCGTGGTCTCTGTCTGCACCAAGACCATAGTGTCGCGTTGACTGTGGCGTTATCGTTAGCCCTAATGACTGGTGGGGCGAGGCCCCCACGGAGTCCTTTAGAATTGCCCTGGCTCCTCTTAGCCTGGTGTCCATGTGCAGCTTTAGAATCCGCTTG
The DNA here is from genome assembly GCF_964270905.1 of Leucopleurus acutus. NCBI lineage: Eukaryota > Metazoa > Chordata > Mammalia > Artiodactyla > Delphinidae > Leucopleurus > Leucopleurus acutus. Next base: position 78,473,268 of record NC_139155.1, on the reverse strand, counting down.
TCAGGCACCTCGAAGCTCTGGTATGGTAGCTGGGCCAGAGCTCCTCTGGATTCGTGGATTCACGTGAGGAGTATGGCCTGCTTGCGCTTCCCTGCTCAGTCTGTCTGTCTGTAAACACATCTCCTTGCACGTTTAAGTCATCTTTAATGTCCTTAAAAATATTTTATTGTTTTCTACATCCAGCTCTTTGATATATTGCTAGATTTATTCCTGGGTACCTTAACTTTTTGTTGCTATTGTAAATGGTAGTTGTTTAAATTACGCTGTCTGTGTATTGGTGGTGCACAGGGACACGGTTGATGACTTAGATCTGGGTCTGATTATCAGCACCTCTGCTGGATCAATTATTAGTGCTAATAATTTGCTAGGTCTTTCAACTTTTCTATGTAGACTGTCATATTGTCTGAATTGCGACAGTTTTATTTCCTCTTTTTTTTTCCAGCTGTGGTATGTTTGTGTCTCTTTTACTTATTCTGCTGGCTGGGTCCTCTTGTACACAGTGAATAGAAACAGTGATAGCAGGCACTCTGCCTTGGGTATGACTTTAAAATTTCATCTCAAACATGATGTTTGGGAGCAGTACCTTTCATTGAGATGATCAAAGCTGCCTTCTGAAGTTGTAATTTGGGACTTCCCTGGCGGTCCAGTGGTTAGGACTCCACGCTTCCACTGCAGGGGGCACGGGTTCCATCCCTGGTCGGGGAACTAAGAGCCTGCATGCCGCATGGTGCGGTTAAAAAAAAAAGGAAAAAGCAATAATAAAGTCGTAATTTGCTAAGAGTTTTATTAATAACTAGGATTTTTTTTCCCCCAAATTTCTTTTCTGTGTCTACAGATAGGATGTGGTTTTTCTCCTTTAGTCTGCATGTGGTGAAATGTTTTAGCGTTCAGTCCTCCTTTCATTCTTAAGGAGCATCTGACTTACTCGTGTGGATTTTTATACATTCGCTGTGTTTGATTTGCTCATATTTTGTTTAGGATTTTTGCCTGTAAACTTGTGTGCGTTTGTGTGGTTCTCCTAGACCCAAAAAAAGGGTTGAAGAGCATTCCTTATTTCTGGAACAATTATATATGTCTTGCTAAAGGCAGGCTATTAATACGACTGAGAAGAAATCTGACTGGGCTTTTTAGCTGCCGAAGAGAAAGTCTCTATCAAAGTGAAACAGTTGCTCAAAGAAAAAAAACACAGCTATCCCTGAAACAAAGTTCCACCTCAATCCCTCAGGAGTCCTCATAGGGTGAATGCGGTATCGTTAGAGGTCCTGAGGTGAGAACCTGCTTATGTGACCGCCTACCGGCCTGGCTCGGCGTGGGCCACGCCTACGTGCGAGAGCTCGGGTCGTGGAGGGCGGTCCCATGGGAGGAGTGGGAGGTGGAGGCCAGGGACGCAGCTCTCCGGGGTCTGGAGCAGGGTCCCAGCCTGAGCCTCCCGAGCGCATCTGCAGAGCTGAGGCCAGAATCCTTGTGGCCCCAGGCCCCATAACTGTCATCACAGCCTCAAGGGGCCCGGGATCCGCAGACGTTAACTGCTGCTACTCTGTGAAATTAATAGACTGGCTCAGGCATTCCAGAAATATTTCTCTCAACCAGACTCCTGATACATAGGCCTGGCAGTGAGTCTTAGAGTTAATCTCTCTAAAAAACTATATTAAATGGCATAAACCAGTGCTATTTCTCAAGTATCAGTGTACTGCAATCTTAATACAGCAGAGTGTGTATAGAGGTCAGATTTCAGACTTTGGGCAAGGCCTTGATATTTTCAGTAGAAATGCCACTGTGTTAACATTCATTCTCTGATTTGAGCTACTTATTACGGGGTTTTAAATATTGACTTGTTCAGCTCTAATCTGAGATACGACTCACTACGTGTGCTCTTTGGATAGGGCAACCCTGGACATCTTTGACTACATCTACATAGATGCCTTTGGGAAAGGCAAGCAGCTGACAGTGAAAGAATGTGAATACCTGATCGGCCAGCATGTGACTGCAGCGCTGTATGGGGTGGTGAACGTAAAGAAGGTGTTACAGCGAATGGTGGGAAACCTTTTAAGCCTGGGAAAGCGGTAAGGTTTTCTTGGTTTTCCCGTACTTCCGCGGGCGTGTGCGTCTTTGGAGGTGCAAATTACCTTACAGAGAATTTTATTTAATGAGCCTACCTGTGATACAGAGAAGCAGCGGATGCTTTGTGGCACAGTTGGGACAGCTGCAGCTATCTACCCACCATGGGAAAAAACTGGTTCCCTTGATGTAATGCTATCCAGACTTAGGATGTGCTGAGTGACTTTTCTTTGAGATCTTTGCAGTGGACTTGGGCGAGTTCTCTTTTATAAATGCTGAAAGCATTCTCCAGTAACAAGAATATTTTAGACTGGCAACAATTATTTTTCACCTCCTAGTGCTTTGCTGTCTTGGAATTTATACCTTTCTGTCACTTAGGTAAGAGGACAAACAAAAGTATGAAACAGTCTTGCTTCTGAGTCCAAGGAAAATTGTCTTACAGGGAAAATAGAAATTTATAGATTGGAGTATTAGTTTTCTGCCTAATGGCAGAATTTCTTTTTAAATAAACTTTATTTTTTTAAGAACAGTTTTAGGTTCACAGCAAAACTGAGCAGCAAGTACAGAGAGTTCCCGTTTACCCCCTGCCTCTGGACACACACGGCCTCCCTCATTTCAACAACCCCCCTCCCGGGAGCAGGGTGTTTGTTACAGTTGATGAACCTACCTTGGCACGTCATTATCACTCCAAGTCCATAGTTTACATTGGGTTTGCTGTTGATGGTGTACATTCTGTGGATTTTGACAAGCAGGTAATGACGTGTACCCACCGCTGTAGTGTCATCTAGAAGAGTTTCACTGACCTAATAGTCCTCCACCTATTCAGAGTCCATTTTTAATTTATGTACAGTGTTATCAAGGTGACTCTGTAAGGAAAACGGTTACGATTTTAACTTAGTGGAGTACGAAATTTCTATTTCTTGTGTATCTTTTTTTGTTAAGAGTGTTGTAACTTTGCTGAAGAGAGGAAGTATCAGAATCAGAGAACGTGTGGGATTTGTGTCCATTACTTTTAAGATCTGGGCCTTGAAAAAGAGGGTCTTAGCTCAGAAGCAAACAGGATAAAACACAGATTTCTTTCCCCACAGGGAAGGCATCGACCAGTCGTACCAGCTCCTGAGGGACTCCCTGGATCTGTACCTGGCGATGTACCCGGACCAGGTGCAGCTCCTCCTTCTCCAAGCCAGGCTCTACTTCCACCTGGGCATCTGGCCAGAGAAGGTAATTATTTTACTTTGATGCTTTGCACCTGCCTTAGAGAGGGAACTCCTAGCTGAGAGGCAGCGCTTACAAGTTTATCCTTGTATTAACCTGGAGGATAAACACAGATTTATTCACAGTCTCCTGGTGTTGACCCATTGATTTAACTTTTTGTCTCCTTTTATTCTACTAAAAATTAGTTATCCTGCCAGGAATTGCCCATTCTCTCTGTGATCAGTGCCTTAAACTCCCAGAACCACAAGGCCTCGGCCCTACCTCTCACCCACTGGTGCCCCAAAGATGTATTTTCCCAAAGCCACCCTTCTCAAGGGGAAGCAGAAGTTTCCATATTCATCCTCCAGCTGTGCTGTTAGCAACTAAATTGACCACATGTAAATAGCCCTGCATGGCGTAGGAAAGTGAGATCTTAGATGTGTTCAGGTCCAGCTGCTGGATGCTTTTAGGACTGCTCATGCCTTTGGAAACTGTTGGGTTTTACTGTTCCACTTGGCTCTCTCAGGTTTGTGACGCCCCCTTTGGCCAGCAGGAAGCCCTGTCAGAGGCCACCATGTTTGGGGTCGGCACCACTGCTCAGGAGCTGCGGGTGCAGCACATGTATGCTTCCAGCCATGCAGCACAGTGCAGGAGCAGCTGCTCGTCCCCATCATGCCCTTGCTTGGCCATGGGAATATGTTAATAGTCCACTTTGTTTAGACAGCCGGGTCATAGACTTGAATTCTAAGCTCTCACAGGAACATCACCATAAAATCATCAGCCCTGTCACTAGAGAGTGGTAAAATCTTCCTTGAGAAAGTAAATAACCTCAGCGACTCACCGTTGCTTAGATTTACATTGCCTCACTTATTCACAGTGTCAAAGATCTACCGTAGTTCTAGGAAGGGATGCGTCAGTAGGAAAATCCCTGAGCCCCTGTCTTCAGATGTCATCTGCAGCCCAGGCAGTGGCTGTCCTCCCAGGACACCCATGTGATGCGATAGAAGAGTTACTGGAACACGAGGCTCTCTACCAAGGTCACCACCTGCTTCCCACGACCTTGTCCAGAATTGAATAGTTTACTTTTATTTTTTACTTGATTTATTTTTGATACCAGGATATACATAACTAATTCCTTTCACTTTTTACTGTACATTAGTTCAGGACTTTCATGATAATTTGTAAAATGCATGGTTCCGCATAAGTAGATTCTGTACTTAAATTACACATCAGCCTTAGAAGGAGTAGGGTTGACATCGCCTTTGGGAGGAACGTCTGTAGAAGCCCTGGCATCCTTCCCTTTGATGACAGCCTCAGTTTAGGGCTCCTGTGCTACCTCTGGGGGAATTTCCTTGGTATCCTCCTCAGATGGTCAGGATTGCCTTCCTTCCAAGCAGATGTCACTGGAACAAGTTCCAGAATTGTCACACGCAGAACATTTTTCCCCATGATGACCATTCATGGGCTGCTGGGGTCAGGCACCTAGACGCTCCCCACATCTAAGCTCAGGAAGGGAAAGTGGCTCCTTCCCCACGTGTGGCAACTGTCTCGCCTCCATGAACTGTGCTGTAACTGCAGGAAGGACCCCATGACAGTGGAGGAGAGCTGGGGCCCAAAGCGAGGAAGGCTCCAGGGGATGCGGAAGCAGTTAGAAAAGGGTCCTTTCCGGAGAAAGGGTTTGAGGTGGCCCTAGAAGGCCGGGGAACGATTTCAGAGCACAGGGAAGTAGGTTCCTCCAGTGGTGGGGACGGCTGGGAGAGCTCAGTGCTGCACACCTCCAGTACCTTCTGCCAGCCCTTTGGGGTGGCTACTTTTGTTTTGTTTTTTGCCCTTTTACAAACAATGAAACCGAGGCACCGAGAAAGGTTAAGTAGTTTGCCAAGGTCTCCCGCGCAGAAGTTGATGGCATCAGGCGTTCAGATTCACAGCCCACCCACATGCTTCACCCCTGTGGACCAGGGCCAAGGCGAGATTGTTTCTGAAGAAGCCAACAGAAGGGCATTTTCTACTCCTGCTGCTAAACCTACATCCTTGTTCCGATCCGTAGTTATCCCTTCCCTCCATTTTCCACATTCAGTGGAAAAGGTGTCCCTCAGTCTTCCAAGGCAAAACTCCGTGTGCTCTGGATCCAACCTGCTGCCTGTCCTTGGACTACTAAGTTTTCCTTTATTTCTTCTTCTGTATCTGCAGCTCCCTATTTCTACTTCTACTGTCAGCATTAAACATACTCAGGTCTCCCTCATCTTTGAAAAAAGAGAAGGAGAAGCCTCCGACGACAGCCCCCGGCTTTGCCCACGGCTCCACCTTACCTCTCTCTCCCAGCCTGGCCAGGGTCCTTGTGATGGCCTCCCCCTCGCCTCCCCCGCACTGCGCAGAGCATGGGGCTCCATTCCCAGCCCTCCCCCACGTGAACTGGAAGCCCACGGCGCCTTCTTGCTAAACCTTTCTCTTTGTTGCCAAATCCAGTGGACACTTGTCTTTCCTTATCTTTCTTGATCACTTGGAGGTCATCCCCCCACTCAAAACACTGTTCCTTTGATTCTGGTCCCCTCTTCCCAGGCTCTCGCTAGTTGCTGTCCTTTGTCTCTCCCTTTAAGGCTCTACACTGTGGGGTAGTTTCTAGACTTCTTTCTACTGTGCACAGTTCCCCTCAGTGATCTCACCAGCTCTCCTTACCTCAGTTACCATCTATAGGTCAGCGGCTCCCGAATCTCTGATCTCCTGCCTCTGAAACCCCTCCCTGCCCCTGTGCACCATGACGGCCCTGAGCTCGCCCTTCCACAAAGCTTGTGCGGAGTGTCTCGCAGCTGCTTAACCATCCTTCCGCACGAGACCGTGCTCTTTAAGGTCAGGGACCATGTCTTGTTCTTTACTGTAGCTATTCCCCTTGCTCTCAACACAATTCCTGCCACCCAGTAGGTACAACATTTTATTTGAATGAATGATTAAGAAATGACAGAAATTCCTTAGCTGTGAACAAGGAAGGAGGCTCGAAGAGAATATCCCAATTTTCCAATAAGGGAGGCCACTTTAGAAGTTGAAGCGTGTGGGGAACTGACCTGTTTCGGGGTAGGAGACAGTGTTCCATCTGGGATATGCTGAGTTTGATTGGCATGACCTGGAGCCATGGAGTACCGCGCTTGGTGGGCGCTCTTGGCATCAGCATCTAGTAGCTGAAGTCCCAAAAGTAGAAGAGCCCACAGAAGTGGACGTCCAGAGGTTGGAGCCAAGAGCTTCAGAGAGATGTCGGGGGAAACCTGCAGTTAAGAGGACAGAGCAGGGTCCGCAGACTCTGGCCCCTGGGCCCAGAGCCGCCTGGCTTTGTGAATACGTTTTGTCAGCACACGGCTGTGTCCATTTGTCTGCGGACTGTCTCTGGCTGCTTTTCAGCCACAGCGGCAGAGGGGAGTAGTTGAGTCAGAGACCGTCCGGCCCACAAAGCCTAAAATATTTACTTTCGGGCCCTTTACAGAGCAAGTTGCCAGTCATGTGCAGTAGTCGCCCCTGTTCCAAGATCTCTACTCTGAAGGTTGTGGGCTCTTGGGATTCTAGGCCTAGGCATTTAGCTGTAGACGTCATGGTGCCCCACTGTCAGCACGGCTTTTGGAAACACACTGGGCACATCTCATGGTGTCTTCTCCGTTTCTGCCCTCTCCCTTCACCCTATCATCCACACACCAAGGGAAAGACGGGAGTAATCATCCCTGAACCTTATCTCCTCCTCTGATACTCTGAGTTCAAGACTTCCTTTATGCTTTGAAGATTCCGCGTTATGTTTCTTTCACTTATCTGGTGGGAAGGGGCTGCCAGGAACAAAGGGGAAGCTGTGTCTATAGAAAAGTTGTCAGCAGTAACTAGTTGGAACTGCAGAGGGGAACACAAGAAGCTTACTGTGAAATCAGATGCTTTTAGCTACAAGGGACAACTGTTGTTAGTGTCCCCTACATTACAAGGCCACTGTGGGGGGTGGCAAGTGGATGGGATTGGCTCCTGGCTGGTACTGGTTGAAGCTGGGTCTGCTACTTGGTGTTACACCACTCTGTCCATTTTTTATGTGTTTGAAAATTTTCCTAACAGTCAATTAAAATACTCCTCTTCCTGCTTTGATGTGAAGGTGACTGAGACCTGGGCTTGCGAGTCAGCCCTGGGTCCACATCCTCACTGCACGTCTTCATAACCCCATGACCTCAGGCAAGTTGCTTAACTAGTGTGGAGGGCTTTAATTGAATAAGGGATGTGGTTTTCAGTAAAATATTTTCTAGTCAGATTAAGTCTAAGAGGGAGGATGCTGATTTTTGGCTTACGGTAGGTTTAGGTAGGGAGGTACACGGTGCATGATAGTGGGGAAGTACCCTAAAAGCCTAGAAAACGTGAGGATATTTGAGGGGTAAATAAAGTTTAAGTCTTGTGCGTTAAGGTTAATTGCAAGTGCTAGTACAAAGCCCAGGATGGTCACTGTAAAGGCAGTTAATTTTAGGTATGGGGACGTGGTTATTAGGGGGACCATTGTTGGGGGGATGTTGTTGGAGATAATAAATCCAGCAAAAACACAATTAGTAGGAAGTTTGATGGAGTTAATTAGGAGTGGGCTGTTTTCATTGATCGAGGTTAAGGGAGAGAAGTGAGGGGGTCCTAGCTGTGCGCAGAAGGGGATGCGAGCACTTGGGACGGCTGGGAGGGAGGTGGCGACTGGAGTTATTAGCAGGGCTCAGGCAGTGGTGTAAGATGTGTTAGCAGCTTCAGTGATCAGGCCTTTAGGAGCCAGTGAGGAAAGGCATTCCTGTCAGTGCTAAACTTCCAATAATAAGGGCTGTTGTGGTGAAAGGTATAGCTTTGACTAGGCCTCCTATTTTTCGAATATCTTGTTCGTTGTTCAGGCTGTGAATAATAGATCCGGAGCATATGAATAGTATGGCCTTAAAAAAGCATGTGTGAACATGTGCAAGAATGCTATGTAGGGTCGGTTGATGCCAATTGTTACCATTATTAGGCCTAATTGTCTGGAAGTGGAGAAGGCGACAATTTCTTTAATGTCGTTTTGGGCGAGGGCACATATTGCTGTGAATAGGGTGGTAAGGGCTCCTAAGCATAGCGCTACTGTTTGAATAAGTTGATTGTTTTCTGTTAAAGGGTAAAATCGAATAAGCAAGAAGATACCTGCCGCGACTACTGTGCTTGAGTGGAGTAAGGCTGAGACAGGAGCAGGGCCTTCTATTGCTGAGGGGGGTCAGGGTGAAGTCCAGGATGAGCAGATTTTCCGGCTGCAGCTAGTACGAGTCTTTCAAGGGGGAGATTTGAGTGATTTAAGTCGAGGATAAAAATTTGTTGCAGGTCTCATGTGTTTAGGTTGAATAGGAATCATGCTGTTGATGTAAATCCAATGTCCTGATGCGGTTACATAGGTTGGCCTGGAGAGCGGCTCTGTTTGCGTCTGATTCCTCTTGAAATTGGCAGTGATTGGACTGCTGACCTTCAAGTTGGGAGGATTAAATGAAGTAAAAAATGTGACAGGCTTGGCACAGTGACCAGCAGAGAATAAGTATTCAGCAAGTATTGAGATCCTGCAAATCTCATTCTGGAAGACAAGATTGGCTTTTAAAATAATATGTTACATTGCATAAAGCTGTAGTTTTCACGACACTTTTATAGGCTCACAATGTATCAGGAAGTAGGGCAGTGACTAATCATTATTTGATACGTGAATAAACTAATTCAAGGGTAAAAACAGCAAGTTGACTGATCCGGGGCTGGAGTCCGGCTGCCCTGTCTGCTCAGCATCCGTAAGTAGGAGGAGACCCGTGTCATAGGCCCTCGGATGAGCTGTGAGCGAGCAGGGCTTGCTAATTGTTCATGTGTGTTAGCCTTCCTCGAGCTTGTGTTTTTCCGTAGAGGCACTGGGTGCAGTAGAAAGAGCAGAGCCTTGGGGTCAGGCAGTGCTTCTCTGCCAGCTAGTCACATTAGTTGCGGGGAGACGGGGTTTCCCCCTGTCCACCTGAACGCTGAATTCCACTGTGAGTTAAAGTCACTGAAGCGACCAGTAGGATTTCAGAACCCTGCCCCGCACATCTTCATTCTTCACAGATAGCATCATAAATGAACTGTGCTGATTTGCGTCTATCCCTCCAGTGCCCTCCCTGTGACCCCTTCCCCTCTCCTGCAGCACCGAGGCCGGTCTGTCACTCAGCCTCTTGACCTCGCTTGAAGCAGTTTCACATTTCTCTTTCCTCTCAATTCATGAGTGGCAGGTTGAAAATGTTTCCTGTCCGTATGTAAGAAATTGAGTCCCCCCACTCACCAAGAATGTTGGAAGCTGTTAGAGTTCACCTAGTCCGACAGGCCCTCACGTCCCCATCCTGTGCGGACCCCGGTCCCCGTGTTTCCAAAGAGTTCCTCCCACTCACTCTGGCTCCATTTGGATGCCGGGGCCAGTCCCCAGCACGTGAAGTGACCCTGGGCGTACAGAGCGCCGACAGGGTGAGAGCCTGTGGAGTAACGGGCCGTCAGCCCACCTCGCCTCGCTGCCCTTCCTCAGGTTACATAGGTCTAAATCCCTTGCCAGGAAAAAGAAAAGGCCTAAATGAAAATATTATCTCCTAGTCTTTCTGTCTTGTCTTGAAGGTGCTTGACATCCTCCAGCACATCCAAACCCTAGACCCCGGGCAGCACGGGGCGGTGGGCTATCTGGTGCAGCACACGCTGGAGCACATTGAGCGGAAGAAGGAGGAGGTGGGCGTGGAGGTGAAACTCCGCTCCCACGAGAAGCACAGAGACGTCTGCTATGCCATTGGGCTCATTATGAAGCATAAGAGGTGAGTGCCCCGGCGCCCGCCCCCGGCGCAGCTGCAGAGGACACAGCGCCGTGAGCCCCGCTTCTCGGAGCAGCGGGGGTGCACCTGGAGGGGACCTGACCCGATGCAGCAGCGACCGAGGCCCATCGCAGCGAGGACCGAAGGCCGAACCATATCTTTAACCTTTTTGTTTTTTAAGAAGCAACTTGCTTTCCTAACGGGGAGCTCTTCTACTGTGTGTAGTGACCCTTCTCCGTGGGGGATGGAAGCCCTGTCAGCCTCGTTCTTCCTCTCCTCTCTTCGTCGTCCTCACTCTCTCCAGTGGTCTCGCTCTCCTTGGATCTGAGGGTGGTAGGGGCTTGCTGGGTCCTGGGGTTTGGACACGGCCGATTGATGAGGCAAAATTAAACTGCCTCCAGAGCAGCTGTAGCTACCTATTTACATCCCACCAGCAGGCCAGGACCTGAGAGGTTTGATTCTCGCCAACTTGTGTTAGTGCCAGACCTTTAAAAATGCACTTATGTGGTAAATGGCATTTCATTGTGGTTTTAATTCGCATTTCCCTGGTTACCACCCAGATTGAGGTTCTTTCCCTGCATTTACTAGCCATTCAGGTTCCTCTGATTAAGTGCCTCTTCAGGTATTTTGCTTTTCATTTGAGTTGTTAGTCTTACTGATTTGCAGTTTCTTTATTCTGTGTATTAGTCTCTATATGCAGATAAGTTGCAAATATCTTTTCTCAGTTTTTGGCTAGTGTTTTCCATTCTTTTATTACATTCTTTTTTTTTTAACTTTGTTGTGGAAATTTCAAGCATATGTAAGAGTAGAGAGAGGAGTATTACGAACCAGGTGATGTTCCCATGTCCAGCTTCAACAGTTATCATCCAGTTTGTTTCACCCCCTCCCCCTCCTCCCTGGAGCAAATACCAGAGGTCCTTTTCCTCTGTAGCTATTTCGGTAGGTAACACTGAACGGTAAGGGCTCACTTTTTAAAAAAAGACACCTTTACCATTCTGTTGTCATATCTAAGAAAATCATCAGTTCGTTAACCTCATCAAGTATCTGGTGAGAGTTTGTGTTTCCTCAATTGTCCTACCATGGATGGATGGATGGTTGGATGGATGGATGGATGGATAGATAGATAATCAGAGGGGTTTATAAAGAGAGGCAGGAGTAAAATTGATTTAGCATGGAGTAAAAGCAGGTGTATCTCTAAGAATGTAAGTTTCAGAGAAGCCAAGCCATTGTCTCTATATTTCATAGCTGCCATGACAGGGCCCCAGGGAGCTGATCTGCCACTGCTCTTATGTTAATTAGGTATGGCTATAACTGTGTCATCTATGGCTGGGACCCCACCTGCATGATGGGACATGAGTGGATTCGAAACATGAACGTCCACAGCCTGCCTCACGGCCATCATCAGCCTTTCTATAATGTTCTGGTGGAGGACGGGTCCTGTAGATATGCCGCCCAAGGTAAGTAGCTGGTACTGTCTGTACTTGAAGCACACATTTGAGCGCTCAGATTCTGCAGGCACAGGCTGTCAGTCTGTTCAGAGTTGACAGGTGTCCCATGGCTGTTAACCTCATCAGAGCTGGTACTCAGCTAAACGTGGGTGGGTATGCATTGGTGCGGCCATACCACGAGTTACCCAGTCACCACCCCAGGGTCTCCCCCTCAGTCACCACCACAGCCAGGACCCTGTTCCAGGCTGTTGCCGACCTCTGTTTTGATTGGTCATTGCCTCTGCCAGTCAAAGTCCTGCTTCCCAGGCACTGCCATTGGCCTCCTGCAGGCAAGGAGGGTCAGCTTGTGCCCTGCTCATACTGCCTGTCTGAACTGGAGGGCACCGATTGGCACTGTTGGGGGAGCCACCCGAGCACTGAGACTGGCAGCCAGTTAGCTGTGCTCCCCCCAGAGACGCCCCCAGTGGCCACTGTGGGAACTGCAGTTCACAGCACTGGCTCTGAGGGCACCTGGGAGAGGCAACCAACAGGTAGGTGCTTGGTAGGTGTTTGGGGTCACTGCCAGCCCTGACAGGTGCTCGCCCAGGGCTCTCCTCTTCTTTGTCCCTCCATTTAGTGAGATGAATTTATCGCATGCCTGCCTGTCAAGGCATTCACAGTGTTCATTTTATTAATAAAAATGCTAACATAGTGCTGCTCTGTGACAGCAGCCTTCTAATGTACATTAGCTCCGTTTGAGAACTGTAGTTACCATCATCATCATCATCATCGTGCGCATTTGATACCCAGGGAAACTGAAGCACATAGAGATGTTTAAATTTTAACTTACAGAGTATGCGGCCAGGCAGCTTGGCAAAGAGCCTTCCCCATTACCACCATGCTGCACCTTTTTGCGTGTCACCTAAAGCATCATGTTTGACCTAAGTTGATATTGTGTTCTGGTAAATCCAGTAATAGAAGTGTTGGATGCATAAACATCTCAGAAGTACCGAAAAGACTAGAAAAAGTTTCATGTTAATTATTGTTAATTCATTAGAAGCTGGGAGAGGATCGTATACAAGAGAAATTCCCTTTATTGAGACCACAGCTCACCTAACCTCCGTCAGTACAAAGGGAGTTATCAAAGGGGGCGATGTGCACCCCCGTCAGATGAAGGCACTGACAGGGATTTTATTTAACTTAAAAAGCTTTGTCAGATAAAAAAAAAAATTATACTACAGATTTTAAAAATCAAGCTATTTGGAAATTGCTGAGTGATTCTCGGACTGTTTGCACCCGCCACTGATCACTCAGTGAACATTTACATTTCCCACTGCGCGTCACGGGGCAAGTCACGAGCACAGAGGAAATTGTCTTGTTGTCAACACTGGGGTCCGTGTCTACACCTTCACCTTGTACACTCATTGCCCGTTACGTGGAGTTGATATCAAGACTTTGAGTATCTGATGTTTGGGTTTCTAGAAACATTTATATTAACTTTAAAATGGGCTTCTTAGGGTAGGTGAAGCTGGGTATTTGGTTTTAAGGTGTTCTGAACTTGTCCAGTGTCTGCGTAGAAGATTCAGGAATTCATCCTAATCTTACCTTAGGTCAACATGAGCTGTAAGGTTTACAGTCAGAATACTGTAATGACTTTGTTAAAAAAAAAAAAAAAAAGAAAAATCTGCTTGTCAGTTTCACACTCTAAAACTGATTTGAAAGAATATCGCAGATAACATGACCTAAATACTTAATCATACATCTTCTAAGAATAAGGACATTTTTCTGTATTACCACAGGTACAACATTACACCCAACAAATAAAAATGATTTCATAATATCTAACATTCAATCAATATTCAAATTTCTCAGTTCTCACAAGAATAACTTTATAGGTTCGTGTTTATTCATTTTTAAATCATGATCCAGACAAGATTCAGGCACTGTGTTTAGTTATTATGTCTCTGTAGTCTCTTTCAGTAAAGAACCGTTCCTCATTTCTCATCTTTTTTTCCCTTTTTCACAAGACTTTGACTTTTTGAAGAGTCCGGGCTGCTTGTCCTGTAAATTGTCTAACATTCTGCATTTGTCTCACTGTTTCTTTGTCTGTGTATTGTCTGTAAACTGGAAGTTAGGCCCGGGTTTGGTTAGAGCAGGTTGCTGGTTTTGGCTGGCGTGCTTACTCTCAGGTGCTGTGTGCGTCACGTTGCATCTCGTCCAGAGACCGTGGGGTTCCGTGTCCCACTGTTAGTGAGGCAGAGTGTGGTCATTGGCTAAGATGGTGACTTGCTATAAGGGACAGTTTTCCCTCTGAAGTTAACAGGAAATCCATGGGGTCAAACTGGGGCATCCTGGGTATACCCTGTTCCCCAATAACCTTTATCCTTATGTTTGTTTTAGCACCTATTGGCTCTTCTTGCCTAAATCATGATGTGAGAATTGCAAAATGGTGGTTTTCTACTGCGGGTATTCCCTCGAGTTCTGCAAACAAGAGCTTTGCCCTCCTTCCCCCCTTCCTCCCCCTCTTCCTCTCTCTTTTCTCCTCCCCCACCCTCGCCTCTCTCTCCTCTCCTCCTCTCTCCCTCGCTCTCTCCCCCTCTCTCCTTCCCCTCTCCTCCCATAGATTCCTGGATTTTTTATTTAGTCAATGTGTTATAATCATTTGGAACAATTTTATTCTCAAATTAGCCCACATTTAGCCAGTGAGCGACCTTGAGAGGGTAAATTTTAAAAGCACTAATTTAAATATGTTTTTGAACATTCCTGGGTTAACATATTTGCATTAAGTTATTTTGCTTTTAAACTTTCGTGATCTAAATTTTCAGCCTCTGGCTCCAGTGATCCTAGTAATCTGGGCAGAGCCCATTGATGAATGCTTTTCTGTTTTTTCGCTCTCCACAGAGAGTTGAAGAGTGAATTATAAACCACATACCTGCATGCCGTCCTCAAATACTTTTAGTCTGCACGATTCAGTTTTCCCTCAATATGTGAACGGGCTATACAGCCTCTTGCATGTTTGTAATTTTTGTTCCCACTAGGGGGCGTGCTTTAGTATTAATATTTTCTTGGTACCAGAAACTCCTGTCTCAACTTCCCTGCGTACTTCTTAGTACTGAAGAAAACGACTGTCACAGATGCTCTGAATTTAAGCCAGCTGCCCATATTGCAAGGTCAGGAATTCAGCTGTGGTGTGAAAACCTGGCTTTTACATGTCTTCCGTGTATGATGGTAAAGCACCTGGTTGAACACTTGGGCCGTGGCGTGCCCTCACCCAGCGTCAGTTTCCTTTTCCATAATTGGTCTTCCACTTCCAAACTAAGTTTCCACCATCCCCCCCCTCCGCCCCAGCACGCGCACACACAGTCTGTGGCGGTCTGCACGTGCTGGCAAGGGTGTGAGGACTCCCCGCGTCAGGGTTGCAGTGTAAATTTTCAGCCGTCTCAGAGGGCAGTTTGCCTCCCTCTTAAATTGTCAAAGTCTCAAGTGCTCTTTCTCCTCAGACCTGGTTCCTCCTCTCCCCTCGGTTCCTTCACTGGAGACGCACTGACACAGGGGGCCTGTGGTCCCTTCGTTATGACAGCAAAGCAGTGTCATTCATGGGACTTGTAAGTGGGGGTATATGCAAACTTCGGGAAGCTGAGCTGCAACCTAATAAACCAGTTGCAGGTAAATGCTTACGGTATGTTTGATAGGAATAAGCACACGTAAGGCAGCACAGGATTCTCTTTGAGTGCATATAATTATATTTAGCTACATGTGTGTATGTTCATAAAAGAAGGACTAGAAAAACTCACAGTCATAGTGGCTTCCTCTGGGGAGGGGCCGATAGGCGCCCCCAGAGGACTCATGGGTACTGTTTCCAGACTTTTACAGGAATGTATTCGTGTGTTTTGGGGTAGCTGAAATTTTTAAATAAAATAAGCAGACACATTTCTCTGAAAATTTTAGGGGAATCAAATTCTTCCCAAGATTTTTCCAGGACTTTTAAGTAGTCCCTGTTTAATATTTTGCTCTTTATTAAGTTTTGTATCACTTAGATTTCTTATTCCTCTTCAAAATTTTTTTAAACTTATTTAGTGGATTGGGAATTATTTTCCCCTCTTAATACTTAGTTGTCAACTTCAGTGTTTTATTTTTTCCTAAAAAAGTTTCCTTTATGAGTACATTTTTCCTGTTTTGCTGGGAGTCCAGGTAGATGAACACTGAATTCAGTCCATGTTCCTGGTTAACAGCCAAGAGCGGGGCTGTGAGCTCCCTCGTGGACTGTCAACTACCCCTTTCCTGGCTTCCCCAACCTTCTCTCCGTACTCTTCATGCCTCTTTGTTTGGGGTCCACGTTCAGAATTCTCCGCAGCAGCTGCCCAGTCGTGCTGTCCTTACAGACACGTGATCAGGACCTGACTGTGACCTTTCTGCCCTCCTACCAACACTCAGATGCCAAGCATTAGCTGACACCAAGCTGCTGCTTAAGGATACGTAGAGAGAAAAGAGAGGGAGAGAAGTGATGCTGAAACATGTGTCTGGCTTTCTTCAGAGCAGGCTCTGGGCACATTTTGGTTCAGACAGCCGTGTGTTGGGGGGTGTCCTGTGCATTGATTTAGAGGCACCCTGGCCCCTGCCCACACAATGCCGGCAGCAGCCCCCAATCATGACAACCAGAAATGTCTTCAGACGTTGCCGAGCATCCTGTCAGAAGCAGAATGGCCCCCGGATGAGGGCCAAACGGACTTTTATCTCTCGGGGGTAATCCCAGGTTCTTTGCCCTCCGTCAAACATCTCTGGGGCAAGAACAGCCGACAGGGGAAGGCAGTTGGCCGGGTTCAGGCCCCAGGCCGTGGTTGCATCCCCCGTGCCCCCCCAAGGCAGGTATGCCCGTGACTCATCGCTCACTGGGGGAGGGGGCAAGACGGCGGATTTTCTCAGCCAGTGGCATTTTAAAGCATCCAACTTTTTGGTTTTTTTGTTTTTCAACATTTGTTGAAAATAAATGTAAGGAAGGAAGTAAAACCATCCCCAGAGCTCTGGTGGTAACAGTAGGGAGAGGTCAGAGCTCATAGAGCACCGTCCCCACAGCCTGCCTTCTGAGGCAGCCGTGGCCCGCCCCTCTGGTCTATCCCAGCCCCTCCTCCCTGACCTCTGCTGGCGGGACAGTGCACGGGGACGCTTCTCTTCAGCTGCTTCCCTAGCCCTGGAACTGGGCCGTCTGGGTTTGAGCCCCGGCTGAATCCTTGGGCAGGGTTCTCACTCCTGCTGCTGTCAGCTCGGCCGCAAGAGGGCGTGTGACCAGAGCTCTTCGTGGAGCCTTGTGAGCTGGAGGCTGTGCACGTCCCGCGGTGCCTGGCGCGCTGTACGTGCCCAGCTTAAAGGAGTTCACGTAAGATGTGTAGCTGTATGTGCATGTCACGTAGCAACGCAGGTATGTGGCCTTCCTGGCTTTTTATAAGTGATAATGTGTTTTTCCTCCCACTTCCCCCATAGCGTCTTGAAAACAGGTTGCTCGTTTTCCTGGCTGTCTAGGATTTTGCTGAATTAATGTGCCGTCATTTATTTACACAGTGACCTGCAGTTGGACATTTAGATTGTTGCTACATTTTTTGCTCTCCTAAGCGATGCTGAGGTAATGTCTGAACGTTCATCTTTGCTCGTGATTGGTATGTGATGTCCATAAAGGTGTTGTTTTCTCAAACTGATACATCCGCAATTGTAGTCTGAATAAACAGCCTAAAACAACTACAAGCACAAAAGTTCTTTAAATCCTCCCATCTTGTAAAAAAGTTACAGATTGGATTACAAAGTCTTTCCCCCTCTCTTGAAAGACAAACATCTGTTACAGGCAGGCTTCCGAAAGGCGCTTGTGTTTATCCTGTGTACTCTGGGTGGTGGGCACCGAAGGTCCTGAACATGCGTTTCAGGATGTTTAACGAGTGTTGAAGAGATAACCTGCTGCACCGTTGGTGTTAGTTAGCCCATCAGCTAGGCTCGCGCAGAGACTCCCTGAATTGATTTTGGCAGTAGGCGCTAAGTACGGTTCATACGGATCTGGGACGCAGTCAGAGCGGGGAGGCCTGCCTGGGCAGCTCCTTTCTGGTCCAGGACATGGAGGGTGGGGGTGGCCTTTCCTGACTGGGGGCCACACGCAATCTAGGACCAGGGCTCTATGGCCAGTGAGGAAGGGCCCACGAGACACTGTCCTTTCCTTGACACTGTCCCATGGAGGAGCCGTTTTTCAAATAGCCTGGGGAGGGAGAGGCCATCTGAGAGGATTTCAGGCTTTAAAATACCTCGCAGGTATTATCACCTCTTTTTTCTCATTCCGTTTTAAAGGAGTCTTATTTTCTATTGCTTTCTCTAGTGGCAAAACGGGGAACACGGAAGGGAGGTAGTGTGGTTTTCCTAAGAGATGATAGAGGTGCCACAGCCCATATCCCTGTAGGGTCTAGAGGTACGAGCCATTTTCCATTCCTCCTCTCGGACCCCAAGCCAGCCCTGTGAGCCGGGTCCTCGCCCTTGGAAACACTGAAGGGTGCTGGGGGTGGTGGGAGGGCGGTTCCCAGTAGCAGACTGGGAGGAGGAGGACGACAGGGAGAGACGTGCGAGCGGCTGCTCAGGCGGCTTCAGCAGCTTCACCGCTGGCAAGAACCGAGCAGGCTAGGCCACCCTCGGCCCACACGTGTGGCTTTGTGTTGGATCAGGTCAGAGAAGCCTGCTGAGCCCCTAGTGTGCAGACCCCGAGGGACTGCTGGAGTTTTGCTCAGAGAGAAGGAAAACACTTGTGTTCCTTGCGGAGCTGGAGGAGGACCCCGAGCTCCCTCCCTCCATCCTCCAGTGGCCTCGCCGTGCCGCCTTTTCCTGTTTCCTCCTCCGACTTCTATAAACGTCTGTCTTTTCTTCCCCCCCCCCCTCAAAAATGCACTCAGAACGGGTGATAGGAGGGTCTCTGGATAAAAGATGCTGCAGACATCAGCTTTAATGAGAATATCCGTGTGCCTCTCTGCCAACAGAGAACTTGGAGTACAACGTGGAGCCTCAGGAGATCTCACACCCTGACGTCGGACGCTATTTCTCCGAGTTCACGGGCACTCACTACATCCCGAACGCAGAGCTAGAAATCCGGTACCCAGAGGATCTGGAGTCTGTCTATGAAACGGTGCAGAATATTTACAGTGCAAAGAAAGAGAATGTGGAGTAAAGTCTAGGGGGACATTGTACCTTTGCTGCTGCTGCTATTTTCCAAGAGAACAGGATTCCGGACGGAGATGTCTCCACGGATCCCTCTGGATTCACACCACCGGGAAAGCCACTTAACAAGTAGTGCTGATTGCCTCCTACTAAGTTTAAATCACGTGTGCTCTCCTCCAGCTGCAAAGACAATGTTGCTCTCCGCCTACACTAGTGATTCATTGAAAGGCACTGTGTTCAGTGGCATGGCTTGTATGCTTGTCCTGTGGTGACAGTTCGTGACATGCTGTCTTCATGACGTCTCACAGTCGACACTCTTATAACCGTTCTTTTTCTTCACTTCCCATTGTGTCTGTCTACATCGTCTCAGAACGTTTCATTTGCTGGACAGATGGGGTTGTCCGTTTGCAGTCATTTCTCTCTGATTTCTCTGTGGAATATGTGCACTCCTCAGTCAGGATCATCTGTCTTTTTACCCTGAATTTAGTGCCGATCCGGAGCTGAAGCTCTAGGTGATCTTGGCAGCATCTTAGCTCTGGAGTCATTAACAAACTAATGGTAATCAGAAGCATTGGAATTTATTTTTTTCTAATTCTTGAAACAGATTTCAGGCATTTATCCTTTTCTTTATTTGAATTGAGAGAATGACACAGTTTTGCCTTCCGGATTCGTCTCTTGGATTTACGCTCATATCTCTACGAATTATTAGTTTTCTATTTTATTACATAAAATTCTTTGAGAAAATGCATAATTAATAATAGCCTTTGTGAATGGGGTTTTCCACATTCATCTGCTCTTCCTCCCTTTAAAATAAGTGGGGTTTTTTTTAAAATCTACTCCAGTAGTGTAAGTAGATCTTAAATCAGTGATGAGTTTTCTTTGTAGTAGGAAGTACAATCTGCTGTTAAAATGTCTGCTTTTAGAAACCGTACTCCGTGGTCTCCAAAGGCCTGAAAATGAGGTTTCACTTTTATAACCAGAAAAAAGAAGAGATAATGAAACTTAGAAATTAAAAAGGAAAGGGGAGTTTTCGTGCTCCCTGTCCTTCCTTAGAATCACTTCAGGACCTTTTTGAATGTGGCGGGGTAGAAATAAACGGAATATTTCCAATTTTAAGAGCGTGTGCCCTGTGGGAAAGGAGACGTGAGTGTGGCCCGTGTTCTCGAGTTACCGTTGCTGTGAAAGCACCAGGAGGAAGTCTGTGCTCAAGCCGCTGGGGAGTCCGGCTGCATAGCCAGGCTCTGCTGGCACCGGTCCTTTCCATGTTCGTGGTACCTGAGCGTGAAGGTACCGAGTCTTAACTCGGCTCCGGACTCCCACCGTTCTCAACCTGTCCCTTCTCCAGCGGGCTGACCTTGTAGTTAACCAGTAGCAGCTAACTTCTGGAGTTAGGACCTAGTTACTTTACTCTAAGTTTAAAAGATTCCAGTTGCTCTAGTGAATGAGACTTTCGGGGGCTGTGATCCAGCCACGCCTCGCTGCCTGTCTGACCATTTGCATGCAGTATTGTCACACCATGTTTGATGACTGCCTCTCGTTTACCCTTTGGAAACCCTGGGATGACCAAGGTTTGGGGAAGCCCCCTGAGACCACTTACTAGCAAGTGACAGCTATTGAGCAGTTATGGGAAAGAGATGGGGATTTGGCTAGCCAGCCCCCATCAGCTCCGGTCCAGGACCCGTGTTCCTCATCTGTCCAATCCAAAGTCGGATGATTTGGACTTGCATTTGAAATTGTGACCACTCACAACACCCGGCCCGTCTGAGGCTGGGGGAGTTTACACTACTCTCATTTAAAGGTGAAAATTAGATACTGTGGCATTAATATTAATGAGCTGCATTACTAAGGATCTGTGGCGCATGCTGAGAGTTACAATTGTTGGTTTTCTGGTTTGATTTCCTTTTTTCTTAGAGTAACATCGAAGCCAAGAAAGATGGTTTTACCTTTACTGACCCCCTGTAAATATGTATCTAGACTGTTTCTAAATGTGTTTCTTCATGAATGCTTCATTTGGCTCCAGGAAGCCTGTGTCACCTGTGTGAGTTGGTCTTTGGGCACTTTATATTTTTCTAAAAATGTGTTTTGGATCCTGTACTCTAATAAATCATAAGTTTCTTTTTAAAATTTTTCGAAACGTTATCTCCACTTTAAAAACCCCTGTTATAAAAGTAGAACTTTCACAATGTTGAAATATTAAATATTTGGATATAGTAACTTCTTTTCTCTTCACATGAATGCCAAGATTTTTTTGTACAATGATTAATAAATGGAACTTATCCAGAGAAACCACACAAATGGCCTGCCGGGTTTCGTTCCAGAACAGAAAGCCCAGCCGTGACAACAGCAGAATCTCTCTCAGTTCTCATTCTGATTGAAATATGCAAAAATTGGCTCTACTGAATTTCTCTTTACATCAGTGAGCGGACAGAGCACCTTTATATTATGATGTCCCTGCCAAACGTTAATTTTTCGAGCTGGCTAGTCATCTTGAGAGTGTCCGGTTGTAACGCAAAGATTGCAGCCTTTTGATTATGTCGAGTTACGTGTTGTAAAGTGAGAGTTGCAGTGAGAGTTGGTGTGTCGTTAATGCTGACCCGATAGCTGCACGCACGCGGCATTTTCCACAGCGTCCCGCTGAGCGCCGCTCCCCAGCGCTGTCACACGTGTGCTGTCACACACGACACGGAAAGGGATGGTCACAGCTGAGCCGTCACCAGTTTCGTGCACTGCGGTGTTTCTCAGAGCCTTTCACATGCTGTTGTACTTTGTGACTTTCCAGGAGGGGAGTGTAGTGGTGTCTTCCCAACTTCTAAGACCCTAGAACTTTCCTCCCCCAGCACACCTGCATGTGCACGGCATCCCCGAGGCCCAGGGTTTGCAGAGCTGCTTTGGGAAACACAGTCTCAGCGAGACGTCAGTTACGCCCAAACCTAGTCCACGTCACCAGCAGACCAGTCTTGCGAAGCGTCTCGTTTGAAAACATGATCCATCTAATCGGATTTTGAAAGGCTGGCTTCGTGGTGTCTCTGTCCGAGCCTCGTAATAGCTCTCCATCAGAAGTGCGTTTACATTGCAAAGTCATGTTATTTCAAAAACCAGCATCAATACTCTTGCTCAATCAGTTTTACATTTTCTAATATCCACTTAAAGTCTCGTTCTGCGTTTAAAACGTCTGAGTCTTTCTTAAGGTATTAAACCGAGTCACGCTTTCATGTCCTGGACTCTCATCCGCTACCACCAGGCCCCTTTGCTGTAAAGGGGGGGGACATGTCTTTCCCTTCGTTCACGTTCCAAGGGAGTGAAGTTGGATTGCCAGCAGGCTTTTCATGATAAGGCGTCTTGTGGCCATAATAATCAAGCTGTAGCTCTTCATGTTTTTTGTTTGATTTTTGGAGGGAAGGAGAGACTGTTCACCTAGAAGGAATGCAGAATTTGGCTCTGTGACAGTCTGGTTGTGGAGACATTAACAGCTGTACTGCAGGTATTACCTTGCACTGCGTGCTCACTTTAAGCCAGGCACCAGCCTCAACTGTTTATAATCCTCGCGGCAACCCTGCAAGACGCGGGCCGGGCGGTGAATGTGTTTGCAGGCCGTGTAAGGTCTCTGTCACGTATTCTTCTTCGGTTTGAAAAACGTAAAAAAACATTCTTAGCTAGAGGGCTGTGAAGAAACAGTCCACAGGCTGGATGGGGCCGGCTGGCCCGTGGGCTGCAGTCCGCTGACCCCTGCTGAGGTGTAGGCCCGCCTAGTTCCCTGAGCGGACTGCTCGCAGGTGGGGAGCCTGGCTGTGAACCCAGGGACCTGACCTCTGAGCCCCAGCTCCCCGCACCCAGACTGCCGACAACCTCAGCAACTACCTCGCAAGTGTCTTTACCCTTTGCCTGGCTGCAACCTTAACTTCTCACGTTTCAGTTCTGAAAATTTAGAGAGTCTTGGGAGAAAACAACATTCCTTTGGTGACTAAAACCTATGTGCAATTACAGAAGAAATGTATTACGGCCATTTAGCAATGATTGTATTAGGGTAATGTTAGTTCTGTAATAAATAGACCCGAAAATGTATGATGTCTTGAACACAGAAGAATTTTCTTGTTCACGTAACACAGGGCAGGGGAGTGGGCTGGCGGGCGGCCCTCATGCAGTCACCTGGAGACCCAGGCCCACCGGGTGTGGCTTCCCAGAGCACCGTGGGCCACCTGCTGTGCAGCAGGAGGGCGGGAGCGTGGAGGGACATGTCTGGAGGGCTCTGGGGCTGGGGGCAGCGCTCCCCACTTCCCCTCACCTTCCTCCAGGGAGGCCAGGGTGGAGGAGAGGGGGCAGTGTGCCTTTCTCCTGCAGGGCACGCTCCCTCCCAGGGAGCCGGCGTCTGAAGTCAGGCTGGCGGGGCTTCCAGGCACCAGGCTGTGGGCAGCTCAGTCCAGAAACGTCTTGCTGGCTCCTGCCACAGCACAACCACCAGCAGCGGGGGTCCCTGCAGGCCACGCTGCCACCGCAACCGGTTCTCCCCACAACAGATGGCCTTGGCGGGTGGGGGTGGGGCGCGGAGACCTCACAGGGGTGAGCCGCACCCGTAGGTACTTCTGCCTCAGTAGCCGGAACTGAAGTCACCGACTCGCGCCCTAACTCCAGAGGAGTTAGGCCTCTGGGCGGTGGCCTCCTGTGTGCCAGGTGGGGAAAGTGAAAGGTTTGGGGTCCCCGCCTTGTCTGTGCCTCTCACCCACTTCTGCCCAGCTGGGCCGTCCTCCCCATCAGTCCATAATCCCCCTCCCAGTTCCCACTCACTGGTGTGGCAGGGAAATGCAATGAAAACTCCCACTTGGAAAAAGAACGAGACACACAGTAGGCCCTGGGCGCTGGCTGATGAAATACTGCGGGGCAGGTGGGCGTCGTGAAGCCGCCTCCCTGTGGGGCATGGGGGAGGTTGAGTGTGCTCTGTGGGAGGGACTCCCTCGTCCACTGCTCCTCGCACCCCATCCGGCCCTCTAGGGCCCGTTCTGGTCGCCTCACAAGTGGGTGCTGCAGTGCACCCTCCCTGCAAGCTGTGTAGCTTTCACAGCCCCAATCCAAGACTTTGTTTCGTTTTTCAAGCTTCTGATCCCTCTGGCAACAATTCCCTCAAAAACTTAGCAGGCTGCTACCTGCACAGGTAATCATACCCAGAGTTCTTTTCCGGAACTCCCAAGTCCACTTTATTTCCTAGCTTCTCTGCCTGGTGCGTGTCCCTTCCTGACCTAGTGGCGGCCGCCTGACTCTGCTATTAGTCAAAGCCGAGTCTCGCTGTTGAACGGGCAAGTGTCTAAGGGGCCTTCGTTGCTCAAACTGATTTCCATCCTTGTCTCATGCTGTGGTGTCCAGAAGCAGTGCCTTTCCCAACTTAGGAAGCCTGGCATTTCTGACTCTGCTGTTTTAGTTCTAAACCAGCATGTTTTTGCCTGAGCGTCCGTCTCTCAGGTATCTTGTTATCAGCTGCTGCAAAGAGCAGCCGGTACCCTGTATTCTGTATCTTTGACAGCTTCTAGACTCGCTACAGTGCCCGAGGCGCCACCTTGCAAATTATAAGCAGCAATTTAACCAAGTATAACCCCAAACACCCTTCAACCTCCTAGCCACCCGCCTGCTAAGCTGACACCGCGGAGTTTAGGGTTTGTCACAGCAGTTCTTGCAGGGGTGGTGGTTTTGTTTTGGGGGTTTTTTTTGGTTTGGTTTTTAAGTTCGAAGTGGGCTGATTTTTCCATAGGAAGCACCATTTCCTGTTTCGCTGTGCAAAAAACAAACAAAACAAAAACTGGGGACAGTGATGTCAGTGTCTTCTGGGGAGTAGAAGGAGCTAAAGCAGGTTGTTTCCTGAACTTAGGAAAAGAAGTTGTACAGAATAAAGAAAAATGTGGAGGGGAGAACCAGTTCGTTCTAGACTCCTTGTGTGATTAGATCGAATTTCCATCTACTTCTCTTAAAATGACAGAATTCTTTTTTTTTTTTTTGAGTGAAGTAGAAAAGAATAGCTTTATTGCTTTGCCGGGCAAAGGGGGCCACAGTGGGCTCCTGCCCCAAAACACTATGTGAAAATGACAGAATTCTTAATGGAAATGTTCTTATTGAAGTCGTTGAATCTGGGGAAAATTAAGAGAGCACTTTGAATGAGAGTTTTGAGTTTCTCCTATTTCTAGAACACCATCTTCTCAGGGTTGTGGAAATCTTTCATAATCTACCGTGACAATGTGCTGATGGTCTGTCCTGGCTGTTCCCGTGCAGAAGGCTTTTCCCACAGTATCTCTTACCTGTCTCCACCCCGGTCCTTCTCAGCCTTTTTTCCAGTAACCCACCCCCCCCACTCCAGGACCCTTCTAAGATAATTTTTTCCTAATAGCCCTCACCCCATGAAATTGTTTTGATCTTCTTTTTTAATTGAGGTGAAATTCATAGAACATAAAATTCATCATTTTAAAGTGTGCAGTCAGTGGCGTTTAACGCATTCACAATATTGGGCAACCACCGCCTTTATCTAGATGAAAACGTCTTACTGTCCCCAAATAACTCTGTCCCCATGAAGCAGGAAGCAGTCGCTCCTCGTTGCAAGCCTCCCCCCACCCCCGTCCCAGTCTGCTTTCTATCTCTATGGGTTTGTCTATTCTAGACATTTCATGTAAAGGGAATCATACAATATATGGCATTTGGGGACTGGCTGCTTTCACTTAGCATCATGTTTTCAAGGTCCATTCACTTCGTAGTATGAATCAGTACCTAATTCCTTTCTATGGCCAAGTAATAATTTATGCATAGACCACATTTCGTTTATCCATTCAGCTATTGATGGACATTTGCGTTGTTTTCACCTTTTAGCACTTGTGAATAGAGGTGCTGCGAACTGCCCTGAAATTTTAATACCTCACTGTATATCCCCTGAGGCATTGTATGTGTATCTGTGCCTTACATGTCAAAAGAGTAATTGTTTTTTCACTCCCCCCCAACAGTTAGTTTTGCCCCGCTGAGAATTCAAGCCCCACCTGGGAGGCAGCTTTGGAAAGAGATGCTGTCTTTTCCTTCCTACTGGTTGACCACTGCTGTCCTATCTTGGAGTGTCTTTTAACGTGGCGGCCACCTTTGTGCCAGGAGCTGTAGTGAATACATAAGTACACTTTTGTCACCTGCAGGTGCTAAAATGTTATTCCAGAGACCTGTTTAGATGGGTGTTGCTTTGTCTTCCCTTAATTGACTTGACCCCAGAATCTCCTAGAACCGGTTCCTTTAAAGAAAAAAAAAAACCTGATTAGAGAGTTACTTACCTCTTATAAAAGTAGGATTTTTTTTAAGTGTGGTTATAAGACTTTCTGGGTGGTGGCTACCTTCGTATGAAACCGTTTCCACAGAGAATTTGAAAGCTAACAGACCCCTTAAGAATCAGCTGCTAGAGCCCTGGTTCCTGTTATTTTACAAAGAGAAATAATGAGGCTCATCGAGGTTAAAGTGACTTGATCTGGCATGGGTCTCAGAGCAGAGACTAGAGCCTGAGCCTTTGGACTTGACCTCAGAAAATATCTTGCCAATATCATCCCTCATTATTTGGGATTTAGAACGTTATTTCTTCACCGACTGTGCTGTGACAACCACCTGACCACCTTCAGCCACTCTGTTTCACTCACATTGACTTTGTTGAGGGAAAATGAGGACGTGTTATCCCTCCCCATCCCAGCAGTTTGCACTCTTGAAGTTTGGGGAAACCCTATTCCAAGGCTGCAAAGACTTTTAATTTATTTATTTTATTTATTTATTTTTGCCTGTGTTGGGTCTTCGTTGGCAGGCGCGGGCTTTTTGTAGCTGCAGTGAACAGGGGCTGCTCTTCATTGAGGTGTGCGGGCTTCTCATTGCGGTGGCTTCTCTTGTTGCGGAGCACGGGCTCTAGGCGCGTGGGCTTCATTAGTTGCAGCATGCGGGCTCAGTAGTTGTGGCTCACAGGCTTAGTTGCTCCACAGCATGTGGGATCTTCCCGGGCCAGGGGTCGAACCCGTGTCGCCTGCATTGGCAGGTGGATTCTTAACCACTGTGCCACCAGGGAAGCCCGAAGGCTGCAAAGACTTATTAAAGGAAGTTGCTTTTCCCTCCTCTAGCTTTATTGAGGTATAATCGGTATATATTAAAAACTGCGTATAGGGCTTCCCTGGTGGTGCAGTGGTTAAGAATCCACCTGCCAATGCAGGGGACACGGGTTCAAGCCCTGGTCCAGGAAGGTCCCACATGCCACGGAGCAACTAAGCCCATGCGCCACAACTACTGAGCCTGCGCTCTAGAGCCCACGAGCCACAACTACTGAGCCTGCATGCTGCAACTACTGAAACCTGCGTGCCTAGAGCTTGTGCTCCACAACAAGAGAAGACAACGCAATGAGAAGCCCGTGCACCACAATGAAGAGTAGCCCCTGCTCACCGCAACTAGAGAAAGCCCGCGTGCAGCAGTGAAGACCCAGTGCAGCCAAAAGTAAATAAATAAAGAAAAATAAATAAAAACTGCGTATAATTCATGTATACAACTTGGTGAGTTTGGATATATGCATAGACTTGTGTTCCCCTCACCACAATCCAGGTGATAAACGTATCCATTTCCAAAAGTTTCCCTGTGTCCCTTTGGGGTTTTAGGTTTTTGTTCCCCAAAAACGTCAGCTTTGCTCATATGCATGTTACTGAACCACACTCGGGTCCACTCGCCCGCGCAGTAAAGCCCATCTACAGACAGCAGGTTGTGGTGAAGGAAAGTGCAGTGGTTATTTGTAGGCAGCAAGCAAGGACTTCAGGACAGCTAATGCCCCCAAACCCCAAACTCTCTGATGGGGTTCAGGAAACTATTTATAAAGGCCAGGTGATGGAGGGGCGTCCCAGGGTCTGTGATCAGCTCATGCACAATTCTCTGATTGGGTGATGGTGAGGTAATGGAGCGGTGTCACAGGAGTTTTAACTATCAGTCCTTAGGCTCCAGGAGACCTGGGGGCTCCGTGCTCATGGTCATCAAGTAGTTGACATCTTCCATCTGGTGGGAGTTTTAGCATCTGTAAAACAGCTCAGGGAATGTGCATCAGATACTGTTATCCAGGTACTTCAGACAGGAGCTTCAGCAGAGGAGATGGGGGAGGGGTCTGACCCGGGAAGGCCCCATAGCGTCCTGCTCGGTCACACACATTTGAATCCAGTTGGGCAGGTTGTCTGTTAGCACCTGGGGCTGAGGTGCTCCATCCTGGCGAATCCGTTCACCCTCTGCTTTCAGGACCTGGACCTCATAATATGGAAAACGTAGTCAGCCAAGACTTAGACCCAAACGGGACTGTCCTCTCAAGCCTTGGATAGCCCAGTTCCATGTGTGGGTGATTGACACCCGAGGCGGCCATGGGTGTAATGTCATGGCTCTTTAGCCCCAGGTGTGAGCAGGAGCTCGTGCGCCCCAGGCTGGCTGGCATCTTCCGTTCCGTTGTGCAACAAGGCAGATTTTCCTTCCACTTTCAGGGAGACCTTACGAGGTCAGTGCTCGCACCTGCTCCTGTCTGGGTTCACAGGGGCTGACACAGAAGAGGCAGACAAATGCTTCTAGAATGTTAGATGGAGTCACTGCACCTTCCTGTGATAGGACACGCTCCCAAAAAGCACAAACATTCCACACTGGGTCAGAGCTCACACTCTGCTGAGCCTTTATTCTCTGCTAGTCCTGGGGGTATTAGGAATATTCCCAGTTTTACACGGGGAAACTAAGGCTCAGAGAAGTTGAGTAGCTTGCCCAAGATGACACAGCTACGAAGGAACAGGGCCCAGATCCCAGCCCATCTCTGCCTGACTCCAAGCTGCTCTTTATAGCCGCTATAGACTGACTGTTGGCATGTCCCCCCCAACCCCTGCCCCTACAATTCATGTGTTGAAACCTAACCCCCAGGTGATGGTATTAGGAGGTGGGGCCTTTGGGAGGTGATTAGGTCATGAGGGTGGAGCCTTCGTCATAGGATTAGTGCCCTTATAAAAGAGACCTCAGACTGTTCCCTCACCCCCTCCATCATGTGAGGACACAGCAAGAAGCTGGCTACCTACAAACCAGGACACATGCCCTTCACCAGACACCAGATCTGCCAGCACCAGATCTTGGCCTTCCCAGCCTCCAGAACAGTGAGAAATATGCATTTGTTGTTTAAGCCACCCAGTCTACGGTGTTTTTGCTAAAGCAGCCCAAACTAAGATAACAAGTCTCCTGGTGGAGTTTACCTCCTTATCCTCCTGGAGACAGAATAAGGCACCCCTCCCATTAAAGATGTTGACAGTTTTCAGTGATGTTGCTTGTGAGAAAGTTTCAGTGAGAACACGTGGGTGGAGTTAGTGAAAGTCAGAAGGGTAGACTCAGGGCACACGCTTTATGACCTCCTGGCAAAGCATGATTTCTTTGTGTGCTCATCGTCCTTTTCCCTTTCCAGGGATTAGCAGCTGCCAGCCAGAGATGTTCAGAGGACCACCTGTTGAGTCCTTGGTTTCTCAGGATGGTGACTCGGTCACACGTTTATGTGGGTGTGTTATTTATCAACGGCTCCATTTCCTCCATGTGTGTTAAGTCTTCCACCTAACTTTTCTCTTAATTAGAAAGCGTCCAAGCACCATTTATCATTTGTTGCTTATTCTACTTTGGTTTTGCCCTCTGCTTGGAGCTAGGGGGCAGGGGTGGAAGGGGGGACAGAGGGCTGGTTCCAGGGCTGAGATGCATATTCTGATGTGTGGAGCTGCAGTTCCCCCGCTCTGAGCCCCGTAGGAGGGGAGGCGGAAATCTCCTTCCCAGTAGCATAGTCATGTGGTAATAGAGACAAACAGATGGTTCTGGGGTGAGGGGGCTGGGGCAAATGTTCTGTAGTTTCCTCTGGGAGTGACAGACTCTGCTAAGTGTCACTGTCTGGGCAAGGTCCATTCAGCATGTCACCGCCGGTCAGGCTGCACAGCTCCCCAAAACCAGCTGCATCACTAGCCTTAAGAGCTCATTAGGCTCCGGCACCGTGTGACCTGCCAGGAGGCGACGCAGAATGGGCGCACGCACAGAGCCAGAACAGAGCGGCCGCCGCGCAAGATGGCCCAGGGATCCTGCCAGCTGGCTGCACGCCCCAGGCTCGGCTGTCCCCTCCGAGGAACTCGTGTCCCATTTGGGAAAGAGAGAGAGAGGTAATTTTCCATTTTCCTCCCCCGGGTGACTCAGAAGAAAGCAAAATCCATTCCCAGCTTGTTTTACTACTACTGTCATTTCTCTCGCTGAGCAGCACAGATTGAAGGCTGGGGGAGATTAGTCCACACCCACTGCACCTCCTGATCCGGAGATCTTTCTGCGATCAGCTTCTCTCTCCACCTGCAGAAGCCTTGCATCTGCGGGGGACCTGCTTGTTTGCCTGGAGACGCTGCCTCGCTGTCATCATTTTATTTTAAATGGAAGTGCCCCTCCCCCTTGGTGGCCCAGGGATGGGCGGGGTTCAGACGGCTGGGATTCGGCCATACATTGCTGCCTTGTGGAATGTGCCACAAATCCACCAGAACAGAACAGGCTGGGAAAGTCACAGGAGAGAGGCTGTGTCTTCCGACACGCTCTCTTTGGGATAGTGTTTGCTGAACAAACCTGGTCTTCCTTGGCTCCAGTAAGTGACTCAGAGAACGAGGACATGGTTCCTCGCCTGCACAGACCAGGACAGGCTATGCCTCTCTTGGGCCTAGAACCATCCAGGTCTCGGGAACGCCCTGCCATCTCCCCATCGGTGGCAGTGTCAGGCCAAAGAGGAGACAGTAGACTCACTGGGTGAATCAGAGGGGTCTTAGGAGGGAAATCGGCTGTGTGGCCTCCCACCCTGTGCTGGGGAAGTGTCCGGAGGGAAACGGGGACCCCCCCCCCCCGCTTGGGAGGGGTCTGCTGAATCCCGAAATTGAATGAAGGGCTCACCACCCCTTCTTTTACTCCTCATGTTTCATCCACCACCAGGTCCTGCAGAGGGTACCTGGGTGCATCCCCGCTGCCGCCACCCTGGTCCAGACCCCTGCTGCCTCCTGCCTTGAAAGTTCAGCCGCATCCAAAGTGATCTTTCTAAAGTACGTATCCCTTCCAGTTACTCCCTTGCTTGATGGGAGTTGCAAGGATAAAGCCCACACTCCTGAGGTCAGCTCTCCGCCCTCTAGCACACAGACTCTGCGTCAGCCCCGGATCACAGGCTCCCTCATTTCTCCACACACGCCCACCTCTGGGCCACCGCATGGGCTGTTCCCTCTGCAGGGACACCCTACCTCCCACATCGCGGCCACGCACTCGGCAGCTTCAGCCTCCTCACTTCCGCCAGCCTGACCCCGCTCCCTTAGCATCTTAAGCTTAACCCTATCAGAGCACTTGCCGCTTGGGACGTTCATTTCTTGCCTGTGTCCCCCAGAACACATCGAGCAACTTAAGGGCAGATTCAGGGGCTGGATCTCCGTGACGTGTGTACTTCCTGCACCTAGCGTGGCGCCTGCATTTGCCAAATGCAATGGAAAGTGTCCTCAGGCAGCACTGGGTAGAAGAAATAATTTTAGAAGGAAAAGAGAACTAGCCATCCAGTTCCAGAGCTGACCCCCAAACTTCCACACATACAGACTCTAGTCATGGGTGTATCTCTTGTTTTCTCTTTTTTGTGCTTGTCATCTTCCCAGCCAGAGTATTGCCAACCTGAGAGCAGACCCCCCTCTGTCTTTTAAATAGTGGGGCTTATCACGGTAAGGACGAGATGGAAAAACTTTTTCTATAAAGAGCCAGATAGTAAATACTTTGGGCTTTGCAGGGCTTTACTCTGTTGCAACTCCTCAGCTCTGCATACTGAATACTATCAAAAGACATTGCAGCCATGAGGGGAAGGCCCAAAGAATTATAGAAATGCCAGCCCAGACTCCAACTTTGCTGAGCTTCTGTGCCAACCTTGGAAATGCTCATCTCCAACTTCTGGATGAAAGGGAGAAGACCTGTCTGTGATATTTACAACAAGCATTCTTCACTCACAGTCTAACAGATCCTAAATAACCTAAATAATGCTGTGTTATTGCATTATCATATAAATAAATGCTCATTAGCACAAAGAGAAGGCAGCTTAATACGTTTCCTCCTGCTGTGGCTTCCCAGTCTTCCCTGTTCGCTTTCCAACCAAATGTGCAGAATCCTCGAGGAGAAGTTTTGTAGTAAAAACCTAGACTCCAGGGAACCGGGGGTCTGAGGAACCCCAGCTGGGGAGCGTCATCTGTCTCCTCACATCCATCTTAGAGAAGCCCATGTGCTGTCTTCTGCATTTTAGACCCAAGAACTAGCTGGACACAGTACAGCATGAGTGAGGGGTGAAACGGCAGAAGCTTCTTGCACAAGAACAGTCAGGGAAGAAAACTCCAGTGTTGCCTTGACATTGGCCCTCTGGCCAGCATGCACACGTGGCCCATCTCGTTGGCCCTTGCAGCCTCCCAGTACGGTGGGTCTGATTATCCCCGTCCTGCAGCAGGGGCTTGTGCTCTGAACCGACCAACGGCTGTGCTCTGAATCCTTCATTGCCTTTCAGTTCACTCAAAATTCAACAGAGAGCATCTCACATGCGTACAAGCCACAGCTGCGGGCACCAGCAGCACAGAGCATCTTCAGTTGCCCCACCTTCGTGGAGAAAGCAAACCCCGAGAGCCAGGTGCTTCTGGTGAGGCTGCCTGGAGCAATAACAACCAAGCTTTGGTTGTCCGCAGTAAATGGGGAAGGGGCAGTCCCCGTTGTTGCCATCAGTATTTCTTGAGCACCTACTATGTGCACAGCCCTATGCTGGGAGGATGGAGGCCATAAAAGGCGCCCGGGCTATGAGGCCATGTCAGGATTTGAGCAGTATAATACAATCATCTCTCCCACACACTGCGAGCCCACCGTGGGCCAGCCCTGCATGCACGTCTCTCTGACCCTCACGGCAACCCTGCAGGGTAAGTGCCCTTGTGTTATTCTCGTGCTGGAGCCAGGGGAATTAAGGTCCAAAGGACAGTGATAACTAGCGAAGGCCACACAGCTGACGATGGTAATGCCTGGCCTCTGTGTGTCTAGTGCAGCGGGTGTCAAAGTCTGGTCCCCGGTCCCCCAGCATCAGCATCACCTGGGAACTCATTAGAAATGCAGGATCTTGGGCCCCAGACCCGCTGAATCGGGACCTCTGGGGAGGAGCCCACGATCTGTTTTTGAACAAGTCCTCCAGGCTTCAAATTTGGGAACCACTGAGTCGTGAGGTATTTTATGTATAAATGGTTTGAAGGCTGTAAAGCACTTATTTGTCAGCAGGGGGTTTTTTGGTGCCTGAAAGGGCTTTTTGTGTAAGATTATTCAGGGAACTCTGTTGCTTTTTTCCAGTTAATGTTCTATCTGTGACAAGTACAGATTTGAAACACCAGTTCTTAAGATTTTGTGTAGAATTTTTGAATCTTACTATTTTGCTTATAAATTGACTATATTTTACAATAACTTTTGTTTTTGTAAAAAAACCAGTTAAATTCCCTTAGGTATTTTAAGTGCACCAATGCATTTAATAAATTTGATTTCTCCTTAAGCACTTTTCAAAACCTTCCCAAGTGTACCATAAATTCTCATACATCTACAAAGTTGAACTTTTAAATATGGCAAGTCTTGGGGCTTCCCTGGTGGCACAGTGGTTGAGAGTCCGCCTGCCGATGCAGGGGACACGGGTTCGTGCCCCGGTCTGGGAAGATCCCACATGCCGCAGAGCGGCTGGACCCGTGAGCCATGGCCACTGAGCCTGCGCGTCCAGGGCCTGTGCTCCGCAACGGGAGAGGCCACAACAGTGAGAGGCCCGCGTACCGCAAAAAAAAGAAGAAAAAAAAAGAAAATATGGCAAGTCTTAACTTCACAGTAGCATACTGTTTGCAGATGCAGTAAAATTCTCTTATAACTTTCAAGGTAAAGATCTATCCAGTACAGCAACGTGAATGCACTTGTACTCAACGGTGCATTTGAAAGTGGTTAGAGATGGTCAGTTTTAATGTTATGTGTATTTTACCACAATTGGAAAAATAATCTGGCAGTACCTGATGACCCACTGCATATAAAATGGAATCACGAAGGCTTTCTCTTAGATGATTTCAAATTCTTGCAAACGTTTCAAAGGCTTAATACACAAACTATACGTGGATTTCAAAGGCTTAATACACAAACTATACGTGGATTACTTTCCAATATGATACAGGATCAAAACAGATAAAAACACATAACTTTGCTTTACTTCATCATCTCTGTACTAAATACTGACTCCTCTGGGGTGAGTATTGTGCCACCCTAGCAACCTGTCCTCCCCCACCCCCAAGTGCAGAATGCTGCAAAGTGCTCTTTGGCCAGGAATTGATGTTTCCAGGGACCTCAGCTGAACCCTAGTTGTAGTCACTCTGCTGACGGAAGATTCCAAGTCCCCTTCACCCCCAACACTGGGTAGTGGTCTCAAAGCCCAGATTCCCTGGGTCTGATGACAAATATCCTAATCCGTCCCCAATTTGAATCTCCAGCCCCAGGTTTTCTCAGAGCTGCACACTGAACTGTGTCATCTGTCTGCACTGCTTCCTTCCTGGCTGAATTCTTGCTACCTGCCAGGCTCAAGACTCTTACAGAGAACTTGCAATGCACCCCACTGGTTCTGCATCCCGGCTCCTGTTACCCTCACTCTGTAGCTTTCCAGAGAGGGGAGTGGGCAGTGCGAGGTGAGGACAGGGAAGGAGGACTTCCCAGAAGGGAGAGTTTAGGACTGGTCGCTGGATGATGCCCCAGCAGGAGATGGGAAAGCTTGTGAGGTGAGGGGAATTCATTCTAGTCCAGCAAGTAAACTAGCAGCTGGGCACACTGTTCCCTCTCCCCCAACCCCCTGAACAGCTTCAGCCCCTATTGGGAGCATCACATTTGAGACTCTCCGCTTCCATCATCTTTGCAGGGTGTGATGAGGCCAGAAATGGAGTGAGGAGCCCCCTTGATAACTGGGAACCGCCAGACTGGAGGGGCCTGGAAGAGGCTGCACCCTGGGGGTCGTGTCTCTGTGCTTTCTCTGGTCCTCACTCCCTCCTGGAGCCAGCAATAGGCACTGGCCCTGCAGTGAGTTCAGCCAAGTGTGGTCTCCCCTCGCAGATGTGAAAGAAATGTGGGAAACGCCTGGATCAAGTCCTCAGATGGTGCTTCACCACACTGGTCGGGTTATTCCGTAATGTGTATGGGGCTGGGGGCTAGGGGAGTAGGTGGACGTCAGCGTCATTCTGATTCTCCTGGACACCTCCCCCTGGTGAGGACATCAGCCGAGCCTCAGCGTCCGAGGGAGACGTTCATGCAGCCAAACAACCAGCATGAGTCCCCAGAGGATCTGTGCCGAAGATGATACCCCAAGAGGTCGGTGGGGAGACCCAGGAAAAGATGTGAGCGTTCCCAGCCTTGGCACATCTTGGACATCACTTGGTCTTGGAGGGGGCTGCCTCATCCAGGGGGCTGAAGATGGCCCCCCACCCTGGTGGGGCCAGTAGGAGAAGGTGAGGGACCGTGCCTTCCGAAAAGCCATGTCATTTAATCCTCATGCTACTCTTCAGAGTGGATGCCGTTATTATCAACCCGCTTTACAGATGAAGAAACTGAGGCTCAGCGACGGGGCACTCCAGGTCTCAAGGGGGAAAGAAACAGATGGCAGAGGAAGATGGCCATCCCCCCCACCGAGGGGGATGGAGTGGGCTGATTTTCGTTGGGTCTCAGGTTCAGAGAGGCTGGGAGCCCCACGGGCCTGGATGGTGTCTGATTCCACCCCCGCATGCCCTAGGGGGCAGCAGAGCGTCATAACTGCCCGCGCTTTGCAGTGGACCAGACTCAGGTTCAAGCTAAGCTGCTGTTACTAACCAGCGTGGGCTGGTCGTTTAACCTGGAGGCGGGGGCCTCCGTTTCCTGTGGTTGGACGGAGAGACGAGGACCTCCGCGGAGCGTGCCTGCTCATCGCTACGTCAGGAGCAGCGCAGACCCTGGAAGGCTCATCTGCGCTGCTCCAAGACCCTGTTAAAGGTCTAGTCACCTTCACAGCAGCGCAGCATCCTCGAATCTGTGGGTCTCCTGGTTACCCAGAGGCAAAGAGAAGCAGAGTGACTTCCTCGTGGTCACGTGACCTGTAAGCGGCAGAGTCAGGATTTGAACCCAGGTCTTTCAGCTGCACTGTGACCACGGCACTGTACCTGCCTCCGAAATCACTCACACACAGCTCGACACACACAATGCACGCACCTGTTTGCTGTTAGTACTGAAGGGCTGCGCGCAGGTTCAATCGATGGAAGTGATCATTGCTGATATTACAACATTATCTACAAGTTTCCCTGGGGCGGAAGGTGCGCCCACCCCAGAGACTCTTCGAACATTCTGCCTACAAGAAAGAAGTATTTCACCAGCGTCCGGCAGGCTGTGAGTTTATAAGTGATTTATAAAAAGCCTGCTGAAGTCTAGAGACTTCTAACAGGCGGAGGTGTGTTCTCCAGACTAAGAATAGCTGCTGAGGCCTGACGGGAGATGCTTTCTGGTGACATAAGAGCGGAGCAGCTTGGGGGGATGTGGGTTTTCTCCAGCTTGGTAACAGCTGCCGGTACAGCGTCACCGCCTTTCCCCCTCAGAGGGATGCACTGAGCCGAAGGAATTCGTTGAAGGTGTAGGAACGGGGCCAGGTGACCCCCAAGGTGGGGTTTCTGATCTGTTACTTCTCCACCGCCTCACCACCCCCAGTTTTCTGGACGCTGGACGCCGGACCAGTAAGATGGGGATAGAGAGCAGGGGTCAGCAGGGGGGAGGGCGGACGGTCCCTGGCCAGCTCTGGATCTAGATGCTCCCGGGCAGTGAGAGGGCACAGGTGCCTCCGTCCTGCTGGCCCCGGCCTCACCGGCACCTGAGGGGCCTCTGACACATGCAGACCCCAGCCCACTGCACCAGTCGCTCTGGGGGACTCTTATACACACCCGAGTGTGGGAACTCCTGCCGTCTAAGGGAAGCAGAACTCCGGTCCAGAGCTTGCTCCGAGTCCCGGCAGGTAACTGCTGACTTTTTCTGAAATTAATAAATTCTGGGGAGAGATTAAGTACAAAGATTAGGTCAACCTAAGGTTAAATTATGGTTCCCCACCAGGAGCTGTGAGCTTTTAGTGGAAGTATTAGAGGGATTGGGGCGAGGGGAGGAGAAAGAAAAGGAAAAGGAACAGTTTAAACTTAAAATACTCTTTAAAATGATGTCTTGCCATACTCAGGCGCTCGTGCGCGGTTTGTTACTGGACGTTTGCATCTTTAGATGTTATGCGTATGTCCTGCACAGGGTTGTGTGCATAAACCTGTAAGGACCAGACTTTATGGTCACTAGGGGATTTTTGAGGATGACTGTGGCTGCGCGTGATGTTGACCTTGCACCCTGGCTCCACGAGACAGCCCCCCAAGAGGGGAGGGGCCTGTGCTGTCAGGCAACCCTCAGGCCTCACCACGCACCTCCCGAGGGTCCTGACTCCTCAGCCCTGGAGTGCGCAGCACAGGAGGTGAGCCCGCGCGGCTCCCCGTGGATTTCAGGGCAGCCCCAGTGCTGTCTCACTTGTGCCCTCGCCTTCTGCCCTGGCCTCTCGGGTCCCCTGGGAGGGATGCCTCCTTCTGGAAGCCCCTGCTCCTGAGCCCCGCCCCCAGCACAGACTCTCCTGTCCCCACCTGCCTCCCTCTCCCCAGAAATCCACAGGCCTCCCCTCACCCTGTGACATCTGGTGGCTGGGCTTGAGGTCCAGGGCCCTCTCTATGCTCCCTCCCTCTGGGGTTTAGACCTACGTGACCTTGACCCTCTGAGCTTCCTCCCTGGTGAAAATGAGAGGGTCGAGCCTGCCAATTCCAAGGGGCTCTTTAATCCCCCCCGAGCCCCCCAACTTGGCTCCCGCCCACTGCAATGTGGGGAGGGAGGGGGGCTCCTCTTCCCCAGTTTCTCCCCCCAGCAGTCCCTCTGCCAGGTCAAAACACTAAACCCTGTCCAGGATTTTCACCTGCCTCTACATGCAGTGGAGGACCCAGAAGCCCCAAAGCACCTTTCTCTCCCCCCACCCCACGCTGGAGTCTCTTGGGCAGAGGAGATGTTTCCTCTGTGTAAAGAGCCTTGAAAGAGCAGCTGGGAACCTGTCATTCCTTCACATCCACATCTTTCTCCATGAAGGGTAGAGCTGGATCTGGTTCCCATCTCGGCTGTCCACAGCCAGCCCTGGGAGGGTTGCGGAGACAGCTGAGGGTGGACATCTGGGAAGCGTGCCCAGTCAGCGGGAGCGGCCC
The DNA here is from genome assembly GCF_964270905.1 of Leucopleurus acutus. Classification (NCBI taxonomy): domain Eukaryota; kingdom Metazoa; phylum Chordata; class Mammalia; order Artiodactyla; family Delphinidae; genus Leucopleurus; species Leucopleurus acutus. The sequence goes on along the minus strand of NC_139155.1, from coordinate 78,435,285 downwards.
GGGCACTGCCAAGTCAGCACAGCCTCGGGAGGGGGGCGTGCGGTGGGGCACCTGGGCCCACCTCTTACCTCCGCCCTCACCCCCACCCCGCCCCAGCCTGCCTTTGCCCTCCGTCTGCCCCAGCTGGCCCAGATGGTACGTGCCTGCTGCATCCTGTCACAAATAAGCCCCAAATTATCGGCTGTGCTGTCTCTGAACCCCAGCATATATTTATCACCCTGCCTCCCAGGCCCTCAGCCGGGTCCCACTGGTACTTGCAGCCATCCCAGGAGGGAGGGGAGGCAGGGAGGGAGGGAGGAGGTGGCTGTGCCTGCCCCCACTCCCACACCCTGGCTGCGGAGGTGCTAAGATGAACCAGGTGGCAGGATCCCAGCCAGTGGTACTGCCCTGCTGGGTAGTTCATGGTCCTGCAGGTGGCCGGCTCAGCATCCAATCCCAGCCCTGTCACCTCCTAGCCATTTCACCCTTGTTGAATCATCTCTGTAAAGATGGGATTATGGACCCATTATACAGATGAGGACATCAAGGTTCAGAGCTTCAAAGGAACCAGCCCAAGGCCACACCACCCGGGGAGTGGCAGAGCTGGGATGCAACTTAGATCTGAATCCGTCTCCTGCAGCACACCATCACCCAAGGTTAGCTTCAAAGATCAGGGTGCCTCGGGTGAGAAAGGATTGTTTAAAAGATAACCAAAAGCAGTATAGAAAACCCAGAGATAAACCCACACACGTGGTCACCTTATCTTTGATAAAGGAGGCAAGAATATACAATGGAGAAAAGACAGTCTCTTCAATAAGTGGTTCTGGGAAGACTGGACAGCTACATGTAAAAGAATGAAATTAGAACACTCCTAACACCATACACAAAAATAAACTCAAAATGGACTAAAGACCTAAATGTAAGGCCAGACACTATCAAACTCTTAGAGGAAAATATAGGCAGAACACTCTGACATAAATCACAGCAAGATCCTTTCTGACCCATCTCCTAGAGAAATGGAAATAACAAAAATAAACAAATGGGACCTAATGAAACCTAAAAGCTTTTGCACAGCAAAGGAAACCATAAACAAGATGAAAAGGCAACCCTCAGAATGGGAGAAAATATTTGCAAACGAAGCAGCTGACAAAGGATTAACTCCAAAATTTACAAGCAGCTCACGCAGCTCAATATCAAAAAATCAAACAACCCAATCCAAAAATGGGCAGAAGACCTAAATAGACGTTTCTCCAAAGAAGATATACAGATTGTCAACAAACACATGAAAAGATGCCCAACAACACTAATCATTAGAGAAATGTAAATCAAAACTACAATGAGGTATCATCTCACCTCAGTCAGAATGGCCATCATCAAAAAAATCTACAAACAATAAATGCTGGAGAGGGTGTGGAGAAAAGGGAACCCTCCTGCACTGTTGGTGGGAATGTAAATTGATACAGCCACTATGGAGAACAGTATGGAGGTTCCGTAAAAAACTAAAAATAGAACTACCATACGACCCAGCAATCCCACTACTGGGCATATACCCTGAGAAAACCACAATTCAAAAAGAGTCATGTACCACAATGTGCACTGCAGCACTATTTACAATAGCCAGGACATGGATGCAACCTAAGTATCCATTGACAGATGAATGGATAAAGAAGATGTGGCACATATATACAATGGAATATTACTCAGCCATAAAAAGAAACGAAACTGAGTTATTTGTAGTGAGGTGGATAGACCTAGAGTCTGTCATACAGAGTGAAGTAAGTCAGAAAGAGAACAACAAATACTGTATGCTAACATATATATGAAATGTGAAAAAAAAATGGTTTTGAAGAACCTAGGGGCAGGGCAGGAATAAAGACACAGACGTAGAGAATGGACTTGAGGACACAGGGAGGGGGAAGGGTAAACTGGGACGAAGTGAGAGAGTGGCATGGACATATATACACTACCAAATGTAAAACAGATAGCTAGTGGGAAGCAGCCGCATAGCACAGGGAGGTGCTTTGTGACCGCCTAGAGGGGTGGGGTAGGGAGGGTGGGAGGGAGACGCAAGAGGGAGGGGATATGGGGATATATGTATACGTATAGCTGATTCCATTTGTTATACAGCAGAAACTAACACAACATTGTAAAGCAATTATACTCCAATAAAGATGTTAAAAAATATATTAGCAACAAAAAAATAAATAAAACAAATAAAAGATAACCAAAAGGACACCTTTAATTCAAAATTCAAATTGGGCATGATTCTTCTCTGATTCCATTCACACTGAAACCAAGAGACCAAGACATATGAGACCAGCATAAGGAGCTTAAGTGAGCTTAAGAGAAAAGCTGTTTCAGAGTCAAGACACTGGTGTAGCCATTTCTGGGGCTTCCCTCCCTGGACGTTATTTACAAGAGCAGCACTGATCCTCGCCTGTTTGAAGTGGTTAGGTGTGTCTGCTGTAAGTCAAAGGCCAAACAAGATGGCACTCGGAATCCCTGTAACTTTCATAGGGTCAGTGGTCCCCAAATTAAGAAAAGTGTTTTGTTGCTCCCAGAACATTGCCAACCCTTTGGAGACCCCCCCCCCCCACAAGCTAAGTGATCAGAGGGCCAGGAGGGCAATACGGGTGAACTGCCATTTACACAACTGCATATGTGTACTCTGATTCTGGTTTACCATCCATTCTGAACACCTTGGTTTTCCCATCAATAAAATGGGCAGGACTTCCCTGGTCCAGGGCACAGTGGTTAGGAGTCCACCTGCCAGTGCGGGTGACACAGGTTCGAACCCTGGTCCTGGAGGATCCCACATGCTGCAGAGCAGCTGGGCCCGTGCGCCACAACTGCTGAGCCTGCGAGTCACAACTACTGAAGTCCGCGTGCCCGGAGCCTGTGCTCCGCGGCAGGAGAAGCCACCGCGATGAGAAGCCTGCACACCGCAACGAAGAGTAGCCCCTGCTCACTGCAACTTGAGAAAGCCCACGTGCAGCAACGAAGACCCAACGCAGCCAAAAATAAGTAAATCAATTTATTTTAAAAATTAAAAAAATATAAAATGGGCATGTATTGGGTACCCAGTAGTGTATGCACTAATGATGGTCTGTTCCTATCTTTTTCCTTCCAGACTCTGAGGTCAGAGACTACCTCACTGTAGTATCTGAATTCCTGGCACTCAGTAGTGAATGAGTGGACAAATGAACATATGACTCATAATAACAGCCTACTGTGTAGTGGTGTGCTGAATTGTCTCAGACCAGCTTGCAAGAACAAATGATTAAACATTCAGGAATTTTGCAAGCCCATTGTTCAATTATTGGTACCTTGAAATTGACCATGGTGGGAGTATTTACAACAGGGAAATGGGCAATGTTGCAAGGTAGAGCTTTTCCTCTGTTTTCTCAGGGCCTGTTTACCTGCACCCCACTGGATAGCACTTCCTGTGTCAGGCACTGTTTTAAGCCCTTTAGATATATGAATCCACATTTAACCCTCGTAAACATCATGAAGAAGGCACCATTGTTATTCCCACTTTACAGACGGGAAACTGAGGCCCAGGGAGGCAAAGCCACTTGCCCAAGTGTGGTTCGGTAGTCTGTTTCCCTTAGACGAATGAAGACCATCCTCACCATCTCTGGGCTCAGCTGCCCTTGGTGGCCTCACAGGTACCAGCCATTCTCACTGCAGCCACTGTTTGTAATCAGCTCCTCTGGGAGAAGAGAGGCAGTTGCCTGGTGACCAAAGTGTTCCCTAGCTCTCCGAAGGTCACACTGAGTGAGGGGGAGAATAAAGATCACCACACAGGGTGCCCCCTCTTCCAGGGCTCCAGACAACAGATCCAATCAGCCCAGCCAGACCCCACGCAGCGCTCCAGACCTCCTTGGTGCTCTGACGCCATTAGCAGGATTGAATTAGAGACCTGATGTCCTGGAACAGGGGCAGCAGGCTTTGTGTGCAGAGAGCCCTGCCGTGTGTGTGCATCATTGCCAGAGAAGGAGGCAAAGCCCAGGCAGAGGGTGGGTGACCGCAGGGCCCCCAAACCTCACAGGTACTTCTGTCCAGCCAGTAGTTGCCTCTGGCATGTCCCTTTGGGACCACAATTTGGGACAGTCATGGACTCCCCAAAGTTCAGCTTAGGGGTTAACAGTCTCTCCAGCGGCCATTCCAGCTTGAACATTCCAGATCTCTGCGGGGCCTTGTTTACCCCGCTGCGTTGTCACCTCCTGTGTGTCTGTCTCCCACTCCTCCAGGACTCCCGTAAGAGCAGAAGTGTGGCTCCAGGCCCCAGGCAGGCCCCTGTACACAGCAGACCTTCGATAAATGGGCGATGAATCAATGAATGAACAAGCAAGCCCGCATATTCCTGCTGCCACAAGGAGCTCCCGCTTCTTTCTCCAAGCCCTGCCACCAGGAACAAATTCCCTGTGCTCATCACACCCAGCCTTCCAGCTCCCGCTGGCTGGAGAAGGCGGCCTGTATGGCAGCAGACCCAGGAGAGCGGATGGGGGCCCTGAGAAGGACTCTCCAAGGAGGTGATGTTTATGCTGAGATCTGAGGAGCCCCGATCACGGGAAAATGGAGAGCAGCGGAGTTCCTGGCAGAAGGGACCAGCGCAAATGCTAGTCTAGAAACTGACCGTGGCCAGCGGAGCTTGAGATGAAGTTGACTGGGTAGACAGACGATGGGGCAAAGACCACCTCCCTTCACCCCATACCCTGGGAGTCTCTCCGCGATCACCCGAGGGGCAGAGCCAGGCCACGTGCCCCCTGCCTGCCCCAGGGCACTGTCCCAGGGCTTTTGCCCCCGCCCACCTGTACTGTACCAGCTGAGAGCAACCATGCCAAAGGGGAGGAGATGTAGCCGTGAGAACGTCATTTTCTATCTCCCCAGCAAAAAGCCCCAGCATTTAATCCTTGGATAATTTAATATAATAAAATTCCAGGAACAGATATTTTAAGTCGGAACAAAATTGTGTCCAGCAGTTGTGGGTAATTCCCAAGGGGCCCAGGGCCCCATTTCTTGATCCAGAGGCCAGTTTGGGTTTCTAGAGTCCTTCTGACCTGACATGCAGTCTCCCAGGCGGCTTTCCAGTTTGCTTGGACCAGCTGATGCCCCCACAGCCAACATTTCCCCGGCTTGGCTAGGTCTCAGAACCGCCCGCGAGCTTTGCAAATGCACATTCCAGGTGCAGCCCCAGCTCTGTGAGTGTCCTGACAGAGTGTAAAGGGGAGCTGGATTTTCAACCAGGAGGGGGCTGACTCTGCTGCTCTGGCAGGTTTCAGGAGGCCCCTGGTGACTCTGAACGGCATCCTTGTCCCTGGAAACGGCTATAACCCTCAGCTTGGACCTGTGGCCTGCAGGTATGGGCACCTGGTTCTCAGCACTCCCTCCCCAGCGCTCTGTGATGCGGATGTAGGTGAGCCGGATCAAGTCTCCATGACCGCCGCCCCCCAGCACTGTCAGCGGAGCCTGGCACCCAGGACAGACCCTGAATACATGCCAATCCTTGATGGCCACGTCACCAGGCACGTGGAGCACAATGGCCTGGGCTTGAGACAGGAAAAGTGTTGACTTTGAATTGATGCCCTGGCTATGTGACCCTTCTGAGAACCAGTTCCTCTGTTGTAAAGTGGACATGCTTCCACAGCGGCTGTCTTGCGCTGTGTCCCAGGCCAGGCCTTTCTGATCTATGTCTCATTAACCATTATTATCCCCATCTTAAGGAGAAGGAATCATGGTTAGATAGGTGGCAGGACTGGCCGGGGTCACCCAGCCCGGTTACGGAACCCAACTCCTTCAGTCAGCTTCAGGCAAAACTTCTCCCAGAAGGATGGCATTCTCTCTGGTAGTTTGAAATGCAGCCTCCTGGGCCCTGCCTGAGTCAGAATCCCTGAACCTAAAGACTGAGAACGTCCCCACCCTAAGCAACTAGGCTGAGTAGCTAGGACAGGCCAGTCTTGTACGTGGGTGTGCCCACTTCATCAGTGTGGGCTTTCCTGGAATAAACCAACGAAAGCCCCCCACTTGCGCATTCAGGTTGGATTATGATTATTATATTATCTTTATTGCTGTTCACCATAGAGATAATTAATGCTGTCCTTCTCCATTGTTCCCAGGGAGTTTCCCTCCTGACATCTGGGAGGGTGTGTAGTGGAACAGGGGTGGCGGAGGGCATGGAACCTCCGTGGGGTCTGATGCCTCCTACCTATACCCCCAACTCTGCTCACACCTTCTTCCCACAGCCGGCAGGGGTGCGGAAGGGGTGAGGCGCGACGAGCACGGCCGCGGTTGTGGGGAATGGGGAACCTGGGTCCCCCTCCTCTCCTCACCCCTCTCCCCGCCGTTTCCGGCCCGGGGCGGGGCGCTCCCCACTCCAGGCAATGCGCGAAGCCGGAGCGCACTAGGACCGTGGCGCTCCGCCCGCCGCCGCTATAAGAGGCCGCGCTCGCACCCCACGCGGAACCCGCGGCTCAGACCAGTTCCTGGCGTCCCGACCAGTGTTGGACCCGAGGCCGGACCCGCCGCTGCGCAGCCGACGCCAGCCCAGGGCCTGGGAGGGACGAGCGCCCCCGGGCCCCCGCCGCGGGCACCATGGGCGCTACCCACTCCGCGTCCGAGGAGGTGCGGGAGCTCGAGGGCAAGACAGGCTGTGAGTATCCCGCGGGGGACGGTGACGGGGACCGCGACCGCCGGCCGGCTGGCACGGGGGCTCCCAGCCCACGGCCACCCGCTGGGCTTCGGGCCACCGCGCTGTGTGACCTTGGACTAGTAGCTGGCTCTCTCTGCGCCTCAGTCTCCCCCTCCTTCAAATGGGTCCCCGCCGGCCACTTTGCAGGCTGCGGTGATGCTGAGTAAGTGTCGCGGCAGCTCTGCCTCGGTGCTCTCGGAGTTGGCTGGGAACCCCTGAACCTGGGACTGCGGACCCGGGAGGGAGCAGTGTCCGGGCTCCCGGGCCGGGAGAGCTGGCGCCCATGGACGCTCAGCTGTTGTACGCGACCCGCACCTGAAAGTCGTTTGGATTCAGGATTACGCAGGGGGAGGAAAGTTTTTCAGTCGGCGGGAGCTGGGTGGGAGCCCGGCCCCGCGACCTTAGCGCGGGTGAGCGGGTCTCTGAGCCTCCCGTCTGTAAAATGGTTTCAGGCGGGTCCCCCGCTACCCCACCATGGGTAACTGGGAGGATTAAGCGAGGCAGCGCCCGAAGAGCACTTCGCTGGAGCCCGGCGACCTTCGTGGAGCTCGCCCGGACTCCCGGGCCCGCAGAGGCTGTGCGCCCCGTATCCGCCTGGGGCAGGGCGCACCGCACCGGGAGGCCGGGCTGCGGGCCGAGCTGACCGCAGGGAAGTGATGGCGGAAGCGCCCGACCGCCCAAGTCCAGCCGGGCTGGGAACTTGACCCTGGCACCCGGTTCTATTACGGGCTGTGAAGGGGGGTGTGGACTGAAGACCGAGAGAGGCCAGGTGAGTGGGCAGACTGGCTTTGGCAATGGGCAGACCGGGTGTCAACCCCGCCAGCGCTACTTCCTGGCTGTGTGTCCTTGGGCTAGTCACTTTACCTCTCTCTGTCTCTGTTTCCTTCCTTCTAGAATGGGATTTCTGCTAGTATTTTGTAGATAAATGCTCAAGAAAACTGTAGCTGCAGCGGTAATTTCCAGTCAGGAGCTGGCTCCTGGTGCCTGCTTCGAGTTTAGTGCAGACAGTCAGCGGCCATGGTGGATCAGCTGGAGGGAGCGGCCCCGCCATTTGTGCGTGAGCTGAAAAATGACCCCTCCTGACTCCCAATCTAAACACCTGATTCCCAATCTAAACACCTCTTTCCAGGAGAATCGGGTGAAAATTACAGAAAGCCCTTAATAACTGGTGTCTGCGTCTACACATGCATACATACACAGACATGTATGCGGACACCTTCCTGTGTACAAATATAGAGCTATCTTCAACTGGAGAAAAAAAAAGTTGTGGTGCATATATATCATATGGAACCCCTTTTTTTTAAAGAGGGGGAGTAAGAGTATATTTTTGTAACTTTTATTTGCATCAAGGAATTAAGAATAATACTTATTGGGGGATTTGGTAGAAAAGATGAAGGGGGGGTGAGCTTTTCACTGTTAACTTTTTTATGTTTTCATTTTGAACCATGTGTGACTTTCACGTATTCAAAAAGTTTTATAAAGTCTAGTTCAACAAGGCGCACGTGAGAGAGGAGGTAGGATTCCTGTCACCTGAGTTTCTTGGATTTCCCCTGTTTCTATTATTTCTTGAGTGCCCTCTGGCTGTCTTAAATCTGCCTGGTTAGAAATGGGGGTTCTCTGAGGCTGGTATCTCTGCAGGAAGGGTGGGCTGGCCGCAGTCTCTCAGGCAGCCCCTCGTGGCAGGCAGTCTGGGGGAATTCCATCTGGCTGTGGGTTTGACAGGTGACGGGGCTGCAGAGCATGCTGGGAATCTTGTCAGTTTCCTGGGCCCAGTCTCTTACCCGGATGATAGAAGCTGAGGGTTCCGTGCTTTGTTGCTTTCCTAGAGGTGGCTGATGTGACTTCCCTTTTTGCTGCTCAGAACTCAGATTTCACACCCCAAAGAGGGAGGGGAGACAGAGGAGGTCAGGGAAGGAGTTCTGAGGTCAGACTAGAGGGGAGGATAATGCCTTCCGTTATCTGAACTTCAAGTAGGTGGAAACTTCCCCCTAGTTCTGTGAAAGGGGTTGGCACAGTCTGAGCACTTTTATCTATTCAGACCCAGAGAGGTTGATTTCCTGAGGGGAGATGCACAGCATAAACAGATCAACCCACTGGTGTCAAGTTCCGTGAAGAAGATACAATCCGACGGCATTGGGGGAGTTGGGGGAGGGGCAAGGAAACATTTCTTTCGAGGGCACCAGGAGGGCTTCTCGGGGGAGGTGATAATGGAATAGACCCAAGTAAGAAGGAGCCAGCTGCGTGAAGACCAGTCGGAAGTGCATTTGGAGCAGAGGGCACAGCGAATGCAAAGGTCCTTTGGCAGGAACAAGTTGAGGACAATGAATGAGGTTTGTTTGAGATGAGGACGTGGACATGGGGCTCAGGTTGGGATGGGAACCTGATTTAAGGGGTCTTGATAGGTATGCAGCCTTGGGCAAGTCATTTACGCCCTGAGTGCCTCAGTTTCATGCACTATAAAATCGGGATAAAAGTGGTACCTTCCTCTGAGTTGTTGGGAAGGATTAAGTGAGTGAATTCACCTGAAGTATTTAGAACAAGCACAAGTGTTTTTGTATTATCAGCCATGCTTTAAATACCTTGAGAGGTCCTGGTTGCTCTGAGCCACAAGTAAGAGTTAAGTCGGTGCCGCTTCTTCACAGCTGCATGACCTTAAGCAAGTCGTTTTACCTCTCTGAGCGTTAGTGCTCCCACCTGGATCGTGGGGTGGTGGTATAGATTCAACAAGAGGGTGTATGTATGTGTGGCAGTGCTTGACTTGGTATGGGAACGTCAGCTCCCAGCATCCTGCGGGCTGGGTGGAGTGTTCCTATAAGAACCCTTGGGGAGCATCCCTGAGAAGGGGGAAGAGCCCTAGGTCCAGGGCAGCCAGAGAACAGGCTGTGCCCACAGGGTTGCTAGGCTTCCCCCGCCTCTCTGAGGACCAGGGTGATCCCTTTGCATGCACTCTCTTGGAATCCTCATGGTAGTCCACCAGGGAAGGTGGTACTGTGGCCATTTTACAGAGGCTCAGAGGAGTAAAGCAACTTGCCTCCCGTCCCGCAGCTCATAAGCGGAGGAGTAGGGATCTCAGGATGCCCAGGCTCACTGTCCTGCTACTGCTGTGCTTTCACTGTGTTTCGTTGCCCCTCAGATTTCTAGGAACCCAGAAGGGGTAGGAACAGCCTGCCCGTATATTTTTCTCACCACCAGGCCTTTGTACAATCGGTTCTCTGTGCCTGGAGCACTCTTCCCATCTCACATAATGCGGCGTTTGCATATGGCCGTACTTCTGTAACCACCACCCAGGTGAAGATCGCGCACGTTTCCTCTTTGCCCCGTCTCTCTCTCTTTTTTTTTTTTTTTTTTTTTTTTTTTGCGGTACGCGGGCCTCTCCCTGCTGTGGCCTCTCCCGTTGCGGAGCACAGGCTCCAGATGCGCAGGCTCAGTGGCCATGGCTCACGGGCCCAGCCGCTCCGCGGCGTGTGGGGTCCTCCCGGACCGGGGCACGAACCCACGTGCCCTGCATCGGCAGGTGGACTCTCGACCACTGTGCCACCAGGGAAGCCCTGCCTCGTCTCTTTATGAAACTCATGCTCTTCCTCGTTCAGAGCTCAGCTTAGCTATTGTTTCCTTCCAGAAAGCCATCCCTGGCTACCCTCCTTCCTACCTTTGTGTGTTAAATGCCCGTCGTCAGCACTCCTGCAGCCCCTGCATCCCTCCCGTAATAGCTCACATCACACCCTGTTATAATTGTCAGCTTCGTCGCCTGCCACCCCCTTGAAACTTGGAGCTGCCTGAGAGTGGGGAGTGTACTCAGTACCTTTGTACTCAGTGAGAACACAAGAGGTTCACGTCGAAGGGGTGAAGGCCCTGGGGACTTTATAACCCAGGGAGTATTGCCCAGGAGCCAGTGTCCGGTATAAAATCTAGTGCCACACCAGCAGCTGGCCTTGGCCACGTCAGCCCTGCCAAAAATAGGCCTGAGCGCAAGCTCGCTCACGCAGGGCATCCTCGGGTCTGCACGCCCACCTCGCCTTGCCTGTCAGAGTCTCATCGACTGATTTAAAACATAGACAAGTACTCCCAAACATCTTTTCTGCGCCAGGAAAGCGGACTACCTAGACTGTTAAAATTCATATTAAAAACCCGAGCGAAGGCATTCTGGTTGTGTGTCTGAGTGGTGAGCTGGCCTTTCTCCGTGGCAGGCGTGGTGTCAAGCCCAATGTGTGTCCCAAGGTGTGACGTGGACGTTGGACGGGAAGAAAGGAATCACTCACTGTAGCATGTTCCCTGTCCCCACCTTGAGGGGGCCTGGAGGTGGCCCCCGCTTCCTGTCCCCCCAACCCCGTGTCTGCTTCTGGAATTGGAAAGGAAAGAATGCGAGGAGGAATCTGGGAAAAGTGGAGGGGTCTGTTTTTTCCTTCGGTCTCCAGGACAGCTCCACAGCTAATGTTTATCGGGCGCCTGTCATCTGCCAAACACTGTGCTGAGCTATGAAGTTTCCCCACGGTGGCTCATGGAATCCTCCCAGGAACACTGTGGCCTTCCCATTCCAGAGATGGGGAAGTCAAGGTTGAAGAGAGGACGTGACTGCCACAGGCCACTGAGAAGCAGAGGCGGGGTTCAAGTCCTGGTCTGACCCCCGGACCTCATCCTTTGGGGAGGGAACCAGAGATGCGGGAGGCCTGTGTGGCCTGGGCTGCATTTTCCACTGGAATCTCCTGGCTGGGCAGTACTCCTGGGTTATAAAGTCTCCAAGCAGCCGCAGACCACAGCCTCAGCCCCTTCACCACATGCCCTGGTGGCATGACACCTCCCCTGCCTTCCTGAAGCTCGGGGCCTTGAGGGGTAAGGGCGGACCGGCCGGTACCACTGTGTTCATTCCTGTTGTCACCAAGGCTTGTGAAACTAAATGGCCTACAAGACCTGTTGGCCCCCTTTCCGTTTCCTCTGGGGTGGACTGTGGTTTTAACTTGGGATCCTTGGGGAGTCTCTGAAACCCATAAAGTGGGGTGCAGAATTGTGTCCGTGGGGCTCTGGGAGATGTAGACCCTCAACTTTCCTGAGATTCTTAAAACAGTGACGATGCATTCCACAGTATGTAAATCAGATCCCAAATAGAAAGTAATAATAAGAGCACTTAAAGCTCTTGAGAAGAATGAATAATGGTGGCTCCCTGCTGAGGGAGGAACAAACATATCTGGGAGGACTGGTCCCCCAAGGCTGAGCTCTCAGGGACCGTGGGCGCAGTGGTCATGACCACAGCAGGGAGGGCCAAGTGCCCCCAGCCCTCTGGAACCTTTTCTGCCTTGGTCGGGTGGGTTGTCCAGACCTCTGCCCACTCCCTGGGTGCTCCCAGTGTGGAAACGTGCGGGAAAGGGCTGGGTAGCAAGTGAACTAATTCCTGGGCACCCAGAAGCACCCCCTGCCCTGGCCCATTTTGCACTCTGTGCACCTGGATCCGGTCGTCCTGTGTTAGCAGTAGCTGCAGAATAGGGCTCGGAGGCCGGCGATCATCGGGCTTGCCCCACGCGGCAGTGCTGGGACGCCTGCTCCAGGCCGCAGCCCTCTCTGAGCCGCCGTCTCCACCCCTTTGAAGACGTGGCAGTCAACGAGACGGTCTAGAGCTGTGGATGAGGTAACAGTTGCTCTTTCTTGGGCCTTTTCCATCCATCGTCTCATCCTCCTAAGAGCCCAGTGGGACTTTTGTTACTCGTTTACAGATGAGGAAACTGAGGCTCAGATACGCGGGTGACTGCTCAGGGTCACTTAGACGCATACGTGTAACTGAATCACTGCTGTACACCTGCAGCTAACACGGTTTTGATATTATAAATCAATTATACTTCAATAAAAACAAAGAAAATATAATTAAAATAAAGGTCACTTAGATGTGGTGTGTGGAACCCAAATTCAAAACAAGGCCTCTTTAACGGTATAGATGATCTTACTTGCAAAGCAGAAGTAGAGACGGGTAGAGAACAAATGTATGGATGCCAAGGGGGAAAGGGGTGGGGTGGGAGGAACTGGGAGACTGGGATTGACACATATATTATTGATACTATGTATAAAATGGACAGCTGATGGGCACGTGCTGTATAGGACAGGGAACTCACCTAATGCCCTGTGGTAGCCTAATGGGAGGGAAGTCCAAAAGGGAGGGGGCATCTGTATGTGTATGTATGGCTGATTCATTTTGTTGTGCAGTGGAGGCTAACACAGCATTGTAAAGCAACCATACTCAATAAAAATAAATTTAGAAATACACTGTAAAAAAAAAAAAAAAAAACTCTTGGGTGCCAGGAGAAACTGCCTCTCCCATGTGACAACATAGGTGGAGAGTGTGAGTGACCCCAAGTCGTATTATCTGTGAGAGTCAACACTGCTGCCCCATGACCTTGTTAACAGTGTTCCACACACTTGTTTGCCCAGCTGGCAAGGGGAGAATCGGACCTCAAGGCAGATAGGATTAGCTCTGGGTGATGTGGAAAGTTCTAGAAGTGTGGGCTATGCCCCCCAAACCCCCAGGGAGGGCAAGCTTGGTGATGAGCAGTGTGAGGGGTGTGGGGAGGGCTAAGAAGAAGAGACCCCCTCCATTTCCTGGGTCTGACTGTGTGGCTCACGTCTGTTTCAGAAGTTGTGTTTTCTCTGCGTGAAAGCAACCGGCAATCCACTCCAAGACTTCTCAGCTCCACGGATTCGTAGTGATTAGATCCCTCATGCATCTTTCTCGCCTCCCCCATCCCCACGCTGGCAGGGTAATTTTTCTGTGAGTTAATGGTCCCCAGAATGTAGCATGGAATTTAATCACTGCTCAGATATGCCATACGGCCCAATCCTACAGAAAAAACGCCGCGATAAGATGCGTTTACTTTTGCAAAGCACTTTAGTATCTGCTATCTCAAGCCCGGGGAACAAGGCGTTTTTGGCTCAGGAGTGCCCACTGCTTTGGGAAGATAAGGCAGGGACTCCTTTTCCCAGCCTGGAGAGGCTGGGCAAGGTGACGAGGAGGAGCCTGGCACCCTGGTCCTGCCAGCCATCCTGTCGCCGGCTCCATCTTTATTATTAATTCATAAAACCAGAAGGTCAAGTGGGTGATTTCTGCCAGTGGTGGAAATCACCTTAAGCGTGAGGACAAAAAGGCCCTTTGTTGTCCCAACAGTGTGACCTTTGTGGACGGGCAGGCTGTCAGAAGTGGGCCTTCTGTTCTCAGCACAGCTCCCTGGGAGGTGAAAGGGAGCAGTTAGGTCTCAGGGTCCAGGTACCTCTGGGAGGGAGGGCCGGTGGCCAGGCAGGAGACAGCAGCACAGTTGGTGTGGCTGAGTTACACAGCGATGGAAAGAGAAAGCCGGGGGGGGGGGCCTTCCCAGCTCCTGAGCACCCATGCCAGGGTCTCAGTGATCAGAGAACCCCAGGTGAGCACCCAGCACTTCACAGGCCTTACCCACCTGGTAGTTCTCAGGAGTTCCCTTATCTTGTCCTCTCCTGCATCTCCAAGGCCTCAGCCAGAGTCCCACGTGGACACAGACTAGCCTTCCACCACCTTGACTTTTAGCAGCAGGTAGATGTGGGTTTGAATCACGACGCTGCTGTTTACTGTCTAAGCAAGAAACTTCGCCTCCCTGAGTCTTAGTTTCCTCATCTGTATGATGGGAATGTGTCCCAGGGCTGCTGTAAGGATTGAATGAGAATTTGAGTAAAGCTCTTCACACGTCATAAGTGTTCAATAGTTGTTGGCAGGTACAGATCGTTTCGATTGTAAACCTTTCAGAAGCTGGCCATGTATCTCCTTTTTAAGGGTATTCTGTGACTTCCTTCAGTAATTCATATCACTTGTGACACACCTGCCATCTTTGACATGCGTCAAGTTTGTCATTTTCTTGATGTTGTGCTAATGATCAGGGACCTTAGCATGCTTTAATTTATATCACTCTGTAGTATTTTTTCTTTAATTTAAAAACCTACATATTGGTTTTTGTTTTATGCAGACTCTATTAATTTTTGCAACCATTCTTCCTTACAGATTCAGGGTTTTTTTTAATATTTCTTTATTTTGGCTGTATGAGGTCTTAGTTGTGGCATGCAGGATCTTTGTTGCGGCATACAGGATCCTTTTTTAGTTGGGGCGTGCGAGCTTCTTAGTTGTTGCATGCAAACTCTTAGTCACAGCATGCATACGGGATCTAGTTCCCCAACCAGGGATCGAACCCGGGCCCCCTGCCTTGGGAGCACAGAGTCCTACCCACTGGACCACCAAATGCAGTTTCTTCTTATGTAACACACCTTTCCATGGAGTTTGCAACAAGTCTCTGTGAGTTGTCAGCTTGGTCTGAAAATGTCTTTATTTTGCCAGGGTACAGGAATGATCATTTGGCTGGGTATAAAATTTGAGGTTGCTGCATGTTTTCTCTCAGCACTGAGTTTTTGGTCTCTTCTTGCTGTTGAAAAGTCATCTCTCTTGTCTGATTGATATTTCTTTGTGGAAATCTGCTTTTTCCCCTCTGTTTAAAAATATTTGTTGGTGGTGTTTTTTTAGGTGCTTTGTGTAGGTGTGGATTTAATTTATCCTGCCTGGGAATGGTTTATGCTGTATTATTATAAATTGACTGATATCTTCCATAATGAAGATATTACCTCTCCCCTTTCTCCTAATCTTTTTCCTCAGTAATTACTTTGGAAGGGGATGAACCGTGTCATCCTGTCCTGAATGCCTCTTTACTTTTCTTGCATATTTCCTATCTTTTTGTTGCTCTGTGCTGTATTTTGATTTGTTTCCTTAGGTCTGTCTTCCAATTCACTAATTCTCTCTTTAGCTATTACAGCTTTGCTGCCTTAACCCAACTTAGTTTTTTAAATTCCATAGACTTAAAAAAAAACATTTTGTAAGTTCTGTAAGGTTTTCAGATTCGCTGCTTTTGTCATAGGGCACTGTTCTCATATTATTCGTAATAATTTAAAGCTTACTGTATAGTTTCTGCTGTCTCATCTTCTTGGGGCTCCATTCCATTTATTAACTGTGTCTGCTGATTATCCCATATGGTGGTCATTTGCTGTGTAGTTTGGGTTTTGATTCTGAGCTCATCTTTGGGCTGGCTCCCCCCTGGTTTTCAGTCATCTCCAGATTCATGCTGAGGCCACACCAAGTAGAGATGGGCTTAGCTGAAGTACCTCCCCCATGAGAGTACCCTGTGCCCTGGGCTATAGAAGTACCTCACACAGTGCTTTGCATTTGTTGTTCTGGGTACCTTAGGGCTTTTGCTGGTCTGGAAACACTTTTTACATTAATTCCTCAATTTGGCTTTCCTGTGCCACAGAGGTTTGGATTTTTCTCTTGTGAATGACACAGGCCTGGAGTTTTGATTCATCATAGAGTCCCCCTCCTCTCCTCTGCACCCTGCCACCTCTTCTGCAGAGTCAGCTTCCTTGTTGATCCTCTGGGCCAGCAGGGAACATTTTTCTGTCCCACCTTATATGGAGAGGCAGTCCTTTGTGCTCTAGCTTTTGATAGGAGTCTCACTTCTAACTCGTATGGACCCAAGGCCACTGCTGTCACTCAGTGGGCTAGAAGCCACACCTTTGCTGTGAGAGCCTGGAAATATTCTGGTACCCCTGGGCCACCTCACTTGCTGGGTCTGAGTCCCCTCCTTGCTTCTGGCACCTGGGGATTTCCCTTTCTTTCAAGCTTAGTGATGTCTTAAATTTTTTTCTAATTTTGTCCAGTGCTTCACAGGTTCATAGTGGAATGCAAAGTCTGTGTTAGCTCCTTGTAGAAGGAACTGGAGTCTTTTTTTGTTTTTTTTAATATTTTTTGGCCATGCTGTGTGGCATGTGGGATCTTAGTTCCCCAGTCAGGGGTCTACCCCATGCCCCCTGCTTTGGAAGCGTGGAGTCTTAACCACTGGACCACCAGGGAAGTCCTGATACTGGAGTTCTTTACCTAAATGTCCTACCATAATAAGCCCTCATGCTTTTGGTAAATCTGGAGCTGAAGATAGTTCTGGAAGAATGTGAAAACCAGTTTCCTAGAGACTCTGAAAAGTGCCCAAATCTCCGCTGATTAACTGTTGCTTTTCTCCCTTGCTCATCTTTAGTCTTTTTATTAAAATGGAGACATCTCTCCTTGTTTAGTGATGTAAATGGTATGTATTCATTGTCCCAGTCACTTCTTAGTTTTGGCAGACAGCACAGCAGACGGTCATGAGAACAGATTCTGGAGTCACAGACCTGGGTTCAAATCCCAGTTCTGCCGCTTATATCCGTGTGACCTTCAGCGAGTGACTTACCCTCTCTGAGAGTCAGTTTCCATATCTGTAAAATGGGTGTGATAACCCCCAGGAGAGGCAGGCACTGTGAGTCAAGTGTTTGGCTTAGTTCCTGCCTCTGAGTAAGTGCTGACACTTGGTGGTTATTATTACTGCTCTAAGGCAAATGGGAAAGAACAGAGGCTAGCCGTAGGAAGGTGAGCGCGGATGAGCAGAGCATGGTCTGTGCGATTCTGAGTCATGCTCGCCCACTCTGGCAGCTTCCTGAGTTGCCTCGTTGCTCATGAGGGGGAATGTTTTCTAACATCGTGTCCCTCCAGTCTGTCCCAGAGTCCCCTCCAGCCCCGAGATTTGGAGGATTTGTTCTGTGCAGAAAACAAAACAAAAGGAAATATCCTAACAAGACCCTCGGTACCTAAAATAAATGCCGTCCTCAGGCCGGCATGGGCCTGGGGCAGCTCTTCCTGGGAACCCCTCAGCGTTTGCACTTACAAAGCGGGTTGACGTTTTCGAGCAAAGGGTTGAAAGCTGCCGGAGGAAGGCCAGCAATTAATCTTCTTGTCGTTGCTTCTGCTTTGGAATAGAATTGAGTTTGATAACTTCATTCTCAGGACCGAGGGCACCCAGGTGCATCTTTGGATTACTTTAAATTCCCAGCAGTGAGGTGTGGTCCGGCATGTGTACACGCCCGGCACATGGCTTCCAAGGGGCAGGCAGGTGGAGGAGAGGAACAGGGCATCCGGCACCGTGCAGCATCGTGTGGGTGCCAGGCATGTGGGGGAGGGTCCCTTCCAGGCTGTGGAGGCCGGTCCCTCGCTCTCCCTGCCCAGGCCCCGGCTTAGTCATTGCTTGGGCTGTAATTCCAGGAGGGGCACAAGTTCTCTCTCCCCCGGGATCCTGGAGGCAGCTGAAGAGCCGCATAGGTACCATGAGATTATTGCTTTGGGGACATAATACTAGCAAGCATGGCGGCTCCAGGATCTTACGCTCTTCCGGCCAGGTTCAGTGCTCAGTGTGTATATCATTTTTTTTTTCAATGGGGGCAAAATTCACATAACATGAAATTTACCATCCTAACCATTTTATTTGATTTTTATTATTTATTTTGGCCGCACCGTGCGGCTTGCAGGATCTTAGTTTCCCAACCAGGGATTGAACCTGGGCCCCCAACCGTGGAAGCGTGGAGTCCTAACCACTGGACCGACAGGGAAGCATGCAATTCAGTGTCATTAAGCATATTCACAATGCTGTGCCGCCGTCGCCACTGTATTTCCCGACCATCTTCATCACCCCACAAAGAAGCTTCAGCAGTCACTCTAATCTCCCAACTCGTAGCCCCTGGCAACCACTAACCTACTTTCTGTCTCTATGGACTTGCTTACTTTGGGAGATTCATATAAAAGGAAGCATACAGTAGTGGCCTTGCGTGTCTGGCTTCTTAATGTCATGTTTTCAAGGTTCATCCAGGTTGTATCAAGCGTCACTGCTTCATTCTGTCTCGTGGTGGAATAATGTTCCATTGGATGGAGATGCCGCATTTTGGTCATCTGTTCACAAGTAGATGGACATTTGGGTTCCCACGTTTTGACGATTATGCATGTTGTTTATGTGATTTGATTGTTTTTCGTGGTATGAACAGCCACGTGTAGGCAGTGCTATTATTATCTCTGAATTACGGAGGAGGAAGTTACAGTCTTGGGGAGAAGGTTTAGTAAGACGAGAAGCTGGGGGTTGAACCTGCAGCTCTTGGAAGCGATGGGGTTAGCTCACCTTTCTGTCTGGCTGGGCGCATCTCTGTGTTGCAGGACCTCGGCCAATGCCTGGGTTGAGTACTGGCCAGTCTCTCGGGACACAGCCAGCAGGAGAGCTTTGGGGGTCCTGGAAGCCACCAAGCCCTTCCCAGTGATGCCACTTGGAGTCCCAGAGCCTGCATCCAGGCTGGCACTGCAGGGGGAAACGGAGGGAGGCAGGGTGGCTTTGGGGTGCCCCTGGAGACAGCAGCCAGCATGCTCTCAACCACCCTTGCTTCTCTCAGCTGTGTCTTGAGCGCCCTTCCCTACCTCGACTGCTCCAGCTGCCCGCCTCTCAGTGGGTACCCAGCCCCATCGTCTGCATCAGCCCTCCGTTCGGTTACCAGGCACGTGGGATGTTGTTCTGTGGCTTAGCATCCTCCGGAAACTCAGGGTGAAGTCTCAGTGCCTTAGTGTGACGTGTGCGCCCCCCACTCCTGTACCCCTGTTCCTAGTCTGCCTCCCACCCGTGCTAAAGGGCTTGGAGCTCCCCGAGTTCTTCCCACTCTGCCTGCGTCAGCCCTCAGCCCCTGGGATCCCGCTGGGCATCACCTCCCACCCCATCCCCGTGGACTGGAAGCCCTACTCCAACCTTGGTGCTCCTTGGCGAGCGGACACTGCACTTAGGACCCTGGATCCCAGCGAGGTGAGGGCTCTGCCTTTTGTGTCTGCATCCTTGGTATCTGGCAGGTGCCCAGCAAACCAGAGGCACTCAGTAAATATCTCTTAATGAGTGGTGGGGGCACCTGTCAGAGGGTTGAGCAGATACAGGTGTGCCATGGAGGAGTCCGTCAGGCCCTCACACCCCTGAGGGCAGCCCAGATTCTGGGAGGAAGAAGCAAGTGGTATTCTATATGCCCCTCACCACCAGGCTCAAATAGTCCTGACCGCCCTGCAGCGGACGTGGGTAAATGGGGATCTTCGGTTTCCTTGCAAGTCATGTGAGGGAGGCTGGACCTCGTGGGAGATTTTGGGCGCCTAGTCTCCTCCCGCCCTCCTTCCTGAGTGTTGTCTCTGACCCCTGGTCTGTACGACTCTCCTTCCCCAGTGACTCCTTGCTTAGCATACCAGGGCGGCAGCCTGACTGTTGGGGCCAGGGCCAGGCAGAGACCCCATGTCCATTAGCACCCCACTCACGCACTTTCTGTGTCCGTAGATTTGCCTGTTCTGGGCATTTCACATCAGTGGAATCACACACTATGTGGCCTTTTGTGTCTGGTTTCTTTGCCTCAGCAGAATGTGTTCCAGGTTCGTCCACGTCGTAGCAGGTGTCAGTTACTCCATCCTTTTTTATGGCCAAAGAATATTCCATTGTATGGATAGAACACTTTTTTATTAAGTCAATTTTTAATCAAATATTGTTCTTTGTTTCCTTAAATATGTAGTTTTTAGTAAACAAGCAAACTGAATATGGGAGGAAAAAACTATTTGTGCTGCCGGCCTTTTTTCTTCCTCCAGTTTTACTGAGGTATAATTGACATGCAGCACTGTAGAAGTTTAAGGTGTGCAGCACAACGAGTTGATGCGCGCACATCACGAAGCGATGATCGCAGTAAGTTTAGTGAACCTCCATCATTTCATGTAGATACAAAATTAAAGAAATAGAAAAAAACCTTTTTTTCTTGTGATGAGAACTCTTAGGATTTTCTCTCAGTAACTTTCATATATAACATACGGCAGCGTTAATTATATTTACCATGTACATTACACCCCAGTACTTATTTTTTAAATTTAATTTTAAATTTCTATTGGAGTATAGTTGATTTACAATGTTGTGTTAGTTTCAGGTGTACAGCAAAGTGATTCAGTTATACATATACTTATATCCATTCTTTTTCAGATTCTTTTCCCATATAGGTTATTACAGAACACTGAGTAGAGTTCCCTGTGCTATACAGTAGGTCCTTGTTGATTATCGGTCTTATATGTAGTAGTTTGTTTATGTTCATCCCTAACTCCTGATTTATCCCTCCCCTCCATCTTTCCCCTTTGGTAACCGTAAGTTTGTTTTTGAAGTCTGTGAGTCTGTTTCTGTTTTGTAAATAAGTCCATTTGTGTCATTTTTTAAAATTCCAGTTATAAGTGATATCATATGATATTTATCTTTCTCTTTCTGACTTACTTCACTCAGTATGACAATCTCTAGGTCCATCCATGTTGCTACAAATGGCATTATTTCATTCCTTTTTATGGCTGAGCAATATTCCATTGTATATATGTACCCCATCTTCTTTATCCATACCTCTTTCGGTGGACATTTAGGTTGCTTCCATGTCCTGGCTATTGTAAGAGTGCTTCAGTGAACATAGGGGTGCATGTATCTTTCAAATTAGTTTTCTCCAGATATATGCCCAGTAGTGGGATTGCTGGATCGTATGGTAGTACTATTTTTAGTTTTTTAAGGAACCTCCATACTGTTCTCCACAGTGGCTGTATGCATTTACATTTCCACCAACAGTGCAAGAGGATCCCCTTTTCTCCACACCCTCCCCAGCATTTGTTTGTAGACTTTTTTTTTGGAACATCTTTATTAGAGTATAATTGCTTTACAATGGTGTGTTAGTTTCTGCTTTATAGCAAAGTGAATCAGTTATACATATACATATGTTCCCATATCTCTTCCCTCTTGCGTCTTCCTCCCTCCCACCCTCCCTATCCCACCCCTCTAGGTGGTCACAAAGCACGGAGCTGATCTCCCTGGGCTATGCGGCTGCTTCCCACTAGCTATCTGTTTTACGTTTGGTAGTGTGTATATGTCCACGCCACTCTCTTACTTTGTCCCAGCTTACCCTTCCCCCTCCCCATATCCTCAAGTCCATTCTCTAGTAGGTCTGCATCTTTATTCCCATCTTGCCCCTAGGTTCTTCTGACCTTTTTTTCTTCCTTCTTTTTTTAGATTCCATATATATGTGTTAGCATACAGTATTTGTTTTTCTTTTTCTGACTTACTTCACTCTGTATGACAGACTCTAGGTCTATCCACCTCACTACAAATAACTCAGTTTTCGTTCCTTTTTATGGCTGAGTAATATTCCATTGTATATATCTGCCACATCTTCTTTATCCATTCATCTGTTGATGGACACTTAGGTTACTTCCATGTAAGAATGCTCAACATCATTAATCATTAGAGAAATGCAAATCAAAACTACAATGAGATATCATCTCACACGGTCAGAATGGTCATCATCAAAAAATCTACAAACAGTACATGCTGGAGAGGGTGTGGAGAAAAGGGAACCCTCTTGCACTGTTGGTGGGAATGTAAATTGATACAGCCACTATGGAGAACAGTATGGGGGTTCCTTCAAAAACTAAAAATAGAACTACCATACGACCCAGGAATCCCACTCCTGGGCATATACCCTGAGAAAACCATCATTCAAAAAGAGTCATGTACCAAGATGTTCATTGCAGCTCTGTTTGTCGACTTTTTGATGACGGCCATTCTGACCAGTATGAGGTGATACCTCATTGTAGTTTTGATTTGCATTTCTCTGATAATTAGTGATGTTGAGCGTCTTTTCATGTGCTCTTTGACCATCTGTGTGTCTTCTTTGGAGAAATGTCTGTTTAGATCTTCCACCCGTTTTTTGACTGGGTTGTTTTTTTGATATTGAGTTGCATGAGCTGTTTCTTAATCCATTTACCTGTTGATGGACATCTGGGTTGTTTCTACCTTTTGGCTGTTATGCATCGTAGTGCTGTGAACATTCATTTATGGGTTTTTCTGTGGGCGTATGTTTTCATTTATCTTGGTTATATGCTTAGGAGCAGAATTTCTGGATTCTATGGTAAATCTATGTTTAATTTATTGAGGAGTCACCAAACTCTTTTCCACAGCAGCTGCGCAATTTTCCATTCCCACCAGCAACGTCTGAGGGGTCCAGTTTCTCCACAGTGTCACCAGCGCTAGGTATTTTCTGTTTTACTTTTCATTATAGCTGTAGAAGTTAAAAATTTTTTAATTTAAATAAGATGACACACGTAATCCCTATTAATTGCAGAAAAGTTAAAGGACAGGTAAGCCAAGATAAGGAGCTAGAGGAGGGAAATGTCCTGTCATTCTACCTTCTGGAACAATTTACTATTTTGTTGTGAACCTTTCGTAATTTTTCTCGTGCACACACTTGTATAACAATGTGAACTTGGATGTAAATGAGATCTTTGTTGCCTGTTGGTTTTTCTATGTCATGATATTCCATGAACATTTTCTGATGTCCCACGATATTTTAAACATATTTTCTCAGGCCGTCTAGGATGCACCAGGATTTATTTAACCCATTTCCCGTGGCCCGGCATTGCCCCCATTTTTTACTGTTTGAAACAGGCAACGATGATTACTCTTATCTGTTTATCTTTGTACATATGTCTCGGTTACTCAGGATTCATTCCTAGGGATCAAGTTCCTGCTTCAGAGCGCGTATACCAAGCACTCTCCAGCACAAATATAATGCAAGGTGGAATAATTCTAAATTTTCAACGAGCAATAGATGGAATGTAATTCCCGATTTTCTAGTAGCCACATTAAAAAAAAAAAGTAAAGAAACAGGTGAAGTTAGTTTAATAATATATTTAACCCATTATAACTAAAATATTATTTCAAATATAATTAATATAAAAATTATTAAGACAGTTTACGTTTTTTTCGTACTAAGTCTTTTAAAGCCAGTGTTTTTTTTTTTTACACTTCAGCACATTTCAGTAGCCACATGTGGCTCTGTATTGGACAGTACAGGCGTATACTTTTTTGTTTAAACTTTTGATACAAAATGACAAGTCACTCCGCCCTGCCCCCGCCCCCCCCCCCCCCCCGGCAAAATTGGGCAGATTAAACTCCCACCAGCCCCATGGAAGGGTGTATATTTCCCTCAGGTTGAAATCTGATACCCAAAATAATGAGGTGAGATGCCAGGCTCAAGGTGTCTCTGCCTCTCGTTCCCATGGCAGCTGTGACCTCACAGGGGCCTGGAGAGAGGGCTCCGAGTGAGGAGCAGGGAAACTGGAAAAGCTTCCGTCCAGGGAACCCTTGAGGGGACAACAGACAGGGCCTTCCAGGGTGTGACATGGGCACATGTGTATCAGGCGCTCACGGGACAGACCTTATAGGGGGCCCAGGGTCAGCCTGGGGGGCCGGAGTTGAGGGCACAGGAGCTTAGCTGAGGGCTGAGCTCTTGGCTCTGAGGATTTGAGTGCCAAAAAGAGGGAACCAGAATTGGGGAGTTTGTCCTCCTAATTCCTCTGCTTTCAATCAAGCAGGACAGAGAGGTGCGTGTGTCACGTGTGCATGCGCTTTGGATGCAATTAGCTGGAAACTTCGAGAAATCTGGTCTGAGACGGTTTATGGTTTACACAGTGCTTCCCGTCTGTGTGACCTTGGGCAGGTCTCAGTGTTCCCATCTCTAGGTTGGGGAGAAAACTGTGCCTACCTGATAGGATTGATTGAGAGTTATGTGGGCCAAGGCTTGTCGAGAGTAAAGTCGAACACAGTGCCCAGGACACAGCTCGATGAATGCCTATTTTTAATTAATGCCTATTGTTGCCATGATTATGCACTAACTTCTTTCTTAATGTCTTTATTGAGATATAACTCACATCCCCTGCATTTCACCCATTTAAAGTGTCCACAGTTGAGGGCTTCCCTGGTGGCACAGTGGTTGAGAGTCCGCCTGCCGATGCAGGGGACGTGGGTTCGTGCCCCGATCCGGGAGGATCCCGCATGCCGCGGAGCGGCTGGGCCCGTGAGCCATGGCCGCTGAGCCTGCGCGTCCGGAGCCTGTGCTCTGCAACGGGAGAGGCCACAACAGTGAGAGGCCCGTGTACCGCAAAAAATAAAAAAAATAAAGTGTCCTCAGTTTGTCGTATAATCACAGTGTTGTGTAACAGTCTAATTTTGGAACATTTTCATGCCCGTCAAAGAAACTCCTTTGCTATTAGCAGTGATTCCCTCTCTCTTTCCACAGCCCCAGGCAACCACTGGTCTACTTTCTGTCGCTATGGCTTTGCCTCTCTGAGTGTTTCGTATAAATGGAAACCCGCCAGGCGTGGCTTTATGACGGGCCCCTCTCACTTATTTTTCATGGAGGTGGTTTAGGAGCGTGTGGTTGGCGTTGATTTCTGATCATTATTTCGCAACACATCAGTGTATTTTTTAAAAATTACTGAAATATAATTGATTTACGATGTGTTAGTTTCAGGTATATAGCAAAATGACTCAGTTATACATATATATATTCTTTTTTAGATTTCTTTTCCATTATAGGTCATTATAAGATATTGAGTATAGTTCTCTGCTATACAGTAGCACCTTGTTGTTCATCTATTTTATATATAGTAGTGTGTGTATGTTAATCCCAAACGCCTCATTTATCCCTCCCTCCCCACTTTCCCCTTTGGTAAACATAAGTTTGTTTTCTATGTCTGTAAGTCTATTTCTGCTTTGTAAATAAGTTCATTTGTATCATTTTTTAAGATTCCACATATAAGCAATATCATATGATAATTTGTCTTTCTCCGACTTAACTTCACTTAGTATGGTGATCTCTAGGTCCATCCATGTTGCTGCAAATGGCATCAGTGTAAGTTTTTTTGATTTGTGAGTTAGAGCTGAGGACTCTAATTGGCCAGTGTAATCTGATCACCTAAAGCGAGGCAGTGTGGGGTGTCAGTTAGAAAGAAAACCTAAACTAAACCACACATGTTCTGCCAGACAAACTAAGTTAAAATCCTGGGTCTGCCTCTTTGAAGTTTAGTGACCTTGAGCAGGTTACTGATCTGTGTGTCTGTAAAATGGGAATCGTCTGTCTTTTGGTCATTGGGTCGTGGAGATGATTAAATAAGCACACACGTGCCCAGGATGCAGTACTTGCCAATGAATGACTCACCACTAACAATATTTTTGAGATCCCTCGGCTGTCCCACATGGGACCATATTGGGTGCTTAAAATATTCATTACATGACTAATAAATATATATTGTATAAGAGACGGTTTGGAAAATATAGATGAATCAAAGCAAAACAAACATAGTCTTTAATCCCAGCATTGAGAGATAATTGCTATTATTATTTGGGGAAAACAGGTTGATTTTCTTTCCTTACTTATACACATTTGTATATATTTAGATGTTTTCCCAATGGGCATTCGTGCTGTTTTCATAGCAGTTGTTTTTAGACAACATTATGTTGGAATGTATGTTCACATTCAGTACACAACTGTCACTTTTAAACACAGCATCTTTTTTAAAAAATTGGCTGAACCTACCATAAAGTATTTAACTGATCTGCTCGTGGTGGGCCCTGAGGTTGAGTCGTTTTTACACTGTTGTAGAGAATGTAACGGTGAACAGTTATGTACTCATCTTGTTGTACCCGTTGGATTTATTCTTTCAGGATAAATCCCCGCCGAGTAGAATTGCTGAGCTTCTTAAGTAAATGTTTTATTGCGATATCATATACAGAAGAGTGCATCACTGGTGAGCATGCAGATCCCAAAACTTTCTGAGAACACATCTGTGTAACCTGCAGCTGGATCAAGAATTAAATGCTTCCAGTTCCCAGAAACCCTCTCAAGCCCCATTCAAATGACTGCCCCATCAAGGGCAACTTCTATCCTAACTTTTAAAAAAATTAAGACGTTATTATGAGCCATTTTAGGTTAACAGCAAAATTCAGGGGAAGGTACAGAGATTACTCATGGCCCCCTGCCCCCCTCCACGCACAGCCTCGCCCACTGTCAGCATCCCCCACCAGAGAGGACATTTGTTACAATTGATGGACCTCCATTGATACATCATCACCCAGAGTCCACGGTTTACATGAGGGTTCCCTCTTGGCGTCCTACATCCTGTGGGTTTGGACAAATGTATAATGACGTGTATCCATAATTATAGTATCATACAGAGTAGGTTCACTGCCTTAAAAATTCTCTGTGCTTCGCCAACTCATCGCTCCCCTGGTAACCACTGACCTCGTTGCCGTCTCGGTAGTTTTGCCTCTTCCAGAATGTCATGTAGTTGGAATCGTACCGTATGTAGCCTTCCTATCCTGACTTAACACTGCAGATGAGTGTTGCCCGTTTTTGAGCTTTATGTAAATGGAGTCATAAAGTAGGTACTCTTCCATGTCTGGCTTCTTCTGCTTGTTGTTATGTTTTGGAACTCACCCAAGTTATTGTCCGTACTGTTTGTTTGTTTTCACTGCTGTATCCTATTCCATTACTTGCATATACCACACACTTTACTCTGCCATTTCAGGGCATTTGGATAATTTCCAGTTTAGGGCTCTTCAGATCGTACTGCCATGAAATCCTTCTACACATCTTCTGATGTGTGCAAATATGCATTTCTGTTGGGTATGTACTTAATTTAAGAGTGGAATGGCCAGACCATGGAATACACGAATGTCCGTGCTAACATACATATGATGTAAATGGCTGTATTTTCCTCCAGAAAGGTGATAACTGTCCCCAAGGGTTACCTGACCTTTCCGAGTGTCAGTTTCTACATCTGTAACATGGGATGCAGCCTCCTGCCAGGGCGTCATGAGGAACAGATGAGCTAACGTGTGGAGATGAGCCCCATTCCCCCAGCACATAGCAGGCCTTCGGGATGGGTTGGTCATTGTAAAGAGTATTTTCTAGCCAACAACAGCTTCTAGAAAGGCTTGAGAATTCTGAGTTGCATATTCTTTTTTATTTCGAATATTTATTTATTTATTTACTTTGGCTGCACCGGGTCTTAGTTGCTACACATGGGATCTTCATTGCGGTATGCGGGATCTGTTTTTTTTTAGTTGCTGGCATGTGGGATCTTTTAGTTGTGGCATGCGGACTTCTTAGTTGCGGCGTACACGCGGGATCTAGTTCCCAGACCAGGGATCGAACCCAGGCCCCCTGCATTTGTAGCGTGGAGTCTTACCCACTGGACCACCAGGGAAGTCCCCTGAGTTGCAGATTCTTGAAGAGATCACAGCTCGAGCCTGAGGCTAAAAAAAACATGAAGTAAAGTAAGGTGACCAGTTGGCCCCAGAAATTAGCTACCTCTGGAACAGGAAGAGAAAAGATGGTTAAGGGATGAGAAATGCCAAGAGTCTGGTGCGGGGAGAGAGCCCTTCCCCAGCCCAGCCACCATTTCGGAAAGTTTTTTAAAATTTATTTATTTTATGTTAATTTTTTTTTTTTTTGGGTGCATTGGGTCTTCGTTGCTGCACGCAGACTTTCTCTAGTTGTGGTGAGCGGGGCTACTCTGCATTGCAGTGCGCAGGCTTCTCATTGCGGTGGCTTCTCGTTGCGGAGCACGGGCCTTAGCCATGCGGGCTTCAGTAGTTGTGGCTCGCGGGCTCTAGAGTTGCAGGCTCAGTAGTTATGACGCACGGGCTTAGTTGCTCTGCAGCATGTGTGATCTTCCCCGACCAGGGCTCGAACCTGTCCCGCCTGCATTGGCAGGCAGATTCTTAACCACTGTGCCACCAGGGAAGCCCCATTTCAGAAAGTTTTGCCGGAACTGTCCATAGTCCCCAGGCACCAGGCCTAAGGGCCTCAAACACTAGGATATTCTGGGAAAATAGGTGATGTTGTGTAGCGGTTAAGGGTGGGCTGTGCAGCTGGGGAGATTTGAGGTTGAATCCCAGTTCTACCGATCACAGTTGTGTGATCATAGCACCCTCTGAGCTGCACTTTTCCAATGATACAACAGAGGGAAAAAGTATCTATTCACAGGGTTGTTTTGAGGAGGAAGTGAGAAGGTACACATAAGGGTTTAATATTGTGCGTTTCATAAAATAAGCACCGACACGTGGGTAGAAGCCTTCCAAAGCTTGGAACCCACCAGGCCCAGTCTTAGCTGTGGAATAAACAGGGTCTACCCACCAAAAATGGTAAAAAAAAAAAAAAAAAAAAACAACTGTATGTAGGTTTTCTGAAACAATTGGGGGTGGGGAGAGGGGGGACTTGGATGACGGCAGTCAGAGGGTACAATCTTGCACTTACAAGATAAATCAGTACTAGGGATGTGATGTACAACATGATAAATAGAACGAACGTTGCCGTATGTTATACGTGAAAGTTGTTAGGAAAGTAAATCCTAACAGTTCTCATCACATGGAAGAAAATAGTTTTTTCTTTTTTTTATTAACTTTTATTGGAGTACAGTTGATTTCCAATGTTGTGTTCATTTCAGGTGTACAGCAAAGAGATTCAGTTATGCATATACATATTTTCATTCGTTTTCAGATCCTTTTCTCATATAGGTTATCACAGAGTATTGAGTAGAGTTCCCTGAGCTGTATAGTAGGTCCTTGTTTGTTATCTATCTTATATACAGTAGGGTGTGTGTGTCAATCCCAAACTCCTGATTTATCCCTCCCCCCAGCTTTTCCCCCTTGGTAACCATAAGTTTGTTTTTGATATCTGTAAGTCTGTTTCCGTTTTGTAAATAAGTTCATTTGTATCATTTTTTAAAATTAGATTCCACATATGAATGATATATTTGTCTTTGTCTGACTTCACTTAGTATAATTTCTAGTTGCATCCACGTTGCTGCAAATGGCATGATTTTCTTCTTTTTTATGGCTAAGTAATAGTCCATTGTATACATGTACCACATCTTCTTTATCCATTCCTCTGTCAGTGGACATTTAGGTTGCTTCCATGTCCTGGCTATTGTAATAGCGCTGCAGTGAACATTGAGGTGCATGTATCTTTTTAAATTATAGTTTTCTCCAGATATGTGCCCAGGAGTAGGATTGCTAGATCATATGGTAGTTCTGTTTTTAGCTTTTTAAGGAACCTCCATACTGTTCTCTATAGCGGCTGTACCGATTTACATTCCCACCAACAGTGTAGGAGAGTTCCCTTTTCTCCACACCCTCTCCAGCATTTATTGTTTGTAGACTTTTTGATGATGGCTATTCTGACTGGTGTGAGGTGATACCTCATTGTAGTTTTGATTTGCATTTCTCTGATAATTAGTGATGTGAAGCATGTTTTCACGTGCTTTAGGCTATCTTTATGACTTTTTTGGAGAAATGTCTACTTAGATCTTCTGCCCATTTTTTGATTGGGTGGTTTGTTTTTTGATATAAGAGCCGCATGAGCTGTTTGTATATTTTGGAGATTAATCAATCCCTTGTTGATTGCTTCGTTTGCAAACATTTTCTGCCATTCTGTGGGTTGTCTTTTTGTTTTGTTTATGGTTTTCTTTGCTGTGCAGAAGATTTTAAGTTTAATTTGGTCTCATTTGTTTATTTTTGGTTTTATTTTCATTACTCTAGGAGGTGAATCAAAGAAGTTATTGCTGCAATTTATGTCAGAGAGTGTTCTGCCTATGTTTTCCTCTAAGAGTTTTATAGTGTCTGGCCTTACATTTAGGTCATTAATCCATTTTTAAAAATTTATTTATTTGGCTGCATTGGGTCTTCGTTGCTGTGCGCAGGCTTTCTCTAGTTGCGGCGAGCAGGGGCTACTCTTCGTTGTGGAGCACAGGCTTCTCACTGCGGTGGCTTCTCTTGTTGCGGAGCACGGGCTCTAGGCACGCAAGCTCAGTAGTTGTGGCTCGCGGGCTCTAGAGCGCAGGCTCAGTAGTTGTGGCGCACGGGCTTAGTTGCTCCACAGCATGTGGGATCTTCCCAGACCAGGGCTCAAATCCGCATTGGCAGGCAGATTCTTAACCACTGCACCACCAGCATAGTCCCCATTAATCCATTTTGTTTATTTTTGTGTATGATGTTAGTGTTCTAATTTCATTCTTCTGCATGTAGCTGTCCAGTTTTCCCCAGCACCACTTATTGAAGAGACTGTCTTTTCTCCATTGTATATTCTTGCCTCCTTTGTCATAGATTCATTGACCATAGCTTTGTGGGTTTATTTCTGGGCTTTCTGTCCTGTTCCATTGATCTATATTTCTGTTTTTGTGCCAATACCATACTGCTTCAATTACTGTAGCTTTGTAGTATAGTCTGAAGTCAGGGAGCCTGATTCCTCCAGCTCCATTTTTCTTTCTCAGGGTTGCTTTGGCTATTTGGGGTCTTTTGTATTTCCATACAAATTAAAAAATTTTTTTTGTTCTAGTTCTGTGAAAAACGCCATTGGTAACTTGATAGGGATTGCATTGAATCTGTAGATTGCCTTGGGTAGTATAGTCTTTTTGACAGTATTGATTCTTCCAGTTCAATAACGTGGTATATGTCTCCATCTGTTTGTGTCTTTTATTTCTTTCATCATATCTTATAGTTTCCTAAGTACAAGTCTTTTGCCTCCTTAGGTAGGTTTATTCCTAGGTGTTTTATTCTTTTTGCTGCGATGGTAAATGAGATTATTTCCTTGATTTCTCTTTCTGATCTTTCGTTGTTAGTGTATAGGAATGAAGAGATTTCTGTGTATTAATTTTGTATCCTACAACTTTACTGAATTCATTGATGAGCTCTAGTAGTCTCCTGGTAGCATCTTTAGGATTTTCTGTGTATAGTGTCATGTCATCTGCAAACAGTGACAGTTTTACTTCTTTTCCAATTTGGGTTCCTTTTGTTTCTTCTTCTTCTCTGTTTGCCATGGCTAGAATTTCCAAAACTGTGTTGCATATAAGTGGTGACATTGGACATCCTTGTCTTGTTCCTGATCTTAGAGGGAATACTTTCAGCTTTTCACCACTGAGAATGATGTTAGCTGTGGGTTTGTCATATGTGGCCTTTATTATTTTGAGGTAAGTTCTCTCTATACTCACTTTCTGGAGAGTTTTTATCATAAATGGGTGTTGAATTTTGTCAAAAGCTTTTCCTGCATCTGTTGAGATGATTATATGGTTTCTTTTCTTCAGTTTGTTGATGTGGTATATCGCACTGTTTGATTTGCAGATATTGAAGAATCCTTGCATCCCTGGGATAAATCCCACTTGATCATGGTGTATGATCCTTTTAATGTATTGTTGGATTTGGTTTGCTAGTATTTTGTTGAGGATTTTTGCATCTATGTTGATCAGTTTTATTGGTCTGTAATTTTCTTTTTTTGTGTGGTATCTTTGTCTGGTTTTCATATCAGGGTGATGGTGGACTCATAGAATGAGTTTGAAAGTGTTCCTTCCTCTGCAATTTTTGGAAGAGTTTAAGAAGGATAGGTGTTAATAGCTCTTCTCTAAATGTTCGATAGAATTCACCTGTGAAGCCATCTGGTCCTGGACTTCTGTTTGTTGGAAGTTTTTTAATCACTGTTTCAATTTCAGTACTTGTAATTGGTGTTCATATTTTCTATTTCTTCCTGGTTCAGTCTTGGAAGGTTGTACCTTTCTAAGAATTTGTCCATTTCTCCTAGGTTCTCCATTTTATTGACGTATAGTTGTTTGTAGTAGTCTCTTATGATCCTTTATATTTCTGTGGTGTCTGTTTAACTTCTCCTTTTTTCATTTCCAATTTGATTGATTCGAGTCCTCTCCCTTTTTTTCTTGATGAGTCTGGCTAAAGGTTTATTAATTCTGTTTATCTTTACAAAGAACCAGCTTTTAGTTTCATTGATCTTTTCTGTTGTTTTCTTCATCTCTATTTCATTTTTTTCTGCTCTGATCATTATGATTTCTTTCATTCTACTAACATTGGGTTCTGTTTGTTCTTCTTTCTCTTGTTGATTTAGGTATAAGGTTAGGTTGTTTATTTGAGATTTTTCTTGTTTCCTGAGGTAAGATTGTATTGCTATAAACTTCCCTTTTAGAACTGCTTTTGCTGCATCCCATAGGTTTTGGATCATTGTGTTTTCATTGTCATTTGCCTCTAGGTATTTTTTTTTTTTGGTTCCTCTTTGATTTCTTCAGTGATTTATTAAATTTTGCATATGAGATGATGGACATTCACTAAACTTACTATGGTCATCGTTTCATGGTGTATGTGACTCAAATCATTATGCGGTACACCTTAAACTTATACAGTGCTATACATCAATTATATCTCAATCAAACTGGAAGGAAGAAAATGAAACAATTGAGGTTATCTAAATACATTGCCCACAACAGCAATGATCAAAATTCTATTTCTTTTCCTTCCACTTCTCTTGCCTTACCAGATTCTCTGTACACTTCTTACTACGGGTCTCCCAAATCACTTCCGGCACCAGCCTGAACCACTTTCCCCCTTCCCTCCTCCTATGTCTCTTTTAATGTGACACACGAAGCCCCTTTTTCAGTGGGGAAAATGCCCATCTCCAGGAGTGGGAGGGGAGGAAGTCAGACAAGAAGATACCATCTCTTTAATGAGCTGAGGAAAGAGAGGGTGACCTGGTTCACGTTTGTCCTGTCCCACGAGCTGTTATTAGTAGTAATTGTCTTATTGCTAAAGGGGCAGAGTTAATAACCTCGGAGCTGTGTTACCAGGAGGAATGGCAAACCCGTTCTCTGCTTCTTCATCCTGAGCTTCGTTTTGCCTTGGTAGGAGATGGCGAGAGGATGAATGGAACAGGAGGGTGAGGGTGAGACTCCAGCCTCCCTCCCGTAGCTCCGAGTTCAAAGGTCAATGATGCCTTTCTCACTTCCTTTTTTTCTTTTTCTCTCCTACTTCTTAGTCTCGTCTGACCAGATCGAGCAGCTCCACCGGAGATTTAAGCACCTGAGTGGAGACCAGCCCACCATTCGGTAAGATCAGCAGCTGGGTTTGGGTGTCGGACAGGGCCGTGACCTTCAGGGATGTCCCTTTCCATTTATCTCTTCCCCTGAGTGCTGGCTGGCTCTCCCAGAGCCCCTGGGTAGCCCCATTTCCTGAGACAAAGCTGTAGTTGTCGTAATGCTTTTGGTTCCTTCTAGACAGGATGTCCTCAGCCGGGAGGAAAAGAATCTCATCTGTTTCTACTGGGATCAGAAAATTATAACTGGAGTGAAAACAAGGGGTTGGGGACAAAGAGCTGGTCAGCCACCCCTACCTCACCTTGCCTTCCCTGGAGCCCCAGACACACATGACGGGCCTGTTGAGTGCCAGGATCACTCCCAGTGCTGGGCACCCCAAAGATGATCAGTTGTGGTGTGGCTTAGTTCAGGGGCTTGAATGCCGTCATGAGGCCCCGGCTGTTGACCCCGCTTCCTCTGGTTGGTAGTTCCAGCCTCAGATTTCTGTCAGGGAAAATCACCATTTCACATTGCGTTATTTAATGTGAATCTTGTAGAAGCTGGGTGGGTTACCTTTCTGTGAGGAGGAACGCCTTGGACTGTTTGCCGCCTTCTACGAGAGTGTGTTCAGTCTTAGGTGGTGGTGGTTATTTAGAACTAGGTTAGTGAGAAGCCCGAGTCAATGAGTCGAGCACAAAGTTGACGAGGAAGCTTCGAGTTGAACTAAAGCAAGCAGTTTCCAATGTAAAATGAGTACTGTTCTACCACAAACTTTCTAACAGATGTAGTTTTCTAAAATAGACATTCAGAGTCTCAAGGTTACAGTCTTGGAACTTTAAAATAAACCTTTAAATAGCCCAGGGAAGCATGTTTTTTTTCTTAGTAAATGGACTTAAAATTTAACCAAATTTTTATGGAAAGCAACATGTAAGAACTATCCACTTTCGCTCGTCTGTCTAAACAAAGGCATGTTGTTAATCCAGTGCGTTATATTCTCAGAGCATCCCTTTCCAAAGCTCAGAGTCTGGTGGGCTCAAGGTTCTGATGGCCTCTGGTCTCAATCTGATTATCTCCAGGGCGGGAGTAAATTAAATCAGGACTGACTTCTTGAATTCTACACATCTCACTCACTAAGCCCACTGAAGAGCCCAGCAAAAGTTCCTCTGGCTTCTCATCGGCTCTGATGGGGTCCCATGCCCAGCGCTGAGCCAATCACCATAGCCAGGGGTTGGAAATGCAAATTGTTTTTTCCCAGAGCTGTGAGTGAGCAGGGCTGGGTCTTCTGCCAAGGGCAGGGGTGGAGGGTGGAGTGATTTCCAAGGGCTTCCTTGGACCAGGGGCTGAGGAATGGGTGCAGGTCTCAGGGGAGGTGACACATGTGCACCTGGATTTTGGAACATGGAGGTATCAAGGGCAGCCTTCATTCCTTTGGAAGTTCATGGGCACATGCTCTGTGCCAGGCGGGCAATATCTGTGCTGGCTGGCGGGACCACCATTCAGCTCACAATTGGGGGGGTGTGAAGGCGGGGCCCCCTTCCTCAAGATAATTTTCCACCAAGCTGTGCCCCCAGCCCTATCATAAGCTGCCTTGGGCTTCTCATTATTATGGGTCTGGGGTCCGTGGGTCTTGGCTTGGTGAGAGGTCTCAGGTTCAAATTCCACATGTGTTTTCAGACTTGGGGGAAGCAGAGGCAAAACCCACACTTGGGAAACATACCATATTTGGATCATCCATATCCCTGGCTGCGTGACTTTGGGTTAATTGTTCTGTTTCTCTGAGCCTGTCTCCTCCGTAAAGTGAATGTGGTCATTTGGGATTTGATTTAAGCATTAAAGATGAGCAGATGCGGGATGCTTCTGCTCTGAGCTGGGTTCCTTGGCATTTGGCAAACAGGACTGTCATCATTCGACCGTGGGTGAGGTCATGAGGACCCACCTTGAGATGTCCAAGCAGTGGCCGTTGATTATCGGGCTGGAGTGGAGGTGGGGAGGGAGCACAGGTGCTGTGTGAGCAGGAGGTGGCAGTGCTGGTGGAGGCCCCTCCCACTTTGAGATTCCAGCATCCGAGCCCTGACTGTGTCGCCCAGCGGCCCCTCATGGGCTTTTGCAAGGATGTACTGAAACGTTGAGCTCTACACTGTTTTTTTGGGTTTTTTTTTTAATGTTATTGAAGTATAGCTGATTTACAATGTTCTGTTAATTTCTGCTGTACAGCAAAGTGATTCAGCTGTACATATATATATTCATTTTCATTATGGTTTATTACAGGGTATTGAATATAGTTCCCTGTGCTATACAGTAGGACCTTGTTGTTTTTTTGTTTGTTTGTTTGTTTTTTTGCGGTACGCGGGCCTCTCACTGTTGTGGCCTCTCCCATTGCGGGGCACAGGCTCCAGACGCGCAGGCTCAGCGGCCATGGCTCACGGGCCCAGTTGCTCCACGGCATGTGGGATCTTCCCGGACCGGGGCACGAACCCGTGTCCCCTGCATCGGCAGGCGGACTCTCAACCACTGCGCCACCAGGGAAGCCCAGGACCTTGTTGTTTATCCATTATTTTTTTAATTGAAGTATAGTTGGTTTACAAAGTTGTGTTAATTTCTGCTGTATGGCAAAGTGACCCAATTATACACATATATGCAGACTTTTTTTTTAAGTTATTTTCTGATCTTTTTAAAATTTTATTTTATTATTTGGTTGCACAGGAGGGATCCATAGTTGCGGCCCACGGGCTCCTTAGCTGTGGCATGCGAACTCCTAGTTGCAGCATATATGTGGGATCTAGTTCCCTGACCAGGATCAGGGACCTGGGCCCCCTGCATTGGGATCGTGGAGTCTTAACCACTGTGCCACCAGGGAAGTCCCTACATTCTTTTTCATATTCTTTTCCATTATGGTTTATCTAGGAGATTTTATATAGTTCCCTGTGCTATACAGTAGGATCTTGTTGTTTATCCATCCTGTATATACTAGTTTGCATCTGCTAACCCCAAACTCCCAATCCTTCCCTCTCCCTCGGCAGCCACAAGTCTGTTCTCTATGTCTGTGAGTCAGTTTCTGTTTTGTAGATAGGTTCATTTGTGTCATATTTTAGATTCCACATATAAGTGATATCGTATGGTATTTGTCTTTCTCTTTCTGACTGACTTCACTTAGTATGGTAATCTCTAGGTCCATCCATGTTGCTGCAAATGGCATCATTTCATTCTTTTATATGGCTGAGTAATATCCCAGTGTATATATGTACCACATCTTCTTTATCCATTCATCTGTTGATGGACATTTAGGTTGTTTCCATGTCTTGGCTATTGTGAACAGTGCTGCTATGAACATAGGGGTGTATGTATCTTTTTGAATTATAGTTTTGTCCAGGTACATGCCCAGTAGTGGGATTGCTGGATCATATTGTAATTCTGTTTTTAGTTTTCTGAGAAACCTCCATACTGTTTTCCATAGTGGCTGCACCAACGTACGTTCCTGCCAACAGTGTGGGAGGGTTCCCTTTTCTCCACACCCTCTCCAGCATTTGTTGTTTGTATATTTTCTGAGGATGCCCATTCTAACTGGTGTGAGGTGATACCTCATTGTACTTTTGATTTGCATTCTCTAATAATTAGTGATGTTGAGCAGCTTTTCATGTAACTACTAGCCATGTGTATGTCTTCTTTGGAGAAATGTCTGTTTAGGTCTTCTGCCCATTTTTGGAGTGGGTTGTTTGGTTTTTTTGTTGTTGAGTTGTATGAGCTGTTTGTATATTTTGGAGATTAAGCCCTTGTCGGTCACATCATTTGCAAGTATTTTCTCCCATTCCGTGGGTTGTCTTTTCATTTTTTTTTAAATGGTTTTCTTTGCTGTGCAAAAGTTTGTAAGTTTGATTAGTTCCTATTTGTTTATTTTTGTTTTATTTCTATTGCATTGGGAGACTGACCGAAGAAAACATTAGTATGATTTATGTCAGAGAATGTTTTGCCTATGCTTTCTTCTAGTCTTATGGTGTCATGTCTTATGTTTAAGTCTTCAGGCCATTTTTTAGTTTATTTTTGTGCATGGTGTGAGGGTGTGTTCTAACTTCATTGATTTACATGCAGCTGTCCAACTTTTCCAGCACCACTTGCTGAAGAGACTTTTTCCCATTTTATATTCTTGCATCCTTTGTTGAAGATTAATTGACCATAGGCATGTGGGTTTATTTCTGATTCTCTATTCTGTTCTGTTGATCGGTTTGTCTGTTTTTGTATCAATACCAAACTGTTTTGATTACTGTAGCTTTGTAGTATTGTCTGAAGTCTGCGAGAGTTATGCCTCCTGGTTTTTTTGTTTTTTTTTCTCTCAGTATTGCTTCGGCAATTCTGTGTCTTTTATGGTTCCAAGTAAATTTTTGGATTATTCTAGTTCTGTGAAAAATGTCATGGGTAATTTGATAGGGATTACATTAAACCTGTAGATTGCTTTTGGTAGTATTGGTCTTTTAACAATATTAATTCTTCCACTCCAAGAGCATGGGCTATCTTTCCATTTCTTTGAATCTTCTTTAATTTCTTTTATTAATGTTTTATAGTTCTCAGCGTATAAGTCTTTCCACCTCCTTGGTCAGGTTTATTCCTAGGTTTTTTTTGTTTGTTTGTTGTTTTTGGTGTGATTTTAAAAGGTATTATTTTTTTACATTCCCTTTCTAATGATATTTCATTGTTAGTGTAAAGAAATGCAACTGATTTCTGAATGTTAATCTTGTATCCTGCTAGTTTGCTGAATTCACTTATCAGATCTACTAATTTTTGTGTGGAGTCCTTAGGGTTTTCTATATATAGTATCATGTCATCTGCATATAGTGACAGCTTTACCTCTTCCCTTCCAATCATTCTGTATATAATAGTTTACATCTGCTAATCCCAAACTCCCAATCCCTCCCTCTCCCAACCCCCTCCCCCTTGGCAACCACGAGTCTGTGCTCTATGTCTGTGTGTCTGTTTCTGTTTCGTAAATAGGTATATTTGTGTCATGTTTTAGATTCCACGTATAAGTGATATCATATGGTATTTGTCTTTTTCTGACTTACTTCGCTTAATATGATAATCTCTAGGTCCACCCATGTTGCTGCAAATGGCATTATTTCATTCATTTTTATGCCTGAGTAGTATTCATTGTGTATATACCACATCTTCTTTATCCATTCATCTGTTGATGGACATTTAGGCTGCTTCCATGTCTTGCTATTGTGAATAGTCTACACTGGTTCTTTCCCAGCATGCGTGTACGTGCAAATCACCCGGATATCTTGCTAAAACACAGGTTTTGCTTCACGGGACCGTAGTGGGGCCTGGGACTCTGCATTTTTACCTGTCATGGGCGGTCTTGGTGAGGTGCCTAGAATCTGGGGGTGGCACCCTGTTTGCCCTCCAGGCTTGGCTAGGTGCTGCTGTCCACCCCCAGGTGCTGAGAGGTCCATGTGCAGCCTCCTATTTCCCATGCCTCGTAGGTCAAGCCAGGACTTGGGAAGGTTTGAGCTGGTGACTGTGCCCGCCACCCTGCACCCCACTTACATATCTCCTGCACACCCACCCCTGGGAGCACCATATGCATTGCCCTTTCCACCCCTGCCCTCAAGCAAGCCCTGATTATATCTACCTGGACCCAGGGAGCAGCCCCTGCTCCCGAGCCCTCGGGGGCTCCCCAGTCAATGTCATGTCCGTGCCCTTTAGCTGGGGTCCACCAGGGTCTTCAGCTGCTGGGTTTTGCTTTGCTGAGGTCTCAGTGTGGACACCACATCCTCCAAGACACCCTCCTGCCTCCTAACCCCCACAGATTCCTCCTGGGGGTGCACCAGCCCAGAGTTGTAACTGCTCCCCTTCCAGCCACCCATCCCCTGCAAGACTATCGGCCCCTTGCGGGGCAGGAACTGGGTCTGCTCCCCTGGCTCTAGTGCTGAGTCCAGGGCTTGTAACAGGGTCGATGCTCTGGGAGTAGTTGATTGATTGAATGAATGAATGAATGAGACAGCAAAGGAGTGAGGAACAAGTGAGTGAGCGTATTGACTGGAGGAGTTCTCTGTAGTCCATCGAGCATGGTGTAGATGAGACCTGTTGTTGTTTATAGTCTTTCCCTCACAGGGTTTATATATTCTGGGTAGAAGAATTTATCTGGGGGCCCAGCACATGGGGACTGTTCACAGGTAGAAGCTATTGTTTCAGCACGTTTTATGCTGCACAGCCTTTTACTTCCGCCTTATACAACCCCACAGGTAGTGGTAGGAACACCTGTTCTCCCCGTTGGACACATGTGAAGGTGAGGCTCGGGGAGGTCACGTACGTGGCTCCTGGTCACACAGCTCATAAGTGGAGGAGCTGATTTGAAGCCGGTGCTGAGATCCCTCTGTAAGGAAGCTGGGGGCATGGCTTTGACTTGCGAGTGTCCCGTGAGGGCCTCAGTCTCCCCATTCTGCTCTCTAAGGACCCTCCGCCCTTACCGTCCTGGGATGCGGGGTATCATTCCCAACACCACAGCGCCTGCTGCAGTGGCTGCAGTCTCTATATATATCTCTATATATGCAGTCTCTCTCTCTCTCTCTCTCTCTATATATATATATATATAGGTAGATAGATAGATAGATAGATATAGATATCTATAGATATCTATAGATATATAGATATATATATAGATATATATAGATATATAGATATATAGATATATCTATATATATATAGATATATATAGATATATAGATATATATAGATAGATATATAGATATATAGATATATATAGATATATAGATATAGATATATATAGATATATAGATATAGATATATATAGATATATATATAGATATATATCTATAGATATCTATATAGATATATATCTCTATATATGCAGTCTCTATATATATCTCTATATATGCAGTCTCTCTCTCTATATATATATCTATGTATATCACTATACACAGTGATAGCCCGGCCCAGCGTGCGGGAAGGAGGTAACACCACTCGACTGCAGCGCTTATGCAAACAGACCTGCAGGAAGGGCCTCTTCCCAGTGCCCTGAAACTGCTTTGCCTAATTCTAGTCCACCCTCCAGGGCCTGGAGAAGGGTGATGAGGCGGTTTTTCCAGTCCTCCTAGGCTTTCCGGCACGTTCTCCTTGGGCAGAAGGGATGAGCGGCCCTGGACTGTGATCTGGTCCCCGTTCTGCAAAGGGTTTCCTGTGTGACCCCAGGCTGGGCCTTCAACCTCTCTGATCCCTGGACATGTCCAGGGGAACATCCAGGAGTCCCTGGGCCACGCTGGGGTTTTGGAGCATAGAAAAGAGCTTTGTTTCTCTAGTGTCAAGATTTGTGAAAGTCGTTGACTGGGGTCCCCTGAGCAAGGTCCCCAGTACCCCAGTCTGGGAGGGGTGTGGGATGTGGCCCCCTCTGCCCCCCTCCCTCTCAGAGAACAAAGGTGCCCGAGAGGTTACTAGGGTCCCATGGGGGGACTTTGGAATACTTCCAGCTCAGAAAGCCCCTTAAAAGTGACCATTTACACCTGCAGCATTTATACATAGACTAGTAGGACTTGTACGTTGTGTTTAAAAGTTCAATGAAGAATTGGGTTTCTGAATTTATTTATTTTATTTATTTATTTTTGGTTGCATTGGGTCTTCGTTGCTGCGCGTGGGCTTTCTCCAGTTGCGGCGAGCGGGAGCTACTCTTCGTTGTGGTGCGCGGGCTTCTCACTGCAGTGGCCTCTCTTGTTGCAGAGCACGAGCTCTAGGCACACGGGCTTCAGTAGTTGTGGCACGCGGGCTCAGTAGTTGTCGCTCATGGGCTCTAGAGCACAGGCTCAGTAGTTGTGGCGCATGGGCTTAGTTGCTCCACGGCATGTGGGATCTTCCCGGACCAGGGCTCGAACCCGTGTCCCCTTCATTGGCAGGTGGATTCTTAACCACTGCACCACCAGGGAAGCCCAGGTTTCTGAACTTATGACTTCAATAAGTTGAATATAGCTTTTAAAAAAATCCTATGGGGTAAAAATTGTTTTTAATTTTAACCCACCACTTCCTACCCATATCTGGTCCTGTCCCCTCTTTTTCTGAAAAATCATGTAAGGAGATCCAGGGGTGAGTTTACCCTGAGGCTTTCAAAGCCAGCGCGTCAGGGCCCCACTCTGTATGGGTTCCTTACAAAAGCAACTGACTTTTTGAAGAATTCCTAATGCTGAATTCTTTTTCTTTAAGAGGGCCCCCCAGATTATATGTTTCTGGACCCCCCAAACCTGAATCCACCCTGATCACAAAGCACTCTGTTCTGAGGCCTCTTGATGAAAAATGCTTGGATAGAAAATGTTCATCTGACTCATTAATTGAGCACCTAATATGCAGAGACTTCTGTCCTCAAAAGCTTTTCTTCTAACAGGGAAGACCTTCCATAAATAAGCTTGTTAAACTATGCTGATTTTAGACAGTGAAGAAAATAGAGTACTGGTTTCTTGCACTTCTCCTTTCTTTAATGGGGTCCCTTGAGCATCAAATGTTTTAAACAGCAGCCTTTGACTTCCTGATAGTGCCCTGGCAGGCTCTCCAACCCCCAGAAATAGATGCGATGGAATCCTTCAAATCTAGTGATGGGGGCCAGGAGGGTGCCTGATTAGATAGAGCTGCATTACAAAAATATTTTTAGCTGCATCGAGCCACCACATGTGGAGTGATTCCCGGGATGAACGCAACCACAGATGTACACGGGGAAGAAAAAGGACGCAGCTGCCCACTGTCCAGCGCCACCAAAGTGCCGAGCAGCATTGTGATGGGCCAGATGTCAGCAAAAGTCCTGACTCCAGGGCTTGTTTTGCATCCCTCGGCCGTGCCTCTCGCGGCTTTATCCAGTGAGAGGTTAGCTGTTAGCTGTGTGGTCTCGAGGGTCTCGGTATGAAGTTCACACCATTACCCCATTTGTCAGATGAAGAAACTGAGGCTAAGAAGGTTAAGGTCCCACAGCAGGGCTGGCTGTTGGAATAGCCAGAGCCCTGAACCACTGTGATCACATCGCTTTTCCCCGAGTGAAGTCACTTTCTAACCCAGTCGCTTTGTTTTTTAACCTGTCAAATAACTGAGGATTTACTTTTTCTTTTTTTAAGAAGTACTCACACCAGTGAAAGAACTGAGGCCCCACCTAGATGGTGAGGCTGTTTCACTGTCAGTATTTAACGTATTCCAGGAGTTTACAAGGACTCCCTTTAAAGCCTCAGCTAGGATGCTACACATTCACTTAAAAAGAAAAACCCGCAGTTACTTGTAAAACTGCCCAGGAAACAGCAGGTGAGAGTGGCCCCGGGGCTCTCACACCTGCTCAGGGGACCGTGTGAGGTCAGATGTGAGAAGGGGACCCATGAAGGCATCAGTTTGGTGTGGAAGGGTGCCCAGGTGTCCCCCAGATCAGGAGGAAGCTCCCTAAATGGTCCTAGGTTTAGGGGACTCACATAAAAAAAATTTTTTTCACAGATTCTTTTCCCAGGACTATTAATACTTGACTCAGTCCTTGCTTTACAAAAGCAGGTGTTAAGACCTTCCATGGCAGGTTCTAGTGCCGAGGAGACCGAATGAGAAGTGAGGCTCCCTCTGCCCCTCGGGGGGGGGGGGGGCTTCTGTTCAGGTGTGTGCGTGTGAGTGTGAGCGAGGTAACTAGTATATAAGCCAGCTTGTTATATACAGTGATGAAGGAAACGGGGCAGAGAGGGTGCATCCCTTGGGACCACCACGTGGAGAAGGACCTTGGGACAGGTGGTCGTGAAGGCCCCCTTGAGGTGGCCGCCCTGAGGCTGAGAGCAGAATGGAAAGAAGGGGCCGGTGTGTGGAGGGAAGAGGGAAGGATGCTCCAGGCGGAGGTGGGACCGAGCTCCATCAGCCCGAGTGATGCGAGGACGGGAGAGTTGGGGGCAGATCACGGAGGCCCGCCTTGGCCGTAGGAAGGACCCGAAATAAAAGACTCAGTGCTGGCTCAACATACCACCTGGATATTAACTGTCTAATTTGTATCTCCGGCCGGGCCATCTCCTCTGAACTCCAGACTCACCTAGCCCCTGCCCGTCCCCTTGATGTCCCAAAGGCATCTCACGCTTAACACATCCCAGGGCAAAGCCTCCCGTCGCCCGCCACCCCGGACCTCCCATCCAGGCTGCTATCAGCTCTCACCTGGGTTAGTTATCATAGCAGCCACCCCCCCCCAAGACCTCCTGCTCCTGTTCTCCCTGCCCCGCCCTCGTTTAGACCCACAGTGATGCATGGTGGGGGGAGACTCCGAAAATGGCACTCCTCTGCTAAGGCTGCTCCGTCTCGCCGAGGAGAAGGGAGTCAGGGCTGCCTGGTCAGTGCGTGTCCTGCAGAGCCCTGCGCCCACCACCCCTCCGATCTCCTGACCATCTGCCTTTTACTCCTTCTGTTCCAGCCGCGTGGACGTTCTTCCTGTTCCTGCCTCAGGGCTCTAGCACGCACCGTTCCTTCTTTCTGAAATGCTTTTAGAAGCCGGAGTAGGCTTTCCACGGGCGCTTGGAGCTGATCACTCTTGTTGGGGTGGGGGTGGGGGGCCTGTCATGTATGTTGTAGGATGTGGAACCGCATCCCTGGCTGCCTGTAGCACCTTTTCCCAGTGCGACAGCCAGAACTGTCTCCAGACGTTGCCAGGTGTCCCCTGGGGTTGAGCACTCGCCTCCTGCGGGTCTGTGCTCACGTGTCACCTTCACCGTGAGGCCGTTCCCAGACCAGCCCACGGAGACTTGCACCAGCTGCCTGTGGTCTCATCCATCCCCAATGTGCTCGATGTGTCTGCGAAGCGCTTCTCACTGCCTGAGATGCTCCGTTTTCTTTTCCTTTTTTTTCTTTTTTTTAAAAAGTGTGTTGTTTTCCTTCTCTAGCCAGTGTGACTTTGATACCATTAACTCTTAAGTGTCATTTTCTTTCTTAAGTTTTTGGCCACACCCCACGGCATGTGGGATCTGAGTTCCCCAACCAGGGACCGAACCCACACCTCCTGCACTGGAAGGCAGAGTCTTAACCCCTGGACCACCGGGGAAGTCCCTCCGTTTTCTGTCTCTATCATTTCCCCCACTGGAACCCCAGGAGGGATCATGTCTTTCGCATCGCTGCTGAAGCCAGCACGCAGAACAGGGTCTGCCACCTGGAAGGTGCTGCAATACCTGTCGCTCCCCCTGTAATGAGTACGTGACCGGTATTGGGGTGCGGCCGGGCCGGGCATGGAGCAGCAGTGGGGGGCGGGGCGGGAAGCGCGTGCGGGGAGGAATCAGGTCGCTGATGCTGCCTCAGCTTTTGGAAGAGGCATTTGTCCGGGGGCGGGGGGACCGGGGCTTTCCTGCTG
Organism: Leucopleurus acutus; assembly: GCF_964270905.1. Lineage (NCBI taxonomy): Eukaryota > Metazoa > Chordata > Mammalia > Artiodactyla > Delphinidae > Leucopleurus > Leucopleurus acutus. Next base: position 78,390,675 of record NC_139155.1, on the reverse strand, counting down.
GAATCTGTTGTGCAAAGGCATGTGGATGGGAGAACCGCCTGGTGCAAGTAGGGAATTCTCAGAGCTTCTCAAACACAGACTTGCGTACAGATCCTGGGGATCGAGGTGAAATGCAGGTTCTGAGTCAGCTGGTTGGGCCCAGCCAAGACCCTCCACTTCTCACAAGCTCCCTGGTGCTGCTGCCACTGCTGTCCAGGCACTGCCCTTTGAGCGGCTCGGCACTGCCCGCCAAGACACGGGCTAGATGAGACGTGCTCCTTCCTTCATGAGCCCCTGTGGGCCCCCAGTTGCCCTGCTGTTTAACCATCACAAGCTCAACACTAAGTGCAGGGAGGGGGTCCGGGAGGGTAGGGCATGCGGCCCGCAGAGGAGAGAGCCTCGTGTCTTTCCTTGAGCTGTGAAGCCCTGGACCAGCAGAGAGCAGGGAGGCCGGGGCTCCAGGCTGAGAATCCTCCCCAGACTTGCAGAGAGAACTTCGCAGTTGAGCTGAGCCTCAAAGCCGCCGGAAACCAACCCACACCGCAAGGCAGGAGGAAGTGCCCGGCCCACCCTCCTTCGTGGTTTTTTCGTCTTTCCTTCCTTTGTGGGCTGGACACTTGTCTTGCCCTCTTTCTGGGTCCCCGATGGGGCCTCTCGGGGCTGGGTGGGATCAGATGCCTCATGAAGATCTCTCTCGTTCTCTCTCTTTAAATTAAAAACCACAACTTGAAGGAAATAGCAAGTGTGAGGAAGTGCATGGGGGTGGTGAGAGCCGGATTCAAAGCTCTTCTACTAGCTGTGTGATGATGGCTTAGTCACTTCACCTCTCTGGGCCTCATTTTCTTGCCTGTAAAATGGGGGGGTCATTGGCGTCACCCATCATTGGGATGTGAGGGTGATTAAACATGGCTGAGCTCACAGAGTACTCAGCCTGGCACAGGAAACACGAGGGGGACTCGAGGGGGAAAGTTGTAAACCCACAGAAGCAGTGTGCCCCTGGACCCCTCATGGGTAGACCCCTCCCCGCTGGTCACTAGGGCAGCATCGCTGGACCACTGGCCACCGTGTATCAGCTCCGGCCCCAGCCCTGGGCTCAGGGTGAAGCAGAGCTGTTCCCACGGGTGGCAGGGAGGCCTTTGGCTGAGTTGGTTCAACCAGCCCCATGGGCACCTGGGGGTGGGAGGGGAAGAAGGAAAAATGAGACTGAAACTGGCCTTTACAGGACTATTGAATCAGAACCTGCATTTTACCACGATCCCCAGGATTCGTGTGCAAGTTCATGTTGGAGAAGCGCCAAGAGTTCCCTGCTTTCTTTTTGTATTTTATTTATTTCTTTATACAGCAGGTTCTTAATAGTTATCCATTTTATACATATTAGTGTATACATGTCAATCCCAATCGCCCAATTCATCACACCACCATCCCCACCCCAACCCCCGCCGCTTTCCCCCCTTGGTGTCCATACGTTTGTTCTCTACATCTGTGTCTCAATTTCTGCCCTGCAAACTGGTTCATCTGTACCCTTTTTTAGGTTTCACATATATGCGTTAATATACGATATTTGTTTTTCTCTTTCTGACTTCACTCTGTATGACAGTCTCTAGATCCATCCACGTCTCTACAGATGACCCAATTTCATTCCTTTTTATGGCTGAGTAGTATTCCATTGTATATATGTACCACATCTTCTTTATCCATTCATCTGTCGATGGGCATTTAGGTTGCTTCCATGACCTGGTTATTGTAAATAGGGCTGCAATAAATATTGGGGTGCATGTGTCTTTTTTTGTGTGTGTGGTATGCGGGCCTCTCACTGCTGCGGCCCCTCCCGTTGCGGAGCACAGGCTCCGGACGCGCAGGCTCAGCGGCCATGGCCCACGGACCCAGCCGCTCCGTGGCACGTGGGATCCTCCCGGACCGGGGCATGAACCCGCGTCCCCTGCATCAGCAGGCAGACTCCCAACCACTGTGCCACCAAGGAAGCCCACATGTGTCTTTTTGAATTATGGTTTCCTCTGGGTATATGCCCAGTAGTGGGATTGCTGGGTCATATGGTAGTTCTATTTGTAGTTTTTGGAGGAACCTCCATACTGTTCTCCATAGTGGCTGTATCATTTACATTCCCATCAACAATGCAAGAGGGTTCCCTTTTCTCCACACCCTCTCCAGCATTTGTTGTTGGTAGATTTTCTGATGACGCCCATTCTAACTGGTGTGAGGTGATACCTCATTGTAGTTTTGATTTGCATTTCTCTAATAATTAGTGATGTTGAGCAGCTTTTCATGTGCTTCTCCGTCATCTGTGTGTCTTCTTTGGAGAAATGTCTATTTAGGTCTTCTGCCCATTTTTTGATTGGGTTGTTTTTTTTAATATTGAGCTGAATGAGCTGTTTATATACTTTGGAGATTAATCCTTTGTCCATTGAATTGTTTGCAAATATTTTCTCCCATTCTGAGCGTTGTCTTTTCGTCTTGTTTATGGTTTCCTTTGCTGTACAAAAGCTTTTAAGTTTTATTAGGTCCCATTTGTTTACTTTTGTTTTTATTTCCATTGCGCTAGGAGGTGGGTCAGAAAAGATCTTGCTGTGTTTTATGTCGGAGTGTTTTTCCTATGTTTTCCTCTAAGAGTTTTATAGTGTCCTGTCCTATTTTTAGGTCTTTAATCCATTTTGAGTTTATTTTTGTGTATGGTGTTTAGGGAGTGTTCTAATTTCATTCTTTTACGTGTTGCCGTCCAGTTTTCCCAGCACCACTTATTGAAGAGACTGTCTTTTCTCCATTGTATATCCTTGCCTCCTTTGTCATAGATTAGTTGACCATAGATTCGTGGGTTTATCTCTGGGCTTTCTATCTTGTTCCACTGATCTATATTTCTGTTTTTGTGCCAGGACCATATTGTCTTGATTACTGTAGCTTTGTAGTATAGTCTAAAGTCAGGGAGTCTGATTCCTCCAGCTCTGTTTTTTTCCCTCAAGACTGTTTTGGCTATTCTTGGTCTTTTGTGTCTCCATACAAATTTCGAGACTTTTTGTTCTAGCTCTGTAAAAAATGCTATTGGTAATTTGATAGGGATTGTATTGAATCTGTAGATTGCTTTGGGTAGTATTTTGGTAGTCATTTTCACAATATTGATTCTTCCAATCCAAGAACATGGTATATCTCTCCATCTGTTGGTATCATCTTTAATTTCTTTCATCAGTGTCTTATAGTTTTCTGCATACAGGTCTTTTGTCTCCCTAGGTAGGTTTATTCCTAGGAAGTTTATTCTTTTTGCTGCAGTGGTACATGAGAGCGTTTCCTTAATTCCTCTTTCAGATTTTTCATCATTAGTGTATAAGAATGCAAGAGATTTCTGTGCATTAATTTTGTATCTGGCAACTTTTCTGTGCATTAATTTTGTGTCCTGCAACTTTACCAGATTCATTGATTAGCTCTAGTAGTTTTCTGGTGGCATCTTTAGGATTCTCTATGTATAGTATCATGTCATCTGCAAACAGTGACAGTTTTACTTCCTGTTTTCCAATTTGTATTCCTTTTATTTTTCTTCTTGATTGCTTGGCTAGGACTTCCAAAACCATGTTGAGTAATAGTGGCGAGAGTGGACATCCTTGTCTTGTTCCTGATCTTAGAGGAAATGCTTTCAGTTTTTCACCATTTAGCAGGATGTTTGCTGTGGGTTTGTTGTATATGGCCTTTATTATGTTGAGATAGGTTCCCTCTATGCCCACTTTCTGGAGAGTTTTTATCATAAATGGGTGTTGAATTTTGTCAAAAGCTTCTTCTGCATCTATTGAGATGATAATATGGTTTTTCTCCTTCAATTTGTTAATATGGTGTATTACATTGATTGATTTGTGTATATTGAAGAATCCTTGCATTCCTGGGATAAATCCCACTTGATCATGGCATATGATCCTTTTAATGTGTTGTTGGATTCTGTTTGCTAGGATTTTGTTGAGGATTTTTGCATCTATATTCATCGGTGATATTGGTCTGTAATTTTCTTTTTTTGTAGTATCTTTGTCTGGTTTTGGTATTAGGGTGATGGTGGCCTCTTAGAATGAGTTTGGGAGTGTTCCTTCCTCTGCAATTTTTTGGAAGAGTTTGAGAAGGATGGCTGTTAGCTCTTCTCTAAATGTTTGATAGAGTTCACCTGTGAAGGCATCTGGTCCTGGACCTTTTTTTGTTGGAAGATTTTTAATCACAGTTTCAATTTCATTACTTGTGATTGGTCTGTTCACATTTTCTATTTCTTCCTGGTTCTGTCTTGGAAGGTTATCCCTTTCTAAGAATTTGTCCATTTCTTCCAGGTTGTCCATTTTATTGGCATAGAGTTGCTTGTAGTAGTCTCTTAGGATGCTTTGTATTTCTGCGGTGTCTGTTGTAACTTCTCCTTTTTCGTTTCTAATTTTGTTGATTTGAGTCCTCTCCCTCTTTTTCTTGATGAGTCTGGCTAATGGTTTATCAATTTTGTTTATCTTCTCAAAGAACCAGCTTTTAGTTTTATTGATCTTTGCTATTGTTTTCTTTGTTTCTATTTCATTTATTTCTGCTCTGGTCTTTATGATTTGTTTCCTTCTGCTAACTTTGGGTTTTGTTTGTTCTTCTTTCTCTAGTTCCTTTAGGTGTAAGGTTAGATTGTTTATTTGAGATTTTTCTTGTTTCTTGAGGTAGGCTTGTATAGCTATCAACTGCCCTCTTAGAACTGCTTTTGCTGCATCCCATAGGCTTTGGATCATCGCATTTTCATTGTCATTTGTCTCTAGGTATTTTTGGATTTCCTCTTTGATTTCTTCAGTGATCTCTTGGTTATTTAGTAACATTGTTTCGCCTCCATGTGTTTGTGTTTTGTACATTTTTTTCTCTGTAATTGATTTCTAATCTCATAATGTTGTGGTCAGAAAAGATGCTTGATATGATTTCAATTTTCTTAAATTTACTGAGGCTTGATTTGTGACCCAAGGTGTGATCTATCCTGGAGAATGTTCCATGCGCACTTGAGAAGGAAGTGTTATCTGCTGTTTTCAGATGGAACGTCCTATAAATATCAATTAAATCTATCTGGCCTATTGTGTCATTTAAAGCTTGTGTTTCCTTATTAATTTTCTGTCTGGATGATCTGATCTGGATGATGGTGTAAAAGTGAGGTGTTAAAGTCCCCCACTGTTATTGTGTTACTGTCGATTTCCTCTTTTATAGCTGTTAGCAGTTGCCTTATGCATTGAGGTGCACCTATGTTGGTGCATATATATTTATAATTGTTATATCTTCTTCTTGGATTGATCCCTTGATCATTATGTAGTGTCCTTCCTTGTCTCTTGTGACATTCTTTGTTTTATAGTCTATTTTATGTGATATGAGCATTGCTACTCCAGCTTTCTTTTGATTTCCATTTGCATGGAATATGTTTTCCCATCCCCTCACTTTAAGTCTGTATGTGTCCCTAGGTCTGAAGTGGGTCTCTTGTAGACAGCACATATATGGGTCTTGTTTTTGTATCCATTCAGTGAGCCTTCAGTGTCTTTTGGTTGGAGCATTTAATCCATTCACGTTTAAGGTAATTATTGATATGTATGTTCCTATGACCATTTTCATAATGTTTTGGGTTTGTTTTTGTAGGCCCTTTTCTTCTCCTGTGTTTCCCACTTAGAGAAGTTCCTTTAGCGTTTCTTGTAGAGCTGGTTTGGGGGTGCTGAATTCTCTTAGCTTTTGCTTGTCTGTAAAGCTTTTGATTTCTCCATTGAATCTGAATGAAATCCTTGCCGGGTAGAGTAATCTTGGTTGTAGGTTCTTCCCTTTCATCACTTTAAGTATATCATGCCACTCCCTTCTGGCTTGTAGAGTTTCTGCTGATAAATCAGCTGTTTACCTTATGGGAGTTCCCTTGTATATTATTTGTCATTTTTCCCTTGCTGCTTTCAATAACTTTTCTTTGTCTTTATTTTTGCAAATTTGATTACTGTATGTCTCAGCGTGTTTCTCCTTGGGTTTATCCTGTATGGGACTCTCTGCACTTCCTGGACTTGGGTGGCTAAAAACTTTCCCATGTTGGGGAAGTTTTCGACTATAATCTCTTCAAATATTTTCTCGGGTCCTTTCTCTCTCTCTTCTCCTTCTGGGACCCCTATAATGCGAATGTTGTTGCGTTTAATGTTGTCCCAGAGGTCTCTTAGGCTGTCTTCATTTCTTTTCATTCTTTTTTTCTTTTTCTGTTCTGCAGCAGTGAATTCCACCATTCTGTCTTCCAGGTCACTTATCTGTTCTTCTACCTCAGTTTTTCTGCTATTGATTCCTTCTAGTGTAGTTTTCATTCCAGTTATTGTATTGTTCATCTCTGTTTGTTTGTTCTTTATTTCTTGTAGGTCTTTGTTAAACATCTCTTGCATATTCTCGATCTTCGCCTCCATTGTTTTTCCGAGGTCCTGGGTCATTTTCACTATCATTACTCTGAATTCTTTTTCTGGAAGGTTGCCTATCTCCACTTCATTTAGCTGTTTTTCTGGGGTTTTATCTTGTTCCTTCATCTGGTACATAGTCCTCTGCCTTTCCATCTTGTCTGTCTTCCTGTGAATGTGGTTTTTGTTCCACAGGCTGCAGGATTGTAGTTCTTCTTGCTTCTGCTGTCTACTCTCTCTCCCTGCTTTTTTTTTGGTGGGGGGGGGGCTGCACCACGTGGCTTGCAGGATCTTAGTTCCTCAACCAGGGATTGAACCCGGGCCATGACAGTGAAAGCACTGACTCCTAACCACTGGACGGCCAGGGAATTCCCAAGAATTCCCTACTTGGCACCAGGTGGTTCTCCCATCCCCATGCCTTTGCACAAAAAATCCTGGCAGGAAAGTCCTGGTCCCCTCCCCACGCCCCTTAGGAGAAGCTGCTCCCGGGCTAGAGCTTCCGGGTGCCACCTACGTCAGGGGTATTGTTCTTAGCAGTAAGACATTTCTTCACCTCTCTGCCTCAGTTTCCTCATCTGTAAGGTGGAACTATGTTCTTACCTTGTAGGATAATAATGTAGGGCTCTCAGAACAGTACCTGACACCTTGGGAGCACATAGAAGGTCAGCTGCTGCTGCTGCTATAATTATCACCATCATCATTTTAAAATGACAATCTCACTGCGTGTCAGGCATTATGCTAAGCACCTTACCTGTGTTTATCTCATTCAATCATTTCATTGACCCCATGATCCTGCTGGGATATTCCCACAATCCCCATTTTACAGATGAGAAATCAAGGCTCTGGGACATGCAGTGGCTCACCCAGGGCCACATGCCTGGTCAGGAGCAGAGCCTGGACCGGCCCCCAGATGTACTTGACTTCACTTCCCCTCTGATATTGGGGGGTGGTGCTTGGTCTGTACGCAATTCACAGATGAGGAAACTGAGGCTTGGAGAGTCAGTAAGGTGCCCGTGGTGAGGGACAGTGTGGTTCTAGCTTCTGGAGAAAGGCAGCTAGGCTTCAAAGACACCTGCACAGACCTGCCAGGGGCTGTGCGGCCAGGACCCAAAGACACTGTGTCCCCAGTTCGATTCCTGGCACCTGCCTCACCTCTGGGCGGTCAGACCTCTTCTTTGTCGTTAATTTTCTCCTCCAGACACACAGTCAGGCTCTTCGAGGTCCTTCTGCCTCTATCCTCCTCCTGGGACCTTGCTGTCTGCTCTCCCTCCCAAGTCAGCCAGGGTCCCTCTGGCCCTTTGTAGGATGTCATAGTGCCGGGGGGCCCTTCTTGCCACCTTCACAAGCATGGGGACCGGGTGTCTCCCAGTGCCCCCCGAACCTGCAGCATCCCCATTTTTGGCCTCTGTTCCCTCCTGGGGAATTAATCAGATCTACTTCCCAGGCGTGTCCCCAAATGTGGTCCTTCCAGCAGCCCTGGGACAAAGCTCCTCTGAGAGCCCCATCCAGGACTCGGCGAGGCAGGGGTTGTGATGCTCTCCAAGGATCTGCAGACTGACTCCTGGGGGCACCAAAGGGTGTGGATGGCTGGGGAAGGAGCAGAGCCTGGGGGCCAGGTGCCCTGCCCACACCCGCCGTCCCTTCTGCTCAGCTGTTCGGTCCACACGCCGTGTTTTGAGCCCCTGCGCAGCCCTCAGTTGTGCGAGGCCTTGAGGCTGTGGTGCTGTGGAGACGAGAGTCCTGTCCCCGTGCTCTCGGATGCCTGAAGGCCTCCATCCACAGAGCCCTTGCTCTTCGCCAGGCACCGTGCAGAGAGCGACAGCCGCCCGAGGCTCCTGTGTGTAGAGGAGCAAATGGAAGCTCAGAGAGGCTAAGTCACTTGTCCTAGGTAGCAGAGCTGGTAGAACCCAAGTCTGACTCCAGAGGCTGTGCCCACTTCACAGATGAGGAGACTAAGGCTGAGAAAGAGTGAGCAGTAGCCAAGACCCCTGGCCAGTGAAAGCCAGAGAGGGCTTGGGGGTCTCCTGCCAACTAGCAGCTGCTCGCTTCCTTTCCCTTCTCCCCACATCCCCTCTCAAGCTCCACGTGGCCCCTTTAACTTGACCTGTTCCCATCCTGGGGGCTCTGGGTTTTCTGTTTCCTCCTGTGGCTGCTTCCCACTCACGAGGAAGGAGGGGAGGATGGGGGCCTGTGCCAGTGTGGGGCGACTGGCATGTGCATGGGGAAAAGGGACAGGGGCGGTGAGATGATCTTTCACAGACTGAACACACCCGTGACCCCAAACCCAGAGCAAGGGCAGCACATCGTCAGCCCCAAGAGCTCCCTCCTGCTCCCTCCTAGTCAGCATTCCCGGTAGCTGACCGTGAACCTGCACAGGTGAGCGCCTCACTTTTTGTTCTTTATATCGATGGAGCGATGGTGCAGTGGTTCTTTGCTTTTTGGTTTTTAAAAATAGCTTAGGGATATTTTAAAACAGCCTCATTGAGATATCATTCACATGCGACACACTTCGCCCACTTGAAGTCTACAGTCAATTTTAGAATGTTTTCATCACCCCCAAAAGAAACCCTGTGCCTACGAGCCATTAACTATCCCCCGGCCCCTGGCACCCCCCAGTCTGCTTTCTGTCTCTATGGATTTGCTCATTCTGGACATTTCGTATAAATGGAGTCATACACCGTGTGGCCTTTTGTGTGTCTTCTTTCACTGCTAAGTGGGGAAATAAGGTTCATGCTTGTGAGGTTCATCTGTGTTGTAGCATGAGTCAGTACTGCATTCCTTTTTTATGGCCAAATAAGTACTCCATTGCTGCAGGCCAGCTGCTCTGTGTCGCCCCCTTTAGAGCTGGGCTGTCAGGAATCTAAAATGTTGGCGGCCACTGACGCCGGCTCCTGAGTTTGGCCAAGTGCTGCGAGCAAGCCGAGCTGGGAGCGCTGGGGGATGGGGAGAGGCGGAGACACACAGAGATGGAGAGAACACGGAGGCGTCGGGGCCCCAGGCAGGTCCTGCTTCTCCTCCCTGAGCCTCAGCATCCCCGTCTGTAAGGTGGGAGCAGGACAGGGGTCAGCTGTGCATTGACAGAACCTTCCAACTCTGACGGTGCTGAATTCTCCGTGTACGTGACACTGCCTCCTTCCCAGCATGGGTTGGTTCTAGTTTCAAGTTCTGAATCTGAGGGCTCCTGGACATCCTCGTTTTAAGTGGCTAATATCCTTCCTCCTCTCCCCACTGGGCGTGCCCCCTTGTTCACCGGAATTCCCAGCCTGTGTCCTGGGTCCCTTCCAAGGCCACTGCCCGTTGAAGTCTAGGGAGCTGGAAGCAGATTCCGAGAACAAAGGATGGCCTTATGCGGGAAGGTCAGGTAGATGAGGGACTTGCCTGCCTCCACGCCTGCAAACCCACAGCCTCTAGGACCCAGCAACACCTGTGCGCAGCAACAGAGTGTCTGTGTTTGAAATTCACCCTCTCCTGCAAGCATCTCTCCTCCCTCTCTCTTTTTTCTGGCCGTGCTACTGTTTGGCATGCAGGATCCTGTTCCCCGAGCAGGGAGACCAGGGATGGAACCCACGCCCCCTGCGGTGGAAGCGTGGAGTCTTAACCACTGGACGACCAGGGAGGTCTCTCTCTCGCTCTCTTTTTTTAAACAGCTTTGCTGAAATACAGTTCACATATCCTACAATTCACCCACTAAGATGTGCAATGCAGTGGCTTTTAGTATGTTTACAGAGTTATGCATCCATTACCACAGTCAATTTTACAACATTTTCATCATCCCCAGACCTGTAGACACCATCCCCAGACCTGTAGACACCATCCCCCTTCCCCATCACTCCCAATCCCCCAGCCCCTGGCAGTCACTAAGCTACTTTCTGTCTCTATGGATTGATTTATTCTGAACATTGCATATGAATGAAATCATACACTATGTGGTCTTTTGTGTCTGCCTTCTTTCACTTAGCACTGTGTCTTTAAGGTCCGTCCGTGTTGTAGCCTGTATCTGTATTTCATTCCTTTCTATGGCTGAATACTATTCTCTTTTATGGATAGACCATATTTATCCAGTTATCTGTTGATAGACATTTGGGTTGTTTCTGCTTTATGCCTGTTAGGAAGAATGCTTCTGTGAATGTTCATGGGCACATTTTTATGTGGATGAGTGCTTTCATTTCTCTAGGGAGATACCCAGGTATATACCTAGGAGTGGAATCCCTGGGTCACGTGGTAACTCCATGTTTCTCACTTGTTGAGGACCTGCCACACTGTCTTCCAAGCTCCAAGCCAGCATCCTGCTTCTCTGATTCCAGAAGGGCCAACTGAGGGTTTCCGTACCTGGGTTCTCTGACCCCTCGGAATGGGGTGCAGATCTTGTGTTGCTGCATCTTCCTGGGGGTGGGTGTCTAGGACGTTTACCAGATTCACAAGGGCATCTCTGAGCCTCCAGACCCTCTGTGGTCCTGCCAGTCCAGAGGTTAGAGGAGGAGACAGACCAGTGCAGCATATTCCAGTCCTGTCTCATTCTGGACTGTTCGTGTGGAGTCTGCTCAGGATAAAAAAACACAGCTTGAGAAGTGATGAACGTGCTCTCTGACGTCTGCTTTCTTTCTCACTCTTTCCCCGGTGCGCCCCCTCCTTGGTACCCAGCAAGGAGAACTTCAACAACATCCCTGACCTGGAGCTCAACCCGATCAGATCCAAAATCGTCCGTGCCTTCTTCGACAACAGGTGGGCCTTTCTCCTGGAGCTGCCGATGGCGGGTGACTTTGGGGGAGCATTTGCCCTTGTAACTTGTTGCATGACTCGTGTGCTCGGAACAGCCCCTTAAGCTGACGCAGAGAAGAGGGGGCTTTGTCAGGTAGGAGCTACGAGCCACAGGTCCAGGGTCTGGCAGTCCTGGATTCATGGCTGGGTGACTTGGGACAGCTCACTCAATCTCTCTAGGCCTCTGTATTAGTTAGCTATGGCTGTGAAACAAATTACCCCCAAACTTAGCAGTTTGAAACAATATATATTTATTGGCTAACCATTTTTGAGAGTCAGGGATCTGGGTTCTCAGGCTCAGGGTGGGTCAGCTGGGGCTACATTCACCTGAAGGCTCGACTGGGGGAGGCTCTGCTTCCGAGCTCACTCTCCTGGCTATGGGCTGGAGGCATCTCATGGACCAGTCACCAGGGCTACCACACCTGGCAGCTGGCTTCCTCCAGAGTAAGCTGTTCCAATGAGAGAGAGAGAAAGATTGGGCACCTGAGATGGAAAACGCCATCTTCTGGTAACTTCATCTTGCAGATAACATGCCATGACTTTTGCTGTATTGTCGTCGTCAGAAGTCACTGGGCCACCTCGCACTTGGAAAGGGGACTACATGGGGCATGAGTACCAGGAGGCAGGGTCACTGGGGCCCCTCTCGGAGGCTGCCTCGGTTTTCTCACATATAGAACGGAGGTGATAATAGCACCTGCCTCTCAGGGTTGCTGTGAGGCTGTGCGGAGATGGGATATGTTAAAGAGCCAGGGTAGTTGTCGTTACGCACAGCACCCTGGCTTACAGACTGAGGCAGAGAGAGGCACCGTGGACAGTATCCCAAAGCTGAGGCTGACACCAGAGTTCATGTCCCCAAATGTCTAGTGTCGTCGGAGTTGAAAGACTCGCATATCCTCATGGAGATCACTGTGTCTGAGGCTTGGTGGAGAGGTGCAGGGGTGGGGGGGTGAGGGGGTCACGCCCTCTCCAGGCTGCCAGAACCTGTGGACAAACACACCAGGGGCCCAGGCCTGACACCCTGTGTCTGCAGAGATCGCTGAGAAGCAGAGAGAACTGGCAGAAAGAGGAAGGGAATAGGCATGTCCCTTCCTTGAGGTCATATCATGGGTGGGGACTCCTGGAAGGGTTTCAAGTTGTATGAGCCTGAACCGCCCAGGTCTCGTTCTGCCAGGGCTGCAGGGCCCTGAGGAAGACTCCGGGCCTCACCTGTTTATGGGTTGGGGCTACGGGGTCCCCAGGCTGCCCCAGAAAATGCAGAGGCCTTCCTCCCGGACCTGTGGGGTGAGACCTGAGGAGAGAGTGCCCAGGAGTTAACTAGGCAAAGCAGAGAGAGACCAGAACTGCACGTGCAAAGACCCTGTGGCACAGGGAGTGGTGCGAGTGGCAGAGGGGGCCTGGCTGGGGCACAGAAGGCCAAGCATGGTGAGAGGTGTGGGGTGGGCAGGGCCCTCAGCTCCTTTTTAATCCTCGTTCTGCCTGCGGAATCCCAGAGGGAGGCCTAGGTGGGCAGTGAGGCAGAGCAGGATTGCGGGGGGGCTGACAGCTAGTGGAGAGGGGAGGTGGCAGGGGGAGCGGTGATGCGGCCCCCAAACGTGGAGACGACATGGTTGTCGGGGCCTAGAGTTGGAGGCATCACAAGAAGATGGCGCAGGGTGACCAGAGCCTAGTGACACCTAACACGTGTCTGTATATACACGCCTGCATGTATGTGTCTGTGAGGCTTGTTTCCAAACGGCTGGACGAGACTGGGCCAGTTGTGAAGTTGGCCGGGCCCCGGGGACCCAGCCTTCTGTGGGTTGGAGCTAGAGGGGCTGGTGTCTCCTGGCCCTAGGTGTGCTAAGGTGAAGAGAGGATGACACCCCAGAGGTCCTGGCAAACCCTGCTTCCCCCGAGCCTGTGGAGCCCACCCAGGGCCAAGGGCTTGGTTCTTCCATCCTCACCGCCAGCCCAGGAGGAGACAGGTTGGGCTGGAGAGGGGCCCGAGGGAAACCTCTGGTATCCTGATTGGGGGGTGGGTTTCTCAGGTGCACACATTGGTCCAAATGTAAGATATGTGCCTTTTACTGTATGTAATTATTCCTTAAAACAAATCTGGAGACTTCGCTGGTGGCGCAGTGGTTAAGAATCCACCTACCAATGCAGGGGACACGGGTTCGAGCCCTGGTCCGGGAAGATCCCACATGCTGCGGAGCAACTAAGCCTGTGTGCCACAACTACTGAGCCCGTGTGCTGTAACTACTGAAGCCCGCACGCCTAGAGCCCGTGCGCCACAACAAGAGAAGCCACCGCAGTGAGAAGCCCGCGCACCGCAACGAAGAGCAGCCCCCCCGCCACAACTAGAGAAAGCCCACGTGCAGCAACGAAGACCCAACGCAACCAAAAATAAATAAAAAGTAAATTTAAAAATTTATAAAACAAAAAAACAAATCTGGCCCGAGGTGGCTTGGTGCTCAGCTGTCCCCTGTGGGAACCAGAACAGATCCAGGAGTTGCGTTTTCAGCTCTTAGAGTGGAATTTAGGCGTTGCCAGGCTTCTGTCCATGAGCACTGCCTCTGCTGAGGGGACAGTGCGTGGGCAGGGGCCAGAGGACAAGAAGGCGTGCCCTGAGTCCACAGTCCATAGTCAGAGGCAGGAGAGACCCGCTACCGTACTTGGGGCATCTGAGGTTAGGACAGAGCTCTTAAGGGCAGCGCAGGTGCAGTGGCACCTAAAGGGTGGAGGAAGGGGCCTTAGTCGATCAGGGAACGTTGAGTGCCCAGAAGGTGGGCATTGAAACAAGCTTTGGGGCCCCTGGGGAGGGGAGTGTGGTGGGAAAGGGTGGTGAGAGCTGGGTGGCTGGGACCAAACCTCTTGGGCCTGGGAGACCAGGTTGGGGGCTTGGGGGTCACCCCAAGAGCTGGAGGAGCTTCCCAGAGGGCATCGAGCAGGGGAGCGACAGAGTCTGATTTGCTTTCTGCAAAGCTCATTCTGTCTGCATGTGGTGTGCCCGCTGAGATGGTGGAGGCTGGACCAGGCTATCCCAGGAGAGACGACGAGGGATCCCAGAGAGATCGGAGGAGTGAAACTGGAGATGGACTGGATATGATGGGGACGGAGTCAAGGGATTCTCGGGTCTGCAGGTCTGCAGTGCGGGCAGCTCACGAGGCACCTGCTCTAGGGAATTGCTATCGGAAGATGACGCCTGACAGCAGGAGAGGGAGGGCAGTGGCCAGTAGGGGATGGTGAGAGCCTCCCCTGTGGGGCCTGGGGCGGTTGCTTAGAGACACGGTGTGGAGAAAGGGAGGCCCCGGGTGAGTCGGTGGGCAGCCCAGAAGTCACCAAATAAGGGAGGATTAAGGAAAGGCTTCCCTAGCCTGGACCCAGAGCAGCTCGGCGCCTGTGCCTCCTTCCCATCTCGTCCTGTCCCAGCAAGGAGGTGGGGGAGGACTCAAGAGGAGGGGCTGGAGACGGGATTTTCCTTTCAAGAAATACCAGCGTCCACCTTGCTTCCTAAGACGTTTTGAACCGAGAAGCTGGTCTTGGAGGGCAGTTTGTGCTGGGTTTGTCCCCACCTCCAAGGGCTCTGCTCCTTACAGGGTCATCGGAGAGTTAAGGGAGCGAAAAGACTGCTCTAAATCAGGCCTCCTTGCAGAAAGAATGCTCTCGTGCTGCGTTGCAGATTTGGATGTAGCCCCTGTTCTTCTGTCCCCCGACCCAGGTCTCGGGTGCTCCGTTGTGGAAGTGGACTGGAGTGCACGTGGGTCTGGCTCTAGGTGCTGCGTCTGGGTTTCGTTGGTCTCTGCATTGTGGTCACCTTTAGAGACCATGATGCTGGCCCATGTGGGCCTCCTGGGGACACTAGGAGGAGAAGGGATGCCTAGTCCCTGAATCAGGTCCTGATGCTGAAGCAGCCAGGTCTCGACCTTCCCTGAGAAGGACCCGTTCGTGGCCAGCCTGCCCCGGGGTTGACCACGTGTCCCCCGAGCTCATTGTCATCCCTCTCGCTGCAGCCTGAACCCCTTGAGAGGGACATGCAACCCAAACACAGCGGAAAGACCTCCGAGGAGCCCGATAGATGCTGGGGCTATTTTTACACCCTGTAGATTTGGACTGTGCCCCTGGCAGCAAGAACTCTGAGATGATTAAAAATCTGCCTGGAGTAGCAGTGGAAAAACTTTGTAAGAGAAGATTTCCGGGAAGATTGAGAGTTTTTACTCAAAGACTAGGCTTCCTGAGTCCAGAAGATCTCGCCTCACCTCTCAGATTTGTTGTTTCATGATCCGCCTTCCCGGTTCCAGGCTTGGGAGCCACCTCTTTCTGGAAGATGTCCTGGCATGGAAGATTGGGAATAGCGAGATCTCTAAACTGTGAAGTGTGGTACTTCAGGGGCAGTATTTGAAAAGGAGTAGATGGGCCTCTAGAGAGAGAACCTCGAATGTATTCCTTTAAACCGAGATATGGTCCTTACCGCAGGCGGGACCCAAATGCATTTGACAAGTGCTAGCCCTTGACTGTTATCCTGGGCCAGCTGAGAACTGTCTCTTTGAAAGGATGCACAGTGAGGGCAGAGGGACCCTCAGCCCATCAGCCCGATGGCCACCTGCACCAGCGGAAGTCGGTTAGTGATGAGGGTTTGGCAGCAGTGGGTCAGGAGCCCGTGTTTGGTTGGTGTCATCTCCAAGCTGTTTTCTCAACTCTTCTCTGCCGGGACCCTCCCCCAGTGGCTTTTCAGTGCACTCACGCATCTGCTGAGTCTCCGCCGTGTGCTAGGCACAGGGCAGACCCAGCCTTGGGTTCGCTCCCTGAGCCCCGCCTGGAACACAAGCCCTTTTCTTGCCCCCTGCAGAAAAGCACATCCATAGGGATGTTGGAGTGGTGGGAAAGTGCACGGGGAAGGGAGGTGTGACGCAGGCCCCCCTGGGACTCTGTGCCGTGATCTATCAGAAAACCTGCCGTCGTCGGCGAGTTTTGCACTTTGGTAGGAAACGTCAGTCAGAGCTGCCTGCAACTGGTCGTTGTGCTGGAGGTTTAAACAGCTGATAGCAGGAATTGGCACACTTTCTCTAAAAGGCCAGAGAGTAAATATTTTAGGTTTTGCGGGCCACATGGTCTCTGTCACAGCTGCTCAACTCTGCCTCTGTAGCTTGTAAGCAGCCACGGATACTATGCAAATCAGTGGGCCTGGCCGTGTGCCAATAAAACTTTATTTATGGACGCCGAAATTTGAATTTCATGGAGTTTTCACTTGTCATGAGATGCTATTCTTTTTTTCCCCGGCATTTTTTTCAACCATATTAAAACATAAAAACCCCTCTTAGTTTATGGGCTGTATAAAAATAGGCAGCATGTGGGATTTGGCCCCCAGGCTGCAGTTCGCTGACCCCGATCTAAAGGTAAGGGTCAGGAGATGTACCTGGGGGAATTACTGCCTCGCTTTCCCCGTGTTTAAGTGCCCAGCTCTGTGCACCGCAGCGTGCCCGGGCAGCCCTCCATCCCAGCAGCTGTGCAGTTGCCCGTGTCTCCCCCGCAGGCCCTCAGATGGTGATTTCTGGTGGGGGGGGCTCCGGGGAGGGGCTGGACTAAACTGCCCTGGGGCCCGGGGCCCCCACGAGCAGGTTGTTGGGAAACAGAACCCAAGGCTGGGACAGCCATCGTAGGTGAAGTGTGTGTGCGCAGAAGGGCCGGGTTCTCGAGGGCTGTTGGTAGCAGAAGGGCAAGATTCTGTTCTTAATGCATTTCCGACACCCCCTCGTGGCTCCCGTAGGAACCTGCGCAAGGGGCCCAGCGGCCTGGCTGACGAGATCAACTTCGAGGACTTTCTGACCATCATGTCCTACTTCCGGCCCATCGACACCACCATGGATGAGGAGCGGGTGCAGCTGTGCCGGAAAGAGAAGCTAAGATGTGGGTGTCCCGGGGCCCCTCCCCGGTGCGCACCTGGCCGCCCCCAAGTGGGGGTTGGGGAGGGTCGGGTCAGGTTGCACCAGCCCAGGCCTTGGGGAGGTTGGTCCCGATCTTCACACACAAAGGGTGGCGTTTGCACCTCCCTCTCCTCCGAGGCTGTTGCGTGGCAGCCTCCTTGTTGACACTTCTCAGCAGCTGGTGGTTTTCTGGGAACAGAAGGAGGTGTCAGTGATTGGAAAAGGTTAAGGCCCTCGGTTTGGACAGACCTGGTTCAATCCAGCCCCTTCACTAAGCAGCTGTGTGACCCTGAACCTGACGGTGGGGATGAGGACTGAGCATAAGGGTGATTCTGAGGCTGGGTGGGATCTCGGGTGCTTCCTGAAAGTTCCTTTCTTCCCTCCCCTGGCCCATGACTGGCCACTGTACGCAGTTTCACGGGGCGGCCTCTGTGGGGCTCGTCCGTCCCAGAGGAGCCTCTGCTGGCCCTGGGCTCTGAGCAGGTTTAGCTGGGATCGGCCTTGGTGGGGGATGGCACAGAGTCCCAGGGTGGCTTGCGTCACACCTCCCTTCCCCATGCACTTTCCCACGACTCCAGCACCCTCTCTATCCCACCCGAGCAGCAGCGTCTGCGCAGCGTCTGCAGGGACATGTAAACACGGGGCTTGGGCTATACTTAGCTCGGGCTGTGTAGTGAGGGTTGTTGGGGGCAGGGCGGTGATGCCTGGTGTCCGCCCGGCTTCCACACTGTTCCAAGGACCAGGTCAAGGGGTGTGAGGGCTGTGGGATGGGACGGACTCTGGTTCAAACCCCAGGCTGCCCCTCCCTTAATGGGGTGGCTGCGGGCAAATGCCTTAGCTTCTGTGAGCTCGGCAGCCCAGTCTGTGAAATGGGCTCAGGGCAGCCCTGGCCTCATGGGGTCATGTGAGGATGAGAGGAAGAGATGTTTGCACAGCGTCGGGCTGGATAAATGCCAGGACCGAGGACTTT
The DNA here is from genome assembly GCF_964270905.1 of Leucopleurus acutus. Classification (NCBI taxonomy): domain Eukaryota; kingdom Metazoa; phylum Chordata; class Mammalia; order Artiodactyla; family Delphinidae; genus Leucopleurus; species Leucopleurus acutus. The sequence goes on along the minus strand of NC_139155.1, from coordinate 78,372,673 downwards.
TATGAGCCTGAGGCTGAGCTAGGGGGCAGAGAGGTCACCTCCCCTTTAGCTCCTGGCTCTGTTGGGCTGCGGGATGCTGAGTGACGTCAGTAAAGGGACCACGTGATGTCACTAAGAGTGAAATAACCGGAGCGGGTGTGAATGCCCCTCGTACCATCGGGGGCCGGCTCAGATCTGCCAGGGGCAGGAGGTAGGCAGCCGGGTCCGTGATCTGCCACAGGCCTGGGATGACAGCCGCCCTCTGGGTCTGTCAGGAATGACACTTCGAAATAACGCTGAGCTGGCTTCCTGTTAATGAGACTGTCACATCGTCTGCACTCACAGTGTGCCAGGCGGTCGCTGGCCCTGGTCCACCAGCCTTAGCTCACCTGGCAACACCATGAGGCAGATGTGTGCTTACTCCCATTTTACAGATGGGGAAGCTGAGGCTCAAAAAAGTTAGGTCACTTGCCCAAGGTCACCCACCAGGAAGTGGTCGGTCTGGCCCCATGGCCTTTGCCCTTGCCCTCTATGGCTTCGGCAGGTTTCCGTTACTGGGGTCTTTTGCTCCGTTTGAGGTAGGGGAAGGTTGGGGGGCGGGGCGACCCAGGCTCCCCTCCGCCTTGCCTGACTCAGCCGCTCTCTCCCCCTGCCACCCCCCAGTTCTGTTCCACATGTATGACTCAGACAGCGACGGCCGCATCACCCTGGAAGAGTATCGAAATGTAAAGTATGCTCCCGCGCCGGCGGGCCCCAGCGCCTCCCCTGCCCTGCGGCCGGGACGGAGGCCCAAGTTCACGGCGTCTCTGCTCCACCGGCAGGTGGTCGAGGAGCTGCTCTCCGGAAACCCCCACATCGAGAAGGAATCTGCGCGCTCCATTGCCGACGGGGCCATGATGGAGGCGGCCAGCGTCTGCGTGGGGCGGATGGTGAGAGCTGCCGGGGCCGGACCCCCAGATCCCTCCCTGCCCCTGCTGACCCCGCCGTGCCGTGCCCTGGTACTAGTCTGTTTGTGGAAGGCCCCAGCGGGCAGAGACTGTGCGCGTCCTGCTCGCCGCTCTAACCGGGCCTGGCGCAGACCACTGCTCACAGGCTTCTCGCTGCTTTCCTGTCCCCCCAGAAGACCGGCCCCATGTCCCAACCCCTGGGGGGTCAGGCCAAGCAGGGGAGTCTGGGCTTTGAGGGCCGTAGACCCCACTACGTAGCTCCCTCGGGCCCACAGGCAGTGCCTGGCACAGGGCCAGGCCCGGTTGGCGCCCAGCCCTGGCTTTCTCTCATTTAATTATTAATGAGGGGATTTGTGGCCTCTAGGGCAGGGGTCAGCAGGGAGCTCTCTTGAGGGCCCACAGTCTGGGGTCCAGCGAGGAGCTGGGAGCAGCGGGGGGTGACGTGTAGATGAGACAGGAGAGGGGCTGGGCCATCAGGGCTTGTGTGCTGATGAGGGTGGGAGGCTCCGTGCTGACAGAGATGAGAGAGGATTCTACCAGAGGCACTTGCAAGGCTGCTACGGTGGCCCAGGCGGAGGGCCGGGCTCGAGCTCTGATGGGGAGGAAGGCGGGTGGGCCACGTGATCAGGAGCTGGGACACAGCTGAGGCTTGTCAGGGTCCCAGTGGCGTAGAAGTGGCTGGATCATTTCTGGAACCGTGCTGTCGGGCCTCCGGTGATGTCGGTGGGTTAGAGCAGGGTTTCTCCGCCCGGCCTTGTTGACACGTGGGGTTGTCCTGGGGTTGCAGGGGCCTGAGCAGCCTCCCTGGCTTCCACCCACTAGATGCCAGTCACCCTCCAAGTCGTGACAACCAACATGTCTCCAGACACGGCCCACCGTCCCTGGGGCGGGGGGCGAAGTCACCCCCCAGTGCAGAACCGTTGGCGCAGAGGGGCACAGGAGCGAACGGTCAGGGCAGTGGTAACTGGCACGTCGTATGAGGGGTCACTGCCGGCTTTTACGTGCTCTGATGGTGCCGTCGTCAGGGTGGGGAGGCACGGACTCTGGCAGGCGCCCCCTGGAGGCTCCAGGCAGCCAGGTGCCCCCAGGGTCACCTGGAGGGTGACCACACAGCGTGTGCAGGCACCGTGCTGGCTTCTTCACGTGCATCGCTTCATAGATTTGTAACCTTTCTTCACTGGTGGGGACAGAAAGAATTTTCTGGACTTTGGGGGCAGCGACCTTTTTGCTGCGCTGGGTGGACTCGCTCTTGCAGGGCCGGGTCCACTCCAGACAGCCCCTGACGCAGGGGCTCGGAGCCCCCCGGGAGCCATGCGGGCAGGCACGTGACCATCTCCATGGATTTTGTTCCCTGAGGGTTTCGGGTGGTCCCCCTGGGGCCGTCCCCTCTGGCTCCTGTGTATTTATAGTGGCTGCAGCCCCAGACACCCCAGCCCAGATGGAGGGGTGTTTTCCTGCTGAAACCTGCTGTCTGTGCCCAGGCCTGTCATCAGGAGATGGCGGGCAGGGGGCTGAGGTCACTTTCTCAGCCTGTATTTCATTTGTCTGCTTCGGGGACCCAGGGAGAGGCTTCTGGCTTTGGCGAAGCCACCCCACTCAGACAGTTAACTGCCGCGGAAAAGGCCGGTGACCTCGGTGGGGAGCGCGGGGATTCCCCTGCCGGGTTGCCCGCGCCAGATTCCCACTTGATTTAATGACACTCTCCTTCGCTAAATTGCTCCCCGTCCTGCTCCAGCTTCGATTGGCGGCAGTTTTCTTAATTTGCTGTTGTAAAATTGCTGTCAGCTGCTGATCTGCATAAAAGCTGCACAGCCTCAGAAGCCGGGGCTTTCCGGGAGTCCGTGCCGGCTTCCCGGGTGCGCGTCCCGCTCGCCGTGTGCATCTCTCTTTAGGTACGGATCCTCTGTGTGCTCTTAGAGGGTTTTCTTGTGTGATCGTCGACCAGATACACACAGAGGCGCAGGGTGAGGGGTGGCCGAGTCAGTTCACACCCTGTGGCCCCTGAGGACGCTTAACATTTCTGCCCACACCTCTCACCAAAGACAAATGACGCGTCGCCCCACTGTAACGGACCTCTGAAGCCGGCTGTCGACTGCGGCAGTGAGCTCTTTCCAGGGTGTTTCCCTGGAAAGCCTTGTTGTGGCTGGAGGCTGGGGCAGCTGTGCTGGGGTCTCAGCCTAGGGCGCTGCCCTGACCCTGCAGCCCCTCCACCCGGTGCCCGCCCTCCAGCCCGGGTCTTGGGCCGGGGGGACCTTATCTGTAATTAGCTCGCCTCGCTGACCTAGGAATCCGGAGTCTCTGGCAGGGAGTGGGCAGCCACTTCTGTCTGTGCCCCTGGGCAGGAAGAGCCGACAGCCCTAGGGACAGGGCTGGCCCAGGCCTTCTAAAAAATTGGTGTTTTTCATAAAATTAAAAAGTATATCCAGGGGACTCCCCTGACGGTCCAGTGGTTAAGACTTCGCCTTCCAGTGCAGGGGGTGCAGGTTAGATCCCTGCTCGGGGAGCTAAGATCCCACATGCCTCTCGGCCAAAAAACTAAAACATAAAACAGCAGGAATGTTGTAACAAATTCAATAAAGACTTTAAAAATCGCCCACATCTAAAAAAAAAAAAAAGTATATCCAAAATTAGATTAAGAACAGAACCCACCTCTGGGAGCTGTTGTGAGGTTTGCATCAGTTCATGGTAATAACGTTTGTAAAGTACACACGGCAAGCGCTCAGAGAGCGCCTGCCGATGTTTTCTTAAATACACGTAGGAACAAATCTCCGAGCGGTACAGAAGGAGAAGTGCGTCTTTCTTGGCCCTCCTCCCATCGGCCCTGGTCCTTTTCCCTAAAGGGAACTGCCGTTGATGGTGTTATTCCTGACACAGACCGACGTGTACACGTGTGTCTTTCGGTTCTGACTCACACAAAGTGGCACTGAACTGCCGCGGCTCGCTCTCCCCCATGCTGACCCCACAGGTCCGCGGAGCAGGTGGCAGCCGTCTGCTTAGTGATGTAGGACAGAATCTGCAGCCATCTTTCTGCTCCTTGTTTGTCTTTTTCCCCTGTGTATGTATCTTGGAGCCTTTTCCATATCAGCAGGTCTAGATCGACCCCTTCTTCGTGGTAACCAATAGCCAGGGCGACCACGATTTATTTGGCTGGTGTTGTATTGACGGGCAGTGGGGTGTCAGCCCAGCTTTCACTGTCACAGAGGGCGCCGTGGGGACTTGGTCTTAGCACCATGGGCAGGAGCCCCATTTATCATCTCGTGTGTGTGCAGAGACTGGCACTGCCAGTGACTTGGCAGGTGGGAGGCTCCTGGGCCAGATGTTATCAGGGTGACTCACTTGGCCCTTTCCCCAGTGTCTGGAGTGCAGGTCGGCCCAGAACTGGTCTTACCAAGGCTGGTTTGAGGAGGCAGGACCAAGAAATGGCAGGAGGTGTCTGCTGGTGGCCGTACTGTTGGGAAATGGCGGGAGGCGGCTGTGCTGGGTGGAGCGAGCCCTGCCTCTGTGCCCACCCTCTTCCTTTCCCACCCTCGTCTGACCTGTCCTCCCTGGGGGGCGTGGGGGGTGGCCCTGGTGAGCCTGCACCACCTTCCGTCCCACCATCGAGCCAGTGAAGGAGACGCTGGAGTTCAGGGCGACCAGCCTCGAGCTGGAGGCGAAAAATCCAGAATGTTCTCCCCATTCTCATGATTCTACCTGAATGGCCCCAGCCTTCTGTGTTGCAGGGTGGGGGGAAGATGGAGAGTCTCCAGGCAGAAGCCCCTCACTGCACCCTGTGCTCTGTCCCCAGGAGCCTGACCAGGTGTACGAGGGCATCACTTTCGATGACTTCCTGAAGGTGGGTACCTGGGGGTGGGGGTGGGCACGGGGGCTGTGCTGGGGGCTTGAGGGGGCCCCTGCTGGTCAGGAGATGGGCGTCTCTGTGGAAAGGGGTCAAGCCTGGGTGTGGCCTTTAAAATAGTTTAAACTGGTTTTACTTACTTTTATTGGAAGGGTGATGATAGGTATACACGGTCAGAACAACTAAGCAAGTGCAAAAGGGCCTGTGGGGAAAACTCCATTTTTCTCCCCCCTCCTCAGAAGCACCCTGTTGACAGTTGGAGCCAGGGTTCTGGAATGTTCTGTGCCTGTACGAGACCTGCCCTTCACAGAAGCACACCCTGGCGTTGACCGCGTGTGCTTCTGCCCTGGGGCTCGCAGCCCATGCTGCTCGTCTGGCTTCCCACCTTCCACCCTTGTTAGTGGACATTCAGGCCTCCCCCAGCCTTCACTGCTACAAACCTGCTCGCGGGCTGGGAACTGGGGCCCCTCGCTGCTCTGACAGGCAGATCCCTGTGGCAAGGAGTCGAGCCCCCCGTGCTCTGCCCGTGCTTTGGCCCTGAGCATCCCAACAGCGGTGTCCCCGAGCCCCTTCCAGGAGGCGAGGAAGATGGGAAGTCAGGGGGACGATACCCAGGGTGGCCCCCTGGCCGGCCGCCGACTCTCCGGGCGGCCCCGAGGGAAACGGGCCTGTCCCTGGGTTGGGGCCGGGGACTCTGGTGAGCTGAGGGGCAGCTCGGCTGGGCGCTCCCGCAAAGTCTGCACGGCCAACCTGGCCAGTCATGGCAAGAGGAAGGGGGCGGGCGGCACAGACCTGGGCCTGAGGGAGAGACCTGAAGGGCCTACTGGGCCGGAGGAGGACAGGCGCCCCACCCCCCGCCGCCCCCAGGGCTGGTCAGGGCAGGCAGACTGGGAGAGGCCGAGCTGCCTTCGGTGCCACAGGCCACCCTGGCTTGTTCTGAGGTCTGCGCTCCAGAAAAGTGATGACACCCAAGCAAGAACCAGAATAAGGAGTTAGAAGATCAGGGAGGCCAGGGAAGGTTAGGGAGGAGGGATGGCTGCTTTAAGCCAGAAGCTAGGATGAAATCCAATTTTGGCCTCAGAAACCAAGCTTCTTCCCCAGAAGGCCGCCCCCGCCGCTGCCCCGCCTCTAGTGTTCCCAAGGCCATTGCCTCTGCACCGTGGGACTTTTTCCTGACCAGCCGGCCCATCCCATTCTCTGAGCCCCACCACTAGCCTCTTGACACCTGGCATCACCCGGCCTTTGGCAGAAACCACCCACCCTGGCATCCAGGTATCTTCTCCTGGGAACATCTTGTTCACCTAACAAGGAAAGCACCTGGCGGGCCGTAGGCATGTGACAGTGGCACTTGGGTGCCCACAGGGCTCTGCTTTCCCCAGCCTCAAGGCTGTCCCTGGAGATGTTGAGGGCAACAGCTTGAGAGTTTGAAGTTCTTACATAAGCAGGGAGACGGTGACAAGTCACTGCCCACCACGTCCCTCCGTTCCTGTTTGCATCCTGCCCGCCATCTCTCCATCTGTGGTCCTCCTGGGCCCCGAGTGGCCAAGGAGCTGGCGGGCGCACAGTCCTGCCCGCGCTGGGGCTTCCTAGTGTGGCAGATACAGGGTCTGGTGGCCTGAGTGTCCGCTAGGGCCCTAGCCAGGATGGACCGTGATGGCAGTGCCAGTAGCAGGTATGTGGTGATGGATGTGGGCTTTGGCAGAAATTACCTTTCCTGGGCATGAGCCTTGTCTGTCTGGAACATGGTGACCTCCTATCCCTGGGAGGTTGTGAAGACCTAACTGTTGTGACCTTTTAATTTATAATGATGGCTTAATGAAACCTTATAATTGCACAGCCCTTAACAGTTTATAAACCGCTTCCGTGCCTGATTCCCCTGGAGCCCCCAAAACATTCCGTGAACGGGCAGCACAGGTGGTGGTCTCGACATTTTTCTGGTGGAAAGGAGGTTTAGTGGGCTTAAGGAATTTGCATGAAAATCATAGAGCCTGAAGTGGTGGGTGGGATTCAAGTGACTTCAGCTAAGAGCTTGGATTCGGTACTTAATAATAACTTGCTGTGACAATCCATAAAGAATCCAAATGTCAGCCCAATTAACCAGCAAAAAGGCAGATGGAAGTTTCTCTTCCACGCTTCGCACTGGATTCCACCTGCGGGAGCTTCTCAGTGGGTGGCGGAGGAGGGCGGGTGGGAAGGTGGCCGAGGACTCCGGTGGGGATGCCCGCTCACACTGCTCCGTCTGTTCCAGATCTGGCAGGGGATAGACATCGAGACAAAGATGCACGTCCGCTTCCTTAACATGGAAACCATCGCCCTGTGCCACTGACCGCCCCTCCTCCATGGAGAACCCGCACTTGGACCCGGGCAGCGAGGCCCACGGGGGCCCTTTTGCTACAGCTCTTGTAAATAGTCAACATCCCTCGCTCATCTCTTTTTCCCGCAGGGTATGGTACATGGGGCTTTGCTGTTTTTAATCTCCAATAAAATAGAAAAAGGGTTTGTTAATGAACCTGGCTCCTGTCTGTTCCCCACGTCCATGCACGTGGCCTGGCCGTTTGGCGGCCCGAGGCTGGCTGACTATATGAGGAGCGAGGGGCAGCAGCAGCAAGTCTTCAGAGGCTGGTTTGCAAGCGGATTTATTTTTCCCTTCCTTTCTGGTTTATTGTGGGTTAAATATTTGCTGTTTTCCCCGCATGAGTGCTGGGAATTCACCTGCCTTCGCAAGCCTAGGCAGGAAAGTAAGGAGAAGCAGCTCCTCACTCCATGGGGGCCGGGACTTGGGGGGGGCGGGGGGGGGCTTTTGGTGCCACGACCGGATATTCAGACCCAAGGAGGAGACAAGTGGAGCTGAGCCTGGGCCAGCTGCAGTGAGCGCCCGAGCTCGCCCCACGGTGCTGGGGCCGCCAGCAGTCCGGGCCTGGTGGGAACAGGCTGGGTGTGCCCTGCGGCCCTTCCTCAGGATGGGGGCCGGCTGCATGGTCTGCACTCCACTGTCCCCAGCGCAGGAGCAGCAGGGGAGGTGACTGCCCCAGGTAGCATCTCCCACAACTCCGGTTGTCACCTTCCAGCAGTGGGGTTTGAGGGGAGGAAGAAACAAAGGTCATTCATCTCGGTTGGTGGCAGTAGCCCATGAGTCAGCAGAGGGCTGGCAGTCGGTGGTGCCCTGGTGACCTGCTGACTCACTCGGGAGAGCTGCCATCACCGTGGTCACTGGTCACTGTTTACATTCCAGGCTCGTTGCTTTCATCAACACTCGCTGGGAGGCACCTTCCTAGCCTTCCAGAAAAGTTCCCCTGATAATTGTTCCCCTGATAATTAGCTATTGCTATTATTTGCATTCTTGAATTTGTAATTCAGTTTTGATATTAAGTGTGCTTTATCTATCTTATACCCACATGGTGTGGGGTTCAGAATGTAACAGGCGCCCCCTGGAGTCTTCATCCGATGCCCAGCGCCTGGTCTTCCCTTCCCTGAGGCAGTCATGATGGTCCTTCCTCTGACATCCGCCCCCACCCCCCAGCTGTGTTGTGCACACGTTGCTTAGGACGGGATTAACGTCAGTTTTTAAAAGCCAGCAGGCGTCCCGAGGGCGGCAGTGGAGCTGAGAAACCCTCATCATTTAGACAGAGCTGGCACGGGCATCCCTCCCTAGTGAGCCTGCGGTGGACCAGGCTGGGCCTCCGACCCCAGCCATGCCTGAGGAACACCAGTCTCCATGATGCGCCTGACAGGCAGCCAGGGGCAGCGCGGCCCCATCTCTGGTAAGTAGAGCGGTCTGAAGCCACTTCTAGAGCTCTGCTTTTTTTAACTTTTTTAAAATTTTTATTTTTTAAATCGAAGTATAGTTGATTTACAATGTTGTGCTAATTTCTGCTGTACAGCAAAGTGACTCAGTTATACATATATATATATATATATGTATTCCTTTTCAAATATTTTCCATTATGGTTTATCCAAGGAGATTGGATGTAGTTCCCTGTGCTACACAGTAGAATCTGCTTCTTATTTAGACTTGTGCTTAATTCCACAAATATTTTGACATTTTCAAAGCAGTAGGTCAGGGCCAAGGCTGTGCTGCTTACCCTCCAGGTGCCGGCAATGGGGTGGGAAAGTGGGATGTGATTGCCCTCCCCACTCCCCCCCTTCTGCTGCTGGGATCAGTTGCTCACACCCCTGGGTGCCTGGCTGCCCACAGAAGAAATCTAGAAAGGACTGGTGTGGAGAGATCTGGTCCTATTTAGGTGCTGGTTAGCTATCGTCCAGGACAGGTCTCCAGTGAGACCCCTGCAGCCTGGCAGAAGCGTGCGTCCCCGTGCCCTCCCCTGCCCCGCACTACTGCCAGGGACCCGTGGAGTTACAGAGCAGCACGGACTGCTGGTGTGGCCACCGTAGGCTGGATTTTCTGGGATTCTCCCAATTTGCTTCCATTTTCTGCTCAACAAAGGCAGTTCATTAATGTAAAGTGTTTTTATAAATAACAGATCTTCCATCAGCCCCCCTGCAGAGCCTGCATTTGGGAGACATGGCCACTGTGGGCACAGGCAAGCATTTGCCCTTGTTCAGACCACCGAGGGCCGGCCTCGTGTCTTTGAAGCTTTGAGCCTCTGCTTACCTAAACTGCTAATTAAAATGAGATTTATTCAGCCTGAGCCCAGTCCATACTGCTCAAAATCAAGCTGTTTGTTCACCGTCACTGAGGATGTCATCTAATTGGCAGGGTTGGGGCTCATTTCCACCAGAGGGCGGGCCAGAGTCCGCCTGGGGCTCCCCCGCCGGCTCCCAGGGCACTGTGTGCATGACGTGTTTTCACTCATTTGGTGGTTCCGGGAGTGATGGGGTCAGCTATTAGTTGGTGCGGACCTGCTCCTAGGAAGGGTGGTTATTCCCCACAGTCTGCTGGCCTTTGATTAGAAAGAACGAGGGTCACTGCTCTGGGTACGCATCTCAGGACGGCTGTCTGGGCAGTGCGGTCTGCAGAGGCTGGAGGCTGGAAGCTCGGAAACGGCCCCTTACCGGCTGGACTGGTGGGCGTGCCCAGGAGGGGCTTTCTGGCTGCAGAGACCCTGAGGGAGTGTAGCACCCTCCCGCCATCTGAAGCAGCCTGAAGCAGGTGATGTTTGTTCTAAAAGTTGAGAAATTAACAAATGCACTTGTTTTACAGCTTCCCTTTTTTTTTTTTTTTTTTTGCAGTACGCAGGCCTCTCACTGTTGCGGCCTCTCCCCTTGCAGAGCACAGGCTCCGGACGCGCAGGCTCAGCGGCCATGGCTCACGGGCGCAGCCGCTCCGCGGCATGTGGGATCTTCCCGGACCGGGGCACGAACCCGCGTCCCCTGCATCAGCAGGCGGACTCTCAACCACTGCGCCACCAGGGAAGCCCCTGTTTTCCTTTTATTAGGAATTATACCCCTGTGACTAATCAGTGCTAAGTCAAATATCTGAAGTCAGTGCTTCGAGGGCCTCAGGCTGTGTGTGTGGGTGGAGGACACGGGGAGCAGGGACAGTGTCTGCAGCCTGCGGGATGAGGGTGAGGTCACCTCTCCCCATGTTCTCCACCCGTTTCCCAGGAATTGGGTTGAAAGCATATCACCAAGGGGAAAAGTTACCAGAACTGGGCTTTTGGCCGTTAAAAGAATACGGCAGTTTGACACAAACACGCCAATTTGGTAGGTTTACAAAAGGGCTGTGTAATGGAAATCTCCTATGAGCAGCTCAGGGGAGGGCTGCTGCAGCCACGTTAAACATGAATTATGGATAAGGGAATGCAGTAAGATGACAACAGCTTCCAACTGTGGCCAAGCATCCTCTGAGGGGACGAATTGCTGCTAGACTTTAGCAAAACCATTCCATTCTTCCTGATCCCAGGCACTGGCAAGTTCTCCATGTGCGTCACGTATGGATCGGATCCTTGTCCCTGAGCAGCTGAACCTGTCTCCACTGCCTGTGGTTCACCAGGCCGGAGCTGAACTGCAGGCGGCACAGTGACTGACGCAGGCTGATGGAGAGTTAAAGACACAAGTTGCCTTGGCAAGGGTTCTGCAAACACCTGCTTTGCAAGCTGTCCTCCCACACAGCGACCTTGGGAAGGCCTTGGAGAGTTGCGTGGGAGGGGCCGGGATTTTCACCATGACTTCCCAGGGCGTCAGGGTTGCCTTTGTCTCCAGGCTCTTCTGGAATCAGTGAACAAGTACCAGCAGGGATTCGGTAGCGGATGAACTTGGCCCCAGCAGGACTGAGGACTCTGACGGGCACACGGCGGCTGCTCTTCCTTCTAATCTGCATGTTGACCAAGTCAGCAAGGGGCTAGGTTTCTGGTCTTTACCCCAGGAGTGGTCCAAGGGGCAGCAGTAAGGCTGGAGGATGTGCCGAGAAGCAGTTTATGGCCGCCTCCATCTTAGAGAAACGAGGCGGCTGCATTAGTGCTAGCACCGGGCGAGGGGACAGGAGATACAGTGGTGGGGCGGGGGGGAGCCTGCCCTCCCTTCCTAGGGGATGAAAAGGTCCCCGGCACAGAGCTTCTGCCTGGAAGCCCTTGCCCAGCATCAGAGGCAGAGAGCAGGCTGGCACCCGCATGGCACAGGCCGGAGCCCAGCGAGAGGGGCTGTGCCGTTGCCCATCCCAGGCAGCCTCCGTCCAAATCGCTGCATTGCCCACTGCAGCAGCCAGGGAGCCATCTGGCCTGGCCGCTGGTGAGGTGGGCAGGTCTGCAAGGCTCAGGGCGCTGCGGACGGGTGGCCAGCACCACACGCTCCCGGCTGCCACAGCTGCTGCCCAGAGCAAAGGTCCGAGTCGGGAGAGCCAGCCGGCCCCCGCCTCAGCCACTGTCGTAGACCTGCCCGTCCTGACAGGCCGTGGACGGCCTTAAGGAGAAGGCTGTGCCCCTACCAGGAAACCCTTTCTCTCCGAGCGTGAGCAAAGTTGGTTTGCACTGACCGGTGTTTGTCATTTGAATGCAGAGTGGGACGCGCTATCCCCTCAAACGTGGGGCCTCTGGTTCCCAGGAGGGGTACGGAGGACTTCATCCTGCTGTGGTCAGCTCTCCTGCACAGAAAGGACCAAAACTCCACTGTTGGGGACATTCAGTTTTTCCTCGAATCAGCTGAATCTGGGCAGCCTTGGTAGGGGAGGTGTTGCTGGCCCTAGGGTGTCTTTGCAAATGGATTATTGCCTGGGCAGCGGCAGTGGCAGCACCGTGGCAGCACACGGCTGAGACTGCAAAGCACAGCCTAGCGGCCGCTCAGGACTATGCTTCCCTTGGAGAATCTGATGACAGAGCCATACTTCCTCCCAGAAAATGCCCTTATGCACAATTTCACATATGGTTGTGTGGGTTTCTTGGATCCTGGGCTAGGAGCCCCTCTAATAGTGGTTCTGGGAAAAACTATTCAACATGTCAGGTGAGATTTCCAGGGTGGGGGGAAGCTGGTAAAGTGGTATGCCAGGGCACTGTCACCACGCACCTTGCCAGGGTGACAAGTAATAGCAGCAATAAATAACATTTAAAAAATTTAATATTAGAACCAACATGGACATGTTATAAAGCAGAAAACAAAGTCATACAATGTTTTAAGACAGGGCAGAGAATTCTGGTGTTTGGCCCTCTGGCTCCCCCAGCGGCATATCTGAGTCTCTTCTGTCTTTAGGGGAGACATGGGGCCCGAGTTTGAAAAGCAGAAGAGATACAGAAGAAAAGGAGACGATAAGTCAACTGAGAATTCAGAACTTGCAAAGAAGCTCCCACAAAATAGCCAACGGAGACAAAGGTAAGATGGGATGAGCAGATGGGGGTGGACATGGGCCAAGATTTTTTTAAGCCACTGGTAAATGTTGGTTCATAAAGGAACTTTGATCCTTTCCCCATCAGGCTATTTCTTCCAGAATGTAAGGTTTAAAGCAAAAAACACTGACTGAACGTGGTGTGCTTGGAGATTATTTGGGTCCGATAAACCTCCTTCACAAAACCCAGGTGGTTTCCGTGAATGGGAGATGTTATCAACAGGCTGGGAGGAAAAACCCCATGCTTGTAACATTTACACTGGACCAGCAGCTGGCAGCGAATGCAAGTAGTTTAAAACTGTTTTTACTTTCAGTAAAATTTTCTGGGTCGAATTTCTTTTGAACTCTTCCATTACCCTTAATTCCTGCAAAGCTAGGAGGGAGAATGTATCTGCAAAATGAACTGTGAAATGAGACTGGAAGGGGCTACTTCTTAAAAGGAAAAATAAACTTCCCGCAGTGGTCCAGTTGCATTAAGACTGTGAGAGGTGAAAACCGTATAAAGCGAGGTCACTAGGGGGTCAGAGCAGCACAAGGCAGCGAGCGTAAATGAAGTGCGTACTCCATTTGCCCACTGCACGTTGGCTTCGTTTATGAAGTAACTGGGTTTTCTGAAAGGAAGCAGAAAACCCTCCTGACACAGCTGCCTTCCCGGGAAGGCAGCCTGAAGGAAAGCCGTGCTCGGGACAGAGGGGATGGGTTCCCAGTCGTGGCTCTCTATGTGGCTCTGTCTAGTTGGATGTGGATTTTTTTTTATGACTGAGGATCTTAATTTGAAAAACCTTCCAAAACCCTCACGACTCAAAAAGTTGTAGGACTCTGCGTAGTGGTGCATTTCCCAACTGCGCACGCTTGTGAACAACAGGAAAGCTTCACTTTGCTCTTGGATCGGTGGGAAGTGAGGAAGTGATCCCCATGCTGGAAATACTCGGTTTGTCCCTTGTGCCTTTTTTTTCCTTTATCAGGAGTTGTATATTTTGTCTTTCCAAAAACCTGCTTTCTGCTTTATGATCAACTTCACTATTTGTTGGTTTTCTAGTTCATTAAAGTGTATTTTTATCCTTTTTTAACTCCTTTAAAGAAGGATTTAACTCCTTCTTTCTACTTTGTTTTTCTGTCTTGTCTTCTATAAAGTCATGACGTCCCCCCGCCCATTCGGGCCTCGTCCCCTGGGTCTTGGTGTTCAGTGCTTCCACTATCACCCTGGTCTGGAGAGTTTCTATTTTCCATTTTTCTTTCCCTGTTTAAAACCAAGTTAATTCAGGAGTGCCTGGGGCTTCCAGGTGTGCGTTTTGTTTAGCTTTTTGTTGATTTCTAATCGTACCGCACGGGGGCACTGGATTGGACCTCTCTGGTATTGCTCTTTGTGTAATCTGAGATCTTCCCTGTGGCCTTCATACATGGTCATTTTTTATGCATGTTTTGTGGGTATTTGAAAAGGGACAGAATCCTACCTACATCCATCGTGTCACGCTTATAAATTAAGTAAATCCTCCGCATCACCCAGCATGGGCATGGATTCTGTTTCTCTGAGCAGTTGTCAGTTTTCTGCTTTGCTGTTTTGAAGGTACAGTAGACGGCGGCTGCTGCTCACAACAGTCTAAATCGTGAGTAACGCAAGGCTTTGCCCTCTTAATCCTTGGAAACGGAAGCTAGTTATCACACAGAAGCGGCCTCTCGTGCTGCCCCGTGTTAGCTCGGTGGTTGAACGTAATGGTCCCTCCGCATTCTCCCCTTCTCGGTCTCTACTCCAGAACCCATCCATCACCTTCCACCCCACGCAGAGGATGGGTGTTTACGGTACGTAGAAAGTGTCTACTTTGTATCGTGCATTGCAGACACAATAGTCAGCAAAACAGTTATTAATGAAGTAGTTGTATAAATATATAATTATAACCATGTTAAAAATCTACCAGGAAAAAGCACTGCTCTCCCAGGTTGGGTGGTGGTGTCAGAGAAGACGACCCAGAGATGAATTCTTGGTCTCGGATCCAAGGGCTCAGAGACTAGCATGTCCAAAGGCCCCCAAAGCAGCAAGGGTTTGGAGACAGGAAAGAGGCTGAGCAGGGGTGCAGAAGGGCCTTATCTCAGAGCTGGAGCAAGGGCTGTGTGTAGTGCACAGAACGATGTGGGGAGGTCCCAGCTTGGGCCCGGGCGACACTCCTGAGACAGGTGGGGAGCAGATGCAGGGCTGTGGTGGAGGAGCGTGGGGGAAGGAGGTACAAATCTGAGCCATCAGTGTGTGGTACTGAAAGCCGTGAGAGAGTGAGAGTGAGAACAGAGTAAGAGGAAACGAGCCCTGACAAACGCAGCTGGAGAAAAATGAATTGGCAAAGGAGAAAAGCAAAGGCAGTAGAGGAAGATGTGGGGGTCACATAAGCGCGCCCTGCAGTTGCTTTTTTCCCCCAACACTTAAAACCTAGTGAGGTGCTCCTCTGTAGTTCTAAAATACACAGAATTGGTTCTTCCCATGTTTCTCCCAGCTCCCAAATGAGACAGTTCTCTAAATGTTGTCACAGGGAAAAGCAAGCACCAGGTCATAGTTGTAGCCCGGTATGGTGTCGCAGGACGAACGGCAGATGGGCACGGTGCTCTGAAAGGCCAGCCGGTCCACTGCAAACTCGTAGGCCTGGATCAGCCCCCGGTGTCTAGAGAAAGCACAGAGACGGCGGCAGGGTCAGTCCTGGTCCCCAGCCCCCCAATGTCTTCTGTCTTTGCAGCAGGGACGTGCTGGAGACAGGAGAGCGAGGCATCGTGACACACGTCTGCTTCGCCCCACAGTGTGTTACGGACGCTCCAGATCCCGGGACTAGAGACCAACAGGTGAGCAGACAAGTTTGATGGAGGGAACTGAGTGCTGGGAGGCATCTGGCTGAACAGGGAGGCAGGAAGGGTCAGCCTCAGGGAAGGCCTCACACGAGGCTGCTTGGAAGCCAGGCCAGTAATAATCAGAAAGGGTCCCGGGCTTCCCTGGTGGCGCAGCAGTTGAGAGCCCGCCTGCCGATGCAGGGGACACGGGTTCGTGCCCCGGTCTGCTTTGCCTCTGTCACTGGTATTCAACACCACAGGTCCCTAAGCCTTTTTGTCTTGGGCTCTTGGCACGTGTGGCCTCCTTCCCGCTGTGTCCCTCCCGCTCCCATCCCACCCCCCTCCAGCGTCCTGCTGAAGTGCCTGAAACGCACCCAGCACGTGTTGTTGGCTGATACCACCCTGCCCGCATGTACATGTATGCTCCTGACTTCTATGAAAAGAGCGGCTAAGCCTGAGGGTACCTCAGGCCTGGGATGTTCTATTAATAAAATCAAGCTAAGAGTGTCTCGTCTGAACTCCTACAAACCTGGACCAACCCAGCCCAAGCACTGACCTCCGGTGGGTGACGAAGTTGTCCAGGTCGGCGTTGCGCACCACCCTCTCGTAGGGCACGTGGGCCGTGATGAGGCTGTGGCAGTTGAAGGAGATGTGCCGCACGGGGTGTCTGGAACAGATGGGAGAGAACGCTCGTCAAGGTCAAGTCCACTGGAACTCAGCACATCCCACCTTTGCTGCTTTGGTCTCGGAAGTCTGGAGCTGCAAGGGACTCTAGAACCACCTAAGCCAGCTTTTTCTTTTACAGAGGAGGAAACCGGGCCCCCAGAGGGGCAGTGTCTGCCTCAGTTCCCAAAGCTAGCTGGAGAAGGCCCCACGCCAAGCCTACTCTGTAAACACGTCTCAACGTCCCTGTGCTCACTGGCTGACACCCTAACACCTTGGTGCGTTGGGACATAGAGGACAAACAACCTGAGACAATTCGGACACACGCAGTGGAGAACAGCGCCATTTCTGACCCCCCGGCTGGCCAGCCGGCCGGCCCTGGGCGAGTCACTCCAGCTCTCTGAGCCAGGTTCCCCAGCGGCAGGCTGTGTTGAGCGGTGCCCTACACAGGCCCGCCAGTCCTGAAGTCAGAGGGCTACAAATGATACGTGTACTCTGGGTTGTGAAAGCCATTCAGAAAGTTTTGGAACAAAATGGCTTGAAACCTATGTAGCAAAGGCTTTTGTTCATTCTAAAAACTTCTTTCCAGCAGAGCACTGAGCCAGGAGACACAGGATAAGAAAGATGTCTAATGCAAGCAGATGCCTGCCATCAGAGGGATTCCCAACTGTTAAGAAGGTGAGATCCATTCCCACAAAAAATAACCAGTGTTTCTAGAGCACAAGAGGAGACACAGAATTCAGCACCTGGCAGCAGGAACAGGAGACCGCAGCACGGACTGCAAAGGCAGCCAGGCCGCTGCAGAAGGGCGGAGGGTGGCACGGAGGGGCTGAGGGGGAGTCCCTTCAGGCTGAGCCACGGCTGTGCCAGAGGCAGGGACAGGCGTCTTGGCCACAGCAGAGGATTCTCTCAAGAGGGGTGCCTGAGTCCAGGGTTTGCAGCACCAACTAGAGAAAGTGTGGCTGGAGGACTTTGCTCAGGGCCCAGTGAGGCAGGAGGGATGGAAAACAAAGCCGCGAGGAGGACAGGGAAGGGAGAGCGGGCTGGGGAGGGCAGTGGGGCAGGAGACCGAGCAACAGCGGGACCAGAGCTTGAGAGGGAATCAGGCCCAGCAGCAGCACGCTGTGCCGCGAGGACGCGCGTGAGCACGAGAACCCGGGCGGGAGCCTTGCTTTGGTGGCCTTCTCCGGGACAAGCCACTAAGCACTGGTGAGAACCGCATGTGCACTTACAAATGAGTTAGGAAGGCTGGGACGGGACGACAGTTCTGGGCACGACCTCGCTTAGCCTGGCTTCCCCTGAATGACCCATCCGAGGGAGTGCAGCTTTTCAGGGAGAGAAATGAGATCTGCTGGAGTGCAGGCCTAGTGAACTAAACGGAGCTGCTGGCGGCGGTCCCTGGGGGCCTGGACTGCCGAGGACGCTGTCCTGGAGGCCAGGTCGAGCCAGCTCTTTAAAACAGAAGGGTGTCCTTAAAGGCAGACGGTTCTGGGCTTCCCAAGCGTGAGTTTTAGTTGCCTTTTGGCACCACCTGGTGGCAACTCAGTGCATCACCACAGCAGGCAGGGAGGGACAGAGCCAACCAAGAAGCGGGGTGGCCACCGTGGTCTGAGAAAGATGCAGGCCCAAGCACCGGTTATGGCCACCCTCCAAGGAAGAAACCAGTTCCTCTTTTGACCTCGTACTTAAGCTAGACTTGTGAGCAGTCTTCATTTTATCACTCTCTGCAGTTAGTGGGGACACGTCTCATCCCAGAGGTGCTGAGGGACAGCCAGGGGAGCTCGGTGCCCGTCTCGCACAGGCACGGGGGCTGGATGGATGTGGGCAACAGGGGAGAGCCTCGGGTCCGCTCCAGCCGACCCCTGCTCCAGGCAAGGCCGCCTCTGCTTTAAAGGTCAGACGCCAGCGCGCAACGTTTAACCGGCTGGGCCACCTTAGTGTCCATTTACCTACATCCATACAGCCCTCTGCTGCGCTTGGGAGAACAGCTCTTGAATTTTAGAGCTAAAGGTTAAAGTTACAAATTCCTCCCTAGTTGAAGCCTGAATACTTTCAGTCTGAAGCGCCCTTGTAAACAGTAAGGAAGAGCAAGACTTCCTGGAGTGGAGGCGATGGGGGGGCCTGGGCCCGCCCCACCTGGGGGCGGATGGGCTGCCTGCAGTGCCCCCGCCCGCCGTCTGGCCTGCCCCACTGTGGTCTCTACCCGAGCTGGGAGCTGTGGCAGTCTGAACAGTGCCACTTCTGAGCCCATTTCACAGCAGCTGACTTGCAGGGTTCCAGTGAGGACCACGTGGTAACGTGTGGACAGCACTCGCACAGTACCTGGCTCAGTGACTGACTGATGCCATCACTGCTGCTACTGTGGTTACTGGAAGCACCTGAGGACCCACCTTACCTGGAGTGCACCTCCCACAGCTTCTGGTTCATCCGATAATCCCACACGGAGACCAGGCCCTCCTCGCCCCCACTGACAATCTTCCAGTCGTCCATCTGGACTGAAGAGACTCCGAGCTGGTGGGCAGAGATGGACAGGGCGATCGTGTCAGTGCGGAGGTCGTGGATCCTCACCCTGCAGGGCCAGAGACGAGCGCAGAGATTAGCATTAGAGCCTGAAATGACGAATTCCTCCTCAGCCATCCTGGTCTGTGTACAGCAACCCTATGAAAACAGTATGAAACCCCTCCGTTACGACATCTAAATACTGATACTAAGCCTTCACCACCTCCTTAGTGCGCTCTCAGAGGAGGCCAAGAGGCACTAGAAATGAACTAGTTTAGAGCACTCCCCGCCGTTCAAAGCACGGAATAAGGAGGGCTCAGAACAGATACACTAGCTGCCCTGCTGCTCACTTCAGGGGAGACGCCTGCCCTGGGCACAAGCCCATTGCGATGGAGGCTGACCTGACTGCCATGGGGACGTCAGCCTGAGAAGGCTGTCCAGAGGGTAAGTATACTGCCCAGCATGGCAGTTTTGCTGTTCATATAAAAGTCTGTTAAGAGCAAGTTGTAAAACAGCTACATTTGTCTGAAACCTGAACCCTTACCTGGTTGGGAAAATAACACTTTTCGGGTAATTTAACTCAACTTTTAAGTTCATCACCATCTTGTTGAAATTTGGAAAGGCGATGCATCTACAGTTGACTAAGCATAACAGAATCGTGATAAGAGTATGTGGACACTTGGCAGTCACTTACCTAAAGTTCTGAGATAATTACTTACCTTGTAATAATCTGAATTTCTTTAAGAACATCTTTAAAAACCACTTTCTATACAAGTATATGCTGAATTTCCACATAAGGATAAATTAGATGAGACAGAAATCTCTTATCCACTAGAAGTACCAACACAGTTCCTGAAATAAGCCATAAGAGCTAAAACTGAATGTGGCAACATTTCAGTACAGGTGAAATTAACAGCCCCTATGCTGCAAGTCACAAAGGAAAGACAGTCGCTGCCCTGAAAAGATGCCACTAGCTAGCTAGCAGGGGAGCTGGACAAACATGTCTGACACAAATAATGTGGGGAGAAGGGATCATCTCAAACACGTTCTAGGTCCTAAACTCTTACAGGTACATGAGCACGCACAGACACAAAGTATCTTTGCGTGAGGGGAAATTATTTGAACTGGAAATTCTATACCTAGCTCACCTACCAAGTTTGAGGGCATAATGAAGACTTTTTTTTTTTTTTTAAACATAAAAGGACTCAATGTGAGCTACCCATGGATACTCTCTGAAAGAAAGTGATGTAGAAGGGCCATGAGGAGCCGACACACACGCCACGGAGGGATGTATGAAACAAACACTGAATGTTAGCAGACAGCTTAGAAAGCCCTATTGTGTCAGCTGGGTGGGCAGACGCACACAGGACAAACCCACCTCTTAAGAGCCTCAAGTCACAAAGCAAAACTCAATATAGGGACTTCCCTGGTGGCACAGTGGTTAAGACTCTAGTCAGGGAACTAGATCCCACATGCATGCCGCAACTAAGGCGCCTGCCTGCCACAACTAAGACGCAGCACAACCAAATAAATAAATTAAATTAATAATTTTAAAAAGCAGGTTTGAAAAAGAACCAAATAGTACTTTAAAAAAAAAGATTTAAAAAAACCCCTCAATATATGCTACACACGAAAGGCACATTTGCATGTGACAAGGAAGAGGTGACAATTTTTAATACCTGAAAAGGTAGATTTCAGAGCAAAAAGCATTAGCCTGAGAGTACTTCAAAATGATGAGAAGGATACAGTTTACTAAATGTTTGATAAAACGTGCCAGGAAAGAAACAAAAAACCCCACATGATACCCAAAACTAATATAAAACTGTAAATCAACTATATTTCAATTAAAAAACCACACATGGACCTAATTTCTGTAGGTTGATTTTCCCCCCTTTTTAGTAATTCAGTTTCTTTCATCATTATAATCTATTTGGGTTTTCTATTTCTTGAGTTCATTTTTTGAATCTCCATATTTGAAGACCCAGATGAATAAATGACATTGTAGGAAAATAAGAATTATCAAAACTAACCCCCAGGAGACAGAAAATCCAAATAGATCAAGGAACACAGAGCAAGCTGGGAAAGCTGTCGAGGAGCAAGCTGTCCCTGCAAAACAAGAACAAGCAAAATGGGTCCAACCTGGAAGGAACAGACCGCCCCCCGCATTCCCCAAACCCCGGGCTACATCTACTGTTCCACAGCACAGCAAAGGGAGGAAAGCTCTGACTCTTTACATGGAGCCAGCGTTGTTATTACGCAAAACCTGACACCGCAGGCATGACAGAGACGACAGATCTGCACCAGTGCTAGGACCTGAATAAAATATCAACTAACAGAACTCACAGCAACACGTTAACCAGCAAGTGGACTCTGTCTAGAATGTCCATTCCTGTGGTCCACCATGCCTCTCTGACAACAAGAAACCCACAGAGAGGGTCACTTCCGTGGACACTGAAGAGAGATTTGATGACACAGAACACTTATTCCTAATGAAAAGTCTTTAAAAAAGAGTAATCTACTTTTACCAATATTATTTCACATTGTTTTAAAAAAATTAGATACAATTAGATAAAAGAAGAAAAGAGAAGTGGACAAATTTATCATTAGGGTTGACAATCCAAGGTAATTCAGAATCAAATGTATTTTAATATGTCAAAATCAATAACTGTCCTTTGTACAACCACTAGTTTTAAAAATGTAATTGAAGAAAAGATCCCACTTAAATTCGCAATTATAAGCAAAATACCCTGTAACAACTTTCTCAACTTGGAGCTCTACCATATGCATTACACCAACATTAATAACAGAGGGCTCAGAGAGTTAAAACAAATATTCAGGATAGGAAGGCCTTTCTAAACATTACAAAAAAAAAAAAGTCAAGGCAAATGGTAAACTGGGAAAAATGTTTGCACCAGAGGACTAATTTCTTATAAAAAAAATTCCTTCAAATTTATAGTAAAGACTGATAACCCAGGATTAAACTTTAATAAAGTTTAAGAAAAGAAAAAATAGTTCACGGGAAAAGAAGTACTAATGGCTTTTAAACACTGTAAGACGTTCAAGTTCACTGGTAATGAGAATGCACTAAAACTACAATGCAGTAATACCACTCACCCTGCCTACCCAGCAAAGGTAAAGTCTGGTAGTACTCCGAGACCCCTTCCACGCTGGTGAGCCCTGGATAGAGAGGTACTTCTATACGGCTGATGTGAGCACAAGCCCAAAGAAAGTGACTTGGCAATATCCAACAAAATAAAAAATACACTTCACTTTGACTTAGCAGTTCTGCTTCTAGGGTTTTATACAGGCTATATCTAACATACACGTACATCCACATATATACATACAAGGCCATTAGCCACAGTACTTTTTCAGTAGCAAAGATGAGGCTTCTGTTTCAGGCACCCTGTTGACCCTCCCACTGAAAATCACTTCATACTGCTGGATAAGACGTTAACTACATCCTTTCAAGTGCACTGCTGAGCTCACAGAGTAAGCGACCTCCCTAGGGCCCACGCAGAAAACCAGGTTGGAGAGCTCCAGTTGCAATTTTGGTTGCCTCTATGCATGTGCGGTGGGAGTGAGGCTATTGGCAGGTGCCAGTCTCAGGAAGCAACAGGACTGGCTCTTACTGTACCACGGGGGCAAGGCTGTAAGACTGGGGTCCACTCAAAGGGGAGTATTGAGACCTTGCTTTATAAAAAAGCAGTATAGAACTTCTAGACACGAAAACATAATCCCTGCAGTTAAACTCATTAGATAGGCTAGAAGCAGATTAGACAAAGCATTTGTAAATTAGAAAATAAATCTGAAGTTACCTAGAATGGAGCACAAAGAGAGAAACAGATGAAAACCGTGAATGAGAGACAGGAAGGATGGAAGGGGATGATGGTTCCAGCTTACGCCCAAAAGAAATCCCAGAAGGAAAAAAATCTAGTGTGGCAAAGAAGCGATGTTCCAAGTGTTAATGGCCGATGTTTTTCCAAAATGAAAGATAGGCGTACTCACACTCATGAGCTCTAATCAGAATAAATGAAAAGAAATACGTATTACAGAGTATCATAATAAAGTGGGGGAACCGCAAAAGACACAAGGGGTCTCAAAAGCAACCTGAGACAAAAAGACTTCTGATAATCAGACCAACAGGAAAAATGAGAAACAGTATTTACACTGTCATGAATTTGAGAGACTCAACGGGGAAGGCACACAACCTAGCTCCATCAGCAGATGCCAGGTAAAGCCGTGACGGTACATCCGGTACAGTGGAGACCTGCACGGGCATCAGAGAATGAGGCAGAGCTACACATACTGAGGACAGCCGTCGCCGGAACAGTCACACACCGAGCGCACCAGGCCCAGCTGCGTGATGGCAGCTGGGGGGCGGGGGAGGGAGGCGCGCATCTGTGCGCAGGCACCCTCTAGAGAACGCCGCAGCACAGCCTCCGCTGAGGAAAGAGAAGCTCCCAGGAGACAACTTCTCCCTATATATACTTTTTTGTGCTTTTGAATTCAAAAGGTTACCTGCTTAAGTTAAAAAAATTTAAAGATAAAATTCTGGAAGGACGTACTGGAGCTGGTAACAACAGTCACCTTGGGGAAGAGTCTCAATGGAAGAATGAGGGGAATAAACGCGGCTTTTACTTTTTATTCTAGACGCTGCCATGTTGTTTAAGGAACAAGAACTCGTTCGTGACTGGGAGGGGCACCCAGAGGCCTTCACAAGTATGGTCACACTCTGTTTCTTAAGTGGGTGGGTGGGTGGCGGGAATGCTCAGGTGTTCCGTTCTTTAAATTGTACACAGCATACCTTGTATACACTCCCCTGTGGATGTTTTGTTTCAAATAAAACAGGGTTTTAGAAATCTATAGTCTTATGACCCGGGGGTGAGTGAGGTCCATGGCTTCTTCCCTGCTGGCGGCGAGGCTGACTGAGAGCTCCCTTAGTACAGCAGGCCAATCAACACCCCCACCCCACCCCGCCTCCCCTCTTCCCAGGGAGGGGTCTGTGACCAGAGAGATGCCGAGCGAGCAGGAAACACACAGAAGACAAAGAGCTCCAGAGCTCCCGCAGTCACCATTTGCAGACACTAATCTTTAGGCATTTGTGGGTTAGAGAAGGGAGAAAAGGTAAAGTTGCTGTGAAAGGAGCTCTGCCTGGAGGCTACAGCTGCACTGCTTACTAATGGAAACTTGGAAAGGAAAGGGGAGGGGGGAGAAATTTTTAGCTTGAGTACTTTTCAGTGCGTATTTGGTTAATAAGGGTCTATTTTGCTCTAGTGATTTTCATAAAGAGCTCCTCTGTTGAATATTTATACTCCATAATTTACAGTTTGGCTGTTAAGGAGACAAAGGCAAACACAAATTTGGTCCAGAAGTTCAAAGTTTGCCATCTGTTTTCCTATTGTATTTAGATACCGGCATGGATGGCTCCAAACAAAATACACAAATACACCAAAAGATACAGCATTAGTGTATTTTATCACTAAGGAAAACAAAAATGGGCCAAAAAACAGACTCGAACTTCTTCCCACAGGGAAAAAGAAGAAGCACTTAGAAGACATCTCCTCAAAAAGGCACTGCTCTGGTTTCTGGCTGACAGAAAGAGCACGCAGCAGCGCGGGGTGCGAAGTCCACGCGAACCCTTCGAGTTCACATCATGAAATGCATCTCTGCTTCACACACCTGACGGCGCGGCCCCAGCGTGCACAGCAGCGTTCCCTGGCAGAGCCCACACCCTCAGCGCTCAAATCAAATTCCTGACGTGGGGAAACAGGTAGCACAGCAAATGGGCACAAACATGCCAAGACAACTGATTCCAGGGACAAAAAGAAGCCAACGGTAGACACTGCGAATCCCTATCCAGCGTGTGTTTCATCAACTTTGCCCGTTGAAAAGAAAAAAATAATTGGTCTGAAAGCTGTAACTGTATTATGTTTAATATTCATGGTTGGGTTTGGAGGGCTGTTCCAACACTCCCTCTCTCCAGCCCCTCTCTAATGAAAATCACACCACAGGAGTCAGCTCAAGCCCGCCAATTAAAACAAAAGACACCGGAACCTTCCAAAGACTCCAACAGAGGAGCATCCATCAGATGGGCAGGAAAACGTGCTGGAACTGAGAGGGAGGCACGCGCTGGCTGGTCCTGTGCTGAGAGCTTTGAATAACTTATTACAACACTTGCAGATGGAGCAAATGTAACATTTACGCCCCACTCACTCTCCCTAACGGCCAGCAGCGGCACCAGAAGCCACCACAACTCTGCATTTGTCAAGGCGAGAAGCTCCGACACTCTCTAATTAGGGGTCACAACTCAGAGCTTGCTTCCCATTGGTTTGGATAAAATAGTCCCATAAAATAATAAGGCAAACTGTATCTGATGGCAAAGATGAAGCCTGTTCAGGCTCTGGCTCAGCAGTTTCATTAAGAAGGACGTGACCTTCAGCTATATTTCTATCCAGAAAATAAAGGGAACAAGCAAGACGGCATTAAAACAGTCTCTCTTTTTTTAAATGACCAAATTAATCAAGAAAACTCATTTTTTTTTAAGAAATCAATAACATGATTGTTTTGTCTCATCGAACCTATATTAAAGAGGATTTTTAAAAACAACGTTATATGCCCAAATTAGTAGCTATAACATATATACAGCACCAATGATGGCCTTTGGTGAATGATTCATTTTTAATAGCAACTAGAAAGACATGTATTTTCAGGTAGAACTGCCCAGTTTAATCCAAGTAGGCTATGGTTAGAGCTCTATGTATTGTAAAGCTGTATCTCTGAAGTTTAGAGTTCTTTGTTTATTGCCCATAAAGAGTAATAAGCCCCTTGGACTGATCACTCGACCTTTCTGGACCTGTTTCCTTAGCTGGGCCAGCTATTAGATGGTCTTAAAGAGCTCTGCTAGACCGAAAATTCTGCAACCCTTACAAGCCAGCCCATACCACCACCAGTGGACAAAAATGATGTATGGAAACACAGAAACATTTAGCTTACTTTAATAAATCCTTTTAAATTTCAATCAGATGAGTGTACCTAGAATAAGCTCTCTATTTTATGGTCAACTGATTTTCAACAGTGGTGCCAAGACAGCTCAATGGGGAAAAAATAGTCTTTTCAACAGATGATGCTAGGACAATATATATCTACATGCAAAAAAGAATAAGGTTGGACTCCCACCTCACACCATATACAAAAATTAACTCCAAATGCATCATAGACCTCAGTGTAGGAGCCAAAATCATAAAAATTCTTTTAAGTAAACATAGGAGTAAATCTTTGTGACTTTGGGCTAGGAAATGGCTTCTTCAATATGATACCAATAGCACAAATGACAAAGAAAAACTGGATAAATGGAATTTCATCAAAATTAAAAACTTCTGTGCTTCAAAGAATATTATCAAGTGTGAAAAGACAACCCATAGAACAGGGAGAAATATTTACAAGTCATATCTGATAAGAGGTTGGTATCCAGACTGTACAAAGAACTCTTGCAACTCAATAAATAAAAAGACAACGTAATAAAAAATGGGCCAAGGATTTGAATAGACATTTATCCAAAGAGGCCAAAAAGCACATGAAAGGATGTTCAACATCATACCTTTAGGACAGCTATAATCAGAGACCATAGCAAGTACTGGTAAGGATGTGGAGAAACTGGAACCCCCATACACTGCTGGTGGGAATTGTAAGATGGTACAGTCACTTTGGAAAAGAGTCTAGCAGTTCCTCAAACAGTTAAACATAGGGTTATATAAGCCAGCAATGCCACTCCTAGGTATATATCCAAGAGAACTGAAAACATATGTCTACACAAAAATCTGTAGTTGAATGGTAACAGCAGCATTATTCATAATAACCAAAAAATGGAAACAACCCAAATGTTAACTGATGAATGAATAAGTAAATGTGGTATACTCAATACAATGGAATATTACTTGGCCATAAAAAGGAATTAAGTGGTGATTCAAGCTACAACACAGGTTTATCTTGGAAACATTATGCTAAGTGGAAGAAGCCAGTCACAAAAAGTCACACGTTCTATGATTCCATTTATATGAAGTATCTAAAACAGATCCATAGAGGCAGGAAGTGATTAGTGGTTGCCTAGAGCTAGAGAAGTTGGGGGGACATGGAGAATGACTGCTAATGGGCACAAGGTTTCTATTTGGGGTGATGAAAATGTTCTAAACCTGACTTGGTGATGACTGCACAACCTTGTGAACTTTACACTGGATTGTATAATTTAAATTAGTGAATTGTAGGTATGTGAATTCTATCTCAATAAAGCTAAAAATTTTTTAAATCAATTTAAGATTACAGGAGGAAAAGCAGTGGGATTTGTTGGCTCAGTACATGTTGCTTTGGCAGCCCACTAACAACCTGATGTACGCCCTTACCACCAACTCTTCTTTTTGGCCCCGCCGTGCCGCCTGTGGGATCTTAGTTCCCTGACCAGGGATTGAACCTGGGCCATGGCAGTGAAAGCACAGAGTCCTAACCACTGGACCGCCAGGGAAGTCCCACCCTTATCACCAACTCTTATTTTGATTCTCTCCAGCAGAGCATTCTCTGGTCTAGATCCCTGATTTCATTCGTTAGAAATGAGCAGATCCCAGATGAGAAGACTGAGAGCAACAGAATGGGAAGGGACCCCCTTTAATACAGCCCTCTACTGCCAACTAAACAGTTTATTTAAATTATTTAAAGAGAGTAGGAGTTCTGCATCTGACCTAAAGTAAGCCCACTACTGCCTCTGTCTTCTGCTGCTACAACCCAAACCTCTGGACAAAACACAAAAAGCAAACACCTGAGGACCCTGGGGAGTTGACTCACTACAGTGGATTGTGGGGGAAGTGGCCACGGAGGAAGGGGCCGTGGGGAAAGGAGTTTCTCTCTCACAGCCTCACCCCGAGTGTGAGCTCCTGTAGCACAGCTGTGTGGTAGCTAAAACGCTAACAGAAACACCCTCTTTCTAAAGAACCAAGGAGAGAAGCCCCTAAGTCCAAAGAACGTGGGTGTGGCATTTTTGGGGATTCCCCCATCTCTTTTCTGTCTGGTTTTGCCCCAAGACAGTCCCTATTCACAGAGCTGCATGGTGGTAGGGATGCCAGCAGGTGAAACCCTGAGAGAAACCCCATCTTCTCGTCAGAGGCCCAGGGGACAAGGGCCCTGAAAGCTAGGAATCACAGGGATGAAGAGAGGGAGGAACTGGAGACGGGGAGCCCGTGATACCGCGTGTGACCCCGCACGTGGCCCAGGCGCAGACCCAAAGCAAAGCAGTACAGCAAAGGCTCAGGTAAGATTTCAACCACTGCCAGCTCAGACTAACCTCTGGGTGGCACATGTGCAGAGCAGTCAGAGAAGCACAGCAAAGGTTTTGGAAATTGAACTGACACTGGAATCACCACCCACGGAAGGGAAGACACAACTTGCAGTCTGAACCTAACCAGGGGGACTGCCTGTTTAAAACAAAAACAAAACTCAACATCCTCCAGAGGATTATGTAACAGGATCGAAAGTGGACACAAAATGTCCAGGATACATCCAAAATTACTTGACATACCCCCAACCCCAAAAGCCCCAGGAAAATGTGACCCATTCTCAAGGGAAAATGTCAACCCTAAAATAACCCAGACTTTTGGAATCATCAGTGACTTTAAAGCAGCTATTGTAACTATATTCCATGAGGTTAAGGTACAATGATAAGAATGAATGAAATTCTGAGCAGAGAAACAGAAACAATGGAAATTTTGAACCAAAAAAGTATAAAATCTGAAATAAAAAATTCACTAGATGGGTTCAACAGCAGAATGGAGGCGACAGAGGAAACAGTTCATGAACCCAAAGTTAAATCAGTAGATATGTGCAACTTGAAGAATGTAAGGCTTAGGAAAGAAAATGAATAGAGCTTCAGTGACCTGTGGGATAATATCAAAAAGTCTGTTCTTCACATCACTGAAGTCCCAGAGGAGAGGGGAAAGGGATCAGTGTGGAAAAAAATATCTGAAGAAATAATGGCCAAAAACATCCCAAATTTGGTGGAAGACATAAATTTACAGATTCTAAATGTTCAGTGAACCCCAAAGGTTAAACTAAAGAAACAAAACAAAAAAACTCACAGTGGTCTATTTCCTGCAGACTTTATCTTGGTAACCCATTCAAGTTTCTCATAACTGTTCTAATTCCTAAGATTTATTTTTGCCTTCATTGAACAAATACAGACTTTTATTTAATTGAAAACACCATCCAATTCAAGAAGCACCATTACTTTATGTAATATTTTAACATGCTGCCATTTGTAAGATGTTATTATAAAAGACACATCTTGATTTATAGATGTGAAAATGTAAAGAAAAAAAAAGTGCATCTTAGAATAAATGCAAAACATACAGAGTTAAGCTCTCTCTGAGCACTAGACAGACACTGTGGTAAGACACAAGCATCCTGTCCTAACACCAGATGCACACCGCTCCCTCCTCTAATGTTACTTACCACTCTTTCTTCTTGGCTTAGCAGGAAAGGACAAAATACGCATTAAAAAAAACCTCATTGATCTGTAGTGTTAAAACTCCTGTGCAGAGCCCCACCTATATAACCCCACTTTTATAACCCTTCCCTCCCAGCGAGGGAAAAGTACAATCCAACCATAACTCAGTTCCCACCCTGATCATTCTCTTAATCTTTATCAGACTCTACTTAACCTCTAGTGACAAGCTAGGTGAGCTATTTGTTTCATTTTTAATTTCAGCTTATACCCACCCCCCCAAAAAAAACCAACTCCTTAGAAAATTCCACCCATGTTATTAGCAAAGTTACTCAAGCTGATTTCCTTAAAGAAACATTATTTTTGTTTTAACCTTGGACAGTTTTATGTACCTTTCGAGTCCATTTCATTCTCAAGTTATTTATAAAGTACTAAGAGAATGCAATAGAAGTTCAGTTTTTTAAATAAAAATGGAGGTTCCAAGGTTTTTAAACTGCATCTGTCATGAAGTGATAGCCACCTAGCTCTCTTCATAGTATTTGCCCCCTCCGTCCCACTTCTGAAATAAAACATAAGCTGTACAAGCCTGGGTGTGCATCTCTGATGAGTTCCTACTCATAGCTATTGAGTCTCTGGGAAAAACCCCACAAGACATAACTCTATCACTTAAAAGTCTAGAGTCCTCATTCCTTCCTTTTTCCAGATGTACAGTGCTTTTAAGCCCCATGTTTGAAATTCATATTGCTAAAACTGTTAATGTGATTCATAAAGAACAATCTTATATATGATGGCAAGCCTCTGCGGTACCAGTAGTGGTCAAATAGCCGGCACACAGATCTGATTAAATGCCATTTTGGATAGCCCCCTCCCCAACTCCAAGTCCCAAGTCTATTCTTTTCATCCAAAAAGACAAAGGGTGTAAAAAAAAACCCACAAAAAACGTAACTTTGGTTTACTAATAAAATGGATTTTAACATGGTCAGATTTGGCCTTCAAAATGACCAGAGAGCCCTTTTACACTGCGCATTTGGCTTCTCCTCTGGCAACGGGGAGCATGGTCAGGCAGCCCTGCTCCAGAGGAAAACATCAGCTTTACCGAGTATGTACAGGCCTCCTCACTGACAGCAGGACGTGCAGCTGACAATGGTCATGACAATCTGGCTGTAACTGTGCTTCTGGAGCTAATGAGGTTACGTTATATAGAAAGCAGAGGTCTCTTCTCTGGAACACCATTTTGGTTTCCTGGGAGCCTAGCTGTGGTTGAACACCTAAATGGTCATGCTGTCAACAAACTCTGAAGCATAACCTACAATCCCAAACCCTTCCATTTGGATGCCCCACAGAGCCCTCTGCATTTGCTCTCCTGGAAAGCAAAGAGCTGTTAGGTCCCTGCGGGTAGATCCTATCATATAAGCTTGGAGCCTCTGTACAGCTCAGTCAGAACTGAAAATGGGAGAGTAAAACTATAAACTGATGTGTTTCATCTGCTGTGCCACAAGTGGGGCCACTTATCAAGCCTAGTTTGTTTTCTTTTTTTTTAAAGAGAAAAACTGCCTGGACATACACTGAGGAGTTCAATTCTCAAGCATGAGAAGTATCAGCTGTTTTAGGAGGGCTCGAGGAAAAAAAGATCAGGTATTTTCTTTCAATAAAGCATACTCACATCTTTTTGTTCTCTGGGAGGGAGATAGTAGTAGTGAAGGTCAGAAGTTGAAAATATTATCTGACAAAATAATTATTTTTGCAAGCTGCTGCACTGGTACGACAGAGGTCTGGGATTTGGCACAAAGGAGGACCCGCCTCACGATCTGATACCCCACCAAGTGGCCCGCCACCTGCAGCCCGGGGCTGGCCAGGGGAGGGGGCGCCAGCTGAACCTGGCCTCCAGCCATGCTACCTCTCTTCAGGGCACTGGATCAGACATGACAGATAACCAGTCAAAAAAAGAAGAAAAAAAAAAAAGGAAGAAGAAGAAAGAAAAGGAAAAGACAAGGGGGAGAGGGAAGAGAAAGGAAAAAAGCCTAAAATTTGGACTCAGACAGTCTTTTCAAACACTTTAATCCTTCCATGCTGATGGGTCCTGGAGCGGCCGGAGCTGGCACTGGACCCTGTACCGGGAAAATCCAACTCCCTAAGCCAATACGTTAAAGGGAAGACTGCTAATCAGCTAAATAGAAACTGGAATCTGTTCACATGAAGTCTCTTTTTTTCCCCCATCACCGGAGGGACACCATAGTGGTCTGAAACACACTCTTGACATCATTTGGCAGGCAAACCTATTTTGCTGAACATGATTCATCCCTTAGGTTGTTGTTTTTAATATTAGAAAGTGAGCTTTTAAATGCCAAACAAATTTTACAGCAGGGGGACAAAAGATATTCCAAGTGGTCTCACTGGACCTTCCACCAACTGCGTCCACCAAATGGCCTAAAAGACAACCTTCCCATGGTGTTTCAGAAATGAGGCAGAGATGCAACTCCATCCAACTATTACCTAATACAAGACTTTGTTCTCCAAGTTCACAGGGATGGTGTTTATGGGATCAGGGCTGAACTCAGGTGGGCAGAGATGTGAGTGAGAAGTGAGGAGGGTGAGCCGGGGAGGAAATCAGTGAGCTCAGTGGAGGCCGAGCGGCCAGGCCTCAAGAGAAGCTGCCTGTGGCTCTAAGATGCGACTCTACTGACACCTACCTCCTGTCCATGTTGCCACTGACCATGAGATTGGGAGGGCTGTCCCGGAGGTTGACGCAGGTGAAGTCGCCAAGCGCGTTGCCCAGCTTCGAGAGGCAGCGTTCTGCTTCCAGGCTATACACCAGGATCTGGGGAGGAGGAAAAACACGTGGGTGTGCGTTAGGGGCAGCAGGCCCGCACAAACAATTTCCACCCAGCGTCGCCCCGGGGCACGGTCACAGCACCAGCTCCCATTAGAGAAGAGGCTCTAATACTCCATTTCCTGACCCCTTCCAGGTAATGACAGTATAAGGATGGCTCTTAGAACAACAAAAGGAAACACAAGAGAAAAGAAAATCCAAAGAATTCCAGGCCAAGGTGCAAACAAACTCATAGGACACAAAAAAATGCCAAATGGGGAAATTCGGTCTCCCAATTTCTTAACACAGAAAAAGAAGCATGGAAACTAAGGGTCACTGACTGCTTCTGATTAGTTAATGGGGGAGGCTAACAAGAAGTCTGTGTACAGGGTTCTCTCTCTTTTCCCCCTCTGTATTTATACCACAGAAGGTAAAAAGAACAAACAGTATAAGCATCCAGGATGATGAAGCTTGTACAGTTAACCACTAGATGATTCCTTTAGATTAAACTACAAACCAAAACATAGTCTTATTCCCAAAGGTTAAAAAAAATTTTTTTAATTGAGGTATAACTGATATTCCCCAACATCTCTCTCTTCAGTCACTCTCCACTAGCTAATTATAGTAAGCTCTGTTCCATAAGGTATGGAGGCAAGTAAGAGAGTATCCTTGATCTCTAGACAATGTATGCATTACATTTGAACACTGCCTTTTCTCCAGCAAATGGGGAAACAAGGATGATTCATAAGGAATCTTTCTGAAGATTATTTAAGTCTTTTACTAAAAAGATTTTAGTAATTCAATTAACATTAAGTACTTGCCATGGGTCAGTAATTGTTGTAAGTACTGAAGACATAGTTAGTCCTTGCACCCAAATTCACTGTTCAAAATCCTCCTCATTTAAACACACACACACGTGAGCATACATTATATTCTGTTGATCATGTGGTTAAAATTAATCACTGAACTCAAAAGTTTTAATGTTAATATTTTGTAGAGTCTCCTCTCTTAGCCCACACATGAAAATGATGTGCTATTTTTTCTTATTAACCTATACATTTATCAATTATCAGTGTACAGATTCCTATTTTAGTACTGAGAGGTTAATAAATTGACTCCACCTTGAAAACCATTGATCTCATTGTTGACACGTATTTCTAACAATTGAATCTTTGGAAATTCCTAATAGTCAAAACAACACTATAATATTAAGTAAAACTGCTCACGGTATCTGAAAGGAAAGAGAGCAATTTCAAAATGTAAAATGCCTTCTTTTTTTTTTTTTTTTTTTTTTGCGTTATGCGGGCCTCTCACTGTTGTGGCCTCTCCCGTTGCGGAGCACAGGCTCCGGACGCGCAGGCTCAGCGGCCATGGCTCACGGGCCCAGCCGCTCCGCGGCATGTGGGATCTTCCCGGACCGGGGCACGAACCCGTGTTCCCTGCATCGGCAGGCGGACTCTCAACCACTGTGCCACCAGGGAAGCCCGTAAAATGCCTTCTTAATCCCTAAAGACCATAGAGAACAAGCTAAATTTTATTTTTATTTTCATGCAGTTGAAAATAAAAGTTTCTGAGAAAATTTCAACTGTAAAATATCCAAAATAAGATTCTTCTTCCAAGTATGGACATAGAAATAAATCAGATCTTCCATCTACAGTAAATATCCTAAAAATTGCATGAAAATCGGTTCCTGGAGGGAGGAAAAAAAAAAAAAAAAAACACCAGCAATGTCATGGTCTACCCTGAAAGTAACATTCTGCACTTATATATCACTATACAGCTTTCAAGAGGGCTTTTGGACTCAATCTCTTCTTCTTTTTAAAATACTTCAACATCTATAGCAGGAAGAAATGTTCCATGATAAATATAAGAATTAAAGTCTGATATTGAGTCTGTTCCTATGTCTTTATACTCTTTTTTAGAAGTTCTTTTTTGACAAGAGGATAGATCATTTCTGAATGAAACAGTGGGATCTAATCCCTCTTCAAAAAGACTGCAAATTCATCGTATAAGTTAGTAGTCAGGAGTCAAGTATTTTCTAAAATGTTTAATAATTCAATGAATCAGAACTATCCAAAGAGTACCTTGACCATTACGTTTAGTTAAAGACCGCAGAGATTAGAAAACACATTACCCATCTCAGAGGCGGTTCTTCCCACGTTACGAGTCCCTCAACAACCTTTAGCATCTCTCTCTCCCCTCCGCGCTCTCTCTCTTTTAATAAGGTTGAGCAAATGGGACTTCATTTTATCTGATTGCCACAGACTAGTGAGATTAATTATTCATGCTCACACTCTCCCTCTTGTTAAGACCATGCATTAGACTAATTTTTCTCTTTATTGCCCTAGTTGGGTGAGTCTCAACCCATGGCCACTTGACTCACTCTCAGAAGTGTATGGATATGCTGGAAAGAAGGAAAAAACAACCCATAGCTAAAATCTTGGAGAAAATGTTCTGCACTAATGTGACCGCCAAATCAATAGATGTTGCTGGGGATATTTTTCTTAAGTACCACATGTATATTACAAAAGGGTTTAAACAGTGATAAAGGCGCAAATTTGTATAGAAGTTGGATGTTTCTTTAAGAATTATCTAAAATGACTGAACCATGTTGTATATTTTACAAAGGTAACTGCAGGAGATGCAGTGTGTAGTCTCGGACACTGCAGGGTCTACTCCTTTCTCTCTGGCTTCCAGGGAGATCTAGAGGGCACCTGGTGGAAGCAAGCATTGTTTAAAAAGAACTTTCTGTTTTTTCCTTCTTAGAGATGTTAAGGTATTTTCACAAATCCTAGTCTTAGAATCCTAACTTTCATTTTTGTCAATTATTCAGATTTCTCTGAAATTTCTAAAGAATCTGTTTTTTTCTGATTTCAAACATAATATATCTTGTGTAACCTTCTGGATAGCCATCTCTCAGAAATAACCACTTTAACAGTTTAGTGTATACAGTTGTCCCTTGGTATCCATGGGGGTTTACTGCCGGGACCCCCCGGATACCAAAATCTGCCCACGCTCAAGTAAGTCCCTTATATAAAATGGTGTACTATTTGCATATAACCTACATCTTCTCATCTACTTTAAATCATTTCTAGATTACTTACAACACCTAATATGATGTAAATGCTATGTAAATAGTTGCTGGTGCTCAGCAAATTCAAGTTTTGCTTTTTGGAACTTTCTAGAATTTTGGGGGGAATATTTTCGAGCCGAGGTTGGTTGAATCAGTGGATTCGCAACCTGTGGATGTGGAGGGCTATGTACTGCTAGACTTTTTCTATACACATGTCTGTCTTGTCTGTTGCGCACACACTCTCTCTCTCTGTGTATAACATTATTTTTTTCTCTCGATGGGACTGTCGTTCTACAACTTGTTTTTCCTACTAAATAACATGAGAGTTCTTTCCTCGTCAGTACCTATACATAGACCTTGTTCTTTTTAAAGGCTGCATAGAACTTGTCTATGGATATATGATTCCATATTGATGGATATTTGGGTTGTTTCTAATATTTTAGACAAAATAAATAATGCTGTAATTCTTTCAACAGCCAGTAAACAAATGTTTATGACTCTTCTCTGTGCAGCAGGCACTGGAATGAACAGGGAGGGTGGATGATGTGCAGGAGCCTTGGCTGGCTGCCAGCTGAAACAATCCACCTCTTCACCAGCTAGTGCACAGCCACCAACTGTCCTGGTCCGCCATTTGTGGGGCTCGCCTCTCTAAGGAGACCCACCTTACAGCCATGTCCTAGCAGGTGGTGGTGTAACAGTAGGGGCAGCAGTGTAGAGTCAGGATGGAGGTGGTGGCCACAGGCCTGACATCTGGGAAACATCGGCAACACCCCGTGCAGGCAGGCCCCGCCCCTCCCAGGTGTGACCCGGACCATTTAGTGTGCCTAGGACTGGCTTTCCAACCAAACCATGAGGAAAGGGATAAGAAATGGCTACTGCCCCTGCAGTGGGGTGAGCTCAAGGCAGGCCAACTTCCTCCTTCACCCATTAAGAACTGGACTTAGCAATACAAACATTTCCTAATCTGGGACTGCTATTAGCCTCATAATGAAACAGGAACCACTGTATACAGAAATAGCTATGAAGAGATTACAGTGCCTTGCAGTCCCAGACTTTTGGCTGTGTGCTAATGACTGAAAAAAGGAATTCCATTTGTGTTTTAAGTTTACCAAAATAGTGAGTCTTCCTCACACTCCTATGTGTCATCTGCCAAAGGCATTACACCACCACCAACGTCAACCTGAGCAGCGGGCTCACCGCCTCAGGACCCCAGGCACTGCCTTTCCAAAGGGGTGAGGAGTTGTCAGAAGGCTTCCTTACAAGACTATAGCTTTTTAAAAGGCATTGTGAATTAAAGATAATTTGTCTGCCACCATCTAAAAAAAAGGGAAGCGACAGAGAGAGAAAAGGTTAGGAGATGCTGTGCTGGATTGCAGCGAAGTAAAAGATTAAAAAAGGCATGGGGAGGAAGATTTGACTGAAATTCCTGGAGATAACAAAGTCTACCTACTTTCTTTTCTGATCTCTAACAACCCACCTCCACCACTACCACATATATTTTGCCCTTCTGAGGGGGTAAAGTCATGATAAGAAGCCAAATTCTAGAGAGTAAAGAAAATAATCCTCATGGTCTCTCCTCTTCCATCCCAATTAAGCTTACTGTGTGTTCTCTTTGAGCCCTTAGCAGAGTTTATTCCCTCTTGTCAGCGCTGAAGGTATTCACCATCTACGCACCCCATCTGGTGTCCCCAAGGGGCCACCTTGAACCATACATTTGCTTCCTCCAACTTTTCCCCAGACCCATGGTTCTCAAACACTGGAGGGTAGGAGGGTCACAGAGGAGACTGTGATTTTAGCAAGCCAGCTAAGGCACTGTTACCAAGCGCCATGCCACATATTGTAAAACACTGTCCTAGACTTAGACTGTAAGTTCCTTGGGGCAGCAATCCTATCATTCATTCCTGCAGCACTGACTAAGGGCCAGCACGTGCCAGGTACTCAGTAAGTGCTTATAGATTAACTGACTGGTACACATTTATCAGGCAAACCCAGGGCTTACCATGGTCTGGTACATAATAAGTACTCAGATAGTCCTTGTTTTGCTTAACACATTCCCCCATTTCTGGATGCCTAATCTTGCTGCCGGCTTGTACAAAGGAACCACTTCCTTGTACTCAAAACAGAAGGTTCCACAGATCTCTCTCCACAGTCTCCAGATTCCAGAACTCCCAAACTGTATCCAGGCCCAAGGTTCCACCTCTGACAACACAGCACACTATGAATGTCTAGAATGTCTGGGAAACTATCCTGTTTAAAACACTGAAGATTCAGTCTAGTGAACATTCCTGTAAACATTCTGTTTAACTCCTACGAAACCCGAGAAAGTCCGAGGAGGCAAAAATGAAGAGAGCACTACAACCCTCAAGGGAAGTAGCACTCACATCGGGGGCGGCTCTGGGGCGCCTGCCAGTGTCAGAGCCTGGAACACTGGGGAAACAGGAGGCAAGGTTTCCAGCCAGTGCCAGGTGGAACCAGAACTGATAAGTCTGCCTAAAGCTGGGCCCCTTGAACAGCTATGTACACTCAGCAAAAAGCAAGACAGGAACAAAAATCTATCCACTGGTGAAGAGCCTACGTGGCAACTTGCCTGTCTCAGGTTCAGCTCAGGATGGAAAATGTTTGCCCTCGGCCTGCAAGCCTCACGCAGGTTGGGAGTTTGAAGTTATACTACCTGCAAGGCCAAAAGACCCCAGGTCTAGTAATAAAAGTACTTTCATGCTGGTGACATGCTTCCTGGTACCTGGCAGGATCTTCTCAGGAGGAAGATCCTCTCAACCCAGGCCCCACAGGAGATCTACAAATCAAGATCAGCCAAATGTGAGCTCACAATTAAAAAAAGTTTTTTCCCAACACAGAAACAGCTCATCATAAGTGAGAGACAGAAAACAGGCTTCCAAGGATATCAGATGAAGAAAAATATGCATGCTGGAAATGTTTACAGAAATAAAAGAGGGTGAGGGGTCAAAAGCAGCAAAACTGATTAAGTAGCTTTGAAAAGCAAAACAAATAGAATTTCTAGAAATTAAAAAAAAAATCAGGGGACTTCCCTGGTGGTGCAGTGGATAAGACTCTGCACTCACAATGCAGGGGGCCCTGGTTTGATCCCTGGTCAGGGAACTAGCTCCCACGTGCATGCCACAACTGAGGAGCCCACGTGCCACAACTAAGGAGCCCGCGTGCCGCAACTAAGGAGCCCACGTGCTGCAAATAAGACCCAGTGCAACCAAAGGAAAAAAAAAAATCAATGGATGAGTTAAACAGAGTCCAAGAGAGAATCTGTGAACTGGAAGACAAAAATGAAGAAATTATTCAGGACGCAACACAGAGAGATGGAGATGGAAAAGATGAGTGAGTGAGGAAGAGCACAGAAGGGAGAACAAGTTGGTCTAACACACATCTAACCTGAGTTCTAGATAGAAAGAATAGAGAGAATGAGGGGAAATTTCAACAAGGCAATGGCTAAGACTTTCTGCAACTGAAAGGAAAGAAGTGCAAGAGAACCCCAAACAGGGAAAATAAAACTAAATCCACACCTACAGACAGCAGAGTGAAACCACAGAAAATTAAAGACAAGGAAAAACCAGCCAAAAGAAGAGAAAAAGTCCTAAATGGGAATGACAGTTAAACAGCTTCTCAGTAATAACAGTGGAAGTCAAACCAATCACCTCTTCAAAGGTCTGAGAGAAAACACCTGTCATCCTGGAATGATAAAGGACTAGTAAAACCACCTTTCAAGAATGAGTATGAAATAAAGATGTTCTGGGATAAAAATACCGAGAGCAGAGAGCACTTGTGGCCAAGAGACCCTCACTACACAATATACTTTTGGAAGATATAAAATCGTTCCAGAATAAAAGGTCTGAAATGCTGGCAAGAACAGTGAGAGAAGATTCAGGTAGATGTGCACGAATATATGCAAATGTTGACTATACACAACAACAATGCTGATATGGGGTTAAATAAATAGAATAAACTCTATCTAGTCATTATTATTCCAAACAGTCAAGTGCCATGCATCAGGTCAAAGTACCAGGAACACAAAGATGCCAGGTGCACGGGGGACCTCCAGCATCATGGTTTGGAGCAAACAGATACTTTCTTGGATACCTGTACCGTGTTTGGCACAAAGGAAGGACTCAGTATCTATTTGCTGAAAGAATGAATAAGTGCTGCACACCTCTGCCTGTGTCGATTACAGGTGAACGACACACCAGCCTTACATTAAAGATATGCCCCCCCCCACAGCTGAACACATTAAGTCAATTTGCTTTCCACCAACAGCAGCGTATTTAGCTGGTTCATAAGTGGGAGGTACAGCTTTATTCCATACAGAACTCAAAGTACAAGACTAGTAATGCTCAACTTAAAAAAAAAAAAAGACCTCTCAGTCTTTGGGGTAGAATTTACTCATGTAAACGACCCAAGCTGCTCTTCTGACCCAACATAAATATGACCCTCAAAAATGTACTCAAAAATTTTACTACAAAAAATGCAGGGTCTGCATATTGATGTTCACATACAAAGCTAAGTGAACAGTCTCTATAAATTCACAGATGAGCTAAGATTGTAAAAAACGATGAGAAAGACAGTTGGGGAGGGAAGGCGAGCTAGTGAGAAAAGAGTAAATCATACAAAAAACAGCCAATAAAAAAATAAAAAAGCAGTTAATATACATGAATAATGGATGTCTGATTTAAAAGCAGTTTACTCTGATATGATGTAATTTTTGACAATCAGCCAGAGAGACTATTTTGTAAGTCCTTGCCAGAGATAAGTCAGTGCAAGAGGCTTGGTAACGCGGCGTATCTGTGAACATGTGGAAAATGACTTTCACCACCATCCCAAAGGTGACTCTGCTGGCAAACAAAAACTTGCCTCTCAGGTGCTCTTAGCAGCAGCAAACAGCAAGATGCAGAGCCGAAGAAATGGACCCCTGACATGAGCACAGCTCCCTGAAACACAGCAGCCCCTCAACAGTTTCCATGACATGCTTCTGGCACAGTCCACCCTCAAATGCGGCACAAAGGGAGAAGCAGCCTGAACCGCTTTCATGTTTAAGTTTTAATGAGAGTGACAAGCCCACGAGGACAGGATATTTCAGGGATGGGACGGTGTTGCTGAGCTTCGCCAGGCACCGGGTAGGCAGGCCCGTGTGCACTCCCCACCACCACGTGCCAATGCACCTGCAACCCCTGCTGTTCCAGGACTGGACTCTGCCCGGGAAGGCACTGCCAATCACTGCAGACTGTGCCAAACATGGGGCTTTGTGATGTGGGCAGATGTCTACAAAGGACCAGAGCGAGGCCAAACCAACACCTATTGTGACCTAAGCCTGAAAAGAACCCAGAGAGCAGGAGTGCACTTGGGTGAAAATGCAGGCCAATATGACCCAATCTCTCTCTCCCCCTATACCCATAGGTGCTGGAAATAATGAAGGAAGGTAGTGACCAGAATATGGTTCTCTGCTTTGCTTCAGGGATCTCTTTAGACAGTCTCTGTCCTAGCGCTAGAAGAAGGACAAGAGGTACGACTAACAAAGAACGGGTTGATGGGGTACATAAAATGAATAGGAACCGCTCACTGTCAGAGCATTTAGCACAATGAAGAGATTATAATTATTATGCAAATATGTAACTCAAAGCTGAAAATCCTCACATACTCCTTTCAGGTTCCCAGCAGGCCTCATCAAAATAAAGAGCACAGACAGTTTTGAGCACTTCACAAATATTAACTACATGTAACTAACCAAAGTCCCCACGAGAAAGAAAGTTATCATTAAATCTGTGTTATGTAGGGAGGAAAACTGAGGCTGCAAACTACGAAATGAATTCTTCAGAATTAAAGACAACCTGGACATGATTTTTTTACATGGGAAGATTGCAAGTGAGAGCTGGTCGTGTAACAACACTCGTGAGCCTGTAGACTTCACACTGTATACGCAATTCAGGATATTACGGTGCTTGCGCGTCAGTTTGCAACCGGCCTGGCAACTTCTCATTTGGCCCCAAGTTAGACTGGACAAAGGCTTAGAAGTGGGTAGACAGGCAGAATGTGGCTACAATCAGATCACTGAGACAAATGACACTGATGCAGGAGCATGAAAAATTGCAGTGAACTACTGGCGCCTTTGGTGTAGGGCACACAGTCCACCCCAGTCCCCTTCACACGCTTAAGGGCATAACAACCTTTCACTATATGGTACTACGTGGTACACGACAGTGCCGGCACAAACGTGATCAGCAGCGTCTTGCATACGAAGTACACTGTAAATAGCAGCTGTTAATAATCATCATGATATTCCTTTCACACAAATCCTTTCAGAATATCATTCCATCTGATTCTCACAACCAGCAAAGGAAGACAAACACTACCATACACATTTTATGCATAAAGAAACTGAGGCTTAAAATAATTTAAATAACTTACTCCAAATTACACAGGTAACAACAGCAGCTGAGGATGCACTAGGCAGAGCCCAGCTAATCTCATTTCTAGGTCAGCGTTTGCCACCATATGACAAGCCTTTTCCTGAGTCCTGGCAAAAATGGGTAGTGATGCCTAAGACTTACAGTGTCCTCTTATGTGCAAAACACTGCGACTACGCGTCCTCTCACCTGATCCCCGCCATGCCATACAGTGGCTATCATGACTTTACTCACTTTATATATGAGGAAGCAGAGGTGTAGAGAGGCCAAATCACTTACACAGAACTGAAGGTTTGGAACCGGAATTCAAAGCTGGGTGGGTGGGCCTGCAACTACCCCGGGGTGCTCAAAGCGCGGCTCTGGACCAGCAGCATCGGCAGCACTGGGCACAACAGACCCTCAGGCCCCAACCCAGACTCGGTGAGTCAGAAGCCTTTGGGGTGGAGGCCCAAGATCTGTATTTTTCTGATACTCCCTGGCGTTTGAGAACCCCCGCACTACACCGACACTGACTGCCTCCCAAGCCAGAAAAGAACCGGAAACATTAAAGCAGTGGTACTCAGCTCTAAATGCTCACTTCCTGCCTCCCAGCTGATGGCAATCTGGTTAAGAATAGCGCTGGGCAGTAACAGTAAGGCAAGGTGAGATGCAGACCCTGTGTACTGTAAGTGTAAGGGAAGGGAGGTGTTCACTGAGAGCCACAACAGTTGAGAAGGCTTCTTCTGATAAGTGGGACCCTGGATGGACCTTTCCTGAAAGGACACGGAGCGACAGGAGGGGAAGAGGGAATACTGTTGCTAGTCCGGAATAAACATGGCATATTCTGGACTGCACAGGCTCCTTTTGCAGGTGCAGGGTGGAGAGTGGCAGGCTGACTCTCCAGGGTCTGGAAGGCCAGGCAGAAGGTGCGCACCAGCGAGTCACCCACAGTCCTTGGCACGCAGCCACTGCTCCTCCGACAAAATCTGAAAGGGACCATGAGGAGGGACACTGACAGGTGGTACAAGAGACCAAAGGTGGGGAAAGGACAGGGGCAGGTGAAGGAGGGGGGTGCTGGGGAAGAAGTATTCTCATGTCATTTTCAACATATGCTTTAAAACTTATTGTGGAACATGAGATAGGAGTTCACACTCTAAGGAAACTCCGCAGTCCAGAGAGGACACCCAGGGGAACAGGCAGAGCCTGGGCCAGAGGTCCTAACCTAGAAAGATCCAAAGAAATGCGGGTATTGAATCTGGTCCTGGTCCAGTTGGTCAGTCCCATATCAATGGACCACCTGCAGCAGGAGACGGTCAGAACCCAGGTCACGGCAGAACTGCTTCCCCTACGTGGCACATTCAGATGATTCCTGGCCTCACTGTGACCCACTGAAAACCTCCCGAGTCCCTTAATCTGGAATGTGATTGTTCAAATGTGGACTGAGCTGGGGTTTTCCTTTGACTATCTACAAAACTGGATTTACCCTGTAAATTAATAACACACTGAGAGGATGCTTAAGAGAGTTAACTTTGCGTCCATTAGAAGAACTCATCTGCAACTCAGTAACTGATAAGTTAATTATAAACCCACTCTCTAACACAGTGCCTTATAGACTGAAGTGCCGGGTAAATTAAAAAATCATATTCATCTACATATTGAATAAAAAGCAAAAGCCCTCTACTTTGTAATATTTTTGTTAGTTTAAGCTGCTACGTGTACTTGAAAACAATAAAATGTCTTAAATATTGTGAAATTCAAACTCACTCAGGCCATTTTCTGTGTGCCCTCTTCTCCTACCCTCTATCAAACCAACACCATCTGTCTCAACTGTCTGGATATATACACATGGAAAGCCTGCAGCCTATTCTACAGTGTTACTGTTACTGATTATAGAGCAAAGGTAAACATTTCCAATAGGCCCCAGTGATCTTCATTAACTGAAAAACGAGCTGATATTTAACCCTAACAAACTAGTTGCTGCTCATCTGGCACAAAGAAGCCAAAGCCACCTATTCAAAGAGTGAAATAAACGCCAAGATCAACTCCAAGTTCACACTCTCCCATGGGTATGGAACGGTAAACCTGGATGGAAATCCCACATAAGTAATCAG
Organism: Leucopleurus acutus; assembly: GCF_964270905.1. Taxonomy (NCBI): domain Eukaryota; kingdom Metazoa; phylum Chordata; class Mammalia; order Artiodactyla; family Delphinidae; genus Leucopleurus; species Leucopleurus acutus. The sequence continues at coordinate 78,329,282 of NC_139155.1, read as the reverse complement.
GAAAGCCATTAGAAAAATTAGGCCCTATATAAAATTCTAAGCTTAATTCAAAAGACAAATGAGGGCTTCCCTGGTGGCACGGTGGTTAAGAATCCACCTGCCAACTCAGGGAATATGGGTTCAAGCACTGGTCCGGGAAGATCCCACATGCCACGGAGCAACTAAGCCCAGGCGCCACAGCTACTGAGCCTGCGCTCTGCAGCCCACGAGCCACAACTACTGAGCCGTCGTGCCACAACTACTGAAGCCCACGCACCTACAGCCCGTGCTCCGCAACGAGAAGCCACCGCAACGAGAAGCCTGCACACTGCAACAAAGAGTAGCCCCTGCTTGCCGCAACTAGAGAAAGCCCGCGTGCAGCAACGAAGACCCAATGCAGCCAAAAATAAATTAATTAATTAAATTTTTTTTAAAAGGCACATGAGAAAAAAGGAAATGATCATCATATATGTCAATGTAATGGTCTTGTAAAAACTTGCTCAGTGCTTCTAGAATTCTGATCAATGTTTTTAGAAATTAGAAAATGATACACGTGTCACGATATACAAAAACTACACCAGTGTGAGCGAAGACAAAAGATACTTAAGACACAGTGCCGGCCCTCTCCAATGAGGCTCCACATCTCAAAGTGACCATACACGAAGTGACTCAGCATTCACATTAATTTAACTGCATTCATCCTGCAAGAAGTTGAATTCCCCCAGCCCTTCCTATTCTAAATGTATTCTTGTAAAACAACTCTCAGGAAAATGACTCCTAGCAGGTATGGCTTTAGCACAGCTCCCACACCAGCCCACGGCACCTGTGCTCCAGCCCGCCTGGACCACCCCAGCAATACTTCCTGGCCCCCCAGAAACCCTCCTCCAGGCCTGGTGCCTCTGCCTGGACTGCTCCCTTGCCCAGGATTTCCTGATGAACTCTGACCTGACCCCAAAGCTGGTGGGGATGGGGAGGTGAAGGAGGCGCCTAACAAGTCTTGAGCACCAGCCATAAGCACATTACCTCCTTTCCCCAGGTATTCTCCCATTTCCAAATGGGAAGCCTGAGGCACGTAAGCAGCTTGCCTAGGGCTTATCTGACTCCAAGTCCCCAATGGTTATACCACTACCCGACTTAGCTGAAAATACTTTTCCCTACATTCACTTTCTATAACTTCCATCACTCCCTCCCAGGAGTAGCTCAGGATCGCTGGAGATCCTGAAGCACTCTTAACTTCTACAAGAAGTGGCAGCGTTCTAAGAAATAGTTTTTGCAGAAATCACCCATCATGGTTGTAGAGAATATCAGAGGTGGTCGGGTTCTCAAAGGTCTCTAAGTCAGAGACATTGTCTTGAGAAGCCCTTGGGGCTCTGTGGAGGCATTTCAGGGTTTTCACAACATGTGAAAACTATTCATTATCAACAATACACTAACAATTATATCAATTACTGATACATTCTATTTATTTTTTTTATACAGCAGGTTCTTATTAGTCATCCATTTTATACACATCAGTGTATACATGTCAATCCCAACCTCCCAAATCATCCCACCACCGCCACCCCTCCACTTTCCCCTTTGGTGTCCGTACGTTTGTTCTCTACATCTGTGTCTCTATTTCTGCCCTGCAAACCGGTTCATCTGTACCATTTTTCCAGATTCCACATATACGCATTAATATATGACATGTGTGTTTCTCTCTCTGACTTACTTCAGTCTGTATGGCAGTCTCTAGGTCCATCCATGTCTCTACAAATGATCCAATTTCGTTCCTTTTAATGGCTGAGTAATATTCCATTGTATATATGTACCACATCTTCTTTATCTATTTGTCTGTCAATGGGCATATAGGTTGCTTCCATGACCTAGCTATTGTAAACACTGCTGCAGTGAACATTGGGGTGCATGTGTCTTTTTGAATTATGGTTTTCTCTGGGTATATGCCCAGTAGTGGGACTGCTGGGTCATATGGTATCTTCTATTTTTACTTTTTTAAGGAACCTCCAGACTGTTCTCCATAGTGGCTGTTATCGATTTACATTCCGACTAACAGTGAAAGAGGGTTCCCTTTTCTCCACACCCTCTCCAGCATTTGTTTGTAGATTTTCTGAAGATGCCCATTCTAACCAGTGTGAGGTGATACCTCATTGCAGTTTTGATTTACATTTCTCTAATAGCGATGTTGAGCAGTTTTCAATGTGCCTCTTGGCCATCTGTATGTCTTCTTTGGAGAAATGTCTATTTAGGTCTTCTGCCCATTTTTTCACTGGGTTGTTTCTTTTTTTAATATTGAGCTTCATGAGCTGTTTGTATATTTTGGAGATTAGTCCTTTGTCCATTGATTCGTTTGCAAACATTTTCTCCCATTCTGAGGGTTCTCTTTTCATCTTGTTTATAGTTTCCTTTGCTGTGCAAAAGCTTTTAAGTTTCATTAGGTCCCATTTGTTTATTTTTGTTTTTATTTCCATTTCTCTAGCAGGTGGGTCAAAAAGGATCTTGCTGTGATTTATGTCATACAGTGTTCTGCCTATGTTTTCCTCTAAGAGTTTGATAGTGTCTGGCCTTACATTTAGGTCTTTAATCCACTCTGAGTTTATTTTTGTGTATGGTGTTAGGGAGTGTTCTAATTTCATTCTTTTACACGTAGCTGTCCAGTTTTCCCAGCACCACTTATTGAAGACACTGTCTTTTCTCCATTGTATATCCTTGCCTCCTTTGTGTCATAGATTAGTTGACTATAGGTGTGTGGGTTTATCTCTGGGCTTTCTATCCTGTCCCACTGATCTATATTTCTGTTTTCATGCCAGGACCATATTGTCTTCATTACTGTAGCTTTGTAGTACAGTCTAAAGTCAGGGAGTCTGATTCCTCCAGCTCCGTTTTTTTCCCTCAAGACTGCTTTGGCTATTTGGGGTCTTTTGTGTCTCCACACAAATTTTAAGATTTTTTTGTTCTAGTTCTGTAAAAACTGCCATTGGTAATTTGATAGGGATTGCATTGAATCTGTAGATTGCTTTGGGTAGTATAGTTATTTTCACAATATTGATTGTTCTGATCCAAGAACATGGTACATCTCTCCATCTGTGTCATCTTTGATTTCTTTCATCAGTGTCTTATAGTTTTCTGAGTACAGGTCTTTTACCTCCTTAGGTGGGTTTACTCCTAGGTATTTTATTCTTTTTGTTGCAATGGCGAATGGGATTGTTTCCTTAATTTCTCTTTCTGATCTTTCATGTTAGTATATAGGAATGCAAGAGATTTCTGTGCATTAATTTTGTATCCTACTACTTTACCAAATTCATTGATTAGCTCTCGTAGTTCTCTGGTGGCATCTTTAGGATTCTCTATGTATAGTATCATGTCATCTGCAAACAGTGACAGTTTTACTTCTTTTCCAATTTGTATTCCTCTTATTTCTTTTTCTTCTCTGATTGCCATGGCTAGGACTTCCAAAACTTTGTTGACTAATAGTGGCCAGAGTGCACATCCTTGTCCTATTTCTGATCTTAGAGGAAATGATTTCAGTTTTTCACCATTGAGAAGGATGTTTGCTGTGGGTTTGTCGTATGTGGCCTTTATTATGTTGAGGTAGGTTCCCTCTATGCCCACTTTCTGGAGAGTTTTTATCATGAAAGAGTGTTGAATTTTGTCAAAAGCTTTTCTGCATCTATTGAGATGATCATATGGTTTTTCTTCTTCAATCTGTTAATGTGGTGTATCACACTGATTTGCGTATGTTGAAGAATCCTTGCATCCCTGGGATAAATCCCACTTGATCATGGTGTATGATCCTTTTAATGTGGTGTTGGATTCTGTTTGCTAGGATTTTGTTGAGGATTTTTGCATCTATATTCATCGGTGGTATTGGTCTGTAATTTTCTCTTTTTGTAGTATCTCTGGTTTTGGTATCAGGGTGATGGTGGCCTCATAGAATGAGTTTGGGAGTGTTCCTTCCTCTGCAATTTTTTAAAGAGTTTGAGAAGGATGGGTGTTAGTTCTTCTCTACATGTTTCATAGAATTCACCTGTGAAGCCATCTGGTCCTGGACTTTTGTTTGCTGGAAGATTTTTAATCACAGTTTCAATTTCATTACTTGTGATTGGTCTGTTCATATTTTCTGTTTCTTCCTAGTTTAGTCTTGGAAGGTTATACCTTTCTAAGAATTTGTCCATTTCTTCCAGGTTGTCCATTTTATTGGCATAGACTTGCTTGCAGTAGTCTCTTAGGATGCTTTGTATTTCTGCAGTGTCTGTTGTAACTTTCATTTCTAATTTTATTGATTTGAGTCCTCTCCCTCTTTTTCTTAATGAGTCTGGCTAATGCTTTATCAATTTTGTTTATCTTCTCAAAGAACCAGCTTTTAGTTTTATTGATCTTTGCTATTGTTTTCTTTGTTTCTATTTCATTTATTTCTGCTCTGATCTTTATGATTTCTTTCCTCCTACTAACTTTGGGTTTTGTTTGTTTTTCTTTCTCTAGTTCCTTTAGGTGTGAGTGGAGATTGTTTGACATTTTTCTTCTTTCGTGAGGTTGTATTGCTATAAACTTCCCTCTTAGAACTGCTTTTGCTGCATCCCATAGGTTTTGGATCGTTGTGTTTTTGTTGTCATTTGCCTCTCAGTATTACTCTTTTGATTTCCTCTTTGATTTCTTCAGTGATCTCTTGGTTATTTAGTAACATATTGTTTAGCCTCCATGTGTTTGTGTTTTCTACATTTTTTCCCCCTGTAATTGATTTTTAATCTCATAGCATTGTAGTCAGAAAAGATGCTTGATATGATTTCAATTTTCCTAAATTTATCAAGGCTTGATTTGTGACCCAAGATGTGACCTATCCTGGAGAATGTTCCGTGTGCACTTAGAGAAGAAAGTGTAATCTGCTGTTTTCGGATGGAATGTCCTACAAATACCAATTAAATCTATCTGGTCTATTGTGTCATTTAAAGCTTGTGTTTCCTTATTAATTTTCTCTGGATGATCTGTCCATTGGTGTAAAAGTGAGGTGTTAAAGTCCCCCACTATTATTGTGTTACTGTCAATTTCCTCTTTTATAGCTGTTAGCAGTTGCCTTATGCATTGAGGTGCACCTATGTTGGTGCATATATATTTATAATTGTTATATCTTCTTGCATTGATCCCTTGATCATTATGTAGTGTCCTTCCTTGTCTCTTGTGACATTCTTTATTTTAAAGTCTATTTTATGTGATATGAGCATTGCTACTCCAGCTTTCTTGTGATTTCCATTTGCATGGAATATGTTTTCCCATCCCCTCACTTTCAGTCTGTATGTGTCCCTAGGTCTGAAGTGGGTCTCTTGTAGACAGCATATATATGGGTCTTGGTTTTGTATCCATTCAGCAAGCCTGTGTCTTTTGGTTGGAGAATTTAATCCATTCACGTTTAAGGTAATTATTGATATGTATGTTCCTATGACCATTTTCTTAATGTTTTGGGTTTGTTTTTGTAGGTCTTTTTCTTCTTGTGTTTCCCACTTAGAGAAGTTCCTTTAGCATTTGCTGTAGAGCTGGTTTGGTGGTGCTGAATTCTCTTAGCTTTTGCTTGTCTGTAAAGCTTTTGATTTCTCCCTCGAATCTGAATGAAATCCTTGCCGGGTAGAGTAATCTTGGTTGTAGGTTCTTCCCTTTCATCACTTTAAATATGTCATGCCACTCCCTTCTGGCTTGTAGAGTTTCTGCTGAGAAATCAGCTGTTAACCTTATGGGAGTTCCCTTGTGTGTTACTTGTCATTTTTCCCTTGTTGCTTTTAATAATTTTTCTTTGGCTTTTTGTCAATTTGATTACTCTGTGTCTTGGCGTGTTTCTCCTTGGGTTTTGCTTCCTTCCTGGACTTGGGTGGCTATTTCCTTTCCCATGTTAGGGAAGTTTTCAACTGTAATCTCTTCAAATACTTTCTCGAGTCCTTTCTCTCTCTCTTCTCCTTCCGGAACCCCTATAACGCGAACGTTGGTGCATTTAATTTTGTCTCAGAGGTCTCTTAGGCTGTCTTTTCATTCTTTTCTCTTTATTCTGTTTCACGGCAGTGAATTTCACCATTCTGTCTTCCAGGTCACTTATCCGTTCTTATGCCTCAGATATTCTGCTACTGATTCCTTCCAGTGTATTTTTCATTTCAATTATTGTATTGTTCATCTCTGTTTGTTCTTTAATTCTTCTAGGTCTTTGTTAAACATTTCTTGCATCTTCTTGATCTTTGCCTCCATTCTTTTTCTGAGGTCCTGGATCATCTTCACTATCATTATTCTCACTTCTTTTTCTGGAAGGTTGCCTGTCTCCACTTCATTTAGTTGTTTTTCTGGGGTTTTATCTTGTTCCTTCATCTGGTACATAGCCCTCTGCCTTTTCATCTTGTCTATCTTTCTGTGAATGCAGTTTTCGTTCCACAGGCTGCAGGATTGTAGTTCTTCTTGCTTCTGCTCTCTGCCCTCTGGTGGATGAGGCTATCTAAGAGGCTTCTGCCAGCTTCCTGATGGGAGAGAATGGTGGTGGGTAGAGCTGGGTGTTGCTCTGGTGGGAAGAGCTCAGTAAAACTTTAATCTGATTGTTTGCGGATGGGTGGGGCTGAGTTCCCTCCCTGCTGGTTGTTTGGCCTGAGATGACCCAGCAATGGAGCCTACAGGCTCTTTGGTGGGGTTAATGGCAGACTGCAGGAGGGCTCACGGCAAGGAGTACTTCCCAGAACTTCTGCTGCCAGTGTCCTTGTCCCCGTGGTGAGCCACAGCCACCCCCCCAACTCTGCAGGAGACCCCCCAATACCAGCAGGTGGGTCTGGTTCAGTCTCCTATGGGGGTCACTGCTCCTTCCCCCTGGGTCCTGACACACACACTATTTTGTGTGTGCCCTCCAAGAGTGCAGTCTCTGTTTCCCCCAGTCATGTTGAAGTCCTGCAATCAAATCCTGCTAGCCTTCACAGTCTGATTCTCTGGGAATTCCTCCTCCCGTTGCCGGACCCCCAGGTTGGGAAGCCTGACATGGGCCTCATAACCTTCACTCCAGTGGGTGGACTTCTGTGGTATAAATGTTCTCCAGTTTGTGAGTCACCCACCCAGCGGTTATGGGACTTGATTTTATTGTGATTGCGCCCCTCCTACCATCTCATTGCGGCTTCTCCTTTGTCTTTGGATGTGGGGTATCTTTTTGGTGAGTTCCAGTGTCTTCCTGTTGATGACTCTTCAGCAGTTAGTTGTGATTCCGGTGCTCTCCCAAGAGGGAGTGAGCGCACGTCCTTCTACTCTGCCACCTTGAACCAATCTCTTACCACTGATACATTTTAATATTAAAACATGTACAAAATGCATATGAATATTCAATCCTCATCTACGTATTTACCTGTATAACTTTCCAGTACTTTGGAATTCAGCAAATTAACCGTGAAGGTCTCCCTACGACCTCATGTCCATCTCAACATGGAGAAAACCACCTCTGTATCACTAAGTTGCTGTTAAAGCCCACGAGGAGGTAAGCCCCGACGTGGATGTCACGTTTGAGACGTCCCTGTTTGCAGCACGGTCAGATATCCAGCAAATAGTGTGTGTTCAGTAAGCAGTTGTTCACAATGACAGCAATGTTAGCAACAAAAGTGGACCCTTTGGTAGTCAACATCACTCAACAACCCAGAAAACTGGTCTCCAAGAGCTATTATTTTCTTAAACTTTTCCAAGCAGAAAGTAAATAAATATGAAAAATGTTAAAGGTTTAAGGTGAAAGTGAAGAGGAAATGAGATACTTATTTACTTTGTGAACTTTCAATTTCAAATTATTCATCCTGCTTGTAAAATACAGTTTTTAGTTCTCCTCTGGAATGGAACCTTGAAAAAAAGGAAAGATGGATTTCATATTCTGGTGTAGGTATGGAGAATGGTGCCAGAATCCATGAGCCTTTGATCCCAAAGGCTCTTCCAGACAGGTATTTCAACTTGTGACGAGTGCAATAACCAATCCAGAGTCTTTTCACGTCCGCGTACAGGGAATGATTATCCTAAGAGACATTAGCAATTATTTTCCAGCGTGATGTAAGCTGAGGCAGCAGCGCCAAGCCAGTGTCCTTGTCAAACACACCCCAGCCTCCTGGATTACTTCACTCACGTCACCCTGATTAGGATGCGTGCCACGTGCTGCTAAATACAATCTGCCACCGAATGCCAAGCACTTCAGAACTAAATTAGGAAATATGTCCAAATACACAGAATGATGCTGAGAGCTGTAAGTGGGTCTCTCTCTTCCTTTATGAGGCATGAGACTCATCGTCAACATAATGCTCTTAAATGAGGCAATTCTATCTCCTAACCCTCCACCTCTGAGAGCAAAATTTAATTCAGGCAGCAGAAGAATTAATAAAGATGATTAGCATCATAAAAACATTTTCATGGGTGGAAGTATTTTTGACAGATTCAGGAAGTATGAGACTAAAAACAAATTTTAAAGGGCTATTTGGGCACAAAGGGCCACATTAAGAGAGTTGACACTGATCTTTGCCCTGCAACATGATGAAGAGATGAGGCCAGAGTAACTGCTATTCCATTTGTTTTCTTTTACAATCATGTGCCACTTAGCAACGACTACCTTTAAGATCATTTATGCCACTGAAGTGTGAGAACCCAAGAATGCAACGTCAACACTTAAGAGTCCATTTTCATCTAAAAGTAAAAGACATTCAAGCAGCCCTTCTCACCACATACCCCTTGCCCAGAAAGACACAGGAATTGATGAAAAAGTACCAAACAATTTCCTGCCCAATCATTCCTGCCAGCAATAAGCATGGCCCTTAGGAGATCCTGTTAGAGAAGTAACAGGAGAGCAATGGGTTCCTCAATCCATTTCAGAAACCCTCAGCCCCCAACTAGCCTCCAAGGACAGACCAGCTCAACACGACTCCACAGGGAAAGGAAAAAGTTTAAACCACCTAACTGCTTAAAGAATCAAGGGGGCTTCCCTGGTGGCGCAGTGGTTAAGAATCTGCCTGCCAATGCAAGGGACACAGGTTCGAGCCCTGGCCTGAGGAAGATCCCACATGCCACGGAGCAACTAAGCCCATGCGCCACAACTACTGAGCCTGAGCTCTAGAGCCCGCAAGCCACAACTACTGAGCCCACGTGCCACAACTGAAGCCTACGCACCTAGAGCCCATGCTCCGCAGTAAGAGAAGCCACGACAATGAGAAGCCCGCGCACCACAACAAGGAGTAGCCCCCGCTCACCCCAACTAGAGAAAGCCTGCACACAGCAACGAAGACCCAACGCAGCCAATAAATAAATTAATTAATTTAAAAAAAAAAGAATCAAGGAATGTGGGTGCTGGACAGGAGACCAAAAGTCACATGTCCAACCCTCCTCATTTTACAAAAAAGAGGCAGATGAGCCTACTGTCTTTAAAGAACCATGGGTTCTCCCTCAAATGGTAGCAAACACGCCGAGAAGGGGCACATATCAGTGTGTGCTGTAGCTCTGTCCACCCTAATGGTGGTCTGATAAGGCTGTCAGTCCCACTGCACTGATTCTAGGTAAAGCATGTGATTCTAGATGAGGTCATTCATCCTCAAAGCAGAGAGCTACAAAATAACTTAAACGAAGGCAGGACCAGACGGAGCTCTGTTTATTCCTTCTGGCCTCATTTTGTTGTGACCCTTCTGTAAAGCCTGTGAGAGGAAAGATGTTAAGGAACTGCTAGGAGAATGGGATGCACTGCCATCCTCCACTTTCCAAGGAACACCTACTATAGAGGGCAACAAGCTATCAAAATCATGAAGGCACAGCACCCTCTGACCCAGCAAGTCTTTACTTTGAGGAACTAATCCTACAAATACATTCATGTGGACCAAGTGTTGGTCACAACAGCAAAAGACTGGGAGCAAGCTAACATCCATCAACAGGGGGTAGGGGCGCAGAATTACTTAAGGTACAACTACAAGGTGCAATATCATAAAATTGCAAAAAATAAAAAAACCTACCAGGAAGTTCTTTATTATGTTATAAGAAATGATGAAATGATCTCTAAGAGTCTGTTGCACAAAAAAGCAAGAGGCAGGACAAAAATAGAGTATTTTACTATTTATATTTTTTAGAAAGAGGGGATTGAGGGCATGTATGGACAATTTGCTTACATATGCATAAAAAATCTCTGGAAGGATGTGCAAGACACTGGCAACACTGATTTAGCTGCTCCAGGAAGAGAAACTGGGTGGCAGGTTGAAAAGAGGGGGAAGGAGGCATCCCACTGCACACCCTTCCTTTCATATCTTTTGATTTCTGAATCAGGTGAATGCATTACCTAGTCAAAAAATACTTTTTTTTTTAAAAAGATGTTTAAAGATCTGCTCTTTTAAGAAAGAGTGCAAATAGATAATAGCCTTTTTTTTCCTACAACTTTACGTGGCCAAAGAAAGAACATGCTGGCAAACCCAAGCGTGGCCCCTAATGTTAGAGCACTAACACCTTCTCTGAGCCTTCCTACCAGAGCTGGAAATGACTGAACCAGCTGTATTCACAAGCCTTTTCTTAAGATTAAATGGATAAACTCCTGCTAAGTTACTTGGTTTCATTTCCTTAGAAAACTAAGTATGTTTACTAACAGAGCTAAGTTACTTGACAAATACCCGTCTGCTGAAATCTGTGCACAATGTTGTTTTAATGCTCCGATGCCAGGACACAACTGGTGCTCTGTAACTCTCTGTGATAAATACATGACAGGCTGGCTATTAGATATGTGAATGGATGAGTCTGAACCATTATGACTGATGCTCAGACAGCTGTGGTGTCTATAAAATGCTAATGTGATCATCATATGGTGTAAAGACATTTTCCAAGTAAACAAAAGTAACACTGCTGAAATACTCCTACAGGTCAGGGAAATTTCAGTTCCTGACTAAAATTCTATTACCAACATTTGAACTTCATGTCTGCTTTTATCACAGTTAATCAACAGTGGACTCTAGCTAACCCCCAGTTCTGTATCAGGTACAAAGGAAGATAAACCAGACTCTGTGTTCTCATAAAGCCTTCATCTGAATTCTAAACATACAGGCCCAGACGCACAGACACAAACCCTCACGTGGACACAGCTCCAGGCAAAGTCTACTGCTCCCAGTCTCATACCAACCTAGTAAAACGTGCTGCCAGGCCGGATGGAGACCGACAGGACCAAAGCGTGGAGCTCACAAGCAAGGTGACACAGAGCCTGCACATAAGACTGAAGAATTATGACAGTACATTATGGGGTGGCAGGATGCTACTAAAATCTCACAGAGCCACCCATTACATGGCTTAATTCACACAGAAATGTTGGTTTTTCTGAGGAAGCAGAAAATCCATTAAACATAATCAGACAGAAAGTCCTACCTCTGCAAAAATAAGGAAAGTTTCACAGTTAAAGCTTGGCTTCCCTCACGTTCAACTGGGTGGCGTTCATGTTGGAAAAGCATCTCAATGCAGTTCCCACCAGCACTACTAACAACAACCCCTCCACCCACACAAGTGTTTGAAGGTTTGCTGGTGTACTCAAAATACTTGCATGACTAAATGCTACTGTCAGATTTCAAAGAGGCACTTAAACACATTCTTGTAGCAAATTTACTTCCACCCTTAATTTTAAAACACCAATGAAAACTACCCGCTAACAAGTTATTAGAGGGACTATAAACTTTTAATAATGAATTTTTATCAAATTAACATAAGAATCAGCTAATTCTTATAATTAATGCTTTTTAATTGGGTTGGAAATATTGAGAGGCATCCAAAAAAGTGCTTACTTACATCAACACCTAAAGGATGCTCCCAGTCTATTTTTTTTTTTCCAATCTAATTTTGTGCTGAGCTATCCCTTTAACTGGTTTCTCAAATATATCCACTGCAACTGTATCACTATAGAAACAGATCCACTCAGGTAAGTCAGAGAAATAGAACCTGTCAGGTGAAAAGTTTATTAAAAATATGAAAAATTTAAACCAGGCTAGGATTAAATAAACTATCACCTCACTACATTGAGAACTCGAGAAATAAGTGAGATAACTGAAACTTGAAAGCATGATGGATGAAAAATTAGAAAGCAAACAGTCTCTCTCCTCTCATCAAATGAGCTCACCAGGGATCAGAAAAGAAAGTGTTTTCGAAGGCCAAGAAAGGAAACTGCCTTAGGAAACCAACTGCTGTCCCTTTCCCCCCACGTCCTGGGAAGACAAAACACAGGAATGACTTCATCACAGACTTTCCAGCTAAGATATGCTGACTATGCTCCAGCGAAGCAGGCCAGCTTGAGCACAAAGAGGTCCCTTCTCAAGTGCGACTAAACTAAGCCACATGTAGTTTCTACGGCTTCATCTAGCTTCCTGGGTGAAGCACATATAATTGGAGTCCATGTTGCAAAACCAGTGAACACCTAGATAGGTGAGACTTGACCTTACAGGTGGCTGCACAGGAGAAACAAGATGTAAATATCACAACCAGAGGCTAGACTCAAACTATGAGAGCTAGAAAGAACAGGAAGCACACAGTGATCGTTAACTCCAATGCCAGGTACTATGCTTAAAGCTTTACACATATGTTTTCATTTAATCCTACAATTCTGTGAAGTAGGTACCATTATGAACTCCCTTTTACAAATGAGGGAACTGAGGCATAATGAGGGTCAAGCAACCTGTTTAAGGTCACACAGGGTAGCAGGTGGTAGGCCTGCAGCTGGAACGCAGACGGTGTGCATCCAGAGACTGGCTCTTTTCCCGTTCACAACACTGCTACGTGAAAAGGGCCTCCTTCCTTGGGAGAAGGACGTCGTCAGAGGAGCTGCTGACTCAGAGTAGTTCCTTCCCAGGGTTACACCCACTGCCAGCAGGGTCAAGACCCAGCAAACTGGAGGAAAAGCAAAATACAACGAACCTGTATCCCTCTCCCCCGATTCCACTGCAAGAGAAAGAGTTCTGTAAGTCAGCTTTAAGACTAAGTACTTGGCCTGCAGTCAGGATGGTAAAATACTAAGTAGTGATGAAATTGAGTCATCATGCAAAGAATTTCAATTAAAAACTTATCTCCTTGTTTCTGGCTGAAAGAGTATCAGAGACACTTTTACAAACTGTGGATAAGAATATAAATTTTGATGCAACCTTTTTAGACGGCAACTTGGCAATGTCCATCAACCCTCTGACCAAGCAACATAATTGCTAGCAATTTATCCTAGAGATTTACAAGTTGCAACACACACTGTAGCGCTGTCTATAACAGCCCAAACAGAGAAAGCAACCTAAATGCCCACTAGTGAGGAGACTGGTTAAGCAGACTACGGGTTGTAAGCATCGCTGGAATTCTAGGGAGAGGGAGCTCACATGGAATGCTCTCCAGGGTACATTACTGAATAAAAACGTTGGGCACAGAACAGTATGTACACTATGATCTCATTTCAACAAAGGTATGTTTTTTAGTGTATAAATGTACCTATATATGCATTAAAATTTTCTAGATGGATACCTAAAAACCGTTAATAGTTTCTTCTGTGGAGTAGGGCTGGGGGAAAGGAAGAGAAAGAAAACAATTACTTATATCATTTTGAACTACCTGAATTTTTTTTAACCAGGCTGATACATATTGCCTGAACATATCTTTTAAAAATATATTAGAGATCTTTAATTTTTAAATTGCCTTTAAAAAAATAAAATCCATGTTCTCTTTTGTTAATTGCACATCTTGCTATTTTTGTACCTTGTTTCCTTCGTACACCCATCCCAGACTCTTCACACCAAAAGCAGCCTGGTTGGAGGAGACATCTAGACATGTGACAGGCTGCCCGTAGACATAATGGAGGGTTCTGGCAGAGTCTTCGGCTTTTAGCAGGTATACCAGATCTCCAGCAGTGGCTACGGCCACAGGATACCTTCCAGTATCTGGAACTATTTCAAGGTAGTCAACCTGTTAAAGAATAAGAGTCATTTTAGTCCTTCAGGTCTCGCCTACAATTCATCCTGACTTGCTCAAAAATACACAATTCCTCCTACACATCAATGAGAAGACCAGCAACCCAACAGAAAAAGATGGGCCAAGGGCCAGTTCACAGGAAGTGAAACACAGCTCCTACACAAATGAAAAGATGCTCATCGTAAAAGAAACACAACACACTCCTAACAAGAGAAATAAAAGGTGAAAATTCACCAAGATAGCATTTTCATCTGTCATATCAGTAAAGATCAATTAGTCTGATAAGACATTGGGCTGGAAGTGGAGAGGGGACAACCACATTTATGGATCCCATTAAGGTTGGTGGGATGTAATCTGGTCCAAAATCTGGGAACACTTAACACAATGTCAGATGAGCATAGGCTCTGACACAGCAAGTCACTTCTAGGAATTTATTTACAAATAAACGCACATTTATGCAAAACGACTGTGTACAACATTATTTGCTGTAGCACTATTTGGTCATAGCTAAAAGCTAGAAAACCCTAAACATGCCTTACTAAGGGACTAATTAAATAACTTACAGTACATCCATGTATTGGAATACCATGTGGTCACAGAAAAAAGCAGGAAGACAACCTTTATAAACTCATACAAACGGGGTCACTTCTAAGATAAATTTGGGGGAAAAAAACAAGGTAACAGGATTCACAGTGTGCTACTATGTGTAAAGGTGGGGCAGAGGAAGCCTGTGACACGCTTGTCTTATACGTGCACAAATCTAACTAACAACGGCTGCCTTCAGGGAGGGAAATGAGTTGTGGGACAGAGTGGAAAGGAGATTCTCACTGTAAACTTTATTGTGTTTTTTTAAATTCTGAACCACGAGGCTAGAATAACTATTCAAAAATAAAAGTTTTTATTTTTTTCACAAGAAACTGAATAAATAACATAAAATTCACTCAGTTCCAGATTAGCCAAAATCACATTTTATTTATTTATTTTTGTGGTACGCAGGCCTCTCACTGTTGTGGCCTCTCCCGTTGCGGAGCACAGGCTCCGGATGCGCAGGCTCAGCGGCCATGGCTTACGGGCCTAGCCGCTCAGCGACATGTGGGATCTTCCCGGACCGGGGCACGAACCCGCGTCCCCTGCATCAGCAGGCGGACTCTCAACCACTGCGCCACCAGGGAAGCCCCGAAATCACATTTTAACATTTGTGCAAATAGCAAAAATGTGTTCCTAAAAGGTTAAAAGCACCCGAGTTATCTACTTTCTCCCGGTTTCAGTGCCATCCTAGGGTAGGAAGGCTACTGCAAGCACTTTTATGCCACACAGTCCTCCAGCCGCATCACTGCTACTACTTTCTCTAATCTGCGTAGGTATGAGGAGCTGCCTTTAAGAGTAACTTGCTTTCCTATGTTCGTTAAGTGGCATGCTTCCCCTGAGTGCAGTTTACATCGGGTTTTCACCTCCCTGAGTAAATTCTGAGAGTACAGAAGCAGAAGGTAAGCCACCTATGTGATTATGAAAATCCATGGTCCCTGACAAGAAGCCAAACGAGTTCAAAGACCTGAATCCTGAGAACTGTCCAGAAGCGCTCGAGAGAGTAAACATCTGGGTGGCTCTGCTAGCCCTGAGGACCCACAGTGTGAGTAGTGGCCCCACATCCCCAGCCGAGGGCCCATCGCGAAGGACAGCTGTTCTAGGCCAGTATTACCACCTGGGAACACAGCCACTGTGATCCAGGGAGCCTATCTGAGGAAGACAAAGATGGCCCAGCAGCCCGGGCCAGGGGCTGCCTTTTCCAGAGACAGTACATTCTGTGGCCAGCCCTCATCCAGGGTGAGAAATAACACATAAAGAGCGTTATAACACAGGGCTCCAGCAACGGCTGCTTCATTCCTCTCTCCCCCATCCTAAAAATCACTTCTTGCTTTCTTAAAATCAACATCCTCAGTCTAGCCTTTTAATTCACCTTCATGCTGGATGTGTGATAGACCAAGAGGCTCAGACTGACTGCGGTTGTGCCATCTTCTGGGAACTGTAAACAACTTCAGAAAGCTTCTGGTCGATGCCAGGATGCCACCTTATTGCCAAGGCCGGATTTGCACTTTCTGAAGGGACTCACGTCTCAAGTAATTGTCTGAGTTCATATAGCTATTGTTGATCTACAGTGTTCTTTAGGCAGAAACCAAATAACAAGCACTATGTAGTTTTGAGAACAGACAGAAATATGGTACTTTCACATTTTTCTAATAAAACCCCAAGAGAAGAAGACAGCATCAGGCAGTTTTGAGAACACTACAGTAGAACCGCAGAGGCTCAGCATTAAAGGCACAAGCAGCTTACAGAGGTGAAGCAGTGATGCCATGGCTTTTTAGTTATTCACGTCTAACAAGATTTTCACCAGGGGAAAAGGGAGAGGAACAGGATTTGTTCCAGGTCAGGCCATCAATTCATTATTCAGCGTTGGCTTTTCTGTTCACTCCCCCACCAGTGCCAAAATCAAGTTTGCTTTAAAATTAAATCCAAATTCAGCATAGACAGATTTCAGCTCTTCCTTCTTACCACCAAATCATCTCCCACCATGCAAATGTTGAGGCTCATGTACAAGTGAACTCAGAAACAGGCTCTATGTAATGAACTCATAAGGTTAACTGAGCTTCACACATGACGTCATGGAACACGGCTACCCGATTAACACTGACTTGAATCTATACTCAAGAGTTACCCTTAATGCCAAGTGAGAAAATCTTTGGATGGAGAAAGTGTAGGATGGAAACTTTCTTTCCCATGTAGCCTGCGATGGTACCACTGAACTCATCTTCACTTATGTATTAGGCCAGATCCTGATCTCAGATTTCCAGGGGTGAACGTTCTGTTAATATGAAGAAGGCTGAGGACCACAGTGATGAGAAACTGCAACCCCGATGTCAGCCTTGAGGTCAGAATCACAACTTCTTATCAGGGGCAAGTCAATTCACTGCTCTAAGATTTTATTGGCTGCTTGGTAAATGAGGAAAATACAACTACTTATTTTGCAAGGCTGTTGTGAGATTTATGGACATGAGGCCCACAGAAAGCCCTGAGTGAATGAGCACTGCCAACATCATTACTATCTGTTTATATCAGACCCAGAGATTCTAAGAATGAAAAATAAAATGACCAGACTAAAAGCTCACCAGTTTCTGAACTTCAAATTCTGCAGCTATTTGCCAATATCCCTCCTCATTGGGGCGTAACATTACGACATCAAAAGCAGAAGCTGTGGCAACAGTTGCATCTTCCTGGCTGAGGGCTAGTGCTTGTATTCTTGCATCATGCTCAAAACGATGAATAGGATACCTTCCAGTCCTTAGATCCCAAATATTAAGAAATCCTATGTAGAAAAAAAAATTCAGGTAACAATTTTAAATTCATTTAGTATGCACAATTATAAAATAATCATGCAACATAAAGAAAATATAAAAGATAAATAATAAATTGGTAAAAAAAATCTGCATTACATATAACAAAGAGCCTATTTCCTTAATATATAAAGAGCTTCTAAGATTCAATAAGAAAAAAGCAACTGAAAAGTGAGCAAAGGACAGGAGTGTGCTATGGTGTTCACAGAAAAAGAAATGCAGTTGACATATAAACATTTAAAAAATATAAAAATTCACTCACAATTAGAAAAATAAAAACTAAAATAGGATACTATTTTTCACCAATCAAATTGACAAAGACAAAAAATTTCATAAAACGTTTTGTTTTTGAGGATATGGGGAAACAGGCTTTCTCTTAAATTGTTCATAGGAATGTGAACTATTTCAACTAACTCTGGAGGCAATTTGATAATATCTACCAAATCACAAATGTATATAAGATAGTTACTACGTTTTTTTTTGTTGTTGTTGTTACTACGTTTTAAATTATGTCAAAAGATTGGAAGCTACCTAAATGTCCACCAATAGAGAAATACTTAAATAATGGTATCTCCATAGTTTGGAATTTAAATAAAATAAGCAATTAAAAGAGTCAGCCTTATACATGAGCTATATAAAATGATCAACAAAATATACTGTTAAATGAAAAAAGGAAGGACAGAATAGTGGTATAGTATGCTATGTTACTTTTGCATTTTAAAAAATGTACAAGCATACATACACACAAATGTATACACAGAGTATCCTGGAAGGATACTTAAGAAACTTAACAATGAAAAAGAAATTGTTAAGAATTGTTAAGGCCTCTAAGGAAAGAAATCAGGGAAAAGGGACAAGAGTAGGAGAGAAATTTACTATAACATCCCCTTGTATATTCTGAAAAATTTCCCCAAAATTATCCTTGCCAAAAAGATAAATTTTTAAAAAATGCTTTTATGAGAGATCTAAGAAGAATGGGAGGACATAATTGTTCAGTAGTTTTAACATATGGAGTTCTTAATTCATTCCCTTATTTGTCTATGCAACAGATAATTTTTTTCTAGTTTTGTTAAAATATAATTGACACAGAACATTATATAAGCTTAAGGTGTACAACAGAATGATTTGATATATGTATATACTGTGAAATGATTACCACAATAAGTTTAGTTAACATCACCTCACATAGTTACAAATGTCCTTTTCCTTATAATGAGAACTTTTAAGATCTATTCTCTCAGCAACTTTCAAATATACAATACAGTATTATTACCTATCGTCATCATGCTGTACATTACATCCCCAGAACTTATTTATTTTATAACTGGTAGTTTGTACCTTTTGACCACCTTCAACCAATTCCTCTACCCCTGGCAACCACAAATCTGATCTCTGTTTCTATGAGGTTCTTCTTTTTTTTTTTAAGATTCCACATATAAATGAGATCGCACTTGTTTTTTCCTCTTATCTCACTTAGCATAATGCCCTCAAGATCCATCTATGTTCCTGCAAATAGCAGGATTTCCTCCTTGGTTATGGCTGAGTAGTGTTCCACTGTATACATACACCACATCTTCCTTATCCACTCATCTGTCAACGGACACTTAGGTTGTTTCCATGTCTTGGCTATTGTGAGTGAACACGAGGGTGCAGATATCTCTTCAACATAGTGGTTTCATTTCTTTCAGATATATACCCAGAAGTCAAATCGCTGGATCACATGGTAGTTCTACTGTTAATTCTTTGAGGAAACTCCATACTGTTTTCCACAGTGGCTGCACCAGTTTACATGCCCACTAACACTGCATGAGGGCTCCCTTTTCTCCACACCCTCACCATTTGCTATCTCTTGTCTTTGATGATAGCCATTCTAAGAGGTGAAGTAACATGCAAGGAATTATTATTGAGCACTTTTTATATGCCAGGCACTGATCTAGACACTAGCAACATCCGAAAACAGCCACTAACCCACATTCTAAGAGGTTCTTATAAGTATTTTACATCCCTCCTCACCACCACCTTCTTTTAGCCACAGTTAGCAGAGATGTTTTATTTTGTATAGTCTAAAACACGAGCTTGACTATTCCAGACTTGTTAAAAACCATGATTTAAGGAATTCCCTGGCAGTCCAGTGGTTAGGACTCCACGCTTCCACTGCCGGTGGCCCGGGTTCAATCCCTGGTCGGGGAACTAAGATCCTGCAAGATGCATGGGTGGAGCAGTCAAAAAAAAAAAAAAAAAAAACACCACGATTTACCCACATACTATACACCCTTCTCCCCAGCCCCCTGAATGTTGCTCCCCATGGATGAATTCCTCTTCCACACACTGGCTGTGTCTCCACCCTTCTCAAACTGTCTACAGCAATGATATCCAAGTGTAGACCCTGGACAAGCAGCATCAGCAACACTTGGGGGCTTATTAGAAATGCAGGTTCTCGGGCAGCAAACTCTGGGATATATGCCCAAGTTTGAGAACCAGCTGTCTGCAGGAACTTACACTTTTCTATCAGAAATATAAATTTTTCTGTATTTGGAGGGCCACTTATTCTTTTCTTGCCAAATAATTTCTTATTACCACTCCCATCCACTAAGCTACCTTTTTACCCACAAAGCTTTATTCAAGAAAATAATTACTTTCTGCATCATGCTGGATAATGTCCTGTTCCAATTCCAACTGATTTTATTTTTCAAAAATCACTGAAAATAATTGTGTGCAGATAACACAGTCTGTGGTTGTTTGAGTTCAAATCCAGCTCCGCTGCTTGCTAGCTGAAGGCCTTGGGCAAGTTACTTAAAGCTGAGAGCCTGTTTTTTCACCTGTAAAACTGAAGGTAACATTACCCATTACACAGGACTGTTGGGCAGATTAAAGGAGATAAACCACACAAAATACTGGAGACAGACCAAGCATTTCTACATTTTTATGTATTCTATAGTGCCTGCCATGTTATAGAACATATTTAATCAATTAATAACACTAATCTCCTCTCTACTGCCCATCCATAAATCCAGTCCTATTTCCTACAACTTTCTAAAATAAAGCTTTCACTTCTCATCTTTTTGCAATCCCTCTTCCCATTTTTCTTGTCTTGTACTTTGTCCTTAAACAGTAAATGCTTTGAACTTAGGATCTTACCATAAGGTATCATTCATCACTAAATAAATACATTGAGTCAGAAGAAAACAATACTTGTGGGTTGCTTTGCAAGCCTCTCAAACTGTCAGTAGGCTAAGTAGGTGATTACAAACAAAAGCAGAGCTTTCTTCAAGTTAAATGTTGCTTCAGACGTAAAACAGCGCACTCTTCTAAGAATTATGATAAACTTGGGGGATAAGCAGATTGCAGAAGGCTCCACAACACATTCCTCTGGCAAATATTTTAGCTAATTCTATCCATTTTGACTCAGAAGAAGCAGATACACTGCAAAAAATGCCAATGACTCTACACATTAAATAGGAGACAGGCACATTCCAGGATGTGCCTCTTCCAAATAGGCCTGCACTGCATTTGTTTGCAGACATTACAATAAAACAGTAAAGCAACCACTATTGCATGAAGCCTCTGACTGTTCAATCACTTGTCTCCTCTCCTTCAGCACTAACTTCCATCTTGGGAAGAGCATCATTATCTTCGTTTGACAAAACAGAAGAAACAGAAGCTCTGAGTGGTTCAACAACTGGTCCAAAGCCACTTGGTACGTGAAGTGGCTGGGCTGGAAGTTAGCTAGAAAGTGCAGGATGAGGGCTTCCCTGGTGGCACAGTGGTTGAGAGTCCGCCTGCCGATGCAGGGGACACGGGTTCGTGCCCCGGTCCGGGAAGATCCCACGTGCTGTGGAGTGGCTGCGCCCGTGAGCCATGGCCGCTGAGCCTGCGCTCCACAACGGGAGAGGCCACAACAGTGAGAGGGCCGCGTACCGCCAAAAAAAAAAAAGAAAGTGCAGGATGAGCGGCTGCATTTACAAGTGCATGAAATAACCATGAGTCCATGAGTAACTGACATAAACTTAACCTGTGTTCTGCCAAGTGTGGAAGTTATTCAACCACAGCTCACTCGAAGCACACATGGAGTTTATCTATAAACACATTTTTTCATTACTAATCAAGTACTGGTTTTGTTGGCTTCATTTCCCCAACAGAATTGTATGCAACAAAATCCCCTTTACCACAAGGTTGCAGAGCTATTCTAAGAAGGGTCTTTTTAGAAAATATACTCTGGGTGCCATCTATTTAATGGTCACCTCCTTCTCTTCTGAATGCCTGTTGTGTCATGATCTTTGTCTGTTTTCTCTACTGCAGCTATTAAGTGTGTAACTCGGCCAGATCCTCACTTGTCATCAGTGCCACTATCGTTTGCACAGTCCTCCAAGATCACTTTTAGGTGCATTAACATTTAGGACTGTTGTGTCCTCTTGATGAAGTGACCCTGTATTACATGAAATTTCCCTCTTTGTGTTATGTTCTTTGCTCTGAAATCCACTTTGATATTGATATAGTCACTCCAACTTTCTTTCGGTTAGTGTTAGCATGCTATGTGTTTTTCTGTCCTTTCACTTTGTGTTGTCTTTATATCTAAAGTGGGTTTCTTGTAGATGGCATTTAACTGATCTTGCTTTTAACTGGGGTATTTAGACTACTTATCTTTAATGTGATTATCGGTAAGGATGGGTTTAATCTACCATTTTGCCGCTTGTTTTCTATCTGTCCCATTTGTTCTTTGCTTCCTTTCCCCCTTTTTCTGCCTTCTTTTGGACTGAGTATTTGGATTAATTATGTGTTTATTTCCTTTTAATTCCTTTGTTGGTTTATTAGCCAAAACTCTTTGTGTTTATTTTAGTTGTTGCTTTAGGTCTTTAGCACACATCTGTAACTACCAGTCTACCTTCAAGCGATATTACACCACTTCACAGACAGTGAAGCAGCGCACTTCCATTTCCTCCCTCCCAGCCTCTCTGCTATTGTTGCCACACTTTTTATTTCTACTGTATGTTATAAACCCCACATACATTGTTATTATTTTTGCATAGGCAGGCAATTGTCTTTTAAAGAGAAGTAACAAAAAAAGCCATTTATATTTACCCATGTAATTACCACTTCTACTGCTCTTCCCCTTACCACTTTTAACATTATTAAATCCTGCAGCTTTTGCAAGATGTGCAATTTCACTTTGCAACTGTATTGTTGGATATTTGACCCCAAGACATATGGGCAAGGTGAGCAGGAACAGACACAGCAGCTAACAGGACGGATGCTTGAGTGAAAGCTAATTTTATAAAAGGTCATTTTATTAGTTAATATAGTTTATATCATGCTACTTTTACAACCTCAAAACTGCAGGGGCTTGAACAGTGAATACTTGAATTATAAGAATGTTTTATAATATTGTAGAGGATTATTATCCATGTTAACCAATATTTAGCCAAAAAGGAGTTAATGCAACAATACATTCAACACGTATTTGAGCCCCTGCCTTTCTAAGCACTGGGGAAACTGCAGTGAACAAGACAAAATAAAACAAAAAAGTCCCTGACCGCATGGAGCTGACATTCTAGTGGCATCACCAAGCATCTTGTTTGGGGGCATACAGGAGGGATATGATCTCTGTTCTCACAAAATTCTCACTGCAGAAAGACATGTTATAGTCACGAAAATATAACAAAAATATAAAAGATATATACACAAACTGCAATGGGACAATGGCTAAGCTTAAAATGGATAAGTCCTATTGTCAAACTATTTTAAGATTCCCAAAAAGGAGCAGCTAACTTACGCAGACATTTCAAGTTGAACTGGGTCCACATACATTGCACAATAGTAGTCAATACCTATCAGAGCCAAATAAATTTCCTTCCCAAACAGGTGATGATTTTAAAAATTTGATGTAAATTCATTTGAAAGGCCAAGTTTTATCATATTGCAGACACAGCACTAATATGGATTTGGCTCCTAGTATTGGGTGGATTTCTGAAGTGGCAGGATTGTGTCCTTTTTCTGCTACATTTCCTACGGAGTGACTTCACAGTACTGAAAGTGGCTGAACATCAATAAAGGTTTGCTGAATGTTTGTCTTATGTTTTAGCAATGGAACATTTGGTTGTAAGAAACAAATCCACTGAAACTGGTTTAAATACAAAAGGAAACAGGCTGAAAAGGAACAAGGCTATTTCATGGAACCCAAGGGCAGGAAATACAGCTGGACAGTAAAAGGGATCAGAACCGGAAGTAGGAAAACATTCAGATCAAGGTAGTACGTTTCTTGTTGCACCATACATCTTGCCTCTGCTTCTCTCTGTAACTGTGCATCCCCCCCTCTCTACACAAAGCAGCTTTCTCTATTCCCCACTTCACAGGGTCTTCTACTCCAAGCACACAATTGAGACTGAAAGTCTGCCGCCCAAATGGTTCAGCCAAGAACATGAATCAGCTGCCCCCAGGCCTGGGGTCCCCATCCTTGTCTACTCAGCTGACGTCAAAAGACCAACTCAAATTCTATGAATATGTCTACCTCTAGAGGGGCTTCAGAGCAAGGAGACACTCCAAAAGGTATCTACCACCCTTATCCTGTATGCTAGGCCAAGGTGAAACAAGAGAAAACTTCTCGGCAAACGCAAAGGGAGCTTCTGTGTGGCTCCTCAGTAGTGACTTAGTAAACAGGTCATTGCCATCATTCCCTGAACCAGGCATAAATAACCCTCAGAGCTGGAGCTGACACCCATACCCGGAAAGCTGAAAGGAGACCAGGTGTCTGTCTTTCTCCATGACAAAACCTCAATGGCTGCATAAAAGATGCTGACCTCTGAGCTAGTGCTGGGATCACAATACTGTTTCATTCATGAGAAAAATGAAAAGGACACAGGCAAAAAAAAAAAAAAAAAAAAAAAACAAGGGTCTCTCAAAAACTGCGAAAGACCACAATGAGTGAGGGCCATCAGCCCAATAAAGTAGACAGGAGTAGGGCTTGGCAGTCCCACTGCTCTCTGGGCTCAGGGCCCTCCACCTTGACAAGCAGCACCAGGGCTGCAGGAACTCTGAGTTCACCCTAGCCTAGGAACAGTCATTAAGGGGGAGATGAGTAACGATGGCCAGTCTTTGGAGGAGACATAAAGTCTGCTCAGCAGCTGTGGATGGGCACCCATGCCAGTTTGCAGCATGCCCCTTCCACCTCCCAAAGGAGGCCAGCCAGAGTGTGGTAATGAAACTGCACATAGTGGAAATGGGATCTAAATGAGTTTAAACTGATTTATGTTAGCTTTTGTAAAGATTACTCGATATCAGGAAAGTGCTACCACTGTGAAATAATGTCAACAATCCTTAAGACCTCCACCTAATGGTACTTGCACAGAATATTTATATTCCTCATCATAGGAACAAGGACCATAATGGATACCATTTTTGTTTTATTAGGGATGCATATTTAAATTAATCTGCTATTTGCCTAAACAATTAGCTGCTTCTGTTTGCATGCACAAAGCCAAAACTGCAATTAGGCTTCCATCAAAAAGATAAGTCCCAACTAAAACTGTCCCAGTGGAATCATAAGAGCTCAGGGCAGAACTTCCCAAAATTGCTTTTTAGCATAATGGTAATTATGTTAATTGCTTGAAAGGTAAATAACTGCTGAACTGGTTTTGGAAAAAGACAATTGGTATTATCCCTCCCCTCTGATCTTTTTCATGCACCATTAAATTTAAAACAGGTTAACAGTTTAGAAAGTCATAAACTGGTCACTTATTGAACTGCACAATTTGTCTTGTGGTCTTTCGCGCTTTTTTTCTTTTTTTAAATTATTTACTTTTGGCTGAGTTGGGTCTTCCCTGCTGTGTGCGGGCTTTCCCTAGTTGTGGCGAGTGGGCGCTACTCTTCCTTGCGGTGCGCAGGCTTCTCATTGCCGTGGCTTCCTTTGTTGCGGAGCTCGGGCTCTACGTGCGCGGGCTTCAGTAGTTGTGGCGCACGGGCTTAGTTGCTCTGCAGCATGTGGGATCTTCCCGGACCAGGGCTCGAACCCATGTCCCCTGCATTGGCAGGCGGATTCTTAACCACTGGCCACCAGGGAAGTCCCATCGCGCTTTCTTGATCGGAACTTATTTTAGCCATGAGCTCCTGTTCACTTGAGCTTGCACAATAAACACCTGACTCTGAGGCTTGGTCTCAGCTTCATAATAACTAAGTAGACAAGATCAACTAACTGCAGTTCAGAGACACTTAGTGATGTTGACTATTCATAAAGACAGCTGGCAATCTCAATTTCCACCAAGGCAAGTGTAAATAAACACTTGCCTATAAGAAATTAAGGAGGAGTCAAAGGAAATTCTGCAATGAGAAAAAGCATCCTAACAGAAATTTAAAATACACCCATACAGGTCGTAGGTGATCAGTAAATGTTCCTTGCTCTTCCCTGTATGTCAGAGGAGGAGCCATGCAAGAAAGCCAATCCTGCAGATCTCTGGCCGACAGAGAAAAGGCATACTTTTACTACAGTGTAAACCTGGAGCAAACAGGCGCCCAGGGCAGGCCACCTCCCAGCCCTGAGGAGGCTGGCCAAGTGCATCTGTGCGTGTGTGTGCGGGGGGGATGCTTCTGACCCAGGATGGGGTGAGGATGGAGTTGGGCCCCACCCAGTCCAGGGGCCCTGATATTTGCCCTTCAGGCACTGCTCTCAGCCCAAATATTTGGAGGTTTGCCTGCTGAGTTTCTCCTTGGCCCACGGCAGCCATGGGAGTGCCTACTGTGGGGGGCCTGGTGTGTGTGTGTGTGTGTGTGTGTGTGTGTGTGTGTGTGTGTGTGTGTGTGTGTGTGTGTGTGTGAGTGAGAGAGAGAGAGAGAGAGAGAGAGAGAGAGAGAGAGAGAGAGAGAGAGAGAGAGAGAGAGAGAGAGAGAGAGAGAGAGATGCAGTAACCAAAAATAGCTCTGATGAAGCTTGGACCAGGCTGGGAAAGTGGGAAGAGCTGGGAGAGGAGAGAGTCAGGAGGCAGCCAAGCACAGGTCCCAGTAGTAACATTTCTGGTGGGACTGGGGTTCATTGATATAGAAGCTTCTCACCCACAGCTGAATGACTGCTTTCCCTCTTGCATGTCTCATGTCTAAGCGTAAGGTGCTCCTTGTAACCAGTTGCGTAAAGTATCTGCATCATGGGCACGTGTTAAAGAATCTGTGTGTTAAAGAGACATGTGTTGAAGAAACCAGTTGTTAAGAGATTTTCAAGGATGCTTCAAGGGTTATTTCTTTGGGCTTCTTCATGTTTGATTCATATATTAAATCGGGCATTTAGAATAAATAAATAAATATACCCATAGCACTCACTGAACGTGTACCTCTTCACTCATTAAGTCTACACAACATCACTATGAAATGTAAGCCAGAGATGTAAGTGGCGTAAAGTTTGAGAGGACAAAACAAGTTCTGCTTTCATGGGAGAAGAGGCCAGTAGGACATTAAAATCAGTGTAAACAAGGGACATAAAGAAGGGCTAAATCATGGAGGGTCTTGAAACAGAAAAAACTAAATGAAATTTATCTCTCACCTAGATGCTGCATCCACTGTGCATGTCATCCTCAACATCCCAGCTGAACACTCTAAAGCTGAACTCTCTTGCTTATGGCAGAAAAACAATACATATGAAGTATTCTGGAAGCTGCATTCCAGACTGACAAGGGAATGTGAATGGGCTTGTGGACCAATGAAGTGACTGGTTAGTGCATAAGCAAAGGAACGACAAGTCATAAGATCACCAAAGCAGAAACTGAGTCAAGAAGGAGGAAAGATGAATATATTTAGTGGTCTCAAGTTCAAAGCAGAAAGAAAGAACATTCTAAAAAGAAGAATCAAAAACAAAGAGACAGTAAATTAAAAAGGAGGCAAGTGATATAGTGTAGGAATATGACAATGTGACTAAATAGAAGCATTTACAGTTAGCAAAGTCAAAGGAAAAACAGATCGATGGGGAAGAATTTGGACCAGCTCTTCTATAAGGGGAAATGCAGAGAAGGCAGACAGTGCAAGGAAGACATCATTGTGCACACAGCCACTAACTCCAGCCAATTTTCTCCTGCGCTACAACTAAGTGATGTAAACAATATAGAGTATATCTGGAAAACTATATCAGACACTGGGAGTGGTCAACGTCTCTAGAGAAGAGAGGGGGTGACTGGGGGGAACCAGGACCCAGTAGTGGTAGGGAGAGAAAGAACACTTTTTTACTACATGTTTTTTCTACATGTAATACTACATCAAACAATTTGTTATAATTTGTACACATATATTTATAAATATTAATTTTATCAGTGATGAGATCTTTATTATTTTTCCCAATCACAATCCACATTTTATAATTAATATTTAACACGGATATACAAAATTAAATTAAAAACTCAAATTCTACTTCCGATTCATTGATGGGTTAAAGTGAATTAAACTCCAAAGGAAAGGGCTTCCCTCGTGGCGCAGCGGTTAGGAGTCCGCCTGCCAATGCAGGGGACATAGGTTCGAGCCCTGGTCCTGGAAGATTTCACATGCCAAGGAGCAACTAAGCCTGTGCGCCACAACTACTGAGCCTGCTCTCTAGAGCCCACGAGCCTCAACTGCTGAGCCCGCATGACACAACTACTGAAGCCCGTGTGCCTAGAGCCCGTGTTCCGCAACAGGAGAGCCCACCACAATGAGAAGCCCGCGCACCGCCGCAAGGAGTGGCCCCCGCTCGCCGCAACTAAAGGGAGCCCACACGCAGCAGGGAAGACCCAATGCAGCCAAAAATGAATAAATAAAATAAATTTAAAAAAAAAAAAACTCCAAAGGAATCCGTAACATCACCACCACTTCTCCTGGATCAGGCCGGCACAGGGCCTGGGCTAGGACTAGCATTCAATAAGTCTTAGCCTCCTTGTTCTTTTTCTTTTTAAAACTACTGTTTACTGCTAACAGGAAAATATGTCTGTCTTCAAAAATAGCTCCACTCATATGTTGAGTGATCTAACTGTATAATATTTAGAAACCTGTGTAATTTAAAAGCAGTGCTGGTAACTACTGAAGCTGAGGGACAGGGATATGGGGGCTCATCAGACTGTTCTTTCCACTTTTGCATGTTTTGAATTTTCCATAATAAAACAGTTTTAAAAAATAATTTGAAAGGCCATCCCTAACAAAAGTAAAAACATATTAACTTGTATCTTACAAATGTTTTCAGTAGCTACCCTGAAAACTAAGTGACTTCTCAATTAGGATGAATTTACAATGAAACTTCTAATGATAACACTGGAGGGTTTTTACATCTATGTTCATGAGGACTATCAATCTGTAGTATACTTGTTATCATATATTAGTTATTTTTTCTTCTTTAGTCTTGATAGGTAACGCTGGCCTCACAAGCTGAGTTGAGAAGTGTTCCTCTTAGTCTATTTTATGGAAGTGTGTAGAATTGGTATTATTTCTTCCTTAAGTGTCTGGTAGAATTCACCAGTAAAGCCATTTGGCTTGCAGTCTCCTTTGTGGAAACGTCTAAATTACAAATTCAATTTCTTTAATGGAAATATAGCTATTCATGTTTTACAGTTCTTATTAAGTGAACTTAGGTAGTTTGTTTTTCAAAAAATCAATTTATCCATTTTATCTAACTGGTTGAATTTACTGGCATAAAGTTGTTCAAAATAGTTCACTGTAACTTTTTAGTATCTATAGGATCTGTAGTGATGTCCCCTCTTACATTCCTGATGTTGGTAATTCATTTCTTTTCTCTTTTTGTCCTGATCAATCTGGTTAGGGTTTGTCAATTTGATCAAAATTTTCAAAGGAACAGTTGCCCATTTCATTGATTTTCCTCTATTGTTTTTTTCTCTATTCTATTTCATTGACTTCTGCCCTTATCTTTATTACTTTATTCCTTCCACTTATTTTGTTTAACTTTCTCTTCTTTTTCTAGTTTAAGGTGAAAAGCTATACTGTTAATTTGAGACTTTCTCTTTTCTAATATAAGCGCTTAATGCTATAAATTTCCCTCTAAGCATTGCCTTAGCTACATCCCATATACTGATATACTGTTTCTAATTTTCATTCAGTTCAAAATTTATGCATCGTGCTGTGTCATTAAAAATCAGTGTTCAATATATACGGAATCTAAAAAAATGGTTCTAATGAACCTAGGGACAGGACAGTAATAAAGACGCAGACGTAGAGAATGGACTTGAGGACACAGAGGGGGAAGGGTAAGCTGGGACAAAGTGAGAGAGTAGCACTGACATATGTACAATACCAAATGTAAAATGTATAGCTAGTGGGAAGCAGCTGCAACATACAGGGAGATCAGCTCGGTGCTGTGTGACCACCAAGACGGGTGGGATAGGGAGGGTGGGAGGGAGATGCAAGAGGGAGGGGATATGGGGACATATGTATACCTATAGCTGATTCACTTCATTATACAGCAGAAACACAACACTGTAAAGTGATTATACTCCAGTAAAGATGTTAAAAAAAAAAATCAGCGTTCAATATACACTATGGAATATTAGCCATAAAAAAGAACGAAAATGAGTTATTTTTAGTGAGGTGGATGGACCTAGAGTCTGTCATACAGAGTGAAGTAAGTCAGGAAGAGAAAAACAAATACCGTATGCTAACGCATATATATGGAATCTGGAAAACTGGTACTGATGAACCTAGTGGTAGGGCAGGAATAAAGATGCAGACGTTGAGAACGGACTTGAGGATACAGTGGGGGAAGGGGAGGCTGGGACACAACGAGAGAGTAGCACTGACATATATACACTACCAAATGTAAAATAGATACCTAGTGGGAAGCTACTGCATAGCAGAGGGAGATCAGCTTGGTGCTTTGTGATGACCTAGAGGGGTGGGATAGGGAGGGTGGGTGGGAGGCTCAAGAGGGAGGGATATGGGGATATATGTATGCATATAGCTGATTCACTTTCTTGTACAGCAGAAACTAACACAACATTGTAAAGCGATTATAATCCAATAAAGATGTATTAAAAAATATATCAATGTTCAGTAAAACCACCCCCCAATTAACCAAAGGATTAACACCAAACCTTGTATCATAAATGCAATGTGCCACTGTTTCCTGCATGATAAAACTATTTCAAATTACTTTCACTAGTAACTTCAAAATTTTGTAGTTATCCTAGAAATTGATCATCTGCTAATGTGTGCCTAAAGCATGAGAACTTCCCGCTCCAGTTCCTTAAATTTGAGAGTTTGCAGACCTCTAAGAATTCATCTATGAATCAGTCAGTGTGAAAAACAAAGCATTACAAGGCACACAGGTGATCACTTGGTGCCAATAGCCTATGACTATAAAATGCAAATTCAAATAATGAGATCTCACAGTATGGTTTAGTTACAAGGTCAAAAGATCCAGATTCCTTTTTAAAATTACCATAAAAATACACAGATTTAAAAAAACTTTCTGGGCTTCCCTGGTGGCGCAGTGGTTGAGAATCTGCCTGCCAATGCAGGGGACACGGGTTCGAGCCCTGGTCTGGGAAGATCCCACATGCCGCAGAGCAACTGGGCCCGTGAGCCACAACTGCTGAGCCTGCGCGTCTGGAGCCTGTGCCCCGCAACAAGAGAGGCCGCGACAGTGAAAGGCCCCCACACCGCGATGAAGAGTGGCCCCCACTTGCCACGGAGAAAGCCCTCACACGAAACGAAGACCCAACACAGCCAAAAATAAATAAATAATCAATCCTTCCCTCTACTAAAAAAAAAAAAATTTCCTAGAGATCTCACAACTCCCACCCACGATTTTATCTGTGGAATGCTACTTAAGGAACACTGAACTATTATTTAGTTACAGTGCATATTCAGTCCAAAGTATATATAAGCAAGTGTAAAACAAATATAACTTCAAACTCCCCTCACTGAAGAATAGAAAAACTTTAAAAAAGCATTTTTATTCAGCAACTTCCTCCATCACATAAACATAGTCTCTATGGCTTGTCTATGAAACAAAATCTAACACCCTAGACCATTCCAGGTGGCAGTCAACTTTAAAGTTCAATGCCCTAAGAAATACTTCCTCAGTACTGAAAGAACCACCTCAGTTCAAAACTCTACATTTCAATTTTTAAATCCACTCTGAGTATCTTTAAAATGTGAGCACTCTTACTGTTAAGAAAAAAGGACTCCATCTGGTATTTTTTTGGTTTTTATCAGAAAGTTGTTTCATATTGTTTTATCCACCAAGTGTCTGAATAAGACTCCTAAGACCTAAGGGTAGGCAACGGTTTCAGGAAAGAATTACTTATTGAAACTTTTAAGAGAAAAATGACCAGAAAAGGCAGGCCTTGAAAAAACAAAAAATTCTCCACAATCCACAGTCAGGTGTCCTAGCCATCTCCCAAGCAATGCATTAGTATGTTAAAAATCCACTTCTGAAACACCAGGGGAGAGGAGGAGACTAAATATTACATTCAAAGGTTATGTTATTAAATTGAAATGTCATCATCAACATACAAATGAGAGACATAAACAAAACTACTGAAGAACTGATTTTTTATTAAACACAAAGTTACAAATAAAACTTTAGAAGCACCTAGTCTCTACAGCCGTCTAAAATATGGTCCTACTGTTCACTGCTAAAAAGAAGCTTGGAGAGACCCACTCCCATCCATTGTGTGCACGAGAGTAAATGAGAAATCATAGTCACTTCGGCCCAGGTCAGGCACAGCCCTGGACAATGGAGCATGCGTGCATTCAGACAACTGCACTAGGAGTGCTGCAGGAGTGGATAAGCCACTCTGCCTTGCTTGACGGCGCCACAGAAAGACGACTGTTGGCTGTCCTATCTAGGCTTCCACGTGCTAATGTGCGCTGGGTCTTGTCTCTCCTCTCTCCACTGAGGGGGACAAATAAGAACTTCTTTGCACCTAAGAAGTGTGTACTCTCATTTCTCACCAAAGAGTGAGTTTTCGTGACAAACTCTGAACAGGGAGCGGGTTTCGAGTATGCTGCCATTCCCCAATGCTGTGGCTCCAGGCCAAAGGCAGGCAAGCATGGAGCAGATGGAGTCCTGGCAAGGTCTGCACTGTCCCTGCATTAGTAGCATCTGCTCATTACTCAGAACCTTCGCCTGCTTTATCTAATGCTCCAGGAAAAGCATTTTGATTTGATTCATTTCGGTACGGTAACGTGCAACACAATTAGTGGTAAAAATCAAACTGGAGGACGGCCAGTGCTGACAATCGGAAACAAGGCAGAAGAAATATGAGGCCAGTGGGTTGGAATTCAAAAAATCACAACTGTGGATCATCTTGCCAAATCTCAACACCCCAGGTGGGTGGTACAGTGTTCCTGCAGGGCCAGGAGGCTAAGAAGGACATGGGGATGACTAACTTTTCCCCAAAGCAGTTTCCATCTCCCCCTCTGGACCTGACTCCTTCTGCGGAGAATATGTGTACAGACAGACCATCAAGGGGGTCTCAATGGCTACAGAGCTTCCCTTTGGCACAAACAGGGAGCTGAAGTTCACCGGCTCATTTTATTATCTTATTCTTCTTTTCTGTGGGGCACAGTCCCGAATTTCAGACCTCATGAGGTGAATTTCCTTTGTGCTAGCTATGGCACTGCCTCAGAAGCGCGCGTTCCCCGCTCCTAGAAAGAAGCAATACAAAATGCGTGTTTGACTATTTCAACCTGTCTTTGGCCAGAAGTAGTCACTCAGGAGTATGTTGGTACAAATAGCACAATGACAATCTGTTAAGCTGAAGTTAAGACCAAAGACGATGCTACCTGAGGTCTGGGGTGAGGTTGGAGGGGGGAATGAGAAGCTGTTGCTTGTCTCAGAAAGTAACAATTCCCATCAGACTGGTAAAACAAGCTGAGTGAGAGAGGAGCAAGAAAACACAAGAGCTTTTATCAAAGAAACAATCCTAATACCAAAAGGAATTCAAGACAAAGCAAAGATTTCAGTGTAAACAATGCAGCCAAGGAAGTACTATAGATTTCACCCACAGAAGGGCAAAATGAAACCCAAAATAATAAGACAGACAAACGTGATGATGTAAGTGTAAACAACCAGACAGATCAACTGAACAGAATGTAACATCCAGAAACAGACCGAAATACTAAAAGAGTTTCATATGCAAAAACTTGTAAAGGCAGCACCTCAAACCAGTGAGGTAGAGATGGGCTTTCTAATAAGAGATGCTGGAAAGATATAATCAGATTCATATACTATTCTAGGATGAACTCTATACTGGTCAAGATTCAAATATAAAGATAAGCCGTAACACTATCATCCAAAAGAACACAAATAACAAATGTTGGCGAGGATGTGGAGAAAAGGGAACCATTATACACTGCTGGTGGGAATGTAAATTGGTGCAGCCACTGTGGAAAACATTATGGAGGTTCCTCAAAAAACTAAAATTATAACTACCATATGACTAAGCAATTCCACTCCTGGGTATATATTTGAAAAAAATGAAAACATTAATTTGAAAAGATACATGCACTCCAATCTTCATAGCAGCATTATTTACAATAGCCAAGATATGGAAGCAACCTAATTGCCCATCAACAGATGAATGGGTAAAGAAGATGTGGTGTACACACACACACACACACACACACACACACACACACACACACACACACAGGAATACTTCTCAGCCATAAAAAAGAATGGAATTTTGCCATTTGCAACAACACGGATGGACTTAGAGGGCATTATGGTAAGTGAAATAAGTCAGACAGAGAAAGACAGATACTGTATGATCTTAAAAATCTTAAAAATACAACAAACTAGCAAATACAACAAAAAAGAAGCAGACTCACAGATACAGAGAATAAACTAGTGGTTACTACCGGGAGTAGGGGTTTAAGAGGCACAAGCTACTATGTACAAAATAAATAAGCTACCAGGATATATTGTACAGCACAGGGAATACAGTCAATATTTTATAATAACTATAAATGGAGTACAACCTTTAAAAATTGTGAATCACTATGTTGTACACCTGAAATTTATATAGTATCATCTCAATAAAAAAAAAAATTTATTAAAGCCCAAACAGTAACAGAAGAAAAAAGAATTACAAGTAGCAGGTACACATGTGAAAAAATTCAACCTCTCTCACACTAAGAGAAATGTAAGTTGAAATATTTGGATACCATTTCTTATCTATCAAAGTGATAAATACTGAACAGTTTGAAACATACTTTGCTGAGAAAATGGGCACAAATTCATACCCTGCTGGTTCGAGTGCAAAATAATATAAGCCCATTCGCATCACCTTTTGACCCAGACATTTCTGTAGGAAATAATCCTTCCTGCATTCACATGAAATGTCATACGTACAAGGCTTTTCACTATTACACTGTAATAGCAAAAGCATAACACAACTGTTCCTCAATAAAGGACTGCGTAAATAAATCACAGTGCGTGTACACAATGGAATACCATGAAAAAGGAGCATCTTCTCCATACACTGACGTGGACAACGTTTCAAGCTGTGTCATTAACGAGATGTAAGCATTCCCAGGTTTATTACAGCATTATTTACAATAGCCAAGATATGGATACAAGCCAAATGCCCATCAGTGGATGAATGGATAAAAAAGACATGGTATACAGACACAATAAAACATTATTCAGCCATGAGAAAGAAGGAAATCCTGCCATTTTCAACAACGTGGATGGACTTTGAGCATATTATACTAAGTGAGATAAGTCAGACAGAGAAAGACAAGAACTGTATGGTATCACCTACATGTGAAATCTAAAACAGTCAAACCTGTTTAAAAAAAACTGAGTAAAACGGTGGTTACAGGGTGGGGCGGGGGAGGAACAGGCGGGATAAGACTGATGGTGTTTAAAGGTACAAACTTGTAACAAGTGGTGAATAAACAGGGTTCTAATGTATAGTATAATGAATACAGATAACAATATTGTACTATAATTATGTAATGTGATAAATATCACTACAATAGCAGTCACATTACAGTATATAAATGTATCAAAGTAACACAGTGTACACCTTAAACTTACACAATGTTACATGTCAAATTTATCCAATTAAAAAAAAAGATACGCCATTAAGTGAAAAAAACCAAGGTATGGAATGATATAAAGTAGTACGCTATCTTTTGTTTAAAAAGAGGGGGGAGGGACTTCCCTGGTGGCGAAGTGGTTAAGAATCCGCCTGCCAATGTGGGGGACACAGGTTTGTTCCCTGGTCCAGGAAGATCCCACATGCTGCGGAGCAACTAAGCCCGTGCGCCACAACTACTGAAACCCACGCCCCTAGAGCCCGTGCTCTGCAACAAGAGAAACCACCGCAATGACAAGCCTGCACACCACAACGAAGAGTAGCCCCCATTCACCAAAACTAGAGAAAGCCCACGCGCAGCAAAGATGACCCAAAGCAGCCAAAAAAAGAAGAAAAGGGGGCGGGGAGAGAATGTGAATAGATACTAATACTTACTTGTATTTACAATAAAGAAATACTAGAAGGATAGAAAACAAACTAAAAAATATGGTTGCTTTAGAATGGAGTGGACAAAAATGGGTAGAAGCAAGACTTTGCAATGCATAACTTTATATATGAGCTTGACCTTACATCCCTTAAAATGTATTACTTAGTCAAATGCATTAAATTACAAAATAAAACCCACTCATTTATGGATTAAAAAATTAAAATCACATATTCACATACATACATAACTACTGTTTAGAAAAATAAACCATAAACAAAGTCCATTGAAGAATAAGGGACAAACTGAAAAAATATTTAAAATCAATGACAAGGGTTATTTCCTTAGCCCTTTACTTTCAACTGCAGAAGATAACAACCCAAAGAAAATGGGGAAACAATTTGCAGAGAAAGAAATACAAACACCTAAAAACACAATGAAAAGATGTTCATATATACTTATATAAAGAAAGGTAAACAAAAACAACAGTGAAATACCATGTCCACCTATCAGACAAGCATGAGGAAGCAGTCATTCTCATATACTTTTAGTGAGACTATAAACTAGTGAAACCTTTTTGGAGGGCAATCTGGCAGCATTTATCAAAACGTAAAGCATCTGTAGCCTCCAATCCGGTATTACTGGTAATTTACTCTGTGACTATACTTGCATAAGTCCATCACGATACTTGTTCAAGGATATTGTTTTGCAGCACTGCTTTTAATAACAACAACAACAAAAACCAATCCAAATGTGCATCGTTAAGGGCCCTAATAAATAAATTATAGTACAGCCACATAATGCAATACTACACAAGCTGAAAAAGAACAGGGTTTACCTATAAGTGCTAATATGGAAAGATCCCAAGATGTGTCATTAGGTGAAAAATCAACATGCAGAAGAGTACACAGAGTGGGACATACGTGTGAAACGTGAGAGGAACTAGGAGTAGGGGAGCAGGGAGGAACACTTCAACTTCTTTTTGTATACATTTTCTTTTTTTATATATTATCCTTTTGTGCTTTGAATTTTAACTACGAAATTTTTTTAAACCAAGTATTTAAAATACATTATGACAATTATTTGCCAAGTATTTACTGAAAAAAGAAGTTTCCCTAGCCTATCTACAAGGTTTCCTATTATTTCTGTGCAACAACAGGGATAAGGGTGACAACTACAATTCTAACCAACAAACTAAAACCGGCAGCACACTTGCACATCACCAAAAACTCTATTTTCAAGCTCACAAGATATGAGATGTGAGGGTGCAAAAAATTGAGATGCACCTCTTTATAAGTGTCTCTGTGGAGTTATTACATAAACAGCACTACATCCCCGGCATGGCCCAGAAGACACAACCAAAGTTCTCGATTTGCGACTGATGAATGATTCAACCTCAAGGAAATAACTTAGTCGGCTTCTCTGGACCTCAGTTTCCCGATCTGAAGAAGAATGTGTGTGTGGCAGGAAGAGGCTACTGGATGGTTCTAAAACTGTATATGATTCTAACTTAAAAGTATTACAACTTCTGCATAGTTGTTTGAAAAAAACCCTCATTGATAATTCGGCACATAGGAGTCACACTCAAGCTGCTCTTATGTTATCTATCCAGGATGTTAACAAACATACACGAACTATGACATACCCCAGAGACAGCTTAGCTGAATTTCTAGAGGCTGAAAGGAAAATCCATCAATGGTGCCCAATTAATGTCAAACCAAAAAAACAGAGTTCACGTTAAAGTAATAAAATGAAAATATTTAATATTTCAGCTCTAATTTTTATTTCTTAAATGGCATATGGATATAAAATTCCCCATTAGGTCCTTTACTACAGTCTTGTCCCTCTGAGCTACCTCTGAAGATTTGCAACCACGCCATGACAGGAACGCTAACATTCTGCAATATCTTGTGATCCAACTTTCAGGCAAGTGGGGAGACAAAGCTTTTGGAGACTCAAACTTTACAACATAATGGAAGTTAGGAGCATGAGAGGTAGTATACAATATCTCAGCCATCAAAATTATTAGACTCTTCTTACCTAGTTCTGTAAATCCACAGCTGCCCACACACAAAAAGAATTCTGTTGGTCCCAGAGAGACAACGTATTACCATAAATTATCTCGTATGGTATGTAAGTGCCAGGAAAAGGTAGGCCCTGCCTACCTTTATTTTTCTATTTCCATATTTGTCAACAGATTATCTATGTCTAGCCTCTTTTCACTCTTTCCTTTGGATCAAGCAGAGACGAAAGGAAAAGTAGGCCAAGTATATTTAACACCAAACAAGTTATTTGCTTAAGATGGCTTGGCCAGCCTTGTCTGGCTCTAAAACCTAGCCCTACAGTTCCAGTAGGAATTAAACACCAGTTTGAAAGGGCGCTGTGTTCCAATGCCTACTAATGCATTGAGGGTTATTGGCCAACTTCTTCACATAAAGGCAAGAATAAGGGTGTGTGTGTGAACATGTGTGTGCCCACATGTATGTACGGAGGGATTATGGGTGGAGCCGGCCACAGCTGCTTAATTTTTGTCAAGCTTTTTTTTTTCCTTAACAGGGAGGTGGCTTGTGGTTACTTACCATCCTCATAAGCCGCTACCGCCAGCGAGCTGTTTATCCTCACAAAGGAGACATATGGCTGCATTCCAGGCTCATCCTCCTCGTAGTCCGATTCCAGGAAGGGGGCTGTGTAGTCCCAGGTGCGGGTGTCCCACACCCTCACGTCCCCTGATGTATATCTGGAAAAGAAGGACACGCTTGGTTCCAAATGGGGAGTGAAGAGCAGGGCCACCGTGGAGAGAATGGGGAAGCCTTAAAACGACAGAGGAGTCAGATCTGGCCGGTGTGGAGCCACTGCTGCAACACTGTTTACAGAGTCACTCCAACAAGAGGAAATGGCAACTCTGTAACAGAAAGGCCAAGAGCACGTTTCCTGTTCTCGTAGCACAATGGGGACAATTTCAAGTGAGAATACTGTAATAAAAAATTGGGTAGCAAGATCTCCTTGTTTTTCCTTTTTGACTATTATAACCAATCTGCTACCTTAAGTCCTCCCAGTAAAGGGATCACTAGCAGAAATGTGTAGAAGCCATGCTATTTATACACAGACGCACACACGCGAAAGACAGAGAGGGAACTGCTAAGGACTAATGGTCTTACAGGCACAAGCTTTCTAGTACTTCATCCATGCAACAGATTTGACTGATTAAAGTCCCTAAAGACTAATTGATTTGCTGAAACAATTAAATCTTGCCTTTAGCAGCCAGACAGTGCTGCCTTCTCATGAAAAGCTCTTGCCAACATGTATGACACACCCCGGTTTCGCCCGCTTAGAGGACAGGAGCGCTCACTCTCTCCGATTACACCTGCCACTGCAGCAAATGCCTCACTCCATCAACGCCAAGGCAGGCCCGGAACCTGCGCAGACACCAGGCCCCGAAGATAATGGAACGGCCAGATGATGAGGTGGTGCGCTGGCTGCCACTGAGGTGTCTACGCTAAGTTCTTCACATCTGCTACAGGGGGTTTGATTCAACATGTAAAGCAACGGTGGGAAAGCACGTTAGAAACGGGGTAATATATGTATATCGATGCTCCTCTCACTTCACCCCAGCTTCCACCTCCCCCCTCCGGCCCATGTCCTCAAGTCCATTCTCTATGTCTACGTCTTTATTCCCGCCCTGCCACTAGGTTCATCAGTACCATTTTTTTTTTTTTTTAGATTTCATATATATGCGTTAGCGTACGGTATTTGTTTTTCTCTTTCTCTTACTTCACTCTGCATGACAGACTCTAGGTCCATCCACCTCACTACAAATAACTCAATTTTCTTTCTTTTGATGGCTGAGTACAGGGAGATCAGCTCGGTGCTTTGTGACGACCTAGAGGGAGGCTCAAGAGGGAGGGGATATGGGGATATATGTATGCATATGGCTGGTTCACTCTGTTGTACAACAGAAACTAACATAGCATTGTGAAGCAATTATACTCCAATAAAGATTTAAAAAAAAAAAAGAAACGGGGTAAGAGTCTCATGATGAACCCACACAAACAGAGACAGGCAGACAACTGTAAAGGTGTTCAGTCTTCCTGAGGCCAAGCCATAGTTCCTTCTTTGATCTCATATTACAAGTGTAGAGTTGAACAAGATAACTCCAAGATTTATTTAATTACTTAAGTCTATGACATGATGCATCTATGAAGTGGTTATAGATGAATTTCTCATGCGAGGTTTCTTAATAAAGAAACTGGGAATATTCTGATTCAGGAATGCTTCATTTACTAAATGTAGCAGTGTTTCCCTCAAATTATTAGTTGACAGAAAATATGTACATTATGAATTCAAAGGCCATCCTGTCACACACATTCTCTAGGTTGGAGCACTGGACTCTCTCCCTATAGGACAGTGACTGGAGAGTGTATGTGTAGTGTAAAGAGGCAAATAGGAGAGACGTGCTTTCTAAAACTGGACTGATGGGCCTCTGTTTGACCACTGATCCTCCAGTAAACAGAAACGCTCACTCCATGAGTGTCATTACACCTGGCGATGCACAAGCAAAGGCAGCTATTGATATCGCCACGGCCGCTGGCTCCCAGACCCTCCAGGCAGAGTTCCATATCACCTTCAATGAGGAAACCTCCATAAGAACACACACTGCACTGCACCAAAGCTACCAGGCTCACCCTGACACCCTGAAAATGACTCCAGCATTCCCTGCAATAAGGCCACACGCTTAGCAACAGAGACACTCAACAGAGATAACACGGTTGAACTTCTAGGCTGTGTATGATTATTAGATTCTTAAGGTTAAATTCTATGTGAAAGGAACTGGCCAATTCAGAAAAGAAAGGTAAGAAGGATGGCAACATCTTTCAGAAATACAGAGAAGGTAAGTGAAAGACAGAGGGAACTCAGGAGATCAGAGGACTCAGGAACTTTGAGAGAAAGAAGTACACAAACCAGGAAAACGTATGTACTTTCCATCAGTCTTGGTCACTGTTTCTTATGACCTGCATATGGGACCACACCAGCCGTCTTCACGTGGTCCTCTGAGGTGCCCCCTTAGTGGATACAGAGGACAGGATTTGGGTGGCCTGAGCGCCACCATCTGCAAGCTCCCTTTACACAAGGAGTTCCAAGGTAAAGCAACAACAACCAAACCAAAACTTGAACAACTGCTGAACCACACAACCGTGAGCTATGAAATACAATGTGTCTCTCTCTTTTGGGGAAGAGGAGAGACGGAGGGCAGAGGTCACCCAGAGAGGAGCATCTTTTAACATCGAAAAGGCTCCTGACCAGCCTCTTCTTCCATGCGGCTGTCCCCTTCCCACTGCCATTCCACCCACCTAAAATTAAACACGTGCTCTCCTCAAAAAGCCTCAGCCCACAACCAGACTGGCCTGTTGCAAGTTCCTGATTCTGTTGGTGACAGCATCCATCCCAGGTCACTGGTACAAAACCGAGGGGCTCCTCCATACCTCCTTCCCCGGCCACCCACACTGCTATACATGCGGTCAGCACGCCCTTCCTGCCCTTCTCGTTCCCCGTCTGCCACCAGGTCCCGCTACTGCATCAGCTCCCGGCCGCCCCACGGCAGCCTCCTCACTCCTGAGCCTCGCCCACCTGCAGCCAGCCCCGCACCAGCCAAGCCCTCAAAAATACCTGACTACGCGGATCTCTCTCCCTCTCTCCCTCGCCCTCCACACTAGACCCCGAGCCTTATCATCTACCAGGACAGCGGCCTAGACTTTCCTCGAGTGGCAACTGTGTGAGTACGTGTGTAGTCATCTGACTGTTCGTCTCCCCTACGAACCCACAAGCTTCTAAGGTCAGGGGTTGGGTCTTGCTCACTGATGTTGATCCAGTGACCAGAACAGTAGAACTACGATAGTACTTGACACCCAGGAAGCCCTCTGTAAATCCTGAGGCCTCAACACCACACTGAATGAAGCTTTAACTACCGGCCAGGCACTGAGAACTCTCCACAAACTGGCCTCCACCCCTCTTCCAGCCTCACTTTCTCCTCTTCCTTAGCATGAGCTGGCCTCTAGCCAGGCCTGCCGTTCACTGGCTTCCACACCATAGGTGTCTCTGCACCTTGGCTCCACCTTTCTGGAGCCCCTTCCCTCCCCATGAACGAGCTGGGTGGGTCAACCTTGGCTACACATTAGAGTCACCTGGGATGCTTTTAAAACTCCCAATACCCAAGGGCACACCAGATCAATGAAATCTGACTCTCTGGGGGTGGAACCAGACAACAGTGTTTCCCAACGTGCCACCAAGATTGAGAACAACCTACCTCACTCAAGCCCACCAACGTCTCAAGGCCTAGCCCAGGCCCTCCTCCTCCATGAAGCCTCTCTGACTCAACTACTGCGCCCTTGGACCTGAAGAAATGGCGTTCACTGCTACATCCCACGTCTCCTCACCCTGACCGTGAAGTCCTCGTGAACGCCCTACCTCAATGCCACAGCCTCCATCACAGTGCCTTACACACAGCTGAAAGAAGGGGGTCCCCAGCTGCTTTGAGTGGCATCTCCTTTTCTTTCTGCTGCCCACCTTCTAGTGCTAATGATCAGTGAAACACCCGGAATGCGTGCATCGAGATGCGTCAGACTTCTTGCATTTACTTCCAAACTGATTAAAACCTCTCTATAGAACACGGAATAAGCTAAATTATTTTGGTAAACATGAAATTTTCCATATATATCCGTTTAAATCAACTCCATTCTTCATGGCCAAAAAGCATGATAATAGCATAAATGCTGCAAAGCAACTCACAAGGCAAATATAAAAGACCCGGTGTCTCCTTTATGATGGGAAAAGAGAATAAACATCCCATTTCAGCAGGTACTACACGATGACTCAGCAATAGGCTCTAAACTCTAACACATGAAAGCAACCATAGCAGTGGTGCTCAGACTGTGTTAATGAACTCGTGCTAAAGAAACAGACATTTTCATGAGGGTAAAACACTGGTTGGGGCAGAGGGACCTGGACCAAACTCTAAATGTGATCTAAAAGCGCTTAATAACGTTGGCCAGGAGAAGCAAGAACAGATAGGAAAGGGCGGTAGGGAAAAGGGCTGATTCTTCTCCAGAGCTCCAGATGTCTTTATGGCTGCCTAATGACAATTACACTCAACCAATTAAGACACCACTATGACAGTTGCATTGTCAGTAAGCCTTTGGACCCCAATGTTGATGGCTCTCTAATTAGTGTCTGTGCAAAGTACAACTGCGACTAATATATTAGCTGATGTAAGAACACTAAAGAAAAACTAAGGAAGAAAGAAGCCTTTTCCAAACGAGTAAGGACATCCCGGCCCACGGCACGGACCAGTGAAGCTGTATGCTTTTCCCAGTCTTTTTTTATGCTTGGCAACGTTGAGTTTACCTCCAAATAAATAGGTCAGAGACCACAGCTGATTTTTTGTTGAAAGAATGGGAATAGAGCCTCTTTCAAGCTCCGCACACCAGAGCAACTGCCAATTTAAAATGATTTACCATGGAAGAGCTTTCATTAACTAGTACATTTCCAATAAGCAGACTGCTTATTTGGACTAGGAGACCTGAAGAAAATGGAAGAAGTGCTGTACAGCTGCAAACAACCTTGAACCTTCCTCCTCCTCTAAGGAGCCAAGCAGGTGGGAGCTGTGGGGGGGATGGTTCCATTTTGCTTCCAGCTGCCAGTGATTTGCTAAAAAAATTTTTTTCAAGGCTCTTCACAACAACCTGGGGCACTGTTTTAAGAATCTGGTAGTCAGGTTAAGTGACTTACCCAAGGTCACAAGAAACATTTTAATGGCACAGCTGGGGTCAAACCGGGTCCCCAGGCTTTTCTCTAACTGCTGCTCTAGCCAACAAGTCACTCTGCCTCCTCCGATGAGTGTCTGTAAACACATACGGCTTTTGAGAACCATCCCCATTTAAGTGCAATATAAGGAATTTACTGTTTTCAATACTGTGACTCAGGCTTGCCGGACATAGTCCCTGACCCTAACTCATCAATTCTATCACTACAGCTCAACTGGAAGGCAAGAAGCCAACAACAAAAAAGCTCAGTATGCTGGCAAGGGGCGTGGGACTGGGCAGATGCAAAGGTGCCGCCTACACATGCTTCACAGGTGATGTGGGAGAACATGTGGGATGGCTGGTAAAACTTCACCCTCTACAGGACCATAGTCACACAGCCACCCACAAAGTCACAAGTCTATTCTGATCAAGTACTCACAGCAGCCAAAAGGAGCCTTGTTATGAGGCCTCAGGCCAGGAACAGCAAATGGTTTCATTTGTGTGTCAAATCCAATAAATCAGTAGTGGCTGCCTACAGCTCTGTGTTGAGAAGGATTCTGAAGCTGTATTCCATCCAACTCACCAGAAAAATAAATGCTGT
Source organism: Leucopleurus acutus (assembly GCF_964270905.1). Lineage (NCBI taxonomy): Eukaryota > Metazoa > Chordata > Mammalia > Artiodactyla > Delphinidae > Leucopleurus > Leucopleurus acutus. Next base: position 78,285,180 of record NC_139155.1, on the reverse strand, counting down.
AACGGATTTTTCATGCCCACCGTTGGTTTGGGAGTCAGGAGCCACGGAATCTATGCAAGTTACTTGCGTCCTTACTCCATACAAAACTCTGCCTGGGGACTTCCCTGGTGGCCCAGTGGGTAAGACTCCACGCTCCCAACGCAGGGGGCCCGGGTTCGATCCCTGGTCGGGGAACTAGGTGCCGAATGCCACAACTAAAGGAGACTGCATGCCGCAACTAAGACCTGGTGCAGCCAAATAAATAAATAAAAACTCTGCCTGGCCAACTCCTAGTCATCCCTTCCAGACTCAACTGAGAAGTCACTTCTCAGGAGAAACCCTGCCTTACTTGGAGCCTACACTAGGTGCCCCTCGCCAGTGTGTTAGGGTGCCCGCTCTTCCCCTACCCTAACCTCTCTCACACTGTCCTGTAACCACCTGTAACTGTATCCCTTTGGTCTATGAGCAAGGGATGTGTACCCCTCCCGTCAGCAAGGAAAGCAAGGGATGTGTACCCCTCCCGTCAGCAAGGAATGTGTCTGCAGTATTCATCTGTGCTTAGTACATACTGAATGAACGATTCTGACTTAAACTCAGAAGATGGAAGTGGTTTAAAGCCTACAAAGCAATTAGGCAGAGGCCCCTACAAGTGCAGTGCCCACATTTCAAGAAATGTTCACTATGCCCTTAACGTGCAGAGGTTTTAGGAGCTAGTCACACATACTCCATACTTTCTTTAGTAATACCAAAGATTACAAATCAATGAAAGCAAGAGTATTTACTGTTTTCTATGAAACATGACTGTGTCGTATTATGCAATTAACAAAATGAACTCAATCCCACGGTGCAGTCTTTCTGTGGAAATGCACTACTACAAACATCAAGTGCAGCTTAAGATGCATCAATTGAAAAATAATGAACATCTTAATGGACCTTACGAGATCCATGCACTACACACTTAAAACTGTTTTCCATACATCTTGGTTAATCACAATCAATAGAGTCAGAGCCAATGATGATTATGCAGAGTTACTGTAGCTGTGGCCCTTCCCATTATTCCTTGGAGAACCAGAGATGGATAAATGCAGTCATGAGTTCATCAGTATTTACTAAGGATATTCTGGAGCTCCTTCATTAAGGATATAATAAATGTAAAGCTCTCCTCTGGTCTCTTATCAATATCTTACCTCAGACTTACTTACCAGAAAAGCATGTATACCTCACAGCAGAAAATAAATAAAAGTATTTATAAAAAGAGGTCCCTAATGGGTAATGATCGAATTCCTTATGGGAAACAATCCAATGTCATAATAAGCAGCAGCACAAAGTCTATATAACGCAAGGTTGAAAGGAACTGCCAAGAGAAACAGTTTTTTAAAAAGGAGAAAGACAGAAAGCAAGTCCTTAGTAAGTATAAATATGGGGTGACATTTATCTAATGCAATTTTTATCACCAATCTGTATTTACAAAGCATCTGTTATCATCTCAAGAGCCTCAAACTAATCCTATGTATTATCCATTTTTATACATTCACATGAAGCTAGAGTATTACAAACACCATCCTTGAGGTCCTCAGCTGCTGAATAGCAAGTGTTGTAAAATTCAGGGCAAATACACACTATTTCAGATCAAAGCCATATTTTGGCATGGTACATGGTCAATACAAAGGCACATTTTTAATTACTGGGAAAAGTGGAGAAAAAATGGCTAAAAGCAAGCTATTTCAAGTTACCTTAGACACGTGCCTATGTCTGAACTATTATTTTCCAACAGTTCTTAATTATAAACAATGATAACATTCCAATAAAGTGTCAATAGGCAAAGTGAACCAACCAGAGATTCAGACACCAAATTTTACATATATAAACTGGAAGCTCAAAATGTTGCTTCATGTCTACATAAGACTGGCAACCCTCTCGACTCTGTCCAGGTTGTGACAGACAGAGCTCTAGGAAAGATAAAAGCCAGAACGACAGCCAGACGTCACTTGGCTGCTAGAGACGTGTGTGTGGTTTTGCTTGGTGTCACTTGGCTCAGAGGGGATGGAGATGGAGGAAGTGCAGGAGACCAAACAGGACAACTGAGTACTTTTCAGGGAAAGAAGACACCTAGCACTTGGTGACATCAGACGATCCAGTTTTCCCTCCAACCACACTTGACAGAGAAGAAACATGGATACACAGTCACTGTTCCTTCCAGTCAAGGCAGGAGTTGCAACCTGAAAAGGCAGATCACCACAGTAGAAAACGGAAGGAGAGGCATTTAGGAGTGTTGAGAAAAACCTTGCCACAAAGAGGGGGCTTGATGTTTTTTAAAACCAAAACGGGGGGGGGGGGGCAGGAAATGGTCCTCTAATGTGAATAGTATGCTTTCTTACGCAAACTGAAGCGCTTCAGACTTATGAATCTTAAGTGACAGTGAGGAGGGACTTCACTGCAAAACACCACCATACTCCTGGGCATCTGATAAAAGCTTCTCGTGAGCTAACAGCTTAATGGTTAGCAGAGCTGGCACAAGGCTCCCAGTGAGCCCCCCGCTTGACTTTCTCCGGCAAGTTTTACCCGAGATGCTCTCCTTCACTAGATGGCAGTAAAGCGAATATATTCCTGGCAAATTATACCTAGACCTACATCTCAGGTTATAATGTGACCCTTCTGAACTCATGATGTCATCTGTTTTCAACACCCTTAACTCCCAGAGTGCAACTGTGGAGAAAGAGGACGGTCTAGGCCTCACAAAACAGGACTGGGATGCCGTCATAGCCTCGTCCCTTCTAGTCTTTTCCCTCAATGATAAACGTATAATTTGAGAGACATTCTAAAATTCTCGGAGCTCTCACAACAAACAAAAACAAAGAAACAAACACCATGCTTCCTAATCACTTATTATCAACCAACTTTCTAGATAACACCTCTTCTTCTAAATCCAAGGAAGACACACACTAAACCTCACCGCATTTCGGGAACGCTACCAGATCACAAAGAAAACACAGAGGCTGAGCTCTGAGAGAAAGAGACAGGTGGCTTATCGCAGAGATTGGTGGCTTCTCAGCACAAATTATTCTCAGGTTAAAGAAATGGGAAATTTTAGCCAGAAAAAATCAAAGTAAAGGTTGTATTTGAATTACATACTTAGTCACCGTTGAAGGAACTTCCACTTACCTGACCAGCAAAGAAAACCACTGTTTCTGGTATTTTCTGGGATGCTGCATATCACTGCTAGGTGGCCACATGACACCACAGAGAGGCACGAGGAAGGGCCAGAGTTAAGAGCTTGGTAAGTCAAAGATGCGGTAGGGAGGCTCAGAGAGTGCAGGGTCTCAGAAGTGCAAGGAGTTTTCCTTCTATACATACCTTCCCCAAGGTTTCCTCGGTGCTGGGACTGGTGTTAGGCTCTGAGGTTACAAACATGCTTAATACATGACCCCCACCATTTGAAAACAGTACAGGCAACAAGAAAAAACTCTTGATCTTTATCTTTATTTATGGCACTGACCGAAAAAAAGGAAGGTGCACTCAGGAGACTGGGTTTGAGGGATGGTTTAGAGACTTCAAGGCAAAAAGTTATATGGGAAAGAAGTTGAGGATTATGAAGGCATTTTTTTTTCTTTTTTTTTTTTTGAAGGCATTTTAAAACAATTTCTTTTTTAAAATTTTTTGGCTGTGCCACACGGCATTCAGGATCCTAGTTCCCCACCCATGGATTGAACCCGTGCCCCCTGCAGTGGAAGTGCAGAGTCTTAACCACTGGACTGCCAGGGAAGTCCCTAAAATAATTTCTTAATCTGGAAAAACTAAAAATCCATCCACCTAAATCCAGTAATTAAAATATTAAAAAACAGGCAGAAAACTAAACGGTACACACCAAAAGCCACAACGGGAACTGTGGTAGCATGCTGGGGTTTAGGTGGATTTCTCGTCTCCACTTTCTAATAGTTTTGCAAAGACAATGTGGTTTTACTACTGTTTTCATTTTTAACAGAAAGGGAAGGTCCACACATGCCATGAAAGAAACCAAAGTGACGCTATAATAGCCAAGCCACCAGAGTAGCGAGCGGGGGCTGCAGAAGGCAGCGCTGGGGCCCGGCTCTCCACGCGCCCCCCGCAGAAGCACAGCGGGGCAGGCAGGGCACGGGTGCCAGCCTCACTCCCCGGACCTTGCCGAGCCTCAGCTGCCTCACCCAGAATGAGTGTTTCGGAAGAGAATCTCTAAGTTCCTTCCGGGTTTCAAGCTGTATGATTCTAAGCTGGAAAAAACTAAGAAATCGGAGAACAGACAAAAGAAATTAGGAATTCCTCCAGCTTCCCACGTAACATGGAGTATACAGGTGGGGGGAAGGGAGTCTATCAAATGTTAATGCTTTTTTTCAGACTAAAAAAAAATGTATTAGTACTACAGAGCATTTAATGAAATATTATATATCACCTCTAGTTTTAAAAGACGCTTACAAATTAACTGAAAAAAAATACATGGCTGTGAGGTTAAGACAAAAATGCTTAGGCGAAGCCTCAAGGCCGCGTGATTAGCCGCCCTATAAGCTGCAGATAATCACCCCTCCGGAGGTGTGAGGAGGGTAGACGCTGGGGCAGAGCGGCAGTGGGGCGCTAATAGGCTAGCACCCCGTGGAACCTGTGGGAGGAGGCAAGGCTTGAGCTGGGCGCGAAAAAACGGGGACTGGGTTTCTTTCGGGGGTAATGAAAACGTTCTAGAATTAGATAATGGTGGGCAGTTACACAACCTTGTGAATATACTAAAAATCCCTGACTTACACAATTTAAAAGGGTGGATTTTATGGTATGGAAACAGCATCTCAAGTTAAAAAAAAGACATGGTCAGAGGTGACTAGGACAGTGTGGCAGGGCAGGGGGAGGGAACCAAAGGTGTCCTGGGAAGAGTAATGAGGAAAAAGGGAGGTTGGAAACAAATTTCAAAGGCTCCAAACATCAGGAAAAGGTAACTGGAAAACTATCACCCATGAGACAGGAAAGGAAGCAAACACTCATGGACAAGAGTGAAAGATCAAAAGCTTTGAGAATAACGTCTGTTTCCTCTGCTGGAAAAACAAGCCTCAGGTAAGAGGCGTCCCGGTCCTTTCACTGGACAGGGACTCGAGTGTCTCCGCGTTTCCGAGTGAATGCGCATCTGAAGGGTGCCCTGGTTCTGCGCGCAAAGAAGAGTAAGGCAGAGCCGAGACTGGGTTCGCCCTAAGCTTAAGTGTGACACAAATTAGTCTAAGCCTAAGCAATGCAGTTCCAATCCAGGAACATTTACACAAAAGGACTGAAAAGCTGGGAAGAAGCTGGGGCAAGATTCTGCAACATAATCTTCATCAATTATATAAAATACATTTTACAGGTTTAAATGCAAAAATGTCACATCGGTTAGCTGCAGATATAAAAAAACTAAGCGTCTGAACAGATTCTATTTGTGTAAAAAAATAGAGAAGAAGGAAGGGAAGAAGAAAAATAGGAGAAATGCAAGAGAAGTAAAAGAGAAGGAAATGGTGAGATGGCCACTGTCTCTTTAAGAAGCTCCTTGGAGATACATAACTGCAGAAAGCCTGGTGAATACAACATTGATTGGGAATGAGGTAACCACAAACACCGCTGTCTCAAATGAAAAGGGATTCAAGATCTGACCCAGAAAACAAGCATCGTAACCACCAGATAAAATTTTAATGATAAACACAAAATGCTCTATATACAAGCAAGATTGAAGTATCTGATGCTAGGCCATAAACGTAAGGTTCTCTTAGAAAGAGGGGCCATGAGGAGCCTCTCTGACCCACAGATCAAGTTTCATCTTATCGATCCACTAAACTCTGCCACCGCTTTGCTTTGTGCTGGCATAATCTGTAATGTTGAGCAGGCCTCGAGGGAACGGAGAGGCAGGAAAAGAAGGACTGGCATCTGGACTAGTGTCCAGATAAGAAATTCATAATTGGCTTTCGAGAATCGTCTCATTTCTAATTCCTTTTATGACTCTTTCAGTTCAATCTCAATAGTCTGTCCTCAAAGGCCCCTGACACACCAGGAGACTTCTCTAAGCTAGAATGATCACAGTCCCTTTGGGAGTTATTGAGGAATCTCAGAATTAGCAGGTGAAAAGGATCTTACCTAGCATGAGCTCTCAGGCCCATACTTAAGCAATGAGGGGCAGAAGCCTAGAGCCACACTGATAACTGAAGGGATAAAATTCTAGGTTTCTGGCCCATTAGTTTTTCTAAAAGTAATAGTTCTATAGCACTCCCAAGAAGGGTATTTACTGGCCTCGAAATCATGGCCAGTAAAACACAAGGTAATGGAAAGTGTTCCTCCTAAGGCTTATCTTGTTTGAAGCAAAATACTTTTACATAGGTATTACGGACCACAAAATATTAAAATAATCTGACTCTTGGAAATTTCAGTTAAGGAATGCTTCTGAAGGGAAGAGTTTTCTTTAAAGAAAAAGGCTCTCCTACTACTAAGCTGTTAAGTCCAAGGTTTGTTTTTGTTTGCTCCTCCAGGTAGAAAGCTCTTTTGGGTGTCTCACTGCAAAGTCAATCCAGACTCAGAAGTTTAAGTGTCCTGGTCTCTGTGGCATTAAGTACACAATGTGAGACTCTAGTTCAAGACATCTTGTTAATCCAAGAAGAAAGTCATCTTCTTATTATACATTAAAGAAACACATAAAAACATCTCTGTAATAAAATATGAAGAATTCATGAAAGTGGTTTTTGGAACAGAAGCCAAAGGAATTCACAGAAGTTAGAATTAAATTTCTCGGCAATGGAGACAAACAAAAAGCCTATTTCAGGACAAGTTAACTGCAAATACGAACTGTGTGGTGGGGAAGGAAGATTACCTGTGGCCACAGCCCTTCCTCATAATAAAGGCTTCAGAACAAGAGATCAAGAATAGCACCTGGGGCTTCCCTGGTGGCGCAGTGGTTGAGAGTCCGCCTGCCGATGCAGGGGACACGGGTTCGTGCCCTGGTCTGGGAAGATCCCACATGCCGCGGGGCGGCTGGGCCTGTGAGCCATGGCCGTTGAGCCTGCGGGTCCGGAACCTGTGTTCCACAACGGGAGAGGCCACAGCAGTGAGAGGCCCGCATACCGCAAAAAAAAAAAAAAAAAAAAAAAAGAATAGCACCTGTTTCTGCCAACACTTATTATTATTGCTTGACTTTTTTATGTCTTCATAAAATACAAACCGTTTGCCTTAATGAAAATCTAACAGAACATGCCATAAGAGTGATTTAAAAGCTCAAAAGATGCATGGACACAAATGGATTACAGAGCCGCTCCACACCACTAGCTTCAGAGCTCTCAACTACTGGAGGATACAGAGTCATGGAGATGGCCGATCTCCACGAGGGCTATAAGTGGGAAGGCATGCACTCCCAAGGGAGAATAAGGTGGCTGGGACGCAGAGGGTGGTCCATGAAAAGTGAAAGACCTTAGGATGAAGAATATTAACTGAAAAACTGTTTTCGCTTACCCAGCAATGACAACACCATCGTGAGAATGCACATCACATAAAACCGCGTCAGGAATGTGTTCCAGCTCACTCACGGCGCCTTTGCGATTCTGCATAAGAAAAGGGGGTGCAGTTTATACTACTCTCCGGATAGCCAGGAGACAAAGCATTTCGCTCTCAACTACATTCATGGCAGTTTTTTTACGGCATGGACTGTGTCCATAGTTATCAAGACATTCGAAAGGACAGAGACAACTAATATGTCAAGCTATGTATTTATGAGTTACAAACACACTGAATGAAACTACTGGGCACGGGATGCGCGAGACGAGGGCCCTGTCCTTGAGGGGATTACAGGATGTTAACCACTCCACTCCGCAGTGGGCTGCTAGTGAAGAAATGTATAAAGTGTATTTAAAAAGTCCAGTTCAGATGAGAGAAAGTAGTTAATGGTATTTTACCTGTTAACACCCCTTATAAATGCTCTCAGAATAAAATGAAAAAGTATATACAACAAGATAAAAATCAGGATGGGGAAAAGAAAAGACATTGTTTCTGACTGAGAGGTCAGAGGTTCATGGAAAGGGTATTTAAAGGAAACCCTAAAACCCATAACACAGCTGCTCCTGAGGAGGGAACTAGGTGGTAGGTGGAGAGAGGTGAGAAAGAGATGTATTTTCCAGTATATGCCCTTTTATGACTTTTGATTTACTGCATCACGATTATTTACTGATTCAAAATATGTATAAATAAAATAATTATTTTTAAAATAAAGGGAATCTTGAAGAATAGAAAGTATTTACATGTGGGATGTTGGGAAGGGCAGGGCAGGACAGTTAAGCCAAAAAGCAAGCGTGAATAAAAGGTATTCAAGAATACCAAGCCATCAAAAAATACATACACATAACGGAATTGCTTTGCTGTACACCTGAAACAATACTGTAAGTCAACTATATACTTCAATTAAAAAAAATACCAAGCCATCCATAATTTCAACTTTGCTGTACCAGCACAAGGATTAGAAATAGTGTGTGTAAGTGGCAAGCACAGTTCTTAGCACACAGCAGGTTTTCAATAAATGGTAGTTACTATTTATATTATTAGGAGACAGATGATGACATCCGTTCCATTAAAACCAACGTTTATTAAGCAGCTGTACTCCAGGCACTGTGCAAGACGACCTACATGGTGATCTCACTGAACTCGAGGACCAAGTCCAAGGCTGAGGGACACAACTGGACACATCCAAGTGGGGCTGTCCTGCTAGTGGAGACGTGGGGATGGAAGGACTTGAGAATCATCTGTTCGAGGGCCATAGCCAAAATGACAAGAACAGCAAAGCTCTTTTGAGGGACAAGCTATTGAAAGAAAAGGAGAGGGCCTGTGTGCTCACGTCCTCCACTAAGTTTCATCACGTGGCTTCCTCCCCATCAAGGGCTCCAACCCCACACTGGTATTCTGGATTAGAGAGATCCTAGAATGCTACAGTGAAATGAGTGTATGCAAACACCAGGGAAAGGAACATCATTTGCACGCTGGCTCTGAACTGCAGGTCCAGGTAAGTTCCTGCAGGTCCAGGTAAGTTCCTGCATTCACAGGTCATCCCCTGTGTGGAAGTACTGAGAACCCTGGGGTCCCTTCTCAGCTTCCTCCAACACCAACCTAGGAGATGCCAAACCAAATCACCTTCCCAACCCATCCTGAGGTTGACCATGAATAGCACCAAACCACAGCATCTGCGTGCCAAGGCCAATGCTAACTGAGCAGCAGACACAGGCCACGCACTGTGGGAGGAGTGTTAGATATATCATTAGACAGTCATCCTCACGACGGCGCAAAGAGCGCAGCTACTCTCAGCTCCACATTAGAGATGAGAAATCAGAGGCACACAAAGGGAAAGCATCTTGCTCTGCACTACCTTTCATGTTTTCATAAGAATTCCTTTCATTCTAGAATCACAAGAATCCCATCACTACAGTTAATGCAAGAGTCATCATTTGACATTTTACTTCTGTAGTCCTCACAGGTATAACAGTGCAGGAAATGGGCCCGAGACACTCCACAGAGAAGCCTCCCTCCAGTCTCCCTGCAGTTTGACTCCAGGTCATTCAAGCAACGACCTCCTATTGAGCACTTAAACACATGGCTTTGGGTTTGTTGGAGAAGAACAACAGAACAGATGTTCAGTTGGATTGTACGTAATCTGTATACTGGCATTAAGTGCCGGATGCTATGCGGCGGGTCTTTAAACCCCTTCACTTCGGCCCCCTCCAGCCTGGATGAGGAGGGGGTACCTGCTTCCCTCCCTAGCTTTCTAATACCAAAGAGGAAACAAAGAACTCAGCTGCTGCTTTCTCTCTTAGAATCTGACATTTATGAATTCAAGCCAGGGTACATGGAATATCTCCAGCTCTCATGCTCACGAATCTCAAAAGTATCCCTCCTTCCCAGACAGAAAGGCCCTAGTAAACGCCTCACTCTCAAGCTTTCCTTAAATTATGGCTCCTCCTGCCAGGGTCAGACCCCCTGCTTTCCGGTCCCCAGCCTGTCTAAGCAGCTTTGGCAAACCCAATGCCTGCTTTCACTTATGTCCTTCACACAGACATAACCAAGCAAATGGGCAAGAGGGCGAGGGGGCCCTCCACGCGAGTTTATTACCTGGAGTGGGTACACAGAGCGGGGGCCAGAGGGGTCTGTACTTAGTGGTGGGTCTTCATGGCCGAGGATGGCTATGCTAATCCTCGTTAGAAGGATGGTTCTCACCAGGGCTGATTTTGCCCTCAGGGGACATCGGACTGGTCTGAAGACTTTTTGGTTGTCAGAGCTGAGGGGAGGAAGAGAATGCTTCTGGCATATACTGGGGAGAGGCTGGACATGCTGCGGAAGATCCTGCAATGCCCAGGACAGGCCTCACCGCAAAGTATTGGTCCCAGATGGCACTAGTGCTGGGGTTGAGAAACCCGAGTTAGAGGAACACTACGTCTTATTAGCTTTGCTAGGAACTGTGACGCTGCCCAGATCAAGAGTATCGGTCACTAATCAGGTTATGAGGTGACTGGGGACAGACATGCACATAGGCAATATGTCACTATCAGTAATGAGCAAAAGCTTGTTAATCTCAAAGTCTATTAGGATTGACCTTTACAGGAGGGGAAAGAATACAGTTCTGTCCCTTCCTTCCAACTGAATATCCAGCTACCCAGGTGGGAAGAAACGAGCACCACACTGCTGTCTCGTCATGCCTTAAACAGCTTTATGTAACACTGTTCTTGACAGTTATTTTCTACAGAAACACTGTTCTGTGCAAATTCATAGCTGTGATCTAATATTTCTGTAGAAATTTTGAAGTGATAAATGTTATGGAAGCAAGCCAATAGGTTATGTGAGGGAAGAGAAGACAGTACTTAGAGATGCTTAATGATCTCCCTCTTAGAATTTACTGGAGATAGCATTTTCAGCCCCTCTTTTGTATTCAGGTGGTGCTTTCTTGGTCCATCCAGGGAGACGGTGGCAGTGAAAAGGGGCTGCACTGAGCACTAGCCTAAAGACCCCGACCACCAGAGGCGAGGGGACCGGATCCTCAGTCTCGCCCCTCCTCTCCCAGAGGACAACAGGACGCTCCCAAAGAGTGTGCTTGAAAACAAGGGCAGATACTCTAATGGGCAACAAAAGGGGCAACAAATCACCAACAGCTGAAGGGACGCTCACCATCCTCCTCCTCTCCTTGTTTTTGGCAGTTAATCTCAGGATGAAATTGGAAGGACTCGGGTGTTTAATCCCAGGCTTGGATTCCTGTGTCCTTGCAGGCTATTCCCCTACAGGTAATGATATTGGCCACTGCCTACCTTCCAGTTGGTTCTTAACATGTGTTCCTTGGCTCGGCACTCTTGGAAGATGAGCTTCCAGCAAGAATAATCGGAGATGCTGCTCTCGGGAAGGTGCCCTTCCTGCTGGCACAGCCGGTACCAGAGTACTTCATCTTCTGCAATCACCTTCCACGTCTTGCTCACCTAAAACAGCAGAAGTGACACAAATGTCAAATTCTGCAATTAGAGAAGTCCCTTGTCATCCAAAAATCAATCAACACCTTTATTACTGCCCTGGGTTTATGGCAGTATAAAATGTCTCATTAACAAAACACTCTGAGGCGAAAAAAATACAAGCAAATGTTTCCTGTTTTATCTTTCAAGATCTCAAAATTGTTGTACTACCATCTAATATCACATTTTAAACTACTTGGTTAAATTATTTTATATATATATGTATAAAATATAAAGAGAAAAAATACATAAAAGGCATAAAATACACACTGTAACACGTTAATAGATATAAAATCATACACAGCTTTTCAGAACAGAATCTCTTTACTTTTCACCAATAAGCACTTGTCTTTCCATCTTATAGAGCTACAGACCCATGACCTCTGAAGTAAAGAGCTGTAATAAAATATCCATAACCCAAAACTTCTGGTCATATGAGAAATTCAGATTTATACTACGTGCAAAAACTTAGATTTCAAATGTGTAGATTAAAAAATTATTTAACAGAAAACTCAAGCAATTATCTAGGATGGTAAGATCTGATATAGAGAAATTAATATTATGACTGGACTGAATTTCAAATCCCAACAGTATCCAGAGGAAATGGCCATTTTAGCTATTAGTGTTTGTTTGTTTGTTTGTTTTACCACCAATGTCTTTTTTTTTACATCTTTTTTTGGAGTATAATTGCTTTACAATGGTGTGTTAGTTTCTGCTTTATAACACAGTGTATCAGTTATACGTATGTTCCCATATCTCTTCCCTCTTGCGTCTCCCTCTCTCCCACCCTCCCTATCCCACCCCTCTAGGTGGTCACAAAGCACCGAGCTGATCTCCCTGTGCTATGCGGCTGCTTCCCACTAGCTACCTATTTTACATTTTGTAGTATATATATGTCCATGCCACTCTCTCACTTTGTCCCAGCTTACCCTTCCTCCTCCCCATATCCTCAAGTCCATTCTCTAGTAGGTCTGTGTCTTTATTCCTATCTTACCCCTAGGTTCTTCATGACATTTTTTTTCTTAGATTCCATAAATATGTGTTAGCATACTGTATTTGTCTTTCTCTTTCTGACTTACTTCACTCTGTATGACAGACTCTAGGTCCATCCACCTCACTACAAATAACTCAATTTCGTTTCTTTTTATGGCTGAGTAATATTCCATTATATATATGTGCCACATCTTCTTTATCCATTCATCCGATGATGGACACTTAGGTTGTTTCCATCTCCGGGCTATTGTAAATAGAGCTGCAATGAACATTGTGGTACATGACTCTTTTTGAATTATGGTTTTCTCAGGGTATATGCCCAGTAGTGGGATTGCTGGGTCATATGATACTTCTATTTGTAGTTTTTTGAGGAACCTCCATACTGTTCTCCATAGTGGCTGTACCAATTCACATTCCCACCAGCAGTGCAACAGTGTTCCCTTTTCTCCACACCCTAGCTATTAGTGCTTTGTCTTCCAACCCTAACTTTGGGGAAGGATGGATTTACTTCATCATGGGATAATGTACAAAGCTGGGCAGACTGCAAAAGATGGACTCTGCTCGCAAAATGAGAAACTGATCCAGCAGATCAACATGATCTGAGGTCTGCAACACATTCTGCTTACTGTCCACCCAAAGGCTGAGCCTCACTTCTAAGAAAGTAAGAGTCATGACCAGTGGTTCATGGTAACTTGTGCTCCTTAACACTCCCTTGGGGCCACTTCAAGACATCAAATACCCAGACAAGAGAGAACATGAGACAAAGAGAGAGCACACAGCATGTGCACGGCAGACTCTCATTACACACGGGTGCCTCATCTGAGAAATACCAATAGGGAGTTAGCTTCCAGGACTACAGAGTTGAAGATCTCCGAAAATCTGCTCCTCCACAAAACCAACAAGAATACTGCCAAAAATTGTCAAAATCAACTTTTTCAGAACTCTAGAAATTAACCAAAGGCTTGCAACGTTCTGAGAAGCATCTATTCAAGAAAAATGGCTGAATCTTGGTAAGAATAGCAACCTTTGTATTGTTTTCACTTGCATTAATCCCATCCTCATCCTCTAGCTCCATGGTAGCCTTGAAAACCAACAGCCTCCAACTATAGCAGCTGTAAAAACCAGCAGTCTAGCAGCTCCCAGAGAGGCCAAATGGGTTTATACCTCTCCGAAAGTACCATCCCCAGAGAACCGTCACTATTTGGCCTGTCTGGCAGCTTGCTAGAAAGCTCTGTTCTCGAGGCTTGTCTTTATCTAATCTGACTTAGATCTAACTCTGTCCTATATTCAGGGCATTTGTCAGAAAAAAATAAGGGACAACTGTTTAACAGTGCAGCTGCCTGACATGGCACTACCAAGTAGGGCTAAAAGGAGACTAATCGAAAGCCTTAAAAGGAAAACCTGGGGAGTGGGATACCCCATTATAAATATATTCAAAATACTAAAGGGAAGCATATCTAAAGAAATAAACTTATGAGCAAAATGTCTCACAAAGTAGAGAATATTGACAAAGAAACAATATTTTATTTTTTTTTAAAAGAACCAAACAGGGCTTCCCTGGTGGCACAGTGGTTGAGAGTCCGCCTGCCAATGCAGGGAACACGGGTTCGAGCCCTGGTCTGGGAAGATCCCACATGCCACGGAGCAACTAAGCCCATGTGCCACAACTACTGAGCCTGCGCTCTAGAGCCCACGAGCCACAACTACTGAAGCCCACACACCTAGAGTCCGTGCTCCACAAGAGAAGCCACCACAATGAGAAGCCCGTGCACCACAACAAAGAGTAGCCCCCGCTCGCCACAACTAGAGAAAGCCTGCATGCAGCAACGAAGACCCAACATACTTAAATAAATAAACTTCTTTAAAAAAAAAAAAAAAAAAAAAAGAAGATAGTAATATAGGAAAAGAGGAACAAAAAAAACATACTGACAGCTCCTTAAATGGCTGAAGGCAGCCATCACATTTCCCCTTAGTCACTTCTTCACTGGTCTAAACACACCCATTTTCTCCAACTAATTGTCATAGGACTAGCTCCGCTACCCATTATCTCTGAAATGTACCCTAGTATTTATGCATCTCTGGTGTCCCTCTTCAAAAGTGATACTCAGGACTAAACAATACCCCAGATATAGACTGTCAAGTGCCATGAACAGAAGGATTTTATCAGATACTAATTTGCTACTTCACTTGAAGATACATCCTCATGGTTACAGAACATATGGTCCAGAGCTTCTGGAGTCTGTTTATTTTATTAAATATTTAAGGCAAACAAATAGGTATATATCACAAACACCCATGGATACACCACCCTGCTTAAGAAATATTACCAATAAGCTTAAAACTCCTGTGCATCTCCCAGTGTCCACATCCTTTTCTCGCCAACAGTAACCTCAGTTCGGTATTTATCAATCTTCAGAGTCTTTAAATACAAGTTGCAATTAAAGAAAAATAAATTCCCCATTTCTTACTCTCACACGATTATGTCTTAAACTTCAATTCTTAACTTTCTAAACTTTCTATCCATTTTAAATCCCAGCTCATCACACATACCCACCCCCAGCATTTTATATCATTTTTGCATCTCAATTCTGTTATCCATTGTAGGTATGCTACTTTTCCTTTACATAAGTCATCAGCAAAATACAGTCTGTGGGGCTTCATGTCTTAATTATTTTAAAAAATTAACCAGGATAGGGCTGAGGACGGAGCCCGTGGCAAACCACTAGAGCCCTCCCCCAAGGCTGCCATGGATCCATCAAGCAGCCCACCCCAGGCACGGCCGCAGCATCAGTTACAAATCCACTTAACCACACTGTCATCCCACACTTCTCCATCTTAGCCATAAGGGCATCGGGGAAACAAACCCTCATCTGATCACAAGTGGTCAGGAAATAAAGAATGGGATAATGACTCGGTAACACTGGAGTTCCAGTTTCGACTAGACAGAACACCATGGTTTTATTTTTGGCATGTTTGGTCCACAGCTGAGCCTGTCCATGACACTGGGTGGTGTCTGTCCATCTGTCTGTGCCAAAGTGAGTCTCAGCACTAGGCAATCATGAAGCACAGACAGGGACAGACCAACATCAGCTGTGATGGAGCCAGGCTACAGCTCAAATAGCTCCAGAGCAGAGTATTTCTGCCACAGGTCCCTGCAATTCAGGGTTAAATAAAGTATAAGGGAGAACACACAGACACCCTCATGGCTTCTCAAAGGCACAAAGTGCTAGCTAACCACACGGCAGTTTACTCTGATCCCTGGGATACATCAGCCCTTTTTTGTAAAAATTATAAAATGTAAAATTTTGTAGAATTTATGAAATGTAACTACTAGATGAAAGACCCAGACTCATTATTTCACTACACAGACCAGCACTTCCTAAAGCATATTCAATAGAATGGCAGCTCCTTAGGGTATTAATAAGTTATTTTAAAAAAGGATTCCACGGTCACATGAGTTTGGAGAACACTGGTTTAAACAAAACTAAGCAGGACTCTTCACTGCAGAACTTCTCAGAGCTTTTAGCAGACTGACACATGTTGCATATCTCTAAGAAGGAAATATAAGAGGCTGCATTCCTCGAACTTATCTGGCTCCTGAACTCTTCTTACAAGGAGTGTCTCAAAAGCCCAGTGTCCTCCAGAAGACACCTTACAGAACATTGATATGGGTATCAGTCAGTCAATTAAAACATACGTTGGGCACCAACTGTATGCGGGCACTAAGGCCAGCAATTCTTATCTACTTTCCACCTCAACCTGCCAAACTGACACCTTTGCAGGTGGGTGACACCCCACGGACATGACCAGATTGGGGCCGCCTGCCCATGGCTGGGGAAGCTAGAGGGAAAAGTTCTGGTCTCTGCCCTTACAGTCGAGTTGGATCACAAGACTGGCCCCCGACAGCGGGTAATCTTTGCAATTCTGCAGTCCAAAAATTAGCTACAAGGCTGCACTTTGTTAGATGAAGCCAGTGAATCATCATCATTTCAGGAGAATCCAAATTCAATGCTCAGTGACTACAAACTAGAATATCCCAATTAAACATTCTGGATGAGTTTTAATGAGTACTAAACTGTACAAATTCCAGCCACTTTAAAATAGAGAAACTTTTCAGAGACTTTCAAGAACTCTCAAATACATGTCAGACCTTAAAAATCTTGGAAGCTGAAAACATTTTTTTACATCAGCTTCGAAGAAAATGTCAAATTGTCTTAAATAACACAGTCTGAAATTTGTACAACAGGGTTACGGGATAAAAACCTGAGAACAAAACATTGATGTTTCGGTGCATCAGCCCCACCACTAACCCCTAGACCACAGGGCCTCTTCTGTAGAAAATAATATTCAGGATAAAGTTTAATCCTGGAAAACAAACAATAAAGCTCTTTGAGGGATTTATAAAAGCTAGAGGTGAGAATTACTTCCAAAAAGGGATCAGGATTGTATCTACGATCAGGTATTGAACACAGAAATGTGCCAACAATTTCTTTAGCAAATGATAAAGAGAGGGTTGCCTTTTTATTCTTCTTGTAAAGGAGAACAAAAATGATAGGCTTTAAGAATTTCTTTCAATCCTGAAGGGGAAAAAAATCAACAAGAAAAACACCTAGTCAAACTTTCACAAGTAAATTTTAAAGAGTCTCACCAAAAGGAAATCTAATTGTTTTGATTTCTTAAATTACATTAAATCTAGAAAGTTTACGAGCCTGAATTTTCCAAAGGCCTAATGGTCTTTCTTTAATACACCAGGATTGGACTGGCCCTGCCCAGTAAAAGCCCCACTGAGTGAGCCTCAGCTGCAAGAATTTGCTAATAAAAGTGTCTCCAGCATTTTGCTTTATAGCACCACTATGAATTGCAGCATTAAAAGAAAAAAAATAAAAAAGCCCTTGACTCAAAAACTAGCTTTATTAACTCTGCCTGGATTAAGGTTACCAGTGAGGCCCACAACAGGGGAAAAAGTGTCACTGTTCCAGTCACACAATGACATAATGAAGTCTACCTGGGGAGGACACACCACTGACCTCCCATTGCTAAACCCAGCAGTCTCTTCTCAGTCCTCCTCTCACTTGACCACTTATTACCTTTGATCACTTTCACCTCCTTGAAAATTGCCCTCCCTTGGTTCAGAGGACTGTGCACGCTAGGTTTCTTCCCAGCTCACAGGTACCGCCTTCTCAGTCTGCTTATCGTCTACTCACTGTCTGTGCCAGGGCCCAACCCCTAATCTCCTCCTCTATCTACACTCACTTTCCTGATGATCTCGTTCAGTTTCCTGGCTTTAAATACCATTCATGTGC
This sequence comes from Leucopleurus acutus, assembly GCF_964270905.1. Lineage (NCBI taxonomy): Eukaryota > Metazoa > Chordata > Mammalia > Artiodactyla > Delphinidae > Leucopleurus > Leucopleurus acutus. The sequence goes on along the minus strand of NC_139155.1, from coordinate 78,267,407 downwards.
TGACGGCTCCAAATTGACATCTTCAACCCTGAGTTCAACCCAGAACTCATCTGCAGCCTCACATTCAAGTACTGATCTTCCCCCCAAACTTGCTCATCCCACCATTTTCCCCTCATTAGTAATGGTAACCTCATCCACCCAGTTGCTCAGGCCAAACACCCTGGAGTCCTGTTGACTCTTCCTCCTCTCCCCACACCCAACCCATCAGCAACCCTGACTCCACCCACTTCTACCAGCACAGTCCTGTTCCAAACCACCATGTAGCCTTCAAACTGGTCTCCTTGCTGCCGGCCTTGTTCCCCGGCATATTCTTCACATGGCAGGGAAAATGATCCCTTTTAACATATAAGTCAGACCTTGTCACTCCTCTGATTAAAACACTTCAATGGCTTCCCATCTCATTCAGAATAAAAGTTCAAGTTCTGTTAACAGATTAAGTGCCTTCTGAATTTGGACCATCTCTCCTTCTCTTAGCCCTGTCTGCTCACTACATCCCTGTGTTAGTTTCCTATTGATATTCTAACAACTTATCACAAACTTATGGCTTTAAATGACACACATTTATTCTCTTACAGTTCTGGGGGCCAGAAGTCTAAAATCAAGGTGTTGGGGGAAACTCCCTGGTGGTCCACGTTTCCACTGCAGGAGGCACGGGTTCAATCCCAGGTCGGGGAACTAAGACCCCATAAGCTGCACAGCGTGGCCAAAAAATAAAATAAAATCAAGGTGTTGGCAGCAGGGTTGCATTCCTCCTGGAGGCTTCAGGGGACGATCTGTTTCTTTACCTTTTCCAGCTTTGAGGGGCCACGTACATTCCTTCGCTTGCAGCCCCTTCCTCCATTTTCAAAGCCAGCAACATAGCATCTCCTCTCCTCTCTGACCTCCTGCCTCCCTCTAAGGAGCTCTGTAGTCACAATGAACCCACCTGGATAATCCAAGATCACTCCATGTGAAGATCCTTAACTTACATCTGCAAAGGTCTTTTTACCATAAAAGATAACGTAGTCACAGGCCTGAGGATTAGGGCATGAACATCTCAGGGAGGCCATTACACAGCCTAGGCCAGTCTGACCTTCCTGCTGTTCCTCACACAACAGGTACACTCACCTCAAAGCCTCTGCACCTGCTATTCCCCTCTGCCAGAGATCAGCCCAGCTTCCTTCTTCCTTCCTTCAGGTCTCTGCTGAAAGGTCACCTTCTCTATGAAGTCTTCCCTGGCCACCCCAGATGATGCAACCCCCAACATCATCTCTGCGTCTCATTTTTCTCCATAGCACTTACCACCATCAGATATATTCTATATTTAATGATGTATTTACTGCACATAATGTAAAGCTTTCCAAAAGGCAGGGGTTTTTATGTTTTGTTCACCGTCTAGAATGGTACATGGCACATAGTAGGCCCTCTGTAAATAACCGAATGAGAAGAATAAGTCCAATTTTTTTTTTAAGTTCAACACCTAAAAAAACTGGATTGCTGGGCATATACCCAGAGAAAACCATAATTCAAGAAGACACACGCACCCCAATGTTCACTGCAGCACTATTTACAATAGCCAGGTCATGCATGGATGCAACCTAAATGCCCATCGACAGACAAATGGATAAAGAAGATGTGGTACATATATACAATGGAATGTTACTCAGCCATAAAAAGGAATGAAATTGGATCATTTGTAGACACATGGATGGATCTAGAGACTGTCATACAGAGTGAAGTAAGTCAGAAATAGAAAAACAAATATCGCATATTAACGCATATATGTGGAACCTAGAAAAATGGTACAGATGAACCAGTGTGCAAGGCACAAATAGAGACACAGATGTAGAGAACAAATGTATGGACACCAAGGGGGGAAAGCGGTGGCGGGGGGTGGTGGTGGTGTGATGAATTGGGAGGTTGGGATTGACATGTATACACTAATATATATAAAATAGATAACTAATAAGAACCTGCTGTATAAAAAATAAAATAAAATTCAAAAATTATGAAAAAACTGGATTGGTTTTATTTTCAAAGGTCAGCTCCTGGCATGTGCTGCTCTCAGAAGGCTTTGACTTTCTTATTCAAATATAATCTCTTGCTTTCTGATTTTTTTCTCTTTTAAGTTTTAATATGAAAAATTTCAACCACACAAAAGTAAAGTGAACAGCGTAATAAACTCCCAAGTCACCCCCACTCTGTTCAAATGACTATCAATATTTTGCCATTCTTGTTTCATCTAGTTCCCCATCTTTTTTTCTGGAGTTGCTTTGGTTCTCCCTAACCCCTTTTAGAGGGAGCAGCCACTGCAACCTGGGGAATTAAAAGGAAACTCCTGTGGATGCCTGGGTGTCAGGCATGCACATATCTCCCTGAGAGAAGTCTGGGGGCAAAGGTGGAAATTAAGAACTAAGGGAATCCTGCCAGCAACTACAGGTCCTCAGAATAATTTCTGCTCTGAAAATCAACCAGGCACACTTGGCTCTAAATTTCCAACCTTTAAAAATGTCATTAAGATCTGTAGCTAGAAAAACTCAAATTTTAGTTTCTCCTATTTGGACATATGGGAAGATCATAAGATCACATTTGCCTTGAAACTTGAAATATCATAATCTAATACGGTGGGCTTTAGTTCCAGAGCTACTTATTTATTTTGGTAACACCTACTTCTTGCTTGCCAATTTTAACATAAATCTTAAGTTTTTAACCTCTCCCATCTTCCTTCTTTTTCTGTATTACATTCTTCAAGGACGTTTTTCTACCTTTTACTTGAAAATCATGGCCCTGTTGCCTTTGCAACTCTATTTCTAAACTTACACATTAGGAAATACACATAACTAAAATATATGCTAAAATTGAAAATGAAAAAATAAAGTTATAGAGATGGAGAACAAATTCGAGGTTGCCAGTGGTTAGGGAAGGGCATGGCTATAAAAGAGTAGCAGGACTCTTGTGATGAAAATTCTGTACCTTGACCGTGTGGTCACTCAAATCTACACACGTGATAAAACTGCGTAGACTTAAATACACACAAATAAGAGTGTATTAAACTGATGAAATCTGAGTAAGCTCCATGGACTTTGCAAATGTCAATTCCTGGTTTTGATATTGGGCTACAGTCTGCAAGACATTACCAATGGAGGAAACTGGGGGAAGGGTACACAGAACTTCTCTGCACTATTTTTTGCAACTTATGAATTTCTAATTACTTTTAAAGTTTTTTAAATGAACATTGGTAAATACTTAAAAACCTTTACTCCTTAGAATTACTCATGTTGTAATATAACAGCACACTCACTTTTCTCATAAAAACCAAACAATTTTGTAATTTCGAAATCGACAATTTTGTCATTGTTGTCCATTTTAAAATATTACCCTTTAAAGTGTTTGGAAATCCTGTGGACACACACACACAAAAGAACAAAAAATTCTAAGTAGCGAAATGATAAACTGCTCAATGAAACGCCCCAAGCATAACTGCTTACTAAAACCCACACTGTTTGAGACATCCCAGCATGATACTCTCCCACAGAGATACTAAATCCCTCGAGGGACAAGTATGGATACCAAGGAGCTAGAGGTCAGCATTCAGGGTACACAGGACCACAAACTAACGTAAGGGGGCTTTAGTTTTGAAGCGTATAGCCTCACAAAGCAGAAAAGAGAGGGGATGCAGAAAGGAGACAAAGTCAAGAGCCAAATCAATTCCCCAGGACAGTCTGTGGCATAATGAAATCTCAGAAGTCCGCCCCAATCAGGGTTCCTTACTGTTAGTCAGTTACCAATTTGGCATAAGGATCTAAGCAAACAGGTTTTCTCCAAGGGCACACATATAGTTTATGGTGCCAATTCCACATAACTGGCCCAACCACTTTCACTGAAATCCCAAGGCGGCTAGATTAAAAGAGAACCAGAGAGAAAGAGCGAGACAGAGAGAGCGAGCCCCCTCTAAAATAAAATCATAAAGCAGCAGGACACTCCATTCAACAGAAGGTCCTTTTCCTGTTTCAAAAATAAAAACACCACGAGAAACAAATGAAAATGCTACTTATTTTTATTACTTTGTGGTTTTCTTTTAATGCTTGAAAAAAACAAAGCCAAGTCACAAACTACTGGCCATCCATCGTCATCTTTGTGCAAAAGCTCTACGAAAAAAATCCTGGCTTAGAAGATCAGAGCCACCTCAGGGGTTCTGTTTAAGTATACTTTCTAATCTTATACATGTGCTCTAAAAATTAGGTTCAACCACAAAAACCCAAATCCAACTGGCCCAAGAGGGAAGAATTCTGGTGCACAATTGGACTACTGTGTTGCAAATTAAACTGTTCACACCTGCAGAATAATCTCACCAGCATAACCAATCTACCCTGGAATGCAGCCCCACGGTACCAAAAGGGGGATTTCTTCTTCCACCAGATCCTATCTTTCACTGATAAACTCTTTGGATGAGAAAACCAGCAGCAGATGTGAAAGCCACATGGCCCTCTACAAAGCAGGAGAGCAAAAGCAACGTAAAAAGAAATGATTCCTTAAACAGCAGCTCCCTATCAAGAATGAAGATTTTATCATCTAAGGCTGACTTTGTGGAAAGCTAGCTATTAGATAGACCCTGTTCCAAGACTTTGGCTAACAGCATCAGGCTGAAATCCAGGAGCTGGACTCGTTTAGCTACACCCTTGTTTTCAACTCTTGGGAACAGGGCCAATGTGTAAAGTTAGAATATAACAAATCCAACTTCCAAGGCAAAGAAGAAGACAATGTAGGTACTCTTACTTCATGCGGTCGATAGGCTCTGAGCATGGTTTACACTTCAAACATTTTTATTTTGTGAATTTTAGCCTCTGCATAGTTTCTTCCGAAAGATTTCCACACCCTGCATCAAAAAATATTTGCCAATACCCCCCCTTAACTGATGCTGTGGCAATCAAAAATACTGAACACTTTCTCAAATTCATATTTAAGTAGAAAAATAGTTTTGATTAAGCAAAATGCTTCACAATAGGGTAAAACCATAATAGGGGAATAAAGTAAAACCAGAAACTCTCTAAATTGTCTTGTATTTTGTGTCATTTCACTGAACTGCCATGGAGTTAGACAGCTCTAGAGTCTGTCTAGTTTTCACCACCCTCAAACTGCCGTAATATTTTTACCTGCATATTCATGGTGGTGTTTCGGATTTTTATTGTATAGTTCTCCTACCACTCAATTTCACCAAACTCTTTCTCCTGAAGGTACAGAAACTTGTATCAAATGCATTATAGGATTCAGGGATGGGAAACAGTAACCACTAAACAAATTACTTCTTTGGCAATGGATACTCCAGTGCCTTCTGGGAACACAGCTGTCCATGAAAAGCCAAATGGTCAATCACATACACATTTAACTTATGAGAAATTAGACACTCTTCACCAAAAGGAAGAGAATAACAAACTTTAATGATATAAATGCTTGCCTCTTAAAGCACGGCCAAAGCCACACTTGGCATCACCTGGTAGAAATGCAGATAATTGGGCCACACCCCAGACATCCTGAATCCGAATTAGCATTTTATCAAGATCCCCTGTGATTCATGCACACAATAAAGTCCAGCCTAGACTGTATCTCCCACCATTCCACGCCATGGGCACGTGCCCCAGAGTAGGCATGAGATGGGTGATGCCGATCTGCAGTTCCCTCGGTGGATCTCAGCTCTCACATGCCTCTCGCCTCACTGAGTGGAATTCTGATGTTTGAAGGGTAAATTGGATCATACAGTGGAACATGACTTCACTGTTTTGTCCCCAGGCTGACCCTCAGCTCCCAACCTAACGACTGGCGTGACTGAACCAAGGCCTTGCATCTTTGCATTAGAAACGGTGAGGACATTAACAGGTCTGGCGATCTCAGTAAAGGCAAGTACAACCTTGTCAGCCTTGAGCACGCTGCTACAGGTCAGCCATAACTCAGACTGCAGGAGGAACGCAGCTCTGGGACAGACGGTCACAAAAAGATAAACATGACATGGTGATATGGAACATAATCGTTTATGTTCAAGGTTGCTTTCCTTCAAGTAAAGCTGCTATCCAACTCATTATTTCTTTAAAGTTTGTCATTCTGTAAAGTAAATTTCTGCTGTGGAAGAGCTTCCCATACTTGAATTACACATGTAGGTAAATCCTGACCATCCATTAATGACAGCTTACCTGCGCACACCTTCCTAGTTCTTTTCTGTCCAGATACTGAAATATATTGATTGCCAACTCGTACGGCAGTTGGATATCAAAGAAGGGCACGTCATCCATTTCATTCTGAGGAGGAAAAATAAAAGAAACAAGCTTAAGATTCTGAGATATGAAAATGTTCATATTTACAGGCCCTTTAAATGACCAGCAATAGGCTTAAGTGGTGACAAGAGAGACGATGCTGATTCCCAGGAGAAGCAAAGCGTTCTCACTATTCTGCAGAGCAGAGTCATGGAACTAATTCAGAGCTTGACAGCTACTCTCAATTCTCCGACCCCCACAAGCTTACCCTCCTTACATTCACTTATAAACTCCACAAGACCATTTCCCGTAATGCTTCAGAAAGGAGAAGCAGGGGTACCATCTCACAACCTGGCGTGTGCCACAGGAATCAGTGCAAAGGCTTGTGGAAAACCTCTCAGCTTCTAAGGAAAGGTGAGTGGTAGGCAGTCAAGAAAGAGCCTTGGAATCAGGGAGGCCACTGGTCCTTCCAGGACAACTGCTACTAGCCCCCAACTTGGAGGGGGGTGAATGCCCACAGCGAAGAAATGCTGACCTAGGTCACTGCAGTGTTTTCATCAGGAAGAGGGGGATAGGGCTGTGAATGTGAGCAAAAAGTAAACAAGTGAAGTGCTGCTCTTGAGTAAGGTGAGTCCGTCTCCCCGTGGCCACAGGAGAAGCACAAGGTTTCCTAATGCACCCGGGGGCTTGTGCTGCTTAACCTGAGTGAGCCAGTGCAAACAGAGCAGTTCTTCTTCGGTGTCATTTATTAATGTGGAGAAATTAGAGCTTGCCTGCCTTTGGATAAGCAATTAGGGATGAGGTAACAGGCTTTATTTGAGAGATAAGGCTGTCATGACGATCCTGGTAGCACAAAGAAATACGAGGGTGAAACAGAAAAAAGGCCAAGTGTGCACATGGATCCCTCTGCCTGTTCCCGACTCCACCTGCCAAAGCTCACTTTGGTGTGTGCTCCTGTAAAGCTGGGGAAAGCAGAGCTCTGCATCCCAACAAAACTCGCTTAATACAATTCATGTTTAATAAGCTTTGGCTGACGTCGGTGACTTACTGGTTGCAAGCAAATTATTAATCCACCACTCAAACACAACAGTTGTATATTGCAAGGCTGCATGAAAAGAATCTCAGCATTTTTAAGGGAGTGTGAGCACCGACTCAAACCCTACCACGATTCAGGGTGAAGATTCTTTTGGAATCATGTTTCCATTCATCTAGGAGTCTCAGGGCTAAAAGATAATCCAGGGCATAAGGAGGTAATGTATTCAACTGCAAAAACCAAGGCTAAGCACGAAGGCCAAGAAGGATCTCTAGAGGAAAAAAGAGGAAGAGTTGACAGTTCTCGGCGGGTAAAGAAGGAACGGCATGTTAAATCAGGACAGAAGTGTTGGCTTTACAGAAAACAACAGAAAAAAATCTGCAAGTGTAATTGGAAGACAAAGGGGTCCTTGCCTAAAAAAATAATGGAAAGTCATTTGTCTAATGTCATGCTAGGTTCCCTCCTACAGCTAATCAGCTTTACTCATCGAGAGAGAGGCAACACTTTCTCTATGCCCAGATCCAACTTGAGACTCCTTACCGTAACTATGGAGGGAATGGAGGAAAGGTGCACACAGTACAAGACTATCCTTCACAGTCCTGGACTTCCTTCTGCTTTCTCTTTTGGATTTTTTGACTATGGTGAGGTGGAGAAGTCTACCTTATCCACTCAGTAAAGAAACAAGAGAAAAATGTTCCCTATCCTCATACAAGCAGAATAAAGGCAAAGAAAAGTCTGCACTCATGCAAACTGAACTCATAATTAGCTTTTTTTTTTCCTCCCCCCTGCCAGAGGCATTGCTTTCTTCAATTGGTCCCTTTGGGACTCCCTATAAACTGATGTCTGTACTTGACACTACTGCGATGAAGCATGAGAAGTCATCTCTGTTTTTAGTTTTGCTTGTGCAGAAAAGTCACAATTCTGGTGGCAGGTGCCTTCTCCCTTTTGCCGTTCAGTTGGCCAGTTCTCTATTCTCATCCTAGAAAATACCGCCTCTGCCTTAGCATACTCCAAACTCTGTCACCATCCTCCTTCATGCCAGCCCCCATGACCTCTGGGATGCAGCAGAGCATGGAGGGTTAGAGCACAGATTCCAACCGATCATCCTAGTTCTGCATCTGACTAGCCACGAGACCAGGCTAAATGCATCTGATTCTTAGCTTCCTCATCTATGAAACAGATATTAACACACCTAATATGTTATTCATGGGGCAGTTATGAGAATAAAATGAAATAATGCATGGAAAGGGCCTGGCACAAGTACCCAGGCTCAGCATGCAATAACTGATTGCTAATAGTACTATTTTCTTTCCTTGAGTGGCATTCCAGGTCCCTTTTTTTCCTTCAACACATACTTTTGATTAGGTCCACATTCCGCGTAGCCCCCACGTCAGCTTGTTGTTTACACAGAAAGTTGTCTCCCCTTGTCACGAGATAAGCACATGATAGTCGATGACAGTGGAAAGGGGATGGTACAGCAGAAGCTGTCATTCACAAGTATGAATACTGAAAGTATCCACACAACAAGGGCTTTTCCAAGAGGGCTTTAAAAACAAGAATCATCAATTTAAAAAGGTTATACCACAGTAATAACTACAGACGGATCTGCTCTAGTGCACAGAGGATGAGAAGGAGGTAGCCAGCAGGGTGTGAATGACCAGTCCGGGGTATTAGGGCTCCCACACCAACAAACAGTCAGAGACTCCATGCTGGTCTCACTGCTAACACACGGTGTTATTGTTCTTGATCATTTATAAGTTCTGGAGAGCAACAACTGCTTCAAAGCATTGAATTATAATTATATAAACACCAACGTCACAAAGCCAAACTTTTTTTTTAAATCACTGTGCTCTTAGAAAAGGGAACTCTCCTACACTGTTGGTGGGAATGTAAATGGATACCGCCACTATGGAGAACAGTATGGTGGTTCCTTCAAAAACTGAAAAAAAACTACCATATGACCCAGCAATCCCACTACTGGGCATATACCCTGAGAAAACCATAATTCAAAAAGAGTCATGTACCACAATGTTCACTGCAGCACTATTTACAATAGCCAGGACATGGAAGCAACCTAAACGTCCACTGACAGATGAATGGATAAAGAAGATGTGGCACATATATACAATGGAATATCACTCAGCCATAAAAAGAAACGAATTTGAGTTATTTGTAGTGAGGTGGATGGACCTAGAATCTATCATACAGAGTGAAGTAAGAGAAAGAGAAAAACAAATACCGTATGCTAACACATATACATGGAATCTAAAAAAAAAAGGTTCTGAAGAACTTAGGGGCAGGATAGGAATAAAGAAGCAGACGTAGAGAGTGGACTTAAGGACACGGGGAGGGGGAAGGGTAAGCTGGGACGAAGTGAGTGGCATGGACATATATACACTACCAAATGTAAAACAGATAGCTAGTGGGAAGCAGCCGCATAGCACAGGGAGATCAGCTAAGTGCTCTGTGACCACCTAGAGGGGTGGGATAGGGAGGGTGGGAGGGAGACACAAAAGGGAGGGGATACAGGGATATATGTATACATATAGCTGATTCACTTTGTTATACAGCAGCAACTAACACAACAATGTAAAGCAATTATACTCCAATAAATGTTTAAAATAATAATAAAATAAAAGGTGTGAAGAGTGGGAAAAAAAAAATCACTGTGCTCTTAGAATTGCATCTAAACTGCAAAATGATGGTCAATCCCAAACAGATCAAGTCCCAGATTCTTATGTAAATGATCTTCCCTGTTGCTACCACTGGCTGGGAATGGCAGGAAAAAAAAAAGAAACCAACATACTAAAGGAAGGTCCACATCTCCACATCTTAAGAAATATGTAGACCCACAAGGTCAGGAGACCAAATGCTGAAGTTTCATGTTGCACCCTTAGCATCCTTCTGGCAAGACATTCTATCATTGGCTCTTGTAGTGGAGGCTGTGGTGGGTCACTCAGATTCCCCCTCTGGATCCATGACACCTTCGCCCCAGATGCCCAGAATGCTGCCTGCCACTGGCTCATAGCTGTGTCCCTTCCCAGGCACTGCCCTTGGCCAAAAAGCTGCCTCATTCCAGGTTACACTCCCTCCTCAAGGGCAGTGTGCATCCAATGACTACTCAACAGCTGAATATAAAGACTCTATGTGGGACCCCTCAGAAAGGCCAACCCATGAAACCACCTGCATGCAAATCTCTATCTCAGAGTCTGTTTCACGGAAATTCTAATCTTTATTCCCAAATAGTCCTGTGTTCAGCACATTCACAAGGGCTCTTATGCACAACTCCAGAGACATTAGGTAACCTACTTCCCTTTCTACTAAGGAGGCAACAGTGGAATGCAGGTAAGTTAGAGTGATGTTATTATACCAAAAAACAAAAAACTAGAGCAGCTTCAGGGTTAAATCACCCATAAACTTCTCTCTCTTATTATTAGTAACATATCACCTGGGGAACACCTTACAAAAGATTGAGAGTTACGAGCATGCTGGATCCTGTGGTTAAAAATCCAATTCTTTTACAGGTACAGCATAATTTGACAAGGATGTGGAGCCACATCCTGGACAGAGGCTGCAGCCCAGTAACCACATATACCTTAATAGTAGCAGCAAGAAGGTCCTAAGCACTCTCATTTGGTACTACCCTGGTTCACAAAGTAAAAAAAAAAAAAAAAAAAAAAAACCACTACTTTCTACTAGTGTGCAGAGAAGTACCCTGCCATCTAAAAGGTGCTATCAGTGCTCGCTTCAGCAGCACATATACTAAAATTGGAACGATACAGAGAAGATTAGCATGGCCCCTGCACAAGGATGACACGCAAATTCGTGAAGCGTCCCCTATTTTTAGCAATTATACTCCAATAAAGATGTTAAAAAAAAGAATTTAACTGCAGTCTCTAAATAGAAAAAAAATTAAAAATAATAAAAGGTGCTATCAGACTTCCATCTAGGCTATTTTGAAGCATACAGCCACCCTGAAAGTTATGGGCCACATTAACCAACTATATCTATAGTAACTTAAATATGGAAATGGACAAGTTGGCAGTTCAGAAACTAAGATATTCCAAGAAGAAAAGAGACACTTGACATATAGGAAACGTGGTCGTACTATAAAAAAATCAGTATGACTACAATGTTTAGAGAATAGTTTAGAATGGACAAATTTATGCTACAGAAGACCATACAGAAGACCAATAAATTTAAAGTATTAACATTCCTTCAAATTTAAAGAAGGACACCCTTTGGACAACATACAACTTGGGTTTTAATTTTTTTTTAAATGGTTGAGATATTGATTCTCTCTCCAATATTGGTGACTCTTGTCCTGTATTATACATCAAAATCATCTGTGGAGGGTGTGTGTGTGTGTGTGTGTGTGTGTGTGTGTATACATCAAAATCACCTGTGGAGGGTGTGTGTGTGTGTGTGTGTGTGTGTGTGTGTGTGTGTGTGTGTTTAACCAAAAGCCCAGGGACTCACTCAGACCTAATGTCCCAAATTCCCAGGGATGGGGCTCAAGCAACTCTTCCTCAGGAATCCTCATACAAACCAAAAGTTGAGAACCACGACCCTCACTTACCAAAAGACTTAAGAATCAATCCTTTCCCAATCAAGCCAAAAGAAAAAAAAAAAAAGCCACCACAAAGGGGTCATGTTACTTTGTTAATTCAAAGTCAGTGAATACTAGATTTTCCCAAAGTCTACTGGACTTACTCCAAAAAACGCTAAGAGAAATTGCAAATAGATCCATCCCCAGGGAGGCTGATTTGTACTCTTATGTGCTAATGTAAGACTAAGTCTGTAAATGGACTGGTTTTGTGCCTTACTGTTAGAAATTTAATCTGTCTTCTCTTGTTTAGTAGAAGGAGGGATAATTACTAAGAGCCAAATCAGTAAAAAGTGAAGAAATTGACTTAAAGTTTGTTCCCAGTGTAATCTCCAGGGCAAACAACAGGAAAGATCTCTCTAGATGGTGTTTTAAGAAACTAAAAAAGCACCTGAGTTCAAACAATAGATACATAGCATTTCTGCTAAATCTATCACTGAAAGGAGACTGTTTTCCACATGAATTTATCTCAACTTTCTACATACTGCTAAGGAGTAGACACACACAATCTCAATCAGAAGGAACAGATGAGTTCCAGTTTCACCCGCATTTTCTTTAAGAAAAATAAAATTAGTTGATTAGGGGGAAAAAAGGTCTGAAACACTGCCAAGATAAACAGCCATTCATTTACATTCCCAAATGTGTCTCAAAACACGTTCTTATTTATACAAAAGAAAAAAAATGACAAAAGTCCACCAAAATGTTAACAGCTGTAGCCACTGAGCAATAACATTACAAGAGATTTTTGTTTTTGTCTTTCTGTTCTTCTGAATTTCCTCAATATTTTTACAATAACCATGTTTCACAAAGAAAAACAATACATTTGTAAGATAAGGTGTTTTATGTTCAAAACACTATCTGAATTCAGGTCCATGCCAGGTGCTGGGGGGAGGGAGGTACTGTTAGCAAATGTATAAGAAATGATATCAACACCCAAAGAGCTAAAATCTTTTATAGAGCTAAATCACTGTCACATAAAATGGAATAAAAACTGGAGTCTACAAAAGGCAATAGAGATAGCCCCCCAAGGTATTCCCAAGTTCATCAGGAAGCCAGCTATTTAGAACCTGGAAATCACTTCTCCGAAGCAACAATGCTGTAAAGAGTGGTTAAGCTCCCAAGCAGTCCACAAAAAGCCAACTTATCTTTTAACATTTAACCTAATCCCTTGCCTTGCTATGAGAAAGAGCAAAAGGTATTCAATAAATTTTTGTTGACAGCATACGTGGATGATATAGCTGAACTTTAACACTACAACATCTAACAGGTACATTGCACTGCATACAGTAGATGCACATTAAACGTCCATGGGATTTGATTTTTTTTAATGCGCTTCCCAACTTCAAGAGCCATTATCATTCACCACCTACTGGTATGATTCCCCTGGGCACTCTGGCAAGGGGTGGACACAGAGAGCAATCTAAACGATTGGGCAGCGAGGGCTGGGGCAACCCCAGGAGGCTGGGCAGTGGAGAAAGATAGGGAGGCAGAGGACGCACGACCTCTGCTTTCAAAGCCCCCTTTTAGTCGGATACAGTTTTTCTCTCCAGAAAGAAGTCAGCAGGGGAGGGGGAGGGGGAGCTCCCTTATCAAAAGCTTCCGGTCCCAGAGGGGCCTGTGTGGGTATGGTTTGTTTGTGGAAAGAGTTTCACGTCAAGGGTCCCAAATACTCCAAACACATTCGTACCATCAAAATTGGCTATATAATTTGTAGAGCCCAGTGGAAAATGGAAATGCGGGGCCCCTTGTTTAATATTAAGAATGTCAAGATGGCAACAACAGAGCATTAAACCGAGCACACGGTGCTTCTAAGCCTGGGGCCCTATGTGACCACACAGGTCACACGGGCCCACGAGGCCAGCTGGCCCTGGCCACCACAGAACCTTTGCACTTGCCATTCTCTGCCTAGAATGCCCCCCCCAATCTCTGCACACTTGCTCCCTCACCTCTTCCATAAGCATGACCTTCCTAGGAAGGCCTCTTGGCTAGCACTATCCCCAACACATACACACTCTGTCCCTTCCACCTGCTTTCTTCTTCTCCAGGGCATCTATTACCTGACAATTATTTGTTCATTGTCCATCTCCCTCTTGCCCAGAATGTGGGCTTTATAAGAGCATGAATTTTTTCTGACTTGTTCACTGCTGTAGCCTCAGTGCCTAGAATAGTACCTGGTACCAAGAAGCCACCTAATGAGTACTTGAGCAGTGAATGAATGGAGCCCAGGCTGCTTCAAGCAGCAGAACCTTTCAACAAACAGACGTCCTAAGTTACAAGTTGTTCTAGTGTACACAGAGACCATTACAAAACATGTCCAAGTAGACATGTGCTCACTCGTAACAGGAAAAAAATACATGGCACTGACAAGAAAACGTTTTAGTTGGAGTAAAGGAAAAGGCAGAGAACCTTGGGCTGGAGGGATCAGGGGAGAGTTAACATAGGAACAAGAATCAAGTTAAGCCTTAAAAGGAAGGAAGGCAAAGGACAGAAAGAGGAAGGAAAGTCACTCCAGGTAAGCCAGTGCCTGAGCTCACATTTGACTCGGTTGCCTTCTCATTTTGTATTAGTCAGTTCCCCTACTTGTTTCTAACTTTAAAAAAAGAGGAACGTCAAGTCATCAAATTGACCTGCTGACAACATAGATGTAGGCTCTGACAAATTAAATATTGACAAAGTGAGCAATAAATACTGGCCAACAGTATTAAAACTTTCATCAGGCCTGAAAACCCAAATCGTAACGCTCTGAATGTTCACAGGGGTTCTAACCATCACAGAGCCTCCTTGTGAGGCTGTTGCTGAAAGCAGCAGCTCTGCCCATGCTATTTCAATTCCACACCTGCCGACGGGGCCCCCACTGCACTGAGTACCATAGGCGGGGTTACAAGAGGAAGACAAGAGACGCCGCCCTCCAGGGATTCCAGGAGGCGGTCTGAAGCAAGAGGCTCACCAGGGATAAGCTTTAACAAAGAGGAAGTGAGATAGTATAATGAACTTTTCTGCAATACTAATGATAATAATAGCACCAGCTTTAATTTACTGTCTACTTATTGTAAGCCAGCTTGGTGCACTAAGAATGTCCCAGCCTCTACACAAGATCGTACTAGCCTGGTCCTCATCTGATAAGTAAGGCAGGGTGAGTGACCTGCCCAAGGTCAGACAAGTCCACAGCAGAGACCGCACCTGAACTCAGGTCCACCCGATTCTGAGCCTGGACTTGTAACCAAAGCCATCCTGCTCCATTAATGTTACCCTTTCAGTTAAAAGAAGCAACACTAGGCTTCTGAGGTCAGGGACTGTGTCCATTCTGCTTACTACTGATTCCCCGGCACCCAGCTGATCCATAAATGTGTTGGATGAACAGAAAACACCTACATTGCTACAGTTAGTGCCGCTTCAAACAGTTACCCACTTAAAGTGGTCATCTGTCATTTCTGCCCAACATCCATCCCCTCTTTTCTTTTAGGAAACCACCCCACTCTTGGTCAACATGGCTTAGGTGGGGCTGACCCCACTCTTACCTTCAGGAGTGGGCAGTGGATATGAGCCTGGCCAGTTTGCGTCAGTGACTGGTTTGAGGATGGCTCCATGACCCAGTCTGGATCAATGGGAATTTAAGTTCATAACTTCTGCTGCATAAAACAGATGCTCTCTTTCCCCCGGGTTGATAAGCTGACAGAATATAAGACTGGAGTTGCTGGCAGCCAT
The DNA here is from genome assembly GCF_964270905.1 of Leucopleurus acutus. Lineage (NCBI taxonomy): Eukaryota > Metazoa > Chordata > Mammalia > Artiodactyla > Delphinidae > Leucopleurus > Leucopleurus acutus. Next base: position 78,251,839 of record NC_139155.1, on the reverse strand, counting down.
TTTATCCCAAATTGGGGTAAAGCCAATTCTATGAATAAAGCCAAGGCTATGAATAAAGCCAACAAAAGGAAAGCAGGACTGAGAGATGGAGAGATTTCTACAGAGAAAAACAATCTATAACTATTGAGGTAACTGATGTTAACTAAACTTACTGTGGTAATCAGCTTGTAACATATACACGTGTCAAGTTACCATGCTGTAGCTGTTAGTGCTCTATGTCAATTATATCTCAGGAAAACTGGGGTGGGGGGAGGATAAATAAAAGAGAGATGGAGAGACTGCTAGTTACATCATAAAACCACCCAGAACAAGGACCACACCTGGAATTTTCAGTTACATGAATCAACAGATTCCAGTTTGGTTTTTTTTTTTTTTTTTTTTTTTTTTTTTGCGGTATGCGGGCCTCTCACTGTTGTGGCCTCTCCCGTTGCGGAGCACAGGCTCCGGACGCGCAGGCTCAGCGGCCATGGCTCACAGGCCCGGCCGCACCGCGGCATGTGGGATCTTCCCGGACCGGGGCACGAACCCGTGTCTCCCGCATCGGCAGGCGGACTCTCAACCACTGCGCCACCAGGGAAGTCCCCAGTTTGGTTTTTTTTAAGCCAGTTTGAGTTGGGTGCTGACTGCTTGCAGCCCAGAGTCCTGACACATCACCTAAATAGAGACGGGACTGAGCAACTGGATTTCATAACCACCACAGTGAAGAGAGCAGCAGCATACTTGCAGTTATACTCCACTATCTGCGAGAAGCCCGAATTTACTGAGAAAGGGAAAAAAGACAAAAAAGACAAAGTGCCTACTGCCTCTAAAATTCTATGCAGGGCTGTATCATTTCTTTCACTAACTCAACCATATACCAAGAAGACAATTTAGGTGTCCCTAACTCACCACCTGAAACAGATGGTTTCTAAGCACTACTACTAAAAGCTTCACAAGAGAAGATGAGGCTCAATGGGAGTCGTTTCTAAGTTTTCGTTTCAGCTGGGCTTGTCCATCAAAGGTCTTGCCTGTACCCAGCCATGTGACACTGTAAGGTGATGCTGTTCATGTGCCCATCAAGAGGCAATTTCACGCCTGACTGCTAACGTACTAGTTGTTCTTGCTCTAGTGATGATACTGAAAACTGAAGTGAAAGAGACTGCACCAAAAATACAACAGGATGTGCTGGTATAACAGAGTGCTCCAAAGGTGAGGAAAAAAGGGGAGAGGGGCTGTTAGGAGGTGGTACCGGCTTTTTATTTCCCTTTCATGTCAACTGGATGAGCCTGTCAGAGTTTCTGGGGAGTCCCAAATGAACTAAATTTTCCTTTTCAGGAGTCACCCACAGATCAAAGGATTCTTGGGAAGACATAAGGCAAAGATCACAAACTCATGGCCCAAGGCAAATCTAGTCAAAGGAAAGGCGTCATTTTCTATCCTGTACATATGTTAACAAAAACTAAAAGTGGGAAGAATTTTTGTGGTAGATAGTTATATTAACTAGTCCCCTAATTTGTTCACGCCTCTCTGTGTTCAATCATTTGGGTATCCGACTCTGGGTGAGGCCATATGAATTGCATTGGTCAATGAGACAATAACAAACATGACCTAGGCAGAGACTTCAAAAGCACTTGGGCATTGGGACTTGCCTTTTTGCTGCTCTCATAACTCTGGTAAGGTCCACCCAGGGCTAATGTGCTGGAAGATGAGACACATAATCCAGACACACACACACACAACCAGAAGTGGAGCTGCCTCGCTGACAGGAGTTAACCTCAGACAGGTACATAACCTCAGACATGAGCCCACTCACACCCAGCTCAACTGTCACTCTGCAAGATGGTGAGCTAAATAAATCTTGGTTGTCTTAAACCAAAGTTTTCGGGGTTTTTTGGTAGCAAAAACTGATAGAGCCCACATAAAAATACATAATCGCAATTTGGGGGGAAAAATCCCTAAAGACTCTGCAACACCAGGACCACATTCCTACTACACGGCAACAAGCAGCTGACCTGGGCAGAGGCTCTCGCTTTTAGCCCAGCCACAGCTTAACATTTTCCAATTCGTCACTATCATCTCATCCATGCTAGGGTCACGTTCAGTTGCCATATGTCGTCTCAGTTGGGTGGTGGTATATTTATGGCAAAGAAGAAAGTGAAATACTATATTCCACATACTCCTATTACTATGAAAAGTGAAAAAAAAAGTACAACCACTTTGGAAAACGGTCATTATCTACTAAGGCTGAACATACACATATCTTGTAACCCAGCAATTCCACTCCTAAGCAAATACCCAAGAAGAGTGTGTACGTATGTTCCAAAAGATGTACAAAATGTTCACAGCAGCACTATTCCTGACAGCCCCAAACTGGTTATTAACAAACTAGTTATCAGTAATGCCCATCAGGGCTTCCCTGGTGGCGCAGTGGTTGAGAGTCTGCCTGCGGATGCAGGGGACGTGGGTTCATGCCCCAGTCCGGGAAGATCCCACATGCCGTGGAGTGGCTGGGCCTGTGAGCCATGGCCACTGGGCTTGTGCGTCCGGAGCCTGTGCTCCACAACGGGAGAGGCCACAACAGTGAGAGGCCCGCGTACAGCAAAAATAAATAAATAAATAATAATGCCCATCAACAGTAGAATTATTAAGATGTGGCATATTCATAGGGATAAATCTCATACATAATGCTGTGCACAAGAACCCAAAAGTATGTGTTGTATGATTCTACTTATATAGTTCAAAATCAGATAAAATTAAAATAAGACGCTAGAAGTCAGGTGAGTGGTTACCCTTGGGTGGAATGGCACACATACGGGTTCTGAAAAGCTGGTAATGCTGTTCTGTAACCTGGGTGCTGTTTACACTGATGTGTACACTCTTGGAAATACATCAAGATGTACATTTATGGTTGGTACACTTCAATAGAGAGGTTGCCTTTTTGTTTTAATTTTTAAAAAGTGGGGAAACAAGACCCAGAGGAGGGCTGTGCTTCAAGAAAAAATGGTTAAGTATTTTTCTTTAGGGGTATTGTGAAGACAATATCTACACCGTTATGTTTACTACTTAATGTGACAAAAAGAACGGTAGCCGTTATGAAACAAATTATTACAAAAGTATGGCTGGAATCTGAAGACACAATGCCTGATGAACTAGGGAAAAAAGGATCAAATGAGTAACATGTAGCCTACTTCACTCATCTGCATTTCCTCCCTGCCCTCTGTGGGCTTTGGGACTTACAACCCCTGAAATACCTTTTCTATAAAGGCTGCCATCATTTCTCAGACTGAAGATACTGGGTGGGTCCCTTAAAACAATTACTTTCCTAAACCTCATCTGTCATATGGGGCTAATGCTGTCCACTGGTGAGGGCCATTGGGAGAACTGAAGAAGACAACGTCTCTAAACCCTGACAAGACAATACCCAGGAGACAAACAAGTAAGCACGCAATGAATTATGATTACTTTATTTTTTATTTATAGCAGTGTTACTGATGATTGCTAAGTACAAAAAACAAACAAAAAAACAAAACCACTAGCGGTACCCAAAGTGTGGATGCTCCTCACGGTAGCCTAGAGCCTAGCAGAGCCTAATGTGGTGATTCCAAAGGGAGTAGAAGGGATCAAGGGCATATACTCCAGGGCAGGCTTTTTCTAACTATAAATGAAACAGATTCTGAAGTCCCTTGGATCCTCCAGCAGGCAGGCCGCTTCCATTTTTAGGATACTTCAGTTACGGCTCCACTACTTTTGGTATCAATGCCTGTGCCTCAGGAATGTTAGGACTAGAAAGACTAGGGAATCCAGACTTCAAACCAAAATAAGCTGTACAGCTGAGAACAATGTCTCAAACTCACCTGATCATCCCAATCACCAGGTTTCTGGGCCCCTCCTCTGGAAACTGATGCAGCAGGGCTGGGAAGGGCCAGAACCTATATTTTAATAAGGCTTAATGTGACTGTTACAGCAAGTCAAGTTTAGGGAACTCCTACCTGGTGAAATTTAAAGTCCAACAGATCTGAATCCAAATTCAATCCCGAGAACTTGCAGCTGGGTAACCCTGGGCAAATTACAGAAAACCTGCATTTCCTCATTTGTAAAATGAGACTGACAATACCTACCTCCCAGGACTGTTGTGACTCCTGAATACAATGCCACATTCAGTGCGGAGGATTTGCGAGGCCCCAAATGTGCCTTTGTCCTAATAATCCACATTCCTGTTTCTCTTTACCCCCAAAGCTGGTCTTGCCTCAGCCTACAAGTTTACTTTTATGGGGATAACTTGTGTGTAGATCTGGACTAGCCTGAACGACTTATCAGGTGCTAAGTCACCTTCCCAAGGCATTGACAAATTTAATTTTTACATGTCAGACTTCTTCAGTGATGACCCGCTTCTTACACAAGCACGCATGACGCCAATATGAATTTTCATATATAAGAATTAACACATTAAATGAGAACGCTTATAACACACACACACAAAGTTGATATCTAACCTTAGAGATAGGCAGAGCACAGAACCAGAAACTCTGTGAAATCTTATAGCTACTAATGTTATTTGAATATAACTACATATTATGTTGAATAAGCCATTTCTTCTGGAAACAGCTTAGCAATTACAGAATTACTCCCTATTGAGAAGCCATAGACGCTGCCTTTGAGCCCAATTTAAGTCACTAAAACCTGCTGCCTTTTTCCAACTCTTAAACATGAATGTGTTTCAGGTGATCTTGATTGTGACAACTCTGTGAAAGGGGCTTTTTTTTTTTTTTTTAAGAGAAAGGGTTCCTAGCTTACTCCAGATTCTGTAAGGGATTCATGCCCCACAAAATGTGCACTATGATTAGCATGGAGGTTCTTATCAAAAGTTTTTTTTCTGCTTTAACTGAAGTAATACATGAACAGTTAGAAATACTTGAACTGTACAAACACTATATAGAGAAAAGTTAAAATTCCTTCCTATCCACGTCGTGAGTTCTCCTCCACAAAGGCAACCTTGTTAAAAGTTTAGGAACCCTTCTAGATCAGGATTTCTCGGTCTCATACTTGCTGACATTTTAGACCAGATAATTTTTTGTGGATGCTGTCCTGTGCATTGTAGAATGTTCATGAGCATTCCTGGCCTCTACCCACTAGACGCCTGCAGCGAACACACCCCCGCCCCAATTGTGGCATCTAAAAATGTCTGCAGACACTGCCAAAACGGGGGGACAAAATCGCCCCCAGCTGGGAACCACACCTTCCAGAGATACTCAATGCACGCACAAACACAGGGGTGTGTACCTCTACTCATTTCCCCACCCCCACACTGTGGCACACAGTTACTTTCCAACTCATTAGGCCATTTGTACCGGGGCGACGGCCAGCCCGTGCCTCGGCGGGACGCGACGGCCACTCACCAGGTCCCGGATGAGCTGATCCACCAGCTGCTCCCCGCCGCCGGCAGCCTCGCGGGCCGGAGGGGAGCGGGAACGGCTCGCCGCCTCCTGCCTCTCGGCCCGGGTCGCCCGCGCCGCCGGGGGCCGCCCCGCGCCCTCCAAAAGGCCCTGGGCCAGCGCCAGGTACCCCGAGGCCTGCTGCTCGCCGCGCCCAGGGACCACCTCGGGCCGCCACGGCCGTCGCTCGGCAGCCTCGGGCCGCCGCCGCTTCCTCAGCGCCTGGGCCTGCGCCAGCTCCTCCTGCCAGTGCCGGCGGAACTCGTCCAGACTGTGGTCGGCCATCGCCGCCGCTCCCGGCCCGCCGCGTCCCCCTCGGCCCACCAGGTGCCACGGGACGGTCCCTCCGCGGGAAGTGTCCGCCGCCACCGGAAACCGCCGCCGCTGCCGCGCTCGGGTTCCGGGTGGCCTGCCCGGCCCCGCCCCGCCCCCAGTGCTCCCCTCCGGCTGTCCCTGGCGCTTTGGCTTGCGGCAACCCAGGCCGAGGTCTGTGCCCTGCCCCCGCCCCCAGCTTTTCAACTTTCCGCCTGTGGCTTTTGCCAAGCGCAGAGTGTGCGCCAAGCCCTGTTTTTTCATTCAAACATGCATTGAGCAACTACTATGTCAGATGCTGAGAATTCAGTATTTGAATCCGCAGCAACAAAAATAATCTCTTCCCTCTTGGGGTTTGCATTCAAGTGAGGGGGTGGGAAGGAGGAGGCGTTCAACAAACGAATATGAACGTTTGAATCCGTGGGAGGCGTTATGAAGAAGCTAAAACAAGGTAAGGTAATAAAACAAGGCGAGGGACGGGGATGGGAGAATTACTTTTAGAAGGATGGTCAGAGAATGGACTGTCTGATATGTCATGTGAACTAAAAGCTAAATGAGGAGAGAAACCAGCCATGGGAAGATCAGATCTCAGAAGAGATCTTTCCGGAAGGAACTGCAAGTGAGAGGGCTATGAGATTGGAAAGAAAGAGGCATACAATAGCATACCAACTTCTAAGGGCTTTGTATCTGTCGTTCGCTCCTCAGGGACTTTTATCCCCACCTTGACCTGGTTAACTCTTACACATCTTTCATATCTCAGTTCTCCTCCCAAACCCCGCCCCCTCAAATCAGGTCTCCCTGCTATTTATTCTTAACAGCATCCCATACTTATAGCACAGAACACAATTTGTAATTTTATATCTGTGTGATGTCTTACTAACATCTCCCTTCCCTACTGGACTGTCAGTTCTTAGCTTGGAAGGCCAGTGATTAATAGGAGCTCAATAAATATTTACTTAATAACAACCCTTAAAGTGAGAACTACTGTCTCCACTTTACAGATAAATAGCCACAGATCACGCAGCTGGTAATTTGCAGACCCAGGATTTTAATCCTCTTTCTTACTCCATACCTGACCTATTAATTATCAGAATCATGGAGCCCACACATCTAAACCAGCTAGGAAGCACTTGGCGGCACCTCTGGTTACTGTGTGTGTGTGTGTGTGTGTGTGTGTGTGTGTGTGTGTGTGTCTCTTTTCAAATTCAGTGATATCACCAGCATGGTTGTTGACAGCCTGGGTGCCAGAGTTTGATCTAGGTGGGAATCCCAGCACCTTCATTTACTCACATCCTCTTTCTTCCAGCAATTCCACTTCTAGGAATTTATCCAAGAGAAGAAAATTGAGGAGTTCAAAGAATACCTTCAAGGAGGTTCACTGAAGCGTTGTTTATAGTGCTAAATATCAGAAGCAATCTAAGTAGTTGACAATAGGGCGTTGGTTAATTAAGTTATGCTCCATTAGAATGTAAGAAAGATCCCAACTGACTTGTCGCTTCATGAGAGCAGAGACCTGATCTATTTGTTCTTTGCTATGTCTTCAGTGCTCAAAACAGTGTCTGGCACATAGTACTACAAATAATGAATGAGTAAATGAAAAACTGTGCAGCTATTGAAAAACTGTGCAACTATTAAGTTACATGGGAGAAGAAAACTTAACTATGTGAAAGTTATTCACAATATAGCAAAGTCAGGATACATAACTGTAGGTATGGCATGATCCCAGTGGTGTCTCTTAAAGAGAGTGTATGCATTAAGAAGAATATACACCCAAATCTTACCAAAAGAGATCTCTAGAGAGAACAGAATTATGGGTGTTTTAGTGTTCTTTTTCTTTATCTGTATATTATAATTTGCTACAATAAATGTTGTCCCAGCCTGAGTTCCTCCAGAAAGCAGAGCCCGAGACCTAGGCTTGCAGGCAGCTAGTTATTTGTAGGAGTGATTCCAGAGAAGAAGCGTGGGGGACTGAGAAGACTGAAACAGGGAAGGAGGGACAGCTAATCCAAACAGCATTCTTGAGCTGGTCCTGTTCTGGGCAACTTACACTCAATCTCACTGGGACCTTCTAAGGAGCCTTGAAGATTGTCCTCCCAAGAAGTAAGAGCTGGAAGGGAACATTTATCCACTGGCTCATCCTCCGTTAGAGAAAGGTTAAACCATGGGTTTTACATAATCTTTCACTTCCAGGTTGAATATAAGTAAACAGATTCCCATGGATGTCCCACACCAAGGCAGTGAAGAGACGCTGGGGCAAAAAGCAAGAGATACTCTACACAGCTAACAGGAGGGACTGTCAGGCACAAGTCAGTTGCTACAGCCAGGGCTAAAGTAAATGGCAAATCAAGAGGATGTAGTGTAGGGCATTAGAAGTGCCCAATAAGTATTTTTAGTTATAAAGATAAAATGAGCTATTTTCCCCCAAAACACTCAGCTAACATCCCACTTCATTCTAGATGCTTTCCATATGAATTCCAAAGATCAAACTTGTTTTTATTTATCTGCTTGTGGGTCAGAAGGCAAATAAGGCTCTTATGGAACATCTAATACTTGAAAAGCAAACTAGAAAAAGTTTTAAATGCCTAATTTTGATGGTCAAAAAGTCAGTTTCCTCTTGCCTCTTTGAAAGAATTTTAAGGGGCTGAGGGGGCAGGCTAATGGGGCAATTAGTCACCCAGGGAAAATGAAGAAAGAGGGGAGAAAAATGCTAAGAGGAAGGGAAATACTGTCCTTTTCTCAGTATTACCTACCATTCACTAAGAATATCATGTTGATTTTATATCTTGCCAATAAAATAGCAAATTCCTGGGCCTCCATATCCTCAAATGAAAAATAAAGGTAAAGGGCTTCCCTGGTGGCGCAGTGGTTAAGAATCCTCCTGCCAATGCAGGGGACACGGGTTCGAGCCCCGGTCCGGGGAGATCCCACATGCTGCGGAGCCACTGAGCCCATGCGCCACAACTACTGAGCCTGCGCTCTAGAGCCCGCGACCCACAACTACGGAGCACGCGTGCCACAACTACTGAAGCCCGCGCGCCTAGAGCCCGCGCTCTGCAACAAGAAAAGGCACCGCAATGAGAAGCCCGCGCACCGCAACGAAGAGTAGCCCCCGCTCACCGCAACTGGAGAAAGACCACACGCAGCAACGAAGACCCAACGCAGCCAAAAGTAAATAAGTAAAATAAATAAATTTATTAAAAAAACAATAAAGGTAAAGGTATCTTCCCTTCAGAGTAAGGCTGGTAAGATGCCATAAGATGTGCCATATGCTAGCATCCACAAGGCACAGAGCAGGCGTTCTGTGAATAACCGTTATGATCCACATTAATACGGTCTTGGCAGTTACATTATGTCTAACCTATCCTCTGTACGTCTAGTGTTCCATGAGCCCCACCTTTCCCCCTATCAAGAGTGTTCCTTGCAAGTCCAATCCATTAGAGATCTTTGGTTGCAAGCAACAGATATCAAATCTCGATACCTCAAGCGTAAAGTAATCGAACTCGGAGAAATAAAGGAAAAGAGGAATGCCTAGGCCCTTGGAATGCCCAGAACCAGATCAGATTCAGAGATGTCATTATAGGAAATCCTGAACCATCCATTTTGGTTACACTCACCACCTGTCTTCCACATTCTGGGATTCAAAATCCCAGAGCAGGAGCTCTCAGAGTGTGGCCCTTGGACCAGCATCACCTGGGGACTCCTTAGGAATGCAAACCCTCAGGCCAGACTACTGAATAAGATACTCTGATGCAACCCTAGCAACACGTGCTTTAACAGTCCCTCCAGGTGACTCTGATGCACAATCCAGTTTGAGAACCACCATCCCAGAGGATCACTGGAATGGCCTAGTTTGGGTCACATTCCAGGCCCTGACTAAGGAGCGGGGTCTACAGTGGGGTGGATTTCCAGGACCGTATGAAGTGAGGCAGCAGAGTTCCCCGAAACAGCAGAAGGGGGAAGGGATACTGGACCAGGCTAAAACATCTGCAAGGCTATCATAGGAAGGAGGCTCTGGGAAGTCAGTCTTAGTGCTTCCCATGCCTGCACACCTCCTCTGCCCATGGTCGAGATGTTGTACGCTCCCCTCCAAACCCCAGCACTGCCAGAGCCCCAGAAAGATGGCTGAAAAATGGCCATCACCCTTCCCCAAGTACCTCCTGCCTCACACCTCCTCCTGAGACCACTCATATGCTGGACTACAAGCGTTCAAGAACTTCTTCACTGCAGAGTCAGGGAGGTCTCAAAAAAGTAGTTACAGCGGGAGACAGGAGCAAAGATGCTCTCATGTACAAGGTAAGAGGGTTTATCAGTTTCCATGGCCGCTGTAAAAAATTCATAACACACAAACAAACTAAGTAACTTAAAAACAACACACAATTATTCTTTTACAGTTCTAGAAGCCAGACGTCCAAGATCCATTGCGTGGGGCTGAAATCAAGGTGCTGGCAGGGCCCTGCTTCCTCAGCGCCTTGAGAGGAGACTCTGTTTTCTTACCTTTTCCAGCTTCTAGAACGTGCACTCCTTGCGTTCCTTGGTTCGTGGCTCCATCTTCAAAGCCGGCAGGGTAGCGTCTTCCTTCCGCCATCACACTGCCTTCCGTCTCTGTGTTCAGATCTCCCTCTGCCTCCGTCTTATAAGGATTCCTGTGATTACATAAGGCCCACCTGGGGAATCCAGGCTCCTCCTCTCCCCATCTCAAGATCCTTAATTTACTCTTTTTTTTTTTTTTTTTTTTTTTTTTTGGCCACTGCGCAGCATGCAGGATCTTAGTTCCCCAACCAGGGATGGAACCTGTGCCCCTGCAGTGGAAGCGAAGAGTCTTAACCACTGGCCCCCCAGGGAAGTCCCTCAAGACCCTTAATTTAGTCACATCAGCAAAACCCTTTTTGCCATCTAAGGTGGCATTCCAAGGTGCCAGAGATTGGGACCTGGCTATCTTTGGGGGCCATTGTTGGGCCTACCACAGAAGGCCTTCAGCGACCACAGAGCCAAATGCCTTCAGGTGACTCCACGAAATCAAAGTGAGGCAAGTAGAGCAGGTGTGGACAGCGGCAAATGGAGTGTGGACGCCCATCCAGAGGGGAAACCGAAACTCTGCTCCAGCCGCCATTGGATCTTAATCGGAATCTTCCAAATCCCAGTATCTTGATTTTTAATGACTAGCAACAAATTTTGATTTTTAAAGAATAAAGATTTCTATTAAAAGTATAAATTGCATTCAGTAGCCTCCAAACCCCAAAGGTAGTTCATTCTTGAGCAATCCATCAATGAGGACAAAGCTCCCTTCCACTTACCATTAAGAGACCTCTTTAGCTCTTGTGAGCAGGATTGAGAAACGACACCTCATTTGGGGCCACTAATGAGTGAAGGACACCAGGAGACTAACATGAAACTAATAGAAAGAAATAATTGTGACTTCAAAGTATAGTGTTTAGAAACATTAACAAAAACATCAGAATTTTACAAGCAGCCATTTCGCATATCAACATGACCCTGGTGTATTCGTTGCTATAGGCATTATTGCCCTTTGTTGCTGTTTTATGCCTTCATAAATAGCAAAATATAAAATTCCTTGGGGAACAACTCTGGTCTTAAAGAAAAACTATCTATAGCAAGAAACAATTTGCTTGTTCTTGAGAATTCTCCCATCAATAATTCCATTTTTAAAAATGTTGCACAGACGGAATTCAGTGTCAGCTGCCAGTTACAGACTTAATCACTTAAAAGGAGGTTGTCCCATATGGACACCAGTCCCCATATCTGTTTCTCTCTCCTCAGTCTCCTCTTGTTTTTATTGAAGCCCTCACCCCTTTCCTCTCCCCAGCCCGGTTCCAAAACCACCCCCTCCGTAGGTGTTACTCTCCCCAGGGTTCTACCCCTGGGTCCCTGTTATTTGTCTTGAAAATTCAGCTCCACCTGAGGCTCATCAGAGACGCTCTGTTAATGGAGGTGGCCATGGTTTGGGGGCTGTCACTCCTGCTTAGACTCTGAGACTCCAAGAGCTGATTTCCTTGCCTGCCTACTTAAGAAGCAACACACCAAGGCAAGCTTGGGTTTTTCCTGGAGCCGTCCCCGTCTGGGTTCACAGGAACAGATTCTTGTTAGCATGACTTTGACCCTGACTCCGTTAAGACAGGAACACTGACATCGTTTCTTCAGTTCCAAATCCTCCCTCCCAACTTGTTTCTCTGCAACCCCGACCAAGTGTTTCCTATCTCAGCAAATGACGCCGCTGCCCTGACGTTGCAGCCAAGAAGCTGGTTGTCCCTCTCCCCTTCCTCTCACATCAGCAAGTCCTGACAGTTCTACCTTCACAATATATCTTGAATCTGTCTGCTTCTCTCCACCTCCCCTGCCACCATCCTGGTCCAAGTAGGGTTGCCAGATAAAATACTGATGCCCAGTTAAATTGGAATTTCAGATAGACAATGATTTATTTTTTTTTTAGTGTAAGCATGCCTAAGCAAAATTTGAATTTCAGATAAGCAAAGAATAAATTTTTAGTATAAATATGTCCTATGCAATCTGTGGGACATACTTATATTTTAAAAAAATTATTTGCTTATCTGAAATTCCAGTTTAATTAGGTGCCCTTTGTGTTTATTTGTTAAATCTGACAGCCCAAAGGCCAAGGCATCATCATCACACCTGGAGTATCTCCTCACTGGTCTCCCTACCTCCACTCTGGCTCCTGGCAATGAATAAAAACCGACAGAGAGCTTTTGAAAAAGTGAATCATGGATTTCCCTGGCGGTCCAGTGCTTAAGACTCCGTACTTCCAATGCAGGGGGCATGGGTTTGATACCTGGTTGGAGAACTAAGATCCCCCATGCCCTGCAGTGAGGCCAAAAAAAATAAAAAGAAAAAGTGAATCAGATCAGCACACTCCCCTGTTGAAAACACCTCAAGGTGCCTCACCTGTTCTTGAAATAACAAATTCATTTTTAAAAACAGCTTTATTGAGATAAAATTCACATACTGTACAATTCACGCATTTAAAATGCACAATTCGGGAATTCCCTGGTGGTCCAATGGTTAGGACTCGGTGCTTTCACTGATGGGGCCCAGGTTCAGTCCCTGATCGGGGAACTAAGATCCCACAAGCTGAGTGGCGTGGCCAAAAAATAAGAATAAAATAAAGTAAGTGCACAATTTGATGGCTTTTAGAATATTCACAGATACACGTAACCATCACCACATTTTAGAACATCACCACCCAAAAAAAATACCCCACTCCCTTTAACCATCACCCCTAATCCTCTCCTGGGCAAGCACAATTCTGTTTTCTGTATAGATTTCTCTATTCTGCACAGTTCATAGGAATGGAATATGATACATGGTCATATGCGACTGGCTTCTTTCACTTAGCATAGTGTTTTAAAGGTTCATTCATGTTGTAGCATGTGTCAGTACTCATTCGTTTTTATGGCTGAATAACATTCCATTGTATGAATGGAACACATTTTGATTATCCATTCATCCACTGATGGGCATTTGGGTTGTTTCCACCTTTTGGCTCTTATGAATAACACTGTTATGAACATTCATGGATAGGTTTTTATGTAGTTGTGCTTTTATTTCTCTGGGGTATATACTGAAGAGTGGAATTGCTGGATTACATCATTTTTAATCATGCTGAATCATTTGAGGAACTGCCACACGATTTTTTCAAATTGGCTGTGTCACTTTACATCCCCACCAGCAGGGTATGAGGGTCCAATGTATATTTTACACCTTCCCATTCAAACCTATCTGCGGTCTGAAGAAGCAAGCCGTTTTCTACCTTTGGGGGCCTTTGCACACACTTCTGTCGTGCTAAAATACTCTTCCCACGTCATTCCTCAGTGCAGCTGACCCTATCCACCCTTTAGTTCTCGGCTTACGTGGGACCTCCTCAGACAAGCCATCCCTAAGTGCCTCATCTAAGTAATGCACCCACACACCATTTTCTCCATCACTGAAACTGACCCTTACCTTAACAGTTAACTTGTTTTCATTATTATTTACTTGTTTGTGTGTCTCCCCCATTAGAATGTAGCCTCCCTGAGGGTGGGACCATCTCTGTCTTGTTCACCCTTGTGTTCTCAGCTTGGTTCCTAGGATGTGCTAGACAATTGTTAGTTGGTTGGTTGGCTGGTTGGATGAATGAATGAATGAATGAACGACGAAACGAATGAATCCATGGGTGATGAAGCTAAGAGAAGGAAGAAGGTGTTTCTGAGGTTTGTGACCACACATAGTAGATGCTCAATAAATATTTGTGTCACTGATGAGGCTGCAAGTAATAAAGATATGCACAACTACACACACACACACACACACAACGTAAGAGAAAGATGAATTCACTCCTTTAAGAAAGAAGTGAGGGATGTCATTGAAAGTCATAAATCTCAACATGAGTGCCCATATAGGAGATAGAAAGGGTTGCTTGGTCTATTCCACTTTGCAATCTGCTGAAGACATGCATCTCCTCTCCTCTCTGTTTTATAGAAAAATCACTCTGAGCACTTTGGTGCACTGAGCACTTTGGAACTCTAATTACATGTGACACACAAATGGAAAGAAAAATAGGAAATCAAACAATTGAGCCAATAAGTTGCAATTTATATGGGCACTTAATAGCAGAAAAATGCCCTAAGCCACTCAGAATTTCCTCAAAGCACTTTGCAGATGGACATCACAGGAGCTGTCGTGAGAATGAAGTCGAGAATGTCTAAAATGTGCCTGAGTTCCTTGGTGACATGTCAGTGCTGTGAATCTTAATGTCCATTTTCACAATATTTCTCCAAGGTCAATGCCACGTAAGACTTTCTGAAGTCTGTCTCTAGCTCACCTCTGTAGTCTGATTTCTCAACACTGTCCCTCAGTCTCTAAGCTCTTATCATCTCAATCTCTTAGAGCTTTCCGCCCCATCGTGCTCCTATCCCCTCTCACCTGCATCTGCCTAACTCCTACCAGGTTTCATTTTAGAGGTCACCTCCTCCAGGAAGCCTTCCTTTCCTTTTTCCTTCTCCAGGCTGGGTTAGATTCTGTATTAGTTAAGATTCTTAGGTTGACTTCTGATTCTGCATGTAAAAAGCTTTGAAGTCTCCACTCTGTCCTAACAACGAGTGAAAAGCTGAACAGACTGAAAAACCATCAACTCTTCTCGGATCCATAAGACAGGTGAAGATAGAGCAAACCACTGCCCCCAAGATTGGTGAAACAGGTGAATACAGGGAGTCCAGCTTACTGAAGCAGAGGCTCACAAGCAGAACGGTGCTGGGGAAGGAAAATCGGAGCTGTAGTCGATGAATTGCCTGAGGTTCAGTGTGCACAAGTCTGAGAGTTAAAAGCTCCAGGGGATCCAGTCACGGTGGGGCTCCACACTTTTCTGAGGTTTTCCTACAGAAGCTCCACCAAGGTCTCACAGTAAATATCAGAGAAAAGTCCCCTCATAGTTCCGGCAGGGAGACAGGAAATGAACCATTTTGAAATACACCAGAGTATTCTGTTCTTAACCAGGCCTGCCCTTAGGAGAAACTAGTTAACCAGAGGGTAACCTGCTAGGGTATTATCAGAACCTAACTGACTTGGAGGAAGGGAAATGTGCAAATCCAGCAGCTCCAGCCTCCACATGGGAGAAGGGAAAAAAAGAGAAAGGATGTAAATTACTAATATCAGAAATGAAAGAGGGGATAGCACTACAGATCCCACGGACATTAAAAGGATAATAAAAGAATATTATAAACAACTCTCTGCCCACAAATTTGATAACTTGGATGAGAACCCACACAAGAAGAAATAGATGATCTGAATAGGCTTACATCTACTGAAGAAATTGAATCAGTAGTTAATAACCTTCTAAAACAGAAAGCACCAGGCCCAGATGGGTTCACTAGTGACTTCTATCAAGCATTTAAGGAATAAATTATACAAATTCTCCACAATCTATTTCAGAGGATAGAAGCAGAGGGAATACTTCCTAACTCATTCTATGAGGCCTGCATTACCCTAGTACCCTAACAAAGACATTATCAGAAAACTACAGACTAATATCTCTCATGAAGATAGATGAACATAGATGCAAATAGTCTTAGCAAAATATTAGCAAATCAAATCCACCAATGAATAAAAAGAATTACATACCATGACTGTGATATTGTGACTTTTAAGAAGGACATATCAGTATAACTGGTCATTCGGATGACCAAATATATTTCTCACACGTACTTGGTTTTCCTCTTTGGTTCGTGGCTCACAGCTCCTGAAACCTTTGGAATTTCCTAAGTTTCGAGAATGGACAAGTTACCTTTTGTTATGCTAATGAGGTGACCTTTGGAAGGCACCTAAGGATGGGCTGGTTGCCCATAGAACCAACCATGTGATTAGAAGGTTGGAACTTTCAGTCCTACCCCCCTGACCTCTAGGTTAGGGAGATGGTCTGGAGATTTGATTCGATCACCAATGGCCAATGATTTCACCAATCATGACTATGTAATCAAGCCTCCATAAAAATCCAGAAGGATGGGGTTTGGAGAGCTTCTGGATTGGTGACCATGTGGAGATGTGGGGAGAGTGATGAGCCTGGAGAGGGCACACTCTCTCCCCTCGTACCTTGCCCTATGTATCTCTTCCATCTGGCTGGTCCTGAGTTATATCCTTTCGTAATAAACCAGTAACACGTTTCTGAGTTCTGTGAGCCACTCTAGCAAATTAATCAAACCTGAGGAGGAGGTCGTGGGAACCTCTGATTTAAAGCCCAGTGGGTCAGAAGTACAGGTAACAACCCAGGCTTTCGACTGGCATCTGAACTAAGGTGGGGGGCAGCCTTGTAGGACTGAACCCTTAACCTGTAGACTCTGATGCTCTCTCCAGGTAGAGAGCATGAGAGTTGACTTGAATCGCAGGACACCCTGCTGGTGTCTGGATAATCGCTTGTTGGTGGGGGGAACCCTCCCTACCAATGTTAGAACTGGATCCAGGAACCCAAAAGAATGACCAAGTAGGATTAATCCCAGCTATGCAAGGCTGGTTCAATACTCAAAAGTCAATTAAGGCAATTCATCACATCAGCAGGCTAAAAAAGAAAAATCTAATGATTATGTCAATAGATGCAGAAAAGGCATTCGACAAAATCCAGCACCCATTCGTGATAAAACCTCTCAGTAAAATAAGAAAAGGGGGGAACTTCCTCAAGTTGATAAAGAATATCTACCAAAAGGACCTATAGCTAACATCATACTTAATGGTGAGAAACTAGAAGCTTTCCAACTAACATTAGGAACAAGGCAAAGATATCCCCTCTTACCACTCCTTTTCATCATACTGGAAGATTCTTAGGTTGACAGAAACAGAAACCCAACTTAAAATGACTTTAGCTAAAAAGAGAATCTATTTTTGCTCTGGGAAGTTCAAGGGTAAAGTAAACTCAGGCTTCTGATCTCTCTTACTCCCCCGCCTTCCTCCCCCGCCTTCCTCCTTCTCTCTCTCTTTCTTCCTCCTTCTCTCTCCCTCTTTTTCTCTGTTGGGCTCACTTTCTTCTACTGCAGTTGGGGATAAGCATTCCTGGAACATCAGGTGGCATAAAGGAAAGAGAATTAACTTAACACATGTACTACAATCCCTGACTCCATCTAGTATGGAATCTGGGGACACCTGGTAGGCAGAGTGTTGAGGAAAGAAGAAACCCAAAGACGTCGGCTGCTGTTCTAACACATCCAGGAGCTAGCTCTGTGATCTTGGGCAAGTCACCTGACCTCTATCATTCCCACTTTCCTCATCAGCAAAATATAAAAAATAACCTAGGCCATCAGTTTTCACACTTTAACGAGCATCAGAAACACAGGGGGTGGGACCCTACGCCACAGTGCCTGACTGACTGGTCTAGTTAAACCTGGAGAATTTGCACTGCCAATAAAATTTCAGACGATCCTATTGCTGCTGGTCCAGGGACACACACTTCGAGATGATTTCTGGGGACTTTCCAAATCTGAGATTCTATGGATCTAAAAGCCATGGGGATAAGCAAAGGAAAAGATTAAGAACGATAAAAGGTTTCTAGATTTGGAATCTTGATTGTATGAGGGTGTTTTGTTGCGTTGATTTGATTTTTTTTTTACTGTGCTAAAATATATATAACATTGGGACTTCCCTGGTGGCGCAGTGGTTAAGAATCCGCCTGCCATTGTAGGGGACACACGTTCGATCCCTGGTCCGGGAAGATCCCACATGCCGAGGAACATCTAAGCCTGGGCGCCACAACTACTGAGCCTGCATGCTGCAACTACTGAAGTCCGTGCGCCTAGAGCCCATGCTCCACAACAAGAGAAGCCACCGCAATGAGAAGCCCACGCACCGCAACGAAGAGTAGTCCCAGCTCGCAGCAAGTAGATAAAGCCTGCGTGCAGCAACGAAGACCCAAAACAGGCAAAAAAAAAAAAAAAATATATATATATATATATATATATATATGACATAAAATTTACCATCTTAACCATTTTTTTTTGGCTGAGCCACATGGCTTGCAGGATCTTAATTTCCTGACTGGGGACCTCAGGCCCCAGCAGCGAGAGTGCCGAGTCCTAACCACTGGACCGCCAGGGAATTCCCCCATCTTAACCATTTTTAAGTGTACAATTTAGTGGCATTAAGTACATTCACACTGTTGTAACCATGACCACCATGCATCTTCAGAACTTTTTCATCATCCCCAAATGAAGCTCTGTATCCATGAAACACTAAATACCCATCTCCCCTCCCCCCAGCCCCTGGCAACCACCATTCTACTGTCTGCCTCTGTGGGTTTGACTACTCTAGAAACCTCATATAAGTGGAATCATACAGTACTTGTCCTTTTGTGTCTGGCTTATTTCACTTAGCATGTTTTCAAGACTCATTCACTTTGCAGCATGTATCAGAATTTCCTTCCTCTTCAAGGCTGAGTAATATTTCTTTGTATGGATAGACCACATTTTGTTTACCCATTCAGCCATCCGTCCATAGTATAGCTGTCTTTACTATGTGTCAGGACTTTCATTTCAACAAAGGTGGAAGATTTAACATGGTTATTGTAGGGTTTCCCAGGAAGCCAATCTGCGATGGAGATTAGCATACAGGGGGTTGTTAGGGACACCCTTGGGATTGCCACCTAGGGAAGGGAGGAGAAAGAAGCAGGACTGGGCACAGGGAGAAGTTGAACTATGATGTGGTCCCCATGACAGACAGCTCTGTACCTTAGTCATTTTCCCTCTGTTTATGTCTGTGTCCAAATTTTCCTCCTCTTACGAGGACATCTGTCATTGGATTTGGACACACCCTAATCCTGTATGACCTTGTCTTAACTTGTTTACATGTGCAAAGACTCTATCTTCAAATAAGGTCACATTCACAGCTTCCAGATGGAGACAAACTTTGGAGGACACTATTCAACCCAGTACACATGTGATATCTGGAGCTGTGGCAGCCATCTTGCAGCCATGAGGCAATAAGCCTGAGGACCAAAACCAAAATACTGAGGACTGTGGAGCAGAAGCAAAGACATAGCCTGATTCTTAATGAAATAATTGTACCACAAACCCAACCCTGAGCTTGTCTTCCTCCACACCAGGGGTTGACATACATTTTCTGTAAAGGGCAAGATAATAATATTTTACCATTTGCAGGCCATATGATTTCTGTTGCAACTATTCAACTCTGCTGTTGCAGCAGAAATGCAGCCAGAAATAATATGTAAATGAATGAGCATGACTGTATTCCAATAAAATTATTACAAAAACAGGCAGCAGACCGATTGGCTCACATACCATAGTTTGCCATTTTCTGCTCCGGACTCATTGTCAAGTAAATAGTAAAAACTCTTATGATTTAAGCCTCTACCAAATGTATACCACCTGCTATATCTAGGACAGGGTTTCCCACACTTGGCACTATTGACGTTTTGGGCTAAATAATTCTTTGCTGTCTGTGCATTGTAGGCTGTTAAGTAGCATCCCAAGCTTCTACCCATTAGATGCTAGTAGCACCCTTCAGTTTTGACAACCAGAAAACATCTCCAGACTTTGCCAAATATCTCCTGGGGAGCAAAACTGTCCTTAGTTGAGAACCACTGATCTAGAGTAAATAGCTAGAAATGTAATCAGCAGGTCATAGGGCACGTGAATTTCCAATTTTTCCGGGTCTGCCAAATTGTTCTCTAGTATTTATCCTCTCATCAGTATAATTTCAAGTCTAGTGATTCACTTTTTTAAAGTAAGCTCAGTTGCCTACAATAAAGTGATTATTGCCTGAGCAAAGGACAATATGTCTGAATTTTCACAGCAGGAGTACAAGTTTAAATTTATATTTTATTTGTTTTTTGCCTGCGTTGGGTCTTCGTTGCTGCGTGTGGGCTTTCTCTAGTTGAGGCGAGCAGGGGCTACTCTTTGTTGCGGTGCACGGGCTTCTCATTGCGGTGGCTTCTCTTTGTTGCGGAGCACAGGTTCTAGGCATGTGGGCTTCAGTAGCTGTGGCCCGCGGGCTCAATAGTTGTGACTCATGGGCTCTAGAGCGCAGGCTCAGCAGTCGTGGCACACGGACTTAGTTGCTCTGCCGCATGTGGGATCTTCCTGGACCAGGGCTCGAGCCCATGTCCCCTGCATTGGCAGGCAGATTCTTAACTACTGCACCACTAGGGAAGCCCCATGGGAGTACGAGTTTAATCAGCCCTATCTCCTGTGACTCCAGTAATCAAGGAATTAGGTTTTATTTAAGTGAGCTTTACCCTTTACACTTAAAGTATTGATGAGACTATAATTATGGGCTGGTTAATCTTTTCTCTCCTGCTGTGGACATTCGTCTGCTGTTTTCTCTTTACTTACAACAAAAATATCCTTAAGGGAGAAGTAGCAAATGAATAATTAGGAGAGCCCTAGAGGAATTACCCCATCTTTCCAGGTATCAGAGGGTTAAATAGGGTAAATGTGAGAGATGAGCACCATGCTGCTCTGGCTCTATTGAATGCAAGGGACTTTCCTAGGAATAACTGTGATGTAATTGAATATTGGACTCACTGAAATATTAATCCTCTTGTTTTCCCAGTGGGTTTGGGTCATGGTCCCTGTTCTGTTTCTTAAGTGGATGCTTAATAATCCTGATACATCAACAAGGGCCATAACACATATTTATTGAGTGCCAAGCACTATGCTGAACGCTTGATAACATTCTTTCTTTTAATCCTCACAACAACCCAATGAGGTAGGTGTTTTGATTATTATTCCCATTTTACAGATGGGAAAGTGGGGGCTCAGAGAGATGAAAATTATGCCCAAGGCAGGGCCCAACATTGCATGATGGGGCTAGAGTTCAAACCCAGGTTTCTCTGGCACAGAGTGTCAAACCACTGTGCTATAACTCTGATTTAGATTCAAGAACTCTGTTGTTCACCAGGCTAACACCTGGCATCAAATCTGGCCCTGGCATTCATACATGGCTTCAGGAAACACAGCTGTTTGGAGGAGGCAACAGCTGTTCATTCATTTATCACTTCACGAAGCCACATGAATTAAAACACCGTAAGGTAAGGCTCAGTTGGTCTCCAACACCAGGATGGGTTATTATTGATTTAATTAAAGAAAAGAAATACTACCCATCCCCCCAATACACATACACTTCCTGCTAGAAACACTTGAGTTTTGATTTCTGTAGAGGTAAAGGAATGATTTGCGGCAAAATTTTTTTTAATGTTATTGATAATAACAATTCTATGTACGTCACCATGCATGTCTGAAAGTGGGAAAGACAAATCAGGATGCTTACCATTCACTCATTCTTTCCTTCTTTTCTTCCCTCCCTCTTTCTTTCTTCCTCCCTTCGTTTCTTCCTTGCTTTCTTTCTTTCTTCCTTTTGACAAACATTTCCCGAACACTTGCCATGGGTTAAGCCCAGTTTTAAGCACTGGGGTACCATAGGAAGTCTTCATGGACTAGAAAAATCTATCTTATTTCTTTATAAGAGAGAGGCTGCACATCCTTGCAATTGGTATGGAAAGTTTTCTCTGAATAAACGTATCAACTGGATTTCATGAACTATTTCTCAAAATAATCCCCTTAAACTCCTCCTCCCTTAAAGATCTCCAACAGGACATGAAGGAGGAGGAAGGGAAACGGATGAACAGTCCTAGAAAAAGAGCCAGGCACGTGCTCGGCAGTAAAAGTGGCCATAGGCCTTTCTCACCTTCTGAGATGGCCCACACTCTGCCTGGGGAGTGTGTTTCTCTCTAAATAAATCCACTTCTTACCTATCACTTTGTTTCTCACTGAATTCTTTCTGCGATGAGACATCAAGAACATGAGCTTCATTAAGTCCTGAAACCAGGTGTGTGATCTCAGTTGGAAAACCGTGGGTTTTGGCCGGGTTTGAGTCCTGGCACGTGGGTTCAAGTCCCAATCTGAGGTGCACAGTTTCAGAATCAGTAAGGCCTAAAAGCAAATAAAGCAACCTAAAAGAGAAAAAATAATGGGGGATGGAGAGGAAAAAGAAAAGAAAAAAAAAGTGGCCATAGTCTGGTGAATATCTGCTTCTAGCTTCCCTTTTAGGGCATTTTTTCCCTCTCACTCCTTCTGTATTAGGGCTGCCATAACAAAGCACTACAGACTGGGGGGCCTAAACATCAAAAGTTATTTTCTCACAGCTCTGAAGGCCAGAAGTCCAAGATCAAGGTGTCAGCAGGGTGGGTTTTATCTGAGGCCTCTCTTCTTGGCTTGCACATCGCCATGTACCCGTGGTGTCTCTCCCTCTTCTTATAAGAAGACCAGTCATATTGGATTGGGGCCCAGCTCTAATGACCTCATTTTAACTTAATTACCTCTTTAAAGGCCTTGTCTCCAAATACAGTCACATTCTGAGGTCCTGGGGCTTAGGACTTCTGCACAGGAATTTTAGGGGGATGCAGTTCAGCCCATAACAGCCGCCCTCCCTCCCTCTTCCTAAGTCCCCAGTGGTGACATAATGCCAAAGAGCATTAACTCTGGGGCCAGACAGCTGTATGACCTTTGGTCAAATTATTTAAATGCTGGGATAGGGAGGGTGGGAGGGAGGGAGACGCAAGAGGGAAGAGATATGGGAACATAGGTATATGTATAACTGATTCACTTTGTTATAAAGCAGAAACTAACACACCATTGTAAAGCAATTATACTCCAATAAAGATGTTAAAAAATTATTTAAATGCTCTGCCTCAGTTTGCTCATCCAAAATAAAGGACTAATAATCACACGTGTCCTATTACATAGGGTCGTTAAATGAGTTGATACATCTAAGGCACTTAGAACAGTGCCTGGCACAGAGTAAGCACCGTGTAAGCGTTTATTAAACGTGAAAATCAAAAATGCATTTTTACTAAAGCGTTAGGAGAGTGTTACATGCCACTCTCCCAAAGAATTTGCTTTTTCTAGACAATAGTCAACATCAGTGACACAATCGCCACTTCACAATAGGGGAACCACATATATTTGAGGGTGCGGGCCTTCCAACATTCTTCAAAACGCACTGCGTAGCGAGCACATGATCTACTATAAAATAGTAACAGTAGCCAACATTTATTAAATGCACACGGGTGTGCTGGGCACCGTGCTCAGGGCTTCCTGGTATGATCTTATTTATGAGGTAGGTACTATTGAAGTAGGTACTATTATTCCCAATTTACAGTTGAGGAAATGGAGGCTCCAAAAAGCCTCATCTCAAGGCCAAGTTCCCCAGTTAGTGAATGAGGAACTTGGTGGGCCCACTCTAAGGTGAGCCAATTTAGGGACTGACTGTCACCTGCAGAGTATTGGGGGGAGAGAAGGAGGTCTTCTCTTCTCCCCCACTTTTCCATCACCCCCTGTTCTCCCTCTGCTGAAGGACACGTCCCCAGTGCCCACGGCCAAGGCTGCACTCTCTCTGCTACAGAAAACATCCAAGCTGCCGGGACCCGACCCAGCGGCACCTCACGAGCCCAGCATTTTGAGGGGCAGGCTTCCAAACAGGGTAATAATCGTCCCATTAAAATTAATGTCCATGAAGTGAGCCGTTAAAAGCGTGCAGATTAAAACGGGGGTGGGGGGGAGGGAACTGTTCAATTTAAATCCAAAGGGCTTTTTAAATAGACACTGTATCTTCATTCTTGGAACACTACCCTGGGCAACGGATCAGGTCCCCTCTGCAAAGACTAGGGGGGATTAAGGAGGTGAGTCCCAGGAGAATGGGGAAGTGGTTTCTGGCCAGAAGCAAAGGGAACCAAGGTTTATCCAGGGCCCGCTGCATGCCAGGTGCTTGGCATACATTTCTCTCATTTAATCTCTGCCCCGATCCTAGGAGGGAGGTATTATTATTCCCAGATTACAGGGGGCAGTATAAAACCATGGTTAAGAGTTTAAAGCCTGCGGCAGACTGCCCTAATTTAGATCCAGGTTTATTCCTCATTAACTCTGTGATCTCCTGGCAAGAGACCTTACCTCCCTGTGCCTCAGTTTCCTCATCTGTAAAACAGGATAGTAACAGCACACTCTTACCACCCTAGAACGTGGAAACTCACTTTAGGCAGTGTAGACAGGGGCCTTAGCCCAGTAACCTACACAGAAGGCACTCAGTAAGTGTTGACCATTATTAAATAGGAGAATTGGGGTTGCGTGGATCTAAAGAACGTCCAAGATCACAGAGCACAGCTGGGGTCTGAGCCCTGACCGAGCTGCAGGTCAAGGGGAAATCTCTCCGTGATAAATCCAGACCCAAACTAAGTTCATAGTCTTGAAGAATCTTTTCCAAGTGACCAAAGGACTCCTCAGGCCTTGGCAACACCCTGCCGGTGGGAAGAGGATCCGAGCTGCCTCATCAGGACCTAGAAGGCTGGCTTGGAGCCACCTCCAGGCTCCCCCAGTTTTCTGAATTCCCATGGATTCAAGATGGGTGAAGGTCTCATTCTCCTCCAAAGAATCCTGAGAGTCCCTTCACCCATCTGCACCGTCACCAGCATGGACAGTTCCAGATTTTCTAGTCTGGAGGGTCATAGGGGCAGTTCTCGGATTGGAAAAAAAAAAAGGAGCTAAAATTCCCTGCCGGCGGCCCCCATCCCCGACCCCGCCGACCCCTTAGCGTCGCCATTGCGCGTTAAATCGGGATCACTGCTAGAAACTAACCCCTGTAGGAAAGTAATCTTGACAAAGGAAGCAGACAAAAATAAGTTTCCTTCCGGAAAACCCCTTGTGAGGGTCTTTCGGGCGGAGGCGCGGTGTGCCGGGAACAGCCGAGACTAAGGGCCGACCCCCTAATCCTCTCCCCGCCTCCATCAAGGTTTCTAGCGGCGCTGTGGGCGTTTAAGGGTCTGGAGGCCTATCTCAGATGGGGGTGGGGTTGTGCGTCGGGTGTGCTCATATCCGCAGCCTACAGGTGCGGAGTCAGACCTGAAAGTAGGCAAGTTGGGTTGAATCCGGCCCTCTCATGAGATTTTGAATCGACCCACCTCCCCCAAACCAAACAATAGCTTCGGAACATTTTTTGAATAATGCAGCCGAATTCGATATCGGCTTCATCCAAAACGGCAAATAAGCCTGCCCCCCTCGCCAAATCGGAATTGGAGCTGAATTCAGGAAAAAGAGACGGAGAAAACCTCCCCCGGCGCTCCACGCCTCCGCGAGGGTCTCCCGCGACCCCTGAAGCCAGAGACCCAAGCGGCCGGTCGCCTTCAGGCGTCCCAGCGCCCCGCGCTCCTCTTCTCCCAACCCGCGCGCCCCCTCACTGCCGGCGCCGCTAGGGTTAAAAGTTACCTCTCGGTTTCTTCTGCCTGCACCCCCCCTCCCGGGGCCAGATGATGTAACCCCCCTCCCCGCGCCCTCCCCGCCCCCTCCACCATGTGACACTTTAATTAATAATAGCGCCGTCAGCACAACAAACGCACAACACAAGGAGAAACTTGGTGTCCAGGGGAGGCCCCCGGCGACTGGAGCGCGGCGGAGGCAGGCGCAGAGGCCGAGGCGGAGGAGGCGAGGGGCGGCCCGACGCGGGGAGGGAGCGAGGCGAGCGGTCATGTGCCCGTGCCCCCTGCACCGCGGCCGCGGCCCGCCGGCGGTGTGCGCCTGCAGCGCGGGCCGCCTGGGTCTGCGCTCGTCCGCCGCGCAGCTCACGGCCGCCCGGCTCAAGGCGCTCGGCGACGAGCTGCACCAGCGCACCATGTGGCGGCGCCGCGCGCGGAGCCGGAGGGCGCCGGCGCCCAGCGCGCTCCCCACCTACTGGCCCTGGCTGTGCGCGGCCGCGCAGGTGGCGGCGCTGGCGGCCTGGCTGCTCGGCAGGCGGAACTTGTAGGAACGCGGGGCTTCTTGGTGGGGCCGAAGCCGAGACCCAGCCGGAGCGAGCAACAGGTACGCTAGCGAGCGAGCGCCAGCGCGCGGTGTCTGGGGACTGGAGACTTGCGGCTGGCTTGGGAGCGGGAGAGCCTCAAGTTTGGCATTCTTCTCTTCCCATCTCCTTCTTCCTTCGCAAGGATCTCGGTCCCCCTCCTAGGCAGTCCCCATCTCTCCTTCCAAGTACCGGCTCCACCGTTTCTGCCCCTTCTCTCCGAGTCCTTAAGCGCATCTTGCCACTCTCTCCATCGGGGTGGCTTTGGGAGGACTTTAGCCTCCGTAAGCCCCACCAGCGGCTCAAGCAAACACACAGTGCAAGTAAAAACTGGGCTTGCTCTGAGAACAGTTATAGGCCAAGCCAAAGAATTATAATCTATCGCGGTTTCAAGACGAGCCCTCAGTCCTCTTTCAGACGCCTGCCACTCCAGAGTCGCCACCGTTTCCATCACCGCCGCTCCAGACCCCCTTCTCCTTAAGTGTCACTTCTCCAGTTTCTGTTGCCCGTCTCCCGGCGCCCCGAGCACTTCTCGCGACTTCCTCCCCTTCCTGGTTTCTGGCCGGCTCCGTCTTTCTCCCTGCCTAAAACTTTGCAGTT
The DNA here is from genome assembly GCF_964270905.1 of Leucopleurus acutus. Classification (NCBI taxonomy): domain Eukaryota; kingdom Metazoa; phylum Chordata; class Mammalia; order Artiodactyla; family Delphinidae; genus Leucopleurus; species Leucopleurus acutus. The sequence continues at coordinate 78,225,188 of NC_139155.1, read as the reverse complement.
TTTCTCCGCTCTGGCAACTTCTTCTCCCCTCCAGCGAGGTGTCCCGTTTGAGGAGCTTGGCCTCCTCTTCACCAAACGGAGGAACTGAGATGAAGGAGATGCCCCCAAGTGAGCTGGGATCGGAGGCTCTCAGGGAAACTCCAAGGGGAAGCCTTAATGAAAGAGCATCAGCTGAGCTCTATCTGGGTGCTAGGCCTTGTTGAGGGAGGAGGTGTTTGAGAGCCTGCAGTATGCTAGGCACTGCGCGGCGGGGGTGGGGAGTGAGTATGGAGCTAGTGTGTCTGGTACCAGTAGGAGAAAGGTACTGAGCACCTACTGTGCGCTAGGCCCTTGGGATTGGGGAATTACTGAGCACCAGCTGTGCGCCTGGCACTGTGCTAGGCGCTTTAGGGGAGCAAACGTGTAAGGATCGTCTTTTCAGATTCTGGAATAGAGAGGAGAGCTGCAGTGAGTGCGAGTGGAGAGAATCAGGCTGAGCTTACCAAAGGTGGGTCTAGGGCCGGAAGGTGAAGGTCGAAGGTGAGAAAGCCAGCCTCGGGATGCCATGGCCCACAGAAACCGAGCTCTCGGGTCGCGCGGCTGAGCCCCGCGGTGCGCCAACACCCTGGGAAGCTGGCGCGGCGCCCGCAGGGAGAGGCGGCAGCCGGAGCGTGGGGGGTGGCAGCGCCCGGGGAGATGCGGGGGTGCGCGGGGTGTGAGCCGGGAGCGCGGGCGACAGATGTCTCGTGGGCCGGCGCAGCCCGGGCGCTGGCGAAGAGAGGTGCGCGCTTCGGGACGCTCTCTGCCCGGCTCGGAGGTCACATCCGATTCTCCTCCTCCTGGAGGAGAGGCCCGGGGCTGCCCTCGACCGCAGAAGCCCAGGCTGGGGCCGCCGAATCCTAGAGGCAGGAACAGAATTTTGGATGGGGCACGGGGAGGTGGGGCAGAAAAAGGGAGCCAAGCAAGAGACGCGAAGCCCAAAGTGTGTAATTTAGGGAAAGGCGGAATGAAGGTGGGAAAGGAAGCAAAGAAAAAACGGGCGGCGAGACGAGGAAAGAAAGGCGGGGGAGCTGGAGAAAGAGAGAGTTCCTGGAGAACAAGATAGTGGGAACGTGGATTAGAAAGATGGGAAGCGAGGGGAATCCAGTAGAAAGGGCGAGGAGGGCTAGGACACCGCTTCCTCCAGTCTTGGAGACCAGGCGAGGCTGGGGAGGCGCTGCCTTCTCGGGACTAGACGGTGCAGGATGCTGGGCGTCCCACCTAGGGGGCGGAGAGCGCCCACCAGAGCCCGACTGGCGCGCGTCGGGGCCGGGGGTGCTCCCGGGGCCCTCAGGAGGAGGCTGCTACCTGGAGGTGGCCCGAAACCTCCGCGAGGGCGCGCGGGGCGAACGCAGCGCGTCTCTCTGAGCTCGGGCGCGAGGAAGGACCCACGCGACAAGGAAGGGGGACGGGAAGGAGTTTTCGCCGGTGCGGCGTCAGCGGATAATTGTCGTCGCAGAGTTTATTTCCCCTTCCTGACTCTGCATCAGCCCCAGAGCCCCGTGCTACGTCCCGACTCCAGGCCACCTCCTCAGCATACCCCTGGGTTCTCCTCCATCCTGCTGTGTCCCGTCCGGGCGTCCCCAGCAGGCACACCCTCTAGGGTCCTCCCGCCTCGGGTGCCCTGACCCCAGGATGCCCGGCACGGCTTTCCTGCCGCGCTGCACCTCACTCCCTCGGATCGCCGGTAGAATGGTATTGAACAGAATGTATACCACTACCATCCCGGGCTTCGCCTTGCTGGGTCTCCCAGGCTCGGCCCCTATCACAAGGACTTGGCTTCTCTCGCTGCTACCTCCACCTCGGGGCTTTCTTGTGCTTTGGGCCTAACCGGGGGAAACCCATCTTTCCCCAGCCTTCGGTAAGTTAGCAAGACGTGAAAGGAAATCCCCTGGAGAAAGACAGTTTGTTGAGTTGTGTGTGGTCCTCTCCACATTTCCTACCCCAGAAGAGAAATGGGAATGCTCACAGCGTGCCTTATTGGTTTCAGGGAGGCCTGAATCAGCCATCTAGAGCAGACCATTCTCTTAGGTTAAAGGTGAGCTTAGCTATATGCATGACAGCAGTTTCAACAAGCTTGTTTTGAGCCTCTACTGTGAGCCAGCAATAGTTTTCTTAGAAGTCATCATTAAACAAACAAACAAAAATCCAACCTCTCCTCTGAGACTCAGTTTTCCCATATGTAAAATGGGGACAATAATAGTACTTAAATGCACAGCTGTTGTCAAGAGGGTAAAATGAAGTCATTTACAGAGAGCTCTAGAACAGTGCCTGGCACATAAGAAGTGAATATAAATGTGAGCTATCATGACTACGATTGTGCATTTAATATCTTTCTTTCCGAAAGCAGACAGCACTTTGCCATCGTCATTGCTGGTGATTCCACACTGTTCTTACTTGCCATTTTGGGGAATCAAGGCCACATGGGCCAGGATAGTATAGGAGTTAAGAGCATGGGTTTAGGGATCAGATGAAACTGGATTTAAGTCCCAGCCCAAGAACTTTCTGGCAGTGTGACTTTGGGTAAGAACCGTAACCTCTCTGAGCCTTTATCTGTAAACCGGAGTTGTATCTCTATCAGGATTGCTGGGAGGTTGATAGGAGAGCATCTATTTCACGTGCCCAGTGCAGTGCCTGGCACTTAGTTCAGTTGTCAGAGGACGCTATGAAATGGTTAATGCCATTCAAAGGGGAAACTGAGGCAGAGAGCGTCCACCTGAGTCATCCCAAAGGATCGATCAATGGCAAAGTCAGAACTGGCATTGGAGTCTCTGCCTTTGAAGGCCTGCAGCACACAGCCCGTCGGATGACTTGAGGCATGCGGGGGAGGAGGTGATACCAGGGCGGCAGGCAGAAGGGGTGGTGAGCCCCGAGTTCCTGCACTAGAGAGACTCCCTTTCTGAGGGGGCCTCGGGGAAGCTCCCTGGAGGCCGGGGAGGCCTGGCAGAGAATGAGTGTGATTTAACCAGCCGCTGCTCCAAGATACAGGAGAGGGAACAAAAGATGCTTTATGGTGAGTGCTGGCTGGGGGAAGCGCGGGGGGAGGAGAAGCGCCACTTGCCTTGGGTGGGGGTGGGGGAAGGCAAAGAGAAGGAGGAGGACTCGGGCTGGGGTGGGCAGAACCTTGCCTTAGGACTAAGGAGAGGGGAGAAAGGGGTACTCTGCGCACCCAAGAGGCGACGTAGTCAGCAGCAAGGAAGATAATGGGCCAGCGGGAGCCTGCTTTAATGAGTTAATGACGGTCTGGCCTGCCCGCCAGACATGCTAACTGGTTCTTGGAAGGTATTTTGGGGATTAAGTGGTTAAACCTGGAGGCGCATCCCTCGGGCCTCCCTCCCAGACTGCTGCACCCCTGCCAGGATTACTTTTAGAGCTTGAAAGCCTAGGCAAGGAAGGAAAGGAGTGAGCGGAGGAAGAGACAGCTGTTGGGGAGGAAACCCCCGCCGCTGCCCCCCCAGGAAGCGGCCAGATGTGCAGGACGGTGGCAGCCTTCCTGCCACATGGTCGCTGTCTGGAGTCACTCTCTTGCCTACTGAGAGGCCAGGACTCAAGTGACTGAGCTGTGGATGTAAAAACAGCCCCACCCGGGAAGAATTAAATACACCCGCAGATATGGGCTGCGTGGATTTGGCAACCGCACCTCTGGGTTTTGAAAAGTCAGCTTTTCAGACCTCCATTGGGGGTGGGAGGAGTGGAGTGGGGGCTTCTGTCGCCCTTCTGGTCATCACTGTGTGTGACAGGATTTCATGGTAACAGTGAGCTGCCCCCACACTGTCCTAGCCCATGGCAGCTTGCTTGTCACATAGTAGATACAAAATAACTATGATGAATACATGAATCATTCAGAAACTGTGCACGATGAGCATTAGTGTTTCCTAAATTCGGCTTCTTTCACTTTTTCTCCTATTAATTATTGAGTTCCTACTGTGTGCAGGGCATGGTGGACACAGGAAGGACCAAGACATAGAAGCCCCTGCTCTCACGGAGCCTACATTTTAGTGGGAAGAGACAGATGATAAATCAGTAAAGATTGTTCTGGTTACAGCTGCTGTGTAACCAATTACTCCAAAACTTAGTGGCTTAAAACAACTATTCAGTTAGGCTCATACATTCTGTGGGTTAGAAATTCAGACAAAGCATAGCAGGGGTGACTTGTCTCAGTTCCAGGCTGACTGGGGGCTGGAGTCATGGTGATGGGATCTTCATTTATAGGCCTGGCTGTTGATGCTGGGTGCCAGCTGGGACTGCCAGTCAGAGCATCTACACTCAGTCTCCTCTTGTGGCTTGGGCTTCCCCACAGCATGGCAGCCTCACAGTAGATGGATTCTGACCTGGCATCTTAGAGCTCCGAAGGCAAGTGTCTCGGAGGGTCAGATGGAAGCTGCTTTGCCTTTTTTGACCCAGCTTCAGACATCACTTTGGTTCAAAGCAGATCACAGGCCAGCCCAGATTTAAGGGGAGTGGAATTAGACACTACCCCATGGGGGAGTGGCCAGGTTCTAGAATAGCCAATGGGAGAGAAGATATTGTGGCCATCTTTGGATTATGCAGTCTAACACAGAATTTCAGAAAGTGTTCAGAGCTCTGAAGGTAACACACGAAGATAACGTCCAGGCACACCTCGGAGACACTGTGGGTTTGGGTCAGACCACTGCAATACGGCGAGTCACAAATGTTTTGGTTTCCCGGTGCATATAACAGTTATGTTTACATGATACTGTAGTCTGTTAAGTGTGCAGTAGTATTACGTCTTTAAAAACAATGTACACACCTCCGTTAAAAAATACTTGCTACAAAATGCTAACCATCATCTAAACCTTCCATAAGTCATAATCTTTTTGCAACAATCACATCAAAGATCACAGATCACCGTAACAAATATAATAATGATGAAAGATTTGAAATATTGTGAGAATTATCCAAATGTGACACAGAGACACGAAGTGAGCAAATGCTGTTGGAAAGAAAGATGGCATCAATAGACTTGCTCGACACAGGGTTGCCACAAACCTTCGATTTGTAAAAAATGCAAACATCTCCGAGGTCTGCCTTTCATAGCGAGAGCCTGGGGCGCTCCTTACCTGCACTGGTTGGAGATGGTCACTTTGAGGAGGAACCAAGGAACCAATGCTGTGAGTGACGAAAAGGAGCCAACCACGTGAGTACCTGGAAGAAAGGTGTTCTGGGGAGGTGAGACTTTGCACCATGTGCTTGAGGAGGAGGAAAACGAGCAGTGGGCTAAGACCACATGAACTTGGGGGAGAGGAAGACAGAGGGCAGGCAGGGGCCAGATCAGGCCATGGTAGGGACGTTGAGTTTTGTTGTCAAGGGATTCACAAGTGCTGACAGTACATGAAGAGGTGCTTCATAAGAAGAGAATTAGATGTGATGCAATGAACTACTCATCCTCATGCATTTGCAAATATGAATTGAGCACCAGCTCAGGGCTAGGCACCAGGATGCAGGGATGCAGAGATGAGTAAGTCCCAGAACCTGGCCTCAGATGCTCCTAGACCTCAGGAGCGGGAGACCCGGCTCTGACCCCCACTCCAGCCTACTCTCACTGGAGGAGACCTCCCACCAGGGTCTGAGAGATTCTGGCCCCTGTGCCAGCTCTGCCCAGCCCTCAGTGCCCTCAGAAGTTTGTGGATACTGGCTGGATTTCCATTCAATTCCGTATTGTCTCCCCTCCCTCCTTCCTGCTTTAAACTGGTGCCCTGCAGTTGGGTGAGGGATCTCTGTTTTAGGCCACATCAGTGAGATGTGTCCTTTTAGTACTGCTGGATACCCAGGAAGAGAGAAAGCTCCTTTCCCTGCCCTGTGGAGAGAAAATTGGCTGCCCCACAGGGTGTTGCCATCTTTGAACTTTTGCCCCACAGGCCATGGACTTGGGCAAGATGGAATTAAATTGTTTTGGGAAACTTAATAATAATAAAATAATAATGTAATATTCCTTTTTTTAAGAAAAAATAGCTTTTTCTTGATTACAAAAAATATTACAAGCACGTTATCAAATACTTGGAAAATACTGAAAAAAAGAAAGATTTAATCGATTGTTTTTATCTCACTACCCATTGTTAACATTTTGAGAGGTTTCTTTCCATTTAAAAAAAAATGCACTGAGAGGTACTTTAACAAGTAGAATCCCTCTAAATGCATTCTCTGTAATTTGACTTTGTCATTATATCATGGACATTTCTCCATGCTTTATAGTATTTTCTACGACACGCTTCTTTTTTTTTTTTGGTGGTATGCGGGCCTCTCACTGTTGTGGCCTGTCCCGTTGCAGAGCACAGGCTCACGGGCCCAGCCGCTCCGGGAATGTGGGATCTTCCCGGACCGGGGCACGAACCTGTGTCCCCTGCATCGGCAGGTGGACTCTCAACCACTGCGCCACCAGGGAAGCCCTACAACATGCTTCTTAGAGGTTGCTTAGTATTTCTGTTTAGCTCTTCCACCATTTGCCTTCTCATGCAGCTATTATTGGACATTTAGACAGTTTCCAGTGTGATGCAGAACATCCTTGGGTGTAACTCTGGATACACCACAGATGATTTTCTTAAGAATGCCCACAAGTGGAACTTTGATATCAAAAGTGTAGGTAAACCTTCTTTTATTATAAAGGTTGTCTAAAAGAGTACAAAATCTTGTAGTCTCTAGATGAACTCTGCTGCTTGTTCCCTTTTCTCATTTACGTCCCTGGCCACCATCCATAATGTGGTTATTGGCTTGTCTGTGGAGCAGGCTGTTACCATCCCCAGCTAAATCTGTGTTATCTTTTTATGGAATATCCTTCATGGACCGCATCTCTAGCCATTGTTGGAGTGCATGAGTGAGATGACTGCTGACATGCCCATTCCAACTTCAGGGAAAGGCTGCAAGTCATAGCAGTGTCACTAAGAGTTTGAAGAGCTTCTCTGCCTGCCTGGCTGTACTTGGATCTGGTGCATGGTACTTAATAAATACTGTAGGATGCTAACATATTGATGGTGGGGAAACTTAGACAAAGTGAGTTTGGAGGGGTCTTCAGAGGGTGGGAATGTGTCAAGGGCCACGGGATAGATTTAAGAAGAGGTAGCGTTTTCAAAGACAGCCCAGATTTATAATGTTTCAGCCTGTTGGCACACCACGGGGCCTCATTCTTGACTCAGAAAATTTAACCGCTGGTAACTGTTTATCTAATTCACCCAGGTTTTATGCCGAGGTAGGACAGCTTGATGGACGGTGACATGAACTTTGGAGTCAGGCTGACTCTCAGATCCGGTCCTGATCGGCCATTTCCCAGTTATGTGACCGTGGGCATGCCCCTCTACCTTCTGAGCAGTATAAGGCATATCACTGCTGTTCAGAAAAGGGTAAATGATAGTGCAGGATATGGGCTGTTCTTATCTGGTGTGAATTTCAGTCCACGGGCCCATATTCAGAGTATGGTGGCAACTCTTAGGGGACTTTTCTGAGCTTTTTGTACAAAGCAGTTGCTAATCCTGCCCCCGCCCCCAACAGCCTTCTTAAGCCACTGCGCCGGGGCTGGGGGAACCTCCAGGACAGGACTCCCCAACCTGGGGGACACTAGCCTCCAGGTCCCGTGAGGGCCCCAGTCCTGGCTTTTTGTCCATCACTGTATCCCAGCACCTGGCATGGTGACCAGTGCAGAATGGGCATTCACTAACTACTGAATGGATGGATGGATGAATGAGTAAATGAATGAATGAATTTGGGAGAGGCTCAGGGAATTGGGGACACCCCCCAGAAATGAGACATAAAATTGGCTGACTTCATACCCCTCTATTCACCGCCCCCGCCCCCCGACTTCAGAGAGAAATCATTGCTTTGATCTCAAAAGTATGACCCAAAGAGATCACGGTTCTAAAAACACAGCCAGAAATAGACAGGACTTCAGAAACCACCTAACGCAACTCCCTCACCTTATAGATGGGGAAACCAAGGCACAGAGATGGCTTCTGAAGGTGAAAATGAGGTGGCCTTACATGCCAGCTGTCTCTGTCGAAGAATGTCTTAGCGTCTAGGCAGAAGTCGAAACCTGGTAGTTTCCTGGCTGTAATTGGCCCGCCATTTAGCTTTATTTGACTTGCATGTCTTCCGCCACACGCTTAAAAATCAGGCACTTTGGGCTTCCCCGGTGGCGCAGTGGTTGAGCGTCCGCCTGCCGATGCAGGGGACGCGGGTTCGTGCCCCGGTCCGGGAGGATCCCACATGCTGCGGAGCGGCTGGGCCCGTGAGCCATGGCCGCTGCGCCTGTGCGTCCGGAGCCTGTTCTCCGCAACGGGAGAGGCCACAACAGTGAGAGGCCCACGTACCGCAAACAAACAAACAAAAATTAGGCCCTTTCATATTGAAGTCCAGGTTTCCAGTTTTTATTGAAAAAACTGGAAAGAAAAAGAAAGATCTAACAATACCAAGTCCCATGTGGCAGCAAAAAGCTGGAGATGAGTGTCAGAAACCTCTTTAGATGGGACACAAGCTCTTCAGTGACCCTGGCCCCTCCTGGGCACATGTTACTGGGGCCAATGCATTTAAGTTTATGACCTCTGGTTTTGGAGACCACCCTGCCAGACTTCCCTTGATGCGTAGACACACCCACACTTGTATGCTATTTTAAATAAATGAGATCATACTGTTCATGCTATTTTGTAATCTGTTTCTTCCCCAATAAAAATAGGTTGCTGAGATGTTCCCATGTCAACAGAGGTTTTCATCATCTTTTTTTATGGCTGCATGGTGTTCCGTTGCTTGGATGGACCACGATTTCCTTATTTGGTCACATCCCCAGGGATATTTACGCTGTTCCCCATTTTCTGATAGTTCGTAAGTGAGATTTAGTGAACATTCTTGTTTGGACAACTTTGCAAAAAAAAACACAAAAAACTGAAGTTCCGGGCTTCCCTGGTGGCACAGTGGTTGAGAGTCCGCCTGCCAATGCAGGGGACGCGGGTTCATGCCCCGGTCCGGGAAGATCCCACATGCCGCGGAGCGGCTGGGCCCGTGAGCTATGGCCGCTGGGCCTGCGCGTCCGGAGCCTGTGCTCCGTGGCGGGAGAGGCCACATCAGTGAGAGGCCCGCGTACCGCAAAAAAACCAAAAAAAAACCCCAAAAAAACCCCTTAAGTTCCTAGAGGTGAACTTTTTGGGTGAAAGAATATGTGTGTTGTAACATGTGATACATAAGGCGAGATTGCTTTAAGAAGGGTCTGTCCATTTGGTTTGGTGTCGATTGTGTGCTGTGCTACCCCCAACTTCTCAGTGCTTATTCTTTTGGACATCAAGTTAGTTTGGCATTCAAGGCCCACCTGCCAGAACTTCATAGTGGGCAGAGTTCTGAGGTCTCTGGGCTGTCTCCACAGACTTCATATAATCAATAACTCTTCACTGATAGCGTTGATAACTATTCACAGTTAACAGGGGCAATAGATAGGTAGGCAGAGAGAAGGAAGCACATCTTCCAGGAGCTGCCAATGGCCTCTTCCTTTCTCATACACCCCACACCTAGCCTTCTGCTCTTTTAGTCCCCTCAGCCACCGTCTCCTCAGAGCCCAGTGTCCTAACTGGCCAGCATGAGCTACATGGACAGAGATTTAAATGCTAACATGGACCAGAGCATCTTCCCTCTAGGAGGATTCCACATGGAGAGCTTTGTACCCATGATTCTTAGACATCAGGACCGACCACTGGTACCATTTGAACTCCATGGTCAAAATCAACCCGCTGAAACCAAAGATGGAAGAGTGGGTAATAAGAACCTACTATCTAGCACAGGAAACTCTACTCAATACTCTGTAATGACCTATATGGGAATAGAATAAAAAAGAGTGGATATATGTACATGTGTAACTGATTCACTTTGCTGTACAGTAGAAACTAACACAACATTGTAAATCGACTATACTCCAATAAAAATTAATTTAAAAAAAACAAAGATGGAAGCGTGGGGAAGTTCCCACCATTATTCACGTGCTCACTTAGCCATTGTCACTCAACAGGTTGAACTGAACACCTGCTCTGTGCAGGGCATGGTGCTGAGCCCTGAGGATGAAATGGTGGGTCAAGGGGAGAGACAAGGTGTGTGTAAATGCACAGAAAGTATTCTGGGAGGCTTAGGGGTGGAGTGAAGGCGGCTTTCCTTTTATTTCTATATCCTTCTCTGCTATTTGAACTTCTAACTTATCACATATGCAAATGGCAAGAGCAAAAAAGATATTTTTTTCAACCAAAAATTGGGACCTCTTAGGAGGGAACCCAAGAGTCCTAACTCTTCTCAGATGTAGGGAAAAGGGGGTGAGGCTCCTGCTCTAACGGTGCAGCGGGATTCACAGCTCACAGCTCTCCACCTGCAGCGCCCCAGCCCAGGCAGCCGGTCTCTCGAGGCTTCTCCCCCTCTGTCCCCCGCCCCTCCACTCTGTGGGCGCAAAGGGAAATAGGGACATTTAAGAACAGGCATTTCATGAATCTCTTCAGTTGTGAGCTTTGGTTGTGAGTCAGCATTTGAGAAAGTGCTTTATGAGCCAAGTTTGAGGAAAAACATCCCAGGGGCAGTTCAAGTGGTTCATAGGGAGCTGTGGACTTTATGTTTTTAAACTAGTTTAAAATTGTACAATGACTCCTTACTCCTTTCAAAAAAAGAAAAGAAAAAAAATAACATAAACAATACAGAAGTAAAGTATACAAAGTAGAGCGCTGTAATTGTTCTTTTACTCCACCCCCAAAGCCACTCCCCTGGGGTAACTTTCAGGCTGGAGTATATAACAACAATAACAATAATAATAACGACAAATGCAGACCTTACTATGTGCTGGACTTCTAAGTCCTCACATATGTTAATACTTTCAGTCCTTACATCAACACAATAAGATTCGATATACTCCCCCACCTTTTCCGTATAAGGAAACTGAGACCCAGAGAGGTTAATAACTGGCCCAAGGTCACACAGCTTTTAAGTGTCTGAATCAGGATTCCAACTCAGGTGTCGAGCTCCAGAGTCTGGGCTCTTAACCATTATACTATTTTGCCTCTCTGCCATACTTTTTATATGGATATATAGATAGATATAGCTATCTGTGTACGCACACACACATATTTATTAAAGGAAAAAAATCTGGGGCATGTGCTCTTTTCAATTAAAAATCATAGCCATCTTTCTGTCTCAGTACATTTAGATTTACCTCTTTCTAATAGGCAGGTGGCTTAATTTGTTAATCCAGTCTCCTGTCAATAAACACATGGGTTGTTTCCAAACTACAGATTTGTAATAAATTCCAAATTTATTACAAATAAAGCTAGAGGGAACATCCTTGAGCACATTTATCTGACTGCTTCTGTGGGCTAGTGGAGGGTGTCCAATTTAAAGTCCCCCAGAAGAAACAAACAAAAAAAAGAGTTATACTTACTGACATAACATATCCTGAAGTGAAAAAAATGCTAACTAAAAAACAAACAAACAAACAAATCCTCCAGAAGTGTATACATAGGCCCACCCTCTGATTGTGGAGCGTGCTGTCGTGGTGCCCACTGGCTGGTTGATGCCGTGCAGAGGTGCGCTTCTAATGTTCATCCTTCACTGTGGATGCCAACCGGTAATCAGTACACAAACGGGCACAGGAATTTGTCCATTTAGCAGCCCTGGGAAACCCTTAGAAAGACTCATTATAGGCTCAATGATTTACAGGTAGGAAAAGTGAAAATCAGTTGCTGGTCCTAGTTTTGCAAGGAAACAATACAGTTTCTCGCCTGATGCCACTGTTATTTTCCCTTCATCATCTCCATTCAACTCAGGTATCGACACAGCCTCAATTGTCACAACTTTCAGATGCAGTTCCCTGCTCGTCAGGGTCCCCTGTTTGAGCCATACTTGTCACTGCCCTTGCGCCTTGCTTAGGCCCTTTCCCCACCTAAACGATCCTGCCTTCTTCCAAATATGGCAAAAACATTGTCTGGGGCTTCCCTGGTGGTGCAGTGGTTGAGAATCTGCCTGCCAATGCAGGGGACACGGGTTTGAGCCCTGGTCTGGGAAGATCCCACATGCCGCGGAGCAGCTAGGCCCGTGAGCCACAACTACTGAGCCTGCGCATCTGGAGCTTGTGCTCCACAACAAGAGAGGCCGCGATAGTGAGAGGCCCACGAACTGCGATGAAGAGTGGCCCCCACTCGCCGCAACTAGAGAAAGCCCACGCACAGAAACGAAGACCCAACACAGCCAAAAATAAATAAATAAATAAAATTAAATAAACAAACAAACCATTTAATTAAAAAAAAAATTGTCTGTGTATCTTCAAGGCCCAGTTCAAATCCTGCTTCCTCTCTGAAGCTTTCCTGGTGAGTGTAACCGCATATCGACTTCTGGGCTCTAAACACACCCAGACCAATGTGTCTGCACACTCATTGTCTGCAGACAATGGTCTTTTACAGTCCTGGCCTCTGGCATTTCATGTCTTCCCCAGTAAGACTGGAGGCCAATTGAGGGCAGGCACTGAGCTTTATCTTGTGCAGAGAATGCTTAGCATGAAATCAGCACACTCCATAGCACACAGTAGGTGCTTAATAAACGTGGTTTCTTTCTCGCCCTCCATCGTTCCTTTTTTGTACCCATGCTTAAGGCAGCATAATCACCTCAGGCTAATGCTGCAGGGTTCCACTGACTTTGACTCTATAGGTCAGTATGACTAGACACCAACAAAGTGAGATTTTTAGGGGTTACAGAAGCTGGTTTCCATGAACTAAATTGAGTGTGCTTCTCAGTTGAGTTGACGGTGGCTCTGAGTCAGTACTCCATGAAAACATCTAGCAGCTACACAGTAAAGCAGAATGCCTTCTTCGCTTGTGCCCTGATGGGACAGGAGGGGAACGGGGTGGGGGTTGGTGGTTGGTGGGCTGCAGGGGTCTTCTCCCTCCACCTGAGCAGGTCAAAAGCAAAAGGTTTGAAGTTGCTGATTCAGATCCTTGTGACCAGCAGCTAAGGTCAATTGTGGGGTCCATGTGATTATGGACGCAGTTGTATGTATCGGTCAGGGTCCAAGTAAGAAGCAGAGAGCACCTCCAAACTGAGTAATCAGAGGAGAATTTAGTAAAGGTTCGATGGCAATCAGTGAGGGATCCTGCAGCCCCACTCCCAGGTTGGCAGCCCCCCTGGCCTAAAGGCGAGGCGAGGGGACAGGACCCAGAGCCTGGAGAGGGGCCTGGAGCTGCGCCAGAGAGCTTCCTGGCAGGTACTCCGGCCGACCTGTGGCCCTGTCTCGCCATGCCATTGCCGCTTTCTGTGAACCAGACCCCGGAGGAGGCCAGAGGCCAAGGGAGGCTGTTGGTGCAGTTCATACAAGTCAATATCCCGGACTTTTGTCCACTTGAAGGTCATAAAGTCATCTCTCTCCTACACCATGTGGTTTGTATCAGGCACATGGCAGTTTTCCCACCACCTGCTTTAGAGTAATGTACGAATTGTGTTTATCTCCTCTGCTGACTCTCCAACCTCATCTCCCCCCCGGCCCCAGGGCCCAGCCTTTGCTTGCGGCTCATGGAGCTCCCTGACCTAGTCATGGTATGTCCTTCCTCTGTGTCCTGTTTCTTCTCCCTTCCTCCCCGCCTCTCTTCATCCCCTTCCTGTACTCCCTCCCTCTCCTCCTCTCCCTCTTCCTCTCCTCCTCCTGATATACTTCACATCCTTTTCCATTATCTTCGTGTGTTACCTTTAGAGCCCTGAACACTTTCTGAAATTCTGTGTTAGACTGCATAATCCAAAGATGGCCACAATATCTTCTCTCCCATTGGCTATTCTAGAACCTGGCCACTCCCCCATGGGGTAGTGTCTAATTCCACTCCCCTTAAATCTGGGCTGGCCTGTGATCTGCTTTGAACCAAAGTGATGTCTGAAGCTGGGTCAAAAAAGGCAAAGCAGCTTCCATCTGACCCTCCGAGACACTTGCCTTCGGAGCTCTAAGATGCCAGGTCAGAATCCATCTACCGTGAGGCTGCCATGTTGTGGAGAAGCCCAAGCACAAGTCAGTGGTGTTTATTATATTTCCAGAGTTGTTCAGCCGTCCCCGCAATCAATTTTAGAGCATTTTCAGTTCCCCAACAGAAGCCTCGTGCCCATTAGCATTTAGTCCCCAATTGCTTACATTCCTCCCCAGCCCTGGGCAACCACAAATCTGCTTGCTTGCTTTATAGATTTGTTTATTCTAGACATTTCCTGTAAATGGAATCATACAACATTTGTCCCTTTCGTGTCTGGCTTCTTTCATTTAGCAGCATGTCTTCAGGGTTCATCCGTGTTGTAGCATGTGTCAGCGATTCATTCCATTTTATGGTCAAATAATGTTCCATTGTATGGAAATACCCTACTTATTTATGCACTCATCAGGTGATGGGCATTTGGGTTGTTTCCACTTTGGGGCCATTATAGATAATGCTGCTCTGAACATTTGTGTGCAAGCTTTTGCATGGATATATAGTTTCCATTCTCTTGGGTATGCACTGTTTTTCTCTGCCGTGCCGGAATACCTCCCCTTATCCTGGCTAATTCACTGGCATCCTTCAGTACTCAGCAGGGGCCTTCCTCCTTCTCTGACTTCCCCTCCTCCCTCATGAGCTGCCTCTCCTGTGGGCTCCCATAGCCCATGTCTACCCAGATTGCAGGCTCTTCCCATGACACTGTCATTATTGATTTCATCTCATCTCCCTTTGTTGGCTTTTGAGCCCCTTAAGGGTAAGAACTGTGTCATTGGATCTGTAACACCTAGTATGGTGCTTGGTATGTTCGTCAATGAATGAGTGAATGGATGGATGGGTGGGTGGATGGATGACAGCAGAGACTGTCCTACAAGTCTGCCTTGAATATGGATCTATGAAATGAATAGATGATGGTCCCGTTCCTGACACGGAGGAGCAAAAAATGTAATGTGTCTCCACATCGTCTTTTTAAGTCACAGAAGATGCCTATGTAAACATGTAGGTCTGAAAATAAGAGGGGTGTGTGTGTGTGTGTGTGTGTGTGTGCGTGTGTGCACGTGCACATATATGTTTAAGGAAGGCTGCTATATGGACAGAGCTTTGGGGGAGGGGCAGCACCAAGACTAGCTTTGGGGGAACCTTTCCTTCCAAATCAGAGCTTTGGTATCTAGCAGCTCTCGCCTATCCCCCTCCCCCTCCCGACAAGCGGAGCTGGCTGTGCAGCGGCCCAAGGCGCTGACGTCATCCCCAGTGGCTGTCTGCACGTGCCTACTGACTGAAATACAAATCTTTATTTCTGCAGGTTGGTGAAAACCCTGTGTCCTTGGAGAAAGCCGGTTCCCATTTTCCTGAGGGGGGAGCCCAGAGCTTGAAAGGCCGCAGTTGGCACTTCGAGAAGGAAGTGGAGAATAAAGACGGCGCCTGGAGCAATAGTAGCAACGCGGAATGGGACTGGGGAAGACCGCTTTGATATCCAGCTGCAGAAACAGACACCCCAACGCTATTTACATACAGCTCTATATATATAGAAAAAGAAAATATGAATATTATTCTTCAGTGCATGCCTTGTCGAGGACGTGGTCCCCTCCCTTTTCTGCACCTTCCGATGTGAACTTTGATGCTCTTTCATGTATGGGGCACTGGAAGAGAGATGCTTACTGTGTACCTAGAAATTTTGCAAAGACTGGTGGGAATTAGCCTCAGAGGCGACCAACTGCCTGGGAAGGGATGCCGGTGGAGGAGGAGGTGAAAGTGCAAAAAGCAAAATAGAAAACAAAAAGTGAGGACTCAGGGCCAATTTTGTAGGGGCAGTCTGGGACACCTCCATTTCTAAGTCTTGACAAGTCCTAGCCTCTCTCTACCTACCTAGATAGATGGCTAGTCCCACTGTCATCAAGACAAATGGCATTCCCCACCCCCCCTACCAATCTGGTGTCTCTGGTGCTTCGCTTAAATTTTGCTGGTGCTACATGTGTTCTTGCTGGTGCTGTCATGGTATGCTGTTGCCAGACCTGCAAGGCCAGGGGACGAGAGAGGTTTCTATTTTGCTGTTTCAGATTCTTATTTTAAAGGAATCAGTCACAAAAGTGCCACTTGAGAGTCTTTTCTCTTTCTCTATGTGGGGATGAATACACGGAGGTGTTTTGGAGCAAACCTTGGGCTCTGGGAGGGAGGAAGGGTGGGTGATGGCACTGAGTGGCTTGCTGGTTACTGACTTCACGTGTGACTTGTTTGCTGCCTCCTCCGCCCGCAAGTACCCTGCGAGTTCAGACCACAGCCTCCCCGACTCCCCAAGGGGATTTCAGGGCTTAGGTTTTATGGATTGAAGAGCCAAGAAATGGCTACCTTCCGGTCAAGGGTGATTTATAAGCCAGGGACGTTGGGGGAGGGAGAGGGTCATTTCAATGAAATGCACCAGCATCTCACTTTCTGAGGGTCTGATTTTTTTTCTTTTTCCCCAGGATAAGCTACTATTTTCAGAAGTTTCTAGAAGGGCTAAAAAAAGATGTGTGCTGGACTGAGACTTGGCTGCAAAGACTCTTCAGGGAGTGATGATTATGTTTTGCTTTCATTAAAAAAAATACCCAACAACAGGTATTATTCCTCTGTGCAGGGCTCACACTGCCCTTTTCAAAGCTGAGATGGCGAGGCACGAGGCTGCAGGTTCAGTCATTCTACAAGGCTGGATTTGCAGGTCACCACACGGTACCTGTGGAGAGGGGGTCTGCTGGGCTGGTCTGCAGACACTCTTCCAGTCCTAAGAAACCAGCAGAGGGACCAGCCGTTTTCAGGTTGACATGGGTCTGAAACGACAATTCTTTCTCATGGGCGTTGCTGAAAATTACCAGGTCCTTTAGAATGCAGGGGCTTTCAGGGCTGCTGCAAGCTGAGAGCTGTCTTTGTTTAAAAGGAAAAATAAATCCATGCCTTATGTTTTCCTAAGTAGCCCTTTAAAGAAAAATGCAACCCAGAACTGCTGAATGTGAGGGCAGCTTCCCACCCACCCCCTCCCCACGGCCGCCCCCCGACAGCTTGGAACTCGGCAAAGCCAAAAAGAAAGCTTGTTTATAGAGAATTTGTTTCCCTTCATGGCTGGAGCCCTTCCTGCAGTTATGTTTACAGGGGATGAGTGTGTAGGCAAGGTCGTCAGGGAGCAGCAGGTGACATCCCCGCCAAGCCGTGAACTCAGAGAAGGCAAATTCATTAGAATGATATGAAATACAGTCTCTGCTTTTATTTAGTCACTTTCCTAGCCAGACGCTAGACTTTCCAGCTGACCCCATTTTCTGGGGAGGGGGTTTTCATTACTGTAGTTGTACGCGATCGTAGCTCTCTGCTGCTTTAAGGCTGAACCTTCAAGACCACAGTGGGGACGTGCTGACTACCTAGACACAGGTTAAAGGTCAGAGGATCCTTTTTTCCGACCCTGACTAGCTTATGACATTCCCGCTGGAGGATCCAAACTCCAAATGCTGGGGTTTCAGGCAATTTTGATTTCAATGAAGCCACATCGCTTGAGAGAACCGGGCACCCAGGACCCTCCTCATGGAGCTTTACAGCCAAGTCCCTTGTACATATTCTCTTATATTATTAGAAACTGTGTATTTATCTAACCCTGGCTTTTTCTTGCACATCATTAATTTGAGTGCATTTCTCAAATGCCCCGATTTTTGACAAGGGGTTGTTTTTAATGCTTGTTTTTATATGAGATTTGACTTCTTGATGGACATTTGTATTAGGAAATTGAAGCATGATATATATGTATATATTGTCTCCACCGTCTCTCTTGTTGCATTACTTGGATTGCATGAGATAGTGGGGTGGTGGTTTTTTTAAAAAAAAATATTTCCACAGTGTGCAAAGTGCTGGCACCATTCCCCCCCCTCCCTGGCTTTTCTCTGGCTGCCAAGGAGTCATTGATTTTGATTAGCTTCACTGCAGAGCGTCTGTGAAGAGAGAGAGGGAGGGAGGGAGGCTTTGAAATAAATTTTAAAAAAGACCTCATATCAGGTTTCAGCAGACAGCAGTGTGTGTGTGTGTGTGTGTGTGTGTGTGTGTGTGTGTGTGCAAAGCAGAGGCGGGCTTCTGAGATCATCGTTTAGGTAGCTTGCTGCATAATGAGGTGAGAAGCAAACAGAAGGGCCTCCTCCTTTCTGGTTGCTCTCAGAGGGTGAGGGTACGGGAGCCACAGGGATTGGAAGCTCTTGGGACCTCAACATTCCAAATTAGATCCATTCCCTTCTGGAAGGTTCTCTCCCTTACCCCAATGCCCACGAGCAAGTAAGATCTCTTTTCCCCTTTTCAGTTTTGGGTTCCATTTCATAGTCCCTTGAGCATAGCTCGATTAATGGTTTCTTTGGAGGAGCCCTGCACCTCTCTGGCTGCTGTCCATGGTCCTAGGCTGAATGTCTCCTAGAACCCAATTCCCATTTTGTTCTTCTTTCATTGGGATCCTGGAGACGTTTTTTCCACTTCTTCCAGTGATCTCATTTTTAAATTCTTTTCTATTTTGATGAGGGGGAAAAGGGTGATTTAAACAATACGGTCACAGTACAATGGAGCTGTGACTTTGGTTTCACAATTTATATGTCTGATCTCATGAACTCCTAGCTTTATTATCATGTTTCTGACAGTGACAAAATACCACTTCCCCTTGCTTGGGAAATTGAGGGAGTCCTCCTCTGATGCTACCCAAGTGTCTTTTGGGGACACTGGCTTGCCATTGTGGACTTGTTGAGTGTCCACCTGGTATTAGAAGTTGCAGTGACCAGAATACAGGTTTTGTTCTTCCGTGTGGATACCATTTCCTTTTCTGAATGTCCCCTTAAGTCCACCTGGGCCCATCACAGGGTCAGACGCTGGTTTGGGGGGGTGAGGGGGCGGGCCTAGTCCCACAGGAGCTGATGGAGGAAGTTGGTATCAAAAGTGTCATTTTGAAGTATAAATCGTAAGCTTATTTTTAAAAGTTCAATTCATTCAGCACCTACTTATCGAGCACCTACCATGTTCCAGGTTGTAGGATCTCCTCTGGGAAGAGACTTACGTATTGATCATGGAGGGGTGGACCTGCTTGCCACCAGGATGCTCAAATGTCCCTTTCCATTATGGGTCACAGATTTGTCGGGTCATCACTGTGACCCCAAGCCTTGCTGGCAGATCGTTCTATAGAATTTGTATGTACTGAGATCTACACTATCGTGAAGGCAATTCAGAAGCCGACGACCTCAACTCATCCCCAGCACGAAAAGGCTGGTTCTTGCGGCTTCACACAGCAAAGCAGCACTGTGCTAAGAGCTTTACGTGTTTCCCCCTTAGCTATTCCTCACGCCCATTCTGGAAGACAGTGCTGTGATTATTCCCATTTTACAGTTGAGGAAGCTGAGGCTCAGCGAGGTTATGCAACTTGGCCAAAGTTGCACGTGAAGAGTGAAGTGGCTGAGCCGAGATGTGGACTCAGGTGTGCGTGGACCCCACCCCCACCCTGGCCCCACTTCCCTCCAAGCCCCCCAGCTAAGCTTCCTGCTCCACCGGGTTCCTTCCTGAGCTGGTCCCACTGGCATTGCTAGTTCAAGGGCAAGCACGTGCCTGGGGCCCAGCAAGGAGCAGGGGAGCCTAACTTAGGTTGCATTCGGGGACACTCCAGCACAGCCTGGATGGTTCAGTTGGAGATTTTATGTATTTGTTCCCTGCCCTTTGTGTTCCTGACTTCTGTAAGGTCCCTGGGACAAGCATCTCATTTGCAAACGAGGCCTGTTTGACCTACTTCCTAGGACACGGGAAGTCTTTCTCATCTCCTTCCTGTCCCCTCCCCCACCCGAACCCCCGTTTCCTCCCCTCAAGGTCTTCTGCACTCTAAGCGCCCAGGAACGCCTGTGCGCGGTGGAGATGGCTGTGGGGCTGTCTGGAACCTCAGTGAGCCTTCTGACTCAGCTGGAGAGGCGATACGCTTGGGGACATTCCGTTCTGGTTTCTACCCTTGCTGGCTCGCTGTGCTCTTTTGTAAGAGGAATTTCATACCTTGGAGACGCTTTGTACATATTTGTAATGACTTTATTAAAAAAAAACAAAACAAAACTGGTTGTGTGCTTCCAGCCAAAGGCCTCTGCGTTTTCATTTCCTTTTGGAAGGTTGGTCTCCAAAGACTACGGGAGGATCTGGCTACACACGCCAACCTTCCCTGGGACAGAAGGCCACACACTCATCTCCTGTCCCTGTTGTGTTCCTGGGAACACCCCAAGGGGAGGGTTGGCCTAAGCAGTACCCTTGGGTTGAGCAACACGTTGGGGGAACTGGTCCAACAGTTCAAGGTCAGTGCACAAAAGCATCGTTTATACATGACATGACGCAGATAAGCAAGTGAGCCTGCAGACTGATGTCTCCAACTATGGGTGAATGGACCGCTCAGGGTGGGGTACTTTCACCTGCATTTACCTGGTCTGAGTTGTAACAAGAGACCAAGTTCTAGTTTATTCCTAAGAATGGTAGCTTGAGGACAGGTGGTTTTTCTAGATAATAGATCCTTTTTTCTTCTTTGGGGACCCACCCCTTTCCCACTCTCAGTCCATGCGACTTGGAGGGATGGACTTCATTTCCCACCCACCTCTGTTCCCACGTCCAGAGCTCAACAGCCGACCGAAGCTTGTCCAGTGCTCTGAGTCCCCAAGGCTAAAGTGATTGGTTTGGGGGCAAACTAATGAGAATCAACCTCAAAACTCCTGCTGGGGCTTCCCTGGTGGCGCAGTGGTTGAGAGTCCGCCTGCCGATGCAGGGGACACGGGTTCGTGCCCCGGTCCGGGAAGATCCCACATGCCGCGGAGCGGCTGGGCCCGTGAGCCATGGCCGCTGAGCCTGTGCGTCCGGAGCCTGTGCTCCGCAACGGGAGAGGCCACAACGGTGAGAGGCCCACGTACCGCAAAAAAAAAAAAAAAAAAAAAAAAACTCCTGCTGGAGCTTTGGGGAAGCAGGGGCTCTCTTTGCTGGGGTTGTGAAGCTGGTAGAACATAAGCAAAGAGCTTCTGGAGGTTCTCTTCCCACCACGTGGGATCCGACTGCCTGAAGACTAAACCATCTCAAAGGAAAACAATTGAGGGATGGAAAGACATGATTCTACTATCATCCCTGGAGTCCTTGAATCCAGCTGTACCTAAAGCCCATACTGTTACATGAACCAAATAAAGTCCTTCTTTTACTTAAGCTGTATTTGGCTTGGTTCACAAATAATTTCAACCAAAAAGTTCTGCTTGATGATGCTTTTGTGTCTGGCTTCATAACGTTGCCCTGAGAGGCACCAATTGTCACCTAATGCTGTTTACGTTTTAAATATCCATCGCCATCTGGCATCTGAGAAAACCCTTCTTGAATCAGCCCATGCATCTGGGGTCCAATCAACCTATAGTTAATGGCCACAGTGGGCTCTGTAGCTGCCACCCCAGTTCTGGGTGCCATCCTGCACCTTTGTGTGCTTTGTGGCACCCGACACCTTCAGAGGCCTGGGCCTCCTCGGTGGAGTGCCTGAGAGGTCTCCCACCCCCCACACTGGCCCACAGCTGGGAGCACAGAAACCTCAGGGTGGGACAAACTCTGAGATGCAGCTGATGCTCCGGAACTCCCGGCAGGACCAAGCTGAGCTGGGACTTCTCTGAGAGTCGCCCTCTTGCTGGGCTTCATCCCCTCCCTCTTCTGTTTCACTCATTCCCTTACTAGTTTCTCCTGGGAGCATTTCCTTAATAAATCAAGCGCCAACTCAACGGGATCTACTTTGGGGAAAACCTGCCACCAGATGACCACCCCCTGCATGAAGTGTGTCTTCGAATTTGTCCTAAAACAGGTCCACCTGGCTTTAAGGGGCAAACGGAGACTCAAGACCGCGGACGTAACTTTCAACGACAGATCATATTTATTGGCAGAATGGAACTTAAGGGGACATGAAAAACACCGAAGGCAGCTCTGTTTGGCCCAGAGCAAAAGTACTAAAAGATTCCAGGACTCCCTTTCTACATTTTCTCTTTCCAACCCCAAGTCTTGGCAGCCTGGAAGTCTCCCAATACACACTCCCCTAAGGAAGGTAATGAACCTATTACATCCAGGTCCAGAGCTTGCTTTTTTCATCTCATATTTATTATGGTCAAGACCTTTTACGTTAGGAGGGTCATTTACAAAGACTGAATGGAACTTGAGTCAGTGAGTCATGAAATATTAAGAACAGGATTCTGCGACCTGACACTCGATTAATCCTGCTTCTAACAGATGAGTTGCAGAGCCGAGACAGGTAAAAGAGGGTGGCATTGTTCTTCCTTTCCAACGGTGGCTCTTGGCTGCTTCTACTAAAAACTCGTGCTAGGGAAAACATGCTGCTTTATGTTTGGAAACCTCTGCCCTGGCCACTGTTCCTCCCTAAAGCAGAAGTTAAATCCTCCCACCCAAAAGAAAACCTCCAGACATGACTTTCCCCCCAGAGGGTAGGGAATGAATAAATAAAATCCTAAACGAAATCATCCCACCTGCCCCGGAGTGTTCCCCACATGGGACCCTCTTTAGAGTGTCAGGGACATGGCTCATTATTTGTGGAATGTTAGAGGTTTTTTTTGGTGGCATGAGTGTAATTGACAAAACCGTTGGGGTATTCACCAGTAATCTACATTGTTAGTTTCCCTGGTTCCAGTAGACAATACACTAGGCTTTGTCACCCTGGAGATGGCTCCAGGGAGGTGAAGTGACTTCTCAAAGTCGTGCAGGGTTTGGAATCAGAATTCCAGGCCTGACTCCCCACAGACCAATCTATCTGCTCTGTCACATGCTGCCACTTTAATAAGTAAGTCTTCTCCAGCTGCAATTTCTCATGCTTCTTTGATGGCATCTGCAGGCAGGGCGATCTTTCTGATAAAAACCAGTTGCAGAAGCTCCTGTTGCTTCCCTTCAGTTCTTCCTCAAGGCAGGGGGTACAGAGCAGCCGAATCTGCCCGGCCCCATTTCCCTCCACTTCCCCTTCCGAGCTGATTATCCAGGCAAGTGGGATTGTAACATCGCGGCCATTGCCATAGTAACAGAGCTTGAAAGATGCCACGCTGCCCTGGAAGGGATGTCTTGCTGGGTATCAGGAAATAGCCAGGGATGTCAGGCAAAGGAAAAGGTCCTGGCTTGACAGCACACAGGGGTGAATGCTCTGAATCTCTTCGGGACAGGATGGGCATGTGAATACTGGCTGAGTGAGGTGGCAGCAGGGCTCCCACCATTTCTCCTGGGGCTTCCTCGCTAACCTGCTCAGTAGCCACACAGATTGCTTTCTCTGTGATGCCGTTGGCGCTAGCCTGTTGTGCTGAGGTTGACAATGAGAGAATAGAGTTGGGAGGCGGGTAGGGCAGACAAGATTCCAGTGGCTTCTAAGGGATCACCTGTGCCTTCTCCTCCCAGATTTCAGGGCAGGGAGGGTCTCATGGGTGGAGAACTTGTGTTACAGAGATTAGTAGCTCTGGTATAGAGATTCCAGAAACACTGATCACTGCTGTGCTCTATACCACCACCCTGGCTTGTGGAAAAATCCATAACATGGATCATGCCTTTTGCTCTGAAGGCTGCTACCAGGGGAGAAGGCAATGGCCACAGGAGCTGTTGACAAGCCTGAGTCTTAAGTGAGGGACAGGACAAAAGGAGGAGGAGAGAAATAAAGATGGGAGTGGACACCCCATGACATCTGCATCTGCACCAGAGCTGGCCTTTCATGATAGCCAATCACGATTGAGCATCCCCGCCAGAGTCCAGCTAAACAGCAATTTTACGGACCAAGTCTTTCCATGGACCCAACCACGACTAGATTTCAGGAGCTAGTGTTCACTATTAGCATTCTCAGTGCAGTCCAAATCGAACGTGCTATGCACCTGAGCCACTGATGGGCGTCAGAATCACCTCTTGTGCTTTTAAAGAAACATGTCTGGGAGGCCCCACCCCTGAAGTGTCTGAGCAGTGGGTCAGCATGTGGTTAAGAGTCAGGCTCTGAAGCCAGACAGGCCCGGGCTGGAAACTTGGTCCATCACTGCTCACTGGGTGACCCTGGGAAAGTTTCCACATGGAGCCCTATGCCTCAGTTTCCTCATCTGTGAAACAAAGCAAACAACAGTACCTCCGCCATAGGGCTCTTGTGAGGATTACAGGGGGTCGTCCGGGCAGGAGGCTCAATGCTGTGCCCAGCTCACACTAAGTGTCTGGTACACGTAGTTACTGTAGGTATAAGGTGGGGCTCAGCATTGGTATTTGGAAAATATGTCACAGTGATTCTCATCTGCAGACTTGGGCCATTTAGGGGGAGACAGTATCTCCAGGCCTCTCTCTAGTTTGCAGCATCAGGTATTAGGTCACCACGAGTTAAAATAATCAACAGGTGGGACTTGGTCCATTACCAGTTCCTTGACTTGGAGGGAAGTGGGAGACCTACATAGGTGGAGACCGAGTCTGAGTGAGAAGGCGTCCCCATGTGTAGGCGTAGGATGCACACACCATGATCAGAGCAAGAGAAGAAGGTGAAGGTGGGGAAGGCGACAGGGGCCTGGCTTTAGAGGAAGAGATGGAGAGAGGCAGGAAAGAGGACAGTCAGTGCTTGAGGACTTTTTCCCAGGAAGCCCCCGGAGTTGGACCCAACACCGCTGACCCTCCGTCATCTCCCTGGTGTGCCTGGGAACACCGATGCTGCAGTCTTCAGCCCTAGTACACCTGGAAGTGTGCCGAAGTGGCCCCGTCCTTCCAGCAGCGCAGGGTATCCACGGCAACCGAGCGGCAGAGCGGGCAGGTGCGCTCACGGTCCAGCCAGAGGCAGAGGCACTCCTCACAAAACACGTGCTGCGGGGACAGAAATCAGGACCATTGGGGTCACTTTCCCAAGCATCCACCCTGTGCCCGCCTCGGTCCTAGGAGCTGGAAGCCAGTAGTGAGCAAAACAGACAATTCCTGCCCTCACGGAACTTGTATCCTAGCTGGGGAGACAAATAGCAAGAGGAATCTCTAAGAGGCAGAGTTTGCCAGTGGTAAGTGCTAAGATGGAAAGGCAGGGAAGGGGGGATAAGAGGGCTTGGGAGGCCTGTGATGGTGAATGGGGTGGCCTGGAAGGATGCTCCTGAGATACTGATATTTAGGTAAAACTTGAAGGAGGGTGAGGAGTGAGCCCTGGTGATATCTGGGAAAAGAGTGCTCCAGGCAGAGGGAATAGCACGTGCAAAGGCCCCGAGGCAGGAGTGTGCCTGGTATGCTGGAGGAACAGCAAGGAGAGTGGGGCTGAGCCTGGGGGTAGAGGGCGGGATGAGGTCAGAGAGTTGTGTAGGGCCTTGGGAGGGCTTTGGCTTTTATTCTGAGAGAAGCAGGGAGCCATGGCAGGGTTTTGAGTAGAGGGCTGA
Organism: Leucopleurus acutus; assembly: GCF_964270905.1. Lineage (NCBI taxonomy): Eukaryota > Metazoa > Chordata > Mammalia > Artiodactyla > Delphinidae > Leucopleurus > Leucopleurus acutus. The sequence continues at coordinate 78,199,834 of NC_139155.1, read as the reverse complement.
CTTGATATGATTTGTATTTTGAAAAGATCCCTTTGGCAGCTGGGTTGAGAACAGACCACAGGGGTCAAGAGAAACATGGGGAGACTGGAAACATTAACGGGTTCCACTACCCCCTGGCTACATAACTTGGACAAGTGATTTAACCTCCCTGTGCCTCTTTTTCCTCACCTGTAAAATGGGGATACTACTACTGCCCTCATAGGAAGATTAACTAACATTAAAGTACTTTCACACGACAATCAAATGCACTATATGATTCTTGATTGGATTCTGGATGTGGGGAAAAACCCTAGCTATGAAGGATGTTGAAGACGATTAGAGAAATTTGAATATATATTTGAATATTAGTATTTTATATCAATTAAAAATTTGATACTGTGATAGTAGAATTGTGGCTATGGGAGAGAATGTCCTTGTTCTTGGGAAATGTCTGCTGAAATATTTAGGGATGATAGAATCAAAATGTCAGCCACTTATTCTCAACAGGTTTAGGGGGAAAAATCTATACTAAGAAAAGGCAATGTGGTAAAAACGTTCAAGATTAGTGAATCTAGATAAAGGATAAAAGGTTGTTCATTCTACTATCCTTCAACTTTTCTGTAGGTTTGAGATTTTTTAAAATAAAATTGATAATATAAAAATCCAAAAAAATGTTTTTTAAAAAAAGGCACTTAGGGGCTTCCCTGGTGGCGCAGTGGTTGGGAGTCTGCCTGCTGATGCAGGGGACATGGGTTCGTGCCCCGGTCGGGGAGGATCCCACGTGCCGTGGAGCGGCTGGGCCCGTGGGCCGTGGCCGCCGGGCCTGCGCGTCCGGAGCCTGTGCTCTGCAGCGGGAGAGGCCGCAGCGGTGAGGGGCCCGTGTACCGCAAAAAAAAAAAAAAAAAGAGAGAGAGAAAAAAAGGCACTTAGACCAATGAATGCCGGCAAATAATAAGTTTTCTGTAAGTGTTGGCTTGGCTATTATACAGTAATAGTTATTATTACATTATATCTGTTTATTGTTTATTATCTGTCTCTCCATGGCAGACTGTAAGCTTCTTATAAACCCATTCTGGTACAGTATGCAGTAGGTGCCTAATTGTAGAAAGTGTTCTAAAGAAGTGCTCCATGATGCTACAGGAGTATGTTACAGGGGGACTAGTCTGATCTAGGGGGTAGTCGAGGAAGGCTTCCTGGAGGTGGTGACACTTGTGTTGAAGCCTGAAGGATGTCCGAGAGTTAACTAGGTGACGAGATGGGGTGGGGGCTACAGCATTCCAGGCTGAAGGGAACAGATGTGCAAAGCTCCCAAGGATGGCCAATGTGGCTACAGTGAGGTGGGTGTAGGGGAGTGTGGGAGAGGAGGTGAGCAGGCCACACAGAGTCTGGATGTCCATGCCCAAATTCTCACCATGGGCTGAAGGGCAGGACCCAGGGGTCAGCAGACCCAGCGGGCCCCGTGAGGGCAGTGACTGCTGCTGTTGTCTTCCCACTGCCCAGCCCTGAGCCTGCACAGAGCAGGGGTTCTGACAAACAATGCCTTTCCAGGCAGGTTAGGTGGGAGATTCTTGAGATTCTAGGATGATGAAGACCTGGTCCCTGGCCTCCAGGAGCTCACAGTTCCCTTCTCAGATAATCAGGCAGGACCAAATCTGATGCCAAATTAAGAGATTCAAAGAACACAGGACCACCCAGGGGCTGGGCTGGAGGAGTTCATGACCCAGGACCACCTCTAGCATTTGGAGAAAGGAATAAGACCCTACAGAGGGAAGGGGAGGAGGGGTCCTTCCAAGCTGGGTGGGCTTGTGGTCAGTGGAGAATGCAGGTGGTGCTGGATTGTTAACAGTTCCCTGGCTGTGTCTCCTGGAGCACGGAGTTGGGAGAGGTGTCCCTAGGGTGGGACAGGCTACCCCACCCTGATCCCAAGTTCTATCCAGACTCCCCACGTCTTGCTCAAAGACTAAGAGCAGGCTCGCTGAGCCTGTCTCCTTCTCTGTAAAACAGGGCTGCTATTTCCCCCACACGGTATCTGTAAGGACGCAAACAGGTAAAGCCCATCACAAAGCGTCAGGTGTGAGGCACGTGTAAGGAACAAATCAACGGGGGTCGTTACAGTCTTGCCCTCTTTCCTTTGCATCACCAGCCCTCTGAAACCAAACTCCTGGTAGTGACCAAGCACCGGAGGGCAGTTTGTTCTGGAACATACTCTGACCCCTCTCTTTGGCAAGGAGGGCTTTAAATACGGCAGATTTCTGACTTCGTGTTCAAAATGCCCTTTCCCTGACCCCCCTGTAGGCTGGCAGGAGGCATGCCATAAATACTGTGGAGGGACCGATCAGGCGAGTGTGCTCCGTCTGAGCGGAGAGTTCTAACCTCTGGACATGCTCCGTGTCTGCCTGACTAGCTCCAACTGACAATCTGCTTCTTGGGCCCCAGCTCTGGGAGGCGGTGGTAGGTGGTGGGTGTGAGTGACCCACTGAGCTTAATTTGATGGCCCTTTGAAGGCGAGATAGGATGTTCCTTTAGCCCAGTGGGCTCTTCATCTATCCATGCGTGCATCTGCCCTTCTATTCATCAATCCAACTATCCATTCATCCACCCATCCATTCCCCCATCTACCCATCTATTCACCCACCCATCTGTCAAGCCATTTGCCCATCCACCCAGTCACCCACACATTTATCTTTATCCACCCACCTTTGCACTCACCCACACACCCCTCCACTTGGCCACCATCCATCTCCATCCCAACCATCCATCCATCTCCTCTATGCCATCCATCCAACCATCCATCCACCCATCCATCCATCCATCCATCCAATGTTTACTGAGTCAGTACTGTGATTCCACTACTAAGAAAGACAGACATGGTCACCACTCTCAAGTGGCTTATAATTTGGCAAAGAGGAGACAGACCTTACACAACCAGTTGCCCAATTAATCATCTAGCTGACAACTGAGATAAGTGCTATGAAGGAAAAACACAGGATCTGCAAGGACATGTAGCTGGGGGCACTGACGAGACTGGGGAAACAGAATCAGAGAAGCCTTTATTGAGGATGTAAAGGCTCATTACTGACTCATTCATTCATTTGTTCATTCGTCCAGGGCATTTAGGAATTAACAAGGTCCTTTCACCCATGGAAGTGCCCTTCTAAGCCCGGCTCACAGCAGCAGAGGAAGACTGAGACGTGTGCTAGGCCTGGCCACGTATGTGGGCTTCAACCACCACTGGATGTGGCCCCTGCCCCTGGATCTGGGGTGACGGTGTCTTGTCCAACCCTACCCACTAGTTCTAATCCAGCTGTGGGAAGACGTAGTGGTACCGGGAGAAGAACGGGAGAGAGGCAAACAGACTAAGGCTTGGAGAGACTGCCAGCAAGGAAGAAGAAAAGCTTTCACCTTGACATCCTGTTCAAAGAATTGCTGCTACCAAAAAGGAAATACAGATGCTCTGAAGCATATGAGAAGATGCTCGTCTGCTCTCATAATTAGGCAAATGCAAATGAAAACTGCACCAAGATAGTGTTTGTCACCTGTCAGATTGGCGATGCTCAAAAAAGGCTTCATAACACGGTATGTTGGTGAGGGAGGAGAGCCAAGAGGGTGCGTCATGCTCCGCACTGGGGTTGCAAACGGATACACTCTTTATGGAGGGCGATTTAGCAACATCTGTCAGAACTGCATACCCTCTGACCCAGTAATTCCACCACTAGGAATCTATCCTACTAAGAGCTTGCACACATGTGAAATGGTATACGTGCCAATGAGAGCTAATATTTATGGAACCCTGACCACGCACCAGGCATGGTTCTAAATGCTTCACCTGAATTAACTCATTTAATCAACACGATGAGTCCAGGTAGGTGCTATAGATCTCCCTATTCCTGATCTCTCATAACAGCCATATTTGTCATAACAAAAGATTATGAACTGCTAAATGCCCATCAATAGGAGAATGGTTAAACAAATTATGGTCTATCCATAAAATAGGATGTTACACAAATAAGGAACAATCTCTTCAGGCAGAGTTTCAAGTCAAAAAGAAAAGATGCAGAATGCAGTTTGGGTAGAATGTGCCACAACTTATGTCTTTTTGGAAAAGATATGTTTGTGTATATGTGTGTGTCTATATATTTAAATTCTGCAAAGCATCTCTGGGAAGATATAAAGGAAACTTTCCCAGTTGCCCATGTGGGTATTTAGGGGCCTAGGGAGCTGGGGATAAGGGTAGGAACCCTGTCACCACTTCCCTTTTTGTATCTTTAAAATATTTTTTTAATGAACTTTTTATTTTGGAATAATTTTAGACTTACAGAAAAGTTGCAAAGGTAGTACAGACAATTCTTGTATTACCCCTCACCCAGTGTCAGTATCTCCTAGTATTATCCTCTTGCATCACCGTGATACATTTGTCAAAGCTAAGAAATCCACATAGATGCGTGACCATGGACTAAACTCCAGACTTTCTTCAGATTTCATGAGGCTAGTTTTTCTCTCCTGTTCTCTCTGTTACAGGTCCCACACTGCATTTAGTCATCATGACTTCTTCATCTCCTTTTTGAATTTTTGAGTCAAACAAATTTACTCTCAATTTAAAAATAAGTACAGTTAAACATTAAAAACGAACCTCCTAAACACCCCCAAACAGCAAAACCAAAAAAATTCTGCTGATGCCGAAAGAGGACCCCACCTCCTGTCCTCCTACCCCTGGAAGGTGCGGGGGAGCCCTATGCTCTCCCATTCCTTCTAGTCTGCAGGCTACGCCTCCCCCGAAGTCTTCTCAGCCTCCAACTCGTCACTCTCTGGCCTGGTCCCCTGGGACACTGCATGACTCTCTCTTACACAGCACTTATCACTGCCTGCCTTGTTTCATAGTTATTTATGTATGCATCTGTTTCCCCAAGGAGACCGTGTGTTCTAGAGAAGGGGACAGGGTCTATGTGCCCTCTGCCTGCCTCCCCTCCCCGGTATCTGATAGGATGCTTTGACTCATACACATTTGCTGAATTGACATCTTAGCCCCTTATGTGGGGAGGAGGGGGAGGGGGAGAGCAGGGAGGAGGCAAAGGGATACATTTAGGCAGTTAAAGGTAATTGACCAGTACTGACTACTATGGGTTGGTGACCCACAACTAATAATGAAAACAAACGGTAATAATAACTATAATGATACTAATAACTGTAATAATCGTAAGTTTTAGGGCTGAATAATTAAAATTTAGCTCTTTCCAGAGATGATCTCATTTAATCATAATAATAACTCTATAAAGTAGGCATTATTATGATACCCATTTTCTAAATGAAAACGACCAAGGCTCAGGGAGACGGACTGAGCCACTCGGGGTCCACTGCTGCTGAGATTCAAACTCAGGCTATTCTGACGCTATACCCTACTGAAATGTTCATTTTCTACGTTTTACCACTGAAATCAAAGCTCAGAGAGGCGAAGTAAACCTGCCCAAGGGCAGCCAGCTAGTAAGAGGCAGAACTGAGATTTGACCTTGGGTCTGAGGGACTCCAGGCTTGACTACACTGTCCCCAAAGACCCATCCAGAGCCCCAAGGTTTGGTCATTTGGTTTTGGTCAAGCGTCCCATGCAGGCACTTGGGACTTCTGCATGGGGCAGGGCCCTGCGGTCCCCCAACCTCCGTCTCCAACGGCCCCGCCCAGCCCTGCTCACCTGGCACATAAGGATCAGAGGCTCTCGGAACTCAGCCTGGCAGATAGCACAGATATCACCAGCTTCTGTGCACTGCTGCCCAGTGGCCCGGACTCCATAATTCTGTTTGATGGAAGGGAGAGAGACACAGACACAGCTGTGGTCGCTCGCTGGAGAGACACCCTCAGAAGCACAGCAAGGTCTGTTTCCGGCTCCTGGCTCCTGTGACCTCGGTCAGGACCATTGGAAGCCAACTCACCTGAGAGGTGCAGAGAAGCTTCAGGGCTTTCCTAACTCCACCCACGCGGCCACAAATGTCGAAAGACTGAAAGGAGAGCGAGGTGATGGCTGAAAAGTATCCAAGGATTGTTCGGGATCTCTCTCACCATTCCTGAACAACCACCATGGACCCTCCTCATCTGTGACTCCAGACATTTTCAGGGCACATCCTCCCATTTGAAACTCCTCATTCCCATCAGTTTTGCTTGGCTTTTGTCTTGCTGCCTTCCATCAGCAGTCTCCCCTGCCAGTGGGGCCAGGATAGCGAATATATGGCATGCCTACTGTCTTTTCCCCCTCCCAAGCCCCAGGCAGGCATTGCTAATTGATCACAGCACTCTTCTTCTGAGTCAGGGCATAATCGTTCTTCTCTGTCCAGCACTCCAGTCAGCCACTGCCAGCAGATCAGAATCAGTAGAGGCAACATAAGCCCCAGTGGTTGACAGTGCATGGGTTGCCTGGCTAGTCCTGCTTGGAGGAAGGAAAGGGAACACATGCATTCCTCCAGAATTCTCTAAAGCCTTAAATAGATAAGGGAAAAGAAAGAGGAGGATGTGTGTGTTGTTAGGGAGGAAAACCTGATTTGTACTAATGATGAGAAGAGAAGCACTGCATACTGATTTGCAGAGCTGAGGGCATGCAATTTAAGAGGAACAGAGAACAAATTCTGTAGCAGTGTTGTCGGTGGGTTGAGAGCTCCAGACTTGGACGCTGGTTCTGTGATCACTAGCTGAGTGATGCTGGGCAAGTGACTTCTCTCCGAGCCTCAGTACCCTCGCCCATAATCTAGGAGTGATAATGGTTATGTATTTTGAAGGGTTGCTGTGAAGAGGACGACATGAAATGATGGCATATGGTGAGGTTCATGGGCAAGAAATTAGGATGGCTGTAACCATAAAAAGGAGTGAAGTACTGATACAGGCTGTGACGTGGAGGAACCTCGGAAATGACGCTAAGTGAAAGAAGCCAGACACCAAAGATTCCATAGTGAATGATTCCATTTATATGAAATGTCCAGAAAAGTTAAATCCATAGGGTGTTCAGAAAGAAGACTAGTGGTGGCCAGGCACGGGTGGAGGACTGAAGAGTGACTGCTTCACGGGTACAGGGTTTCTCTTTGGGGTGATGAACGTGTCTTGGAACTAGACAGAGGTGGCAGTGGCACAACACTGAGAGTCTGCTAAATGCCACTGAATTGTTCGCTGTAAAATGGTTAGTGGTTAATTCTGTGTTGTGTGAATTTAATTTTTCAATGAAACAAAGAGATGAGGGTGTTATTCCAGGCTCCCCACTTGCCCTCGCTGCCAGGCCCAGCTAGTGAATGGGTCTTCCTCAGGCCAGCCCTCCAGCTTCCCCCAGGCCACCTCACCTTGCAGAGGCTGTAGAGAACGATCAGGACCCCTCCGAGGAAGTAGCTGTTGGAGGCATCGTCACCCATGATGTATTTATACCACAGCTGGATGGGAACGAGTGATCGGAACAGCTGGCTCAACTCCTCGATGACCAGATAGAACTTTCCCTGCAACCACACAGAAAGCATCAATTATGATTAGCAGTAAAGACCCAAAGGACCCAGCTGGGGGGCCCCCCAGCCCGGGAAGTAATGACATTCCAGGTCACAGGCAGCCCATTAATCAGCTTTGTAAAGCACTCAGGCCTGCTTCTAATGGGCCTGCAATGTGGCCGGGGAGACACGGCCCCTGCCCGCTGCCCTCGCCCGCTGCCCACCAGCCCAGTAGATCAACACTCTGGGGATCGCGTCTCAGGGAGGGAGAAACTGGACACCTTTGGCCGAGGGTTGGAGTGTGGGTCACTCCCTGGTGCCTGCTGTGGCCTTGGGGGCTCAAAGCCAATCATGGGGGCACAGTCCCTGGCCCTGCACTCGGATCACTGTCATCTCTAGGGGGCTGACCCAGGCATCGAGGGCGACTGCCCTCAGGGGCGTGGGCAGGGCGGACCACAGGATGCAGGAAGGACAGGCAGAGAAGAGGAGAGTGGGGAAGACGTGTTCTCGTTCCCAGCTGCCCCACCTACTGTCTCCAAGGAGGCAGGATCATATCTGGTGAAAGAACGTGGACTTGGGTTCTCAGACCTGGGGGACTCAGCACCTTATCCTGCTGCACGTTCGTGAGCCTCACTGTGCTCATCTACAGAATGGGAATCACAGCTGCTACCTTCTAGGGTGGCTCTGAAGGTTAAAGGAAATAAACAGGAAAAGCATCTAGCGTTCTCTTTCTCTTCCTCTTTTGGCTTTTATTCAAGTCCCTCAAGCTTTCTGGGGCCTGTGCTATAAAATGGACAAGAAAATAACCCACCCTGTCATGTCGAATAAAGTTAAACAGACACCTGCTTAGGACTCAGTAATTCCACTCCCAGGTGTGCACCTGAGAGAAATGAAAACATATGCCTATCTGCAGGCGAATGTTCACAGCAGCTTTATTCATAATATCTTCAAACTGGAAACAGCCCAAATGTCCATCAATGGAAGAATGGATAAACAAATTGTGGTATATTTATATAATAGGACATTACTCAGCAATAAAAAGGGAACAAATGTTTGCGATACACAGCAACATGAATGAAACTCAAACATTCTCTCCTGTCAAAGGAGACAGATACAAAAGAGTACATAGTGGGTAATTCTGATTAATATGAAGTCCTAGAATAGGTAACATAAAACTGCACTGAAGACTTCCCTGGTGGTGCAGTGGTTAAGAATCTGCCTGCCAATGCAGGGGACACGGGTTCGAGCCCTGGCCCGGGACGGTCCCACATGCCACGGAGCAACTAAGCTGTGTGCCACAACCACTGAGCCTGCGCTCTAGAGCCCACGAGCCACAGCTACTGGGCCTGTGTGCCACAACTACTGAAGCCCGTACGCCTAGAGCCCGTGCTCCACAACAAGAGAAGCCACGGCAATGAGAAACCTGCGCACCGCAACGAAGAGTAGCCCCCGCTCGCCCCAACTAGAGAAAGCCCGCGCGCAGCCACGAAGATCCAACGCAGCCAAAAATAAAAAATAAAGTTAAAAAAAATAAACTGCACTGATGGAAATAAGATCAGTGGTTGCCTGGGGTGAGCTGGGGGAGGAATGACTGCAAGGGGGCGTCAAGGAATTTTGGGGGATGAAAGAAACTGTAGATTGTATATGTAAATTTTGTATTTTATATAGTGATGGGGGTGGTGGTTACACGTAGGTATACATTTGCCAAAACTCACTGAAACGTGTGCTTCAAATCTATGCATTTTCTTGTACAGATATACGATGTTATACACCTCAATAAAGTTGATTGAAACAAATAAACAAACATAGAAACAAACAGTACCGCCCCAAGCATACACAGCCTTAAAGATGTGAATAATCTTGGCTCCGGCAATTCTACTTCTAGGAATTTATCCTAACAATCAGGGATATGTGCTAATAGATATGCCAGTAGGAATGGCCACTGCAGCATTCTTTGAAACAGTACAAACAAAAACACGTAACAACTAAACGTGCAAAAAGAGGGTCTGGTTATGGTAGGGATCGATAATGCAAAGCCATACAGCCAATCAAATATCATCCTGAAAAGGAGTGACTTTGCAGTGAAGAGATCCACTACATACTGCCTTAACCAAGTGATCAAGGTTAACATCCCCAGGAATAAGTCATATTGAAGCCTAAACCCCTGATAAGATGCCCTGAGAAAAATACAGCATCATCCTGTGTATTCTGGTCAAAAACTTACAAGCTCAATTGAATCATAAAAAACGAGACAAAGCCAAACTAAGGAACATTCTACAAAATAACTGCCCAGCATTCTTCAAAAGTGTGAAGGTCATGAAAGACAAAGAAAAGACCAAGGAATTGTTACATTAGAGAGGACTAAGGAGACATGACAAATAAATGCAACGTGGGATCTTAGATTCGATCCTAGACCAGGAAAAAGACATTTGTGGAACAACTGGCAAAATGTGATAAGGTCTGTAGTTTAGTTAATAATAACGGTACCAATGTGAATTTCCTGGCTTTGCTAATTGCACTATGGTTATATTAGATGTTAATATTAGGGGAAGCTGGGTGATGGATATATGGGAACTCTCTGTATTAGTTTTGCAACTTTTCTCTAAGTCTAAAATTATTTCAAAAGAAAAAGTTAGAAAAGAAATCATCCTGGTGAAGGACATCTATTAATTCAGGGAAGTGCTCATATTATAGTTCCAAGTGGATAAGATACAGAATGCAGAGACTACTCGTTTTCGTTGTGGTTTTCTGCCTTTTCCTTTTTTTTTTTTTTTTTTTTTTTTGTGCTGAGCATAGTGCTTAAACTAGAGGGAGAAAAAAGTTATAAAAATGCATTGTGGGACTTCCCTGGTGGCGCAGTGATTGGGAGTCTGCCTGCCAATGCAGGGGATGCGGGTTCGAGCCCTGGCCCGGGAAGGTCCCACATGCCATGGAGCAACTGGGCCCGTGCGCCACAACTACTGAGCCTGCGCTCAAGAGCCCGCAAGCCACAACTACTGAGCCCACGTGCCACAGCTACTGAGGCCTGCGTGCCTGGAGCCCGTGCTCCGCAGCAGGAGAGGCCGCCGCAATGAGCAGCCTGCGCACCGCAGTGAAGAGTAGCCCCCACTCGCCGCAACTGGAGAGAGCCCACGTGCAGCAACGAAGACCAAACGCAGCCAAAAAAAAAAACCCAAATAAATAAATTTATAAATCAAAAAAAAAGTGTTGTGTATCCATCAAATGGATGATGTACAGAATGTGGACAGAGACTTTATATCTACCCCATTATATTCTGTCTTGATGGGCTGAGCACAGGTCGCTTGGAAGAGGACTCATTGAGGCAGATGTATCCACATCTTCTAAGGACCAAGGAAAGGCATCCAGTCATCCACTCACCCCAGTAGCTGACCTTGCAGAACTGGAATGTCACCCGAGACCTGCTGAATCAGAATCTGCACTTTAACAAGGTTCCCAGGTGATGTGTGTGCACGTTCAAGTTTGAGGAGCACGATTTCAATGGATAAGTGGAACAAGGGCAGTGAAGTAATATGGGCAGGATGAGGAAAGAAAGGTATTCCAGCAGCCCAGAGGTGATGGAAAGGATGGTCAATCTTTGGCCATCTTGCTGGGCAGCCTCCTGCTTTGTCCTCCTGGCCTCATGGTGGTTGAGGCCATGACCACCTCATGAAAGGTCCTATGTCCCTGTGTCTCTTGAAACCCCTGCATGCTGGCATCTGGTTGACTCTGGAGACAGACCCTGCTGTCCCCTCTCAGGCTAATCTTGCACAACCAGCCTGGCTTGGTGGTTAAGAGTGTAGCTCGGGAACCAGACAGGCTGGTGTCAGATCCTGTTGCCAACCACCTTGCTATTACTGATCCTTGGTCACTGTCTTTGGATCCCCCAGTTCTCAGGCTCCACTAGCTGCAGGCTGGTCTCCTGGTCCAGACCCCAAGCTTCCCACTCACCTAACACGTGGGTCTGGAACAGAGGTCAGCAATCTTCTGCAAAGGGCCAGATAGTGAATACTTTGGCTTTGAGGTCATACAGCCTCTGTCACCACCATTCCCCTCAGCTATCGACAATAGGGAAACAAATAGGCATGGCTGTGTTCCAATAAAACTTTACTTACAAACACAGATGCTGCGAGGCATATTTGATCTGCAGCTTGTGGTTTAACAACCCCTGGTCTATAACATCAGAACCTAGATAAGTCAAGTCATGATGGGGACTCCAATACATCCCCAGAATTTCAGAGAAGGCTCAGGGACCAGCTTCTTGGCCCTTCTTTCAGGTGCTCTGCTATGTAGACCAAGCTCGTCCTCTGTAGATGGACTAGTAGTCCCCTACTCTTTGCCGAGCTAACACCTGTTCATCTTCTGGGTCTCAGCTAACTGTCACCTCCTATAAGAAGCCTTCCCCAACTCCTTAATTAAATTAAGGGCTCCTGTTACACCCTTTAAATCACCTTAGAGCACTTCTCACAATATTAAAAAAAGTACTTCAGTATCTCTCTCTCCCACTGGACCGTAAGCCCCATTAGCATGAAGATAATTTGGTTCCTGGTCATATTCCCAGCACGCAGCACACAGCAGGTGCTTATTTAAGAGCTAGAGACCTCAGAAGCGTAAGATTTTCCATCCTTATTACTCAGGTCAACATCTAGAGTTTGCTGATGGAGAAGGAGAGTTGGAACATGGAAGAGAGTACTTCTCTTCATAGGCAAGCCCTGATGTCACAGAACATAAAATAAAGGGAGAGAGGTCTAAAGGCAGCAATTAGCTGCTGGGGGGCCGGCCGCTTGGAGCGGCGGTAAAACCACCGGGGAAAACCGGGCATATCCCGGTGAGACCATCTCTCTCTAATTAAGCAGTTTCATAATTCCAGGTTGCTTAAGCAGGTTATTTCTGACGACCACCGAACGGAACATGTGGTTTCTCCGGGGTGTCAGACAACAAGGAAAGCGATCAGATTATGACCCGTCTGCCCTCCCTGCCACCCGTAAAAGGGGAACAGTAGCAATTGCTGCAGAACTTAGGCACAGAGAGCTCGCTGCTGGGATTCTGATAAAGGGGGTTGGGAGCAGTCAAGGAGGGGAAGGCAGGTTCTCTTCTGACTTTTACTGTGAGGATGGGGGAGGGACCAAAAGTGAAGTGGGAAGCAAGGAAACGACAGAGGGCTGACTGGAAGGGAGTGGGAAATGATGGCGAGCAGGATGCTGAAAGCCGAAGAAAGGAACAGGTTAGGAGACTTTCAGGTGATGTGAAGGATCATGGGGATGAAGAGGAAGGGGAGGGAGACATAATCAGAGCTGTTAGCAGCGTAAATGTACAAAGATATAAAGAATGGATAAACAGGGATAAAAGCTTTTTTCTGCATCAAAATTAATAATGAATATTTATACGGCTTTACCTGTTTATAAATCTCTTTCATACACATTTTCTCACCTACAGAAGTAGGACAGCACAGCAGTTAAGGGCATGGGAATTGGGCCTCCAAAGTCAAATCCGCTACCTACTAAATTGGTTGATTTTGGACAACAATTTAACTTCTCAGAGCCTCAGTTTCCTCATCTGTAAATGGGGTTGAAAACACATACACACAGACACACACACACACACACACACACACACACACACACAGTGGTGTGCTGGCAAATCAGTTCTCCAGAAAACAACCAAAAAAAAAAAAAAAATGGCCCTGATATGTGTGCTTCCAATTTCTGTGGTCTAAGTACTCCCACAGGGCCAATTTCAAGCTTCCTAGGGTTTAACGACTGCTCGCAAATTTCCTGAAAATGTAACCACTGGCTTTCACAAGCCCACGGCAAACTTGCTCCAACAGGCCAAGGTGATTGTGAGGATTGAGTGAGCAAATGCACCTAAAACATAGGTACCCAGGAAGGGCCCAGTGCATGATAAGAGCTAGTAAAGAACCTCATGATGATCTGGGGATGTGGGCATTATTACTGTCACTCACGTTCTTTCAGAGATAGGACACCTCAGGTTCAAAAGAACTAAGGAATGAACGAGAATGAGGCAGAGGTGCTATCTGGGACTCCCAGGCCCAGGCTGCATGAGACCTGGCAGCTGTCACTGCCTCCCTCTTGCTTGCCCTTCCTCCCCTTCCTTCCTCCTTTCTCACGTTGTGAGAAACCCAAGGGACAAGGGGAGAGCACGTGCAGAGGCCAGGTGCAGAGGGAGAGGTTCTGAGCAACACTACACAGGGGAGAAGCAAGGAACCCAGGCAACAGGGAGAACCGAGGCCCCAGATGTAGGACCTGAGCAAGTCTTCCCACCCATGTCCGCTGAGGCATTAGACCTGTGAGTAAAAAAGTCATTGTGGATGGTCCAGCCTCAGTGGACATCACATGGAGACCAGCTGTCCCCAGTGTACCCTGGCTGAACTCCTGACCCACAGAATCATGGGAAATAATAAAATGGTGGCTGTTTTAAGCCAAAAGAAAGAAAAAAAGAGAAAAATGAACTAAAGTACTCATCTAAGGAGGTGATGGTGATGTTTGCCAGTGCTTCTTAAGGCTGGCTTGTTGGGTCAGCACTCCAAGATCCTGTGCCAAAAAGCCAGCCACACTGCCATGAGGAGAGCGATATCTGTGCTTCTTTCTAGAATGTTCTTTGAAGAACACAAATCTGATCATTGCAGACCCCTGCTTATTACCCTAGGCCAGGGGGCCTTTGGGAGGTAATCAGGTTATGAGGGTGGAGCCCTCATGAATGGGATTAGTGCCCTTATAAGAAGAGACATGAGAGCATCCTCCCTCCTTCCATGTCTGTCTGTCTGTTTGTCTGCCTGTCTCTCCCAAACCCCTGCAATCATTCTTGACTCTCCTTTCTCTCAGAACCAACATCCAATTCATCCACAAATTCTGCTGGAAACAGCTCCCTAACAACTTCTGTTGTCCCCCTATGATTTATTCCTGACACGGTATCCAAAATGAGCTTCTCAAAATACAAGGCAGAACAAATCATCCCAGGGCTCAAACCTGCCAATGTCTATCTCCCTCAGAGTGACATCTGAAACTCTCACCCTATCTTCCAGATCCTATAAGATCTGCCCCCTGCCCACATGTCTGATGTGCCTGATTCTCAAAAAAAAAAAACAAACAAAAAAACAAGCACAGTTCTACCTCAGGGTCTTTGCACTTGCTGCTCCCTCTTCCTGGAGCACTCTTCCTCCTGATGTCTGCCAGCTGGCTCCCTCGCTTCCCTTGGGTCTTGGCACGCATGTCATCTCATCAGGAAGGATCACTGAACAATGTACATAAAATAGCACCCCTGCACTTCCTACTTCCCCCCATCCTCCCCAGCCTCTGTATTCAGCTTTCATTTTTCTTTTTTGCACTCACCCCTAACATGGACTATATTTCTTTGTTATGCTCCTGAAATACAGGGGCTTTGTGTCTTTTTGGCATTACCATTTCTGTTTGCAGAATCTAGAGGAGTGCTTGGCACCAAACAGGGTGCTCAGCCGAGTGAATAAGTGGGCCTCAGTGTCTTCATCTATAGACTTCAGGTAATAATAGTATGTCCCTCAAAGAGTTTTGATGTTAATAACAGCAAATACATACACTGAAGGCTTATTACTTGCCAAATGCTGTTCTAAGCACTTTGTATTAATTTAACCCTCACAAAAACCTATGAGATAGGAGCTATCATCATCCCCATTTTACAGAAGAGTAAACTGAGGCACAGGGAGGTTAAGTCACTTGCTCAAAGTCACACAGCTGGTATGTGGCAGAGATAGAATTTGAATCCAGGCAGGCTAGTTCCAGAGGCCACTTTATAAATCCTCTCTCATCAGAGAAATAACGTGTAAAGATCTTAAAACAAGGTGTGACAATGTTCATTGCAGCACTATTTTTTTTTTTTAATTGCAGCACTATTTACAATAGCCAGGACATGGAAGCAACCTAAGTGTCTGTCGACAGATGAATGGATAAAGAAGATGTGGCACATATATACAATGGAATATTACTCATCCATAAAAAGAAACGAAATTGAGTTATTTGTAGTGAGGTGGATGGATCTAGAGTCTGTCATACAGAGTGAAGTCAGAAAGAGAAAAACAAATACCGTATGCTCACACATATATATGGAATCTAAAAAAACAAAACAGAACAAAAAAAATGGTTCTGAAGAACCTAGGGGCAGGACAAGAATAAAGACGCAGACGTAGAGAATGGACTTGAGGATGGGGGAGGGGGAAGGGTAAGCTGGGACGAAATGAGAGTGGCATTGACATATATACGCTACCAAATGTAAAACAGATAGCTAGTGGGAAGGGGCCGCACAGCACAGGGAGACCAGATCAGTGCTTTGTGACCACCTAGAGGGGTGGGATAAGGAGGGTGGGAGGGAGACGCGATAGGGAGGAGATATGGGGATATATGTATACATATAGCTGATTCACTTTGTTATACAGCAGAAACTAACACAACAATGTAAAGCAATTATACTCCAATAAAGATGTTAAAAAATAAATAAATAAAAAATAAATAAAAGGAGAAAAAAAAAAACCAAGGTGTGACATACCATACTATTAAATGTTGGCTATTACTATTATCACTACTACTTGCTGCCTGTTAAAGGAAGCTCATTTTGGACTAAGGGCTAAGGAGAGATAAGTCATAGCCATCCTGGGTGCTGACTGTCCCATAAGGCAAGTCTCTTGGGTGGGTCTGATGTGTGGATGGCTGGTGATGTTTGCCAGTGCTTCTTAAGGCTGGCTTGTTGGGTTAGCACTCCAAGACCCTGTGCCAAAAAGCCAGCCACACTGCCACGAGGAGAGTGATACCTGTGCTTCTTTCTAGAATGTTCTTTGAAGAATACAAATCTGATCATTGCGGACCCCTGCTTATAACCCTCCATGGCTCCCCACTACCCCCAGGACAAAGGCTAAACTACTTACCAAGCCCTCTCGACCTGGCCGTCTACAGTGGAGCCATAGGGCACTATGGAGGCTCCATGCACGTGCCACATTCTGGGGAAAATTCGTCACCTTGATCGTGACTACTACATAGGGATACTGTAAGCATCCAACTAAATCAGCATTTCTCCAAGTGTGGTCCAGGACCCTGAGGGTCCCCAAAACCCTTCCAGAAGGTCTGTGAAGTCAAAACTATTTTCATCATAATTCTCAGACATTAACTGACATTTTTATTCTCTACCAAGTATACAGTTGAGTTTTTCCTGAGGCTATATGACATGATTTGCAACAAATGAGAAGGCAAGTATCTTCTATCAAGCCAGATATTAATTTATAAAAATGTAAAAACAAGTCCCTTTTCTCATTAAGTAAAAAATAGTTATGTCTCTTTAAAATGTTATTTATTTTAACACATAATGGGTTGATTATTTTAAGTTAATTAGTGAGTACTGTAAAAAGTTCTTGGTTTTAATTTCAGTTGTGGTGAATTGATTTTAATTTCTATTATGGTTACATGGGTCATAGCAATAACCCATGTAAGCAAGTTCTTTAGGGTCTTCAATACTTTCTAAAAGTGTAAAGAGGCCCTAAGTCTAAAATGTTTGCGAATCCCTGAGAAGCATGTGGAATAGAGTAAGTATTCAATAATTTTGACTATTATTATTTTTTTTAAGAAAGCTTTTTTTTTTTTCTTTTTTTGCGGTACGCGGGCCTCTCACTGTTGTAGCCTATCCCGTTGCGGAGCACAGGCTCCGGACGCGCAGGCTCAGTGGCCTTGGCTCACAGGCCCAGCCGCTCCGCGGCATGTGGGATCATTCCCGGACCGGGGCACGAACCCGTGTCCCCTGCATCGGCAGGCGGACTCGCAACCACTGCGCCACCAGGGAAGCCCGAAAGCATTTTATTTTTAAAAATTTATTTTTATTTAAAAAAAATTTTATTTTGTGTTGAAGCATAGTTGATTAACAATATTGTGTTAGTTTCAGGTGTATAGCTTCAGGTGTATAGTAAAGTGATTCAGTTATACATATATATGTATCTATTTTTTTCAAATTCTTTTCCCATTTAGGCTATTACAGAATATCAAGCAGTGTTCCTGTGCTACTCAGTAGGTCCTTGTTGGTTATCTATTTTATATTATTATTATTACCTATTTCTTTGATAGGCTGTGAGCTTCATGAATGCAGAGAACCATATCCTGTTCACCATCTTTCCCCTATGCTTAGTCACGGTGTGTCCCTAGTTGCTGTCAGCTTACATTCTTTCTCTCCTTCTTCCTTAGCACTAGAGTCCTCAATATTTTAGCTGGATGATATCTTAAACAAAGACTACATCTCCCAGCTTCTCTTGCAACCAGGTGCCATTCTAGTGGCACTTCAGTGGCACTAAACTATAGTAGAAGTGTCATGTGACAACTTCAGAGAAACTTTCACCTTATTCTTCCCCCTGTCCTCCTTCCTGCTATCTGGAACTTAGATGTGATGGCTAGTGCTCTAGCTGCCATCTTGGACTATGAGGAGGAGTCCCACACCCTAGGATTGGTGAAGCAGTAACCTGGAAGGTGTCACACTACCAGGTTTGGACTGCTTACCTTTGGACTTTACATGGGAAGAAATAAACCCTTCTTAAATTTAAGCTATTATTATTTTTGCTGTTACTGGCTTATCCCAATTCTAACTAATACAAAGGATTTGGCACTGAGTAGGTGATCAAAAAATGTTTTTTGAGTGAATGAATGAACAAATGAACAGGTGGGCTAAATGACCTTGTAGTTCAAATAGCTAGGTTTTCCACAGGTGTGGCTCATAGAGAACCCTGATGCCAAAGGTGCTAGGAAGCAAGGGTCGGTGTATAAGGAAGGGTTTATAAAAAAGATGAGGCTAGGAGAGAGGAAAAGGGGCTGTCTAGTGACTGCTGGGTTCAGCACAGAGCACCATGAGAAAGGCATGCAGTGTAGAAGAAAGGACGATGACTTGGCTCTTACTATGTGCTAGGCACCTACTCTCTGCACAACACTGTGAGGTAGGTGCTGTTAATGCTCCCATTTCACAGATAAGGAAAGTGAGGAGAGGATAGCCCCAGGGGACACAGCTAATAGAAAGTTCTGTACACCTCTACCTGGTAGGAAAGATGGCCACTAGTAGCCCCAAGCCAACACTCTGACAGCTTAACTCCAACAGAGAGAGAGAGAGGGGCCTTGTTTCTCCCGAGGGGGGGGGGGGAAGCGGGGGGGCATTTGCCAACCAGGACAGCGAGCCTTGGATGGATTGGTCAGATGGGGCAGGGGGTGGGCGGGGCGTCGTGACTGACAGCCGCATCAGGACCACAGGGAGAGGGAGAGGCGGTTCCCCACAGAGAGGGGGTGTCAGGAAAAGAGGCCGGAAAGCTTCTCCGAGTTAAGGCTAGCACTGGGCCAAAGGGACTCCTCATTGCAGAGCCCTCCCCTAATGTGGGGAAAATAAGCAGGAACTGCGTCCAGCCTCCCGGGTGCTTTCCCTCATTTGCTTTTCTTGCCCTGGACCGCTGGTTAGCTCCCGGCCGCCACAGGGGACAGGGCCACGCTTCCGAAATGGGCGGGCTGGGCCCGCGCAAAGAGCTGAAAACAAAGACTTCTTTTCTTGGGAAGGCGGCCTGCAGGTCTGTTATGACTGCAGGCTGCACGGGGGACCGCGGCTGAAAGAGCTCTTCAGAACAGAACAGCCGCAACATCGACCCGCTAAGGAGCAGGCGGGCCCGTCTAGGACTTCTCAGACTTGAGAAGGCTTGGTGGGTGGGGAAGAGCTTGGTAACTGACCTCAGAACAACGGCCAGGAGTGCTGGGGGCAACAGGTGTTGAGGGCACTGGGACTAGAAGAAAGGCTAGAGAGAAATGCAGGGGGTGGGGGAGGAGAGGGACACCGGAGAGGAACTAGGGGATGTGGGCAAAAGGAGAGAGGGGAGAAATGACAGAGCTAGAGGACAGAAGGAAAATGGCACCCAGGAGTGAGAGACCAGGCAAAGAGGGGGCCAAGGAGGAGAAAGTAATCTCATTATTAAGCACCTACCATGGGCCAGGAATTGTGCATCAAATGCTCCCCTGGTGGGGTAGTTATGACCCAGTCCCATTTCTCAGATGAGAAAGCTCAACATAGGCACAGGAGGCAGGAATAAATCGTGGGAGACTGAGCTAATGAGATAAGTACAAGGGGAAAGAGACAAGAAACTAGCAGCAAAAGAGAAGAACTAGGGCCAGTTAACAGGTGAGAAAACAGAGGCTCTAAGAGGTTGCCCAAGTGCTAGACAGGGGTAGAGCCAGGTTTAAATCCAGTTGGACTTCCTATCTCGTGCCATTTCGTGCTTTGAGTGCTATGAGGAGCGAAGAAAAGGAGACTCTAGGAGGAGTTAAAGTGAGATGTGGGGAGAGAGAAAGAAAAGATACAAGGTGTGTGGGAGGGTGGACAACTGAAGAGGGAGGATAAGATTCAGGATAATGGGCACCTTGGCAGGGGTGCTGACCAGAGGGGAAACGAAGGAGCCTTTCGGGTGCTGGAAATGTTTTATATCTGTGCTGCCCAATACAGTACAGATAGTACTGTAGTAGTCACATGTGTCTATTGAGCACTTCAAATGTGGTTAAATCTGCACTGAGATGTACTGAAAGTATGGAATACACAGGAAATTTCAAAGTCTTAGAAAAACAACAAAAAGGTAAAATAGCTCATTAAAATTTTTTATATTGATGACATGTTTAAGTGATAATAGTTTGGACATTCTGGGATAAATAAAATATATTATTAGAATTAATGTTACTTGTTCCTTTTTGCTTGCTTCATGTGACTACTTGAAAACTGTAAATTGCTTATGTGGCTCGTATTATATTTCTATTGGAGAGCGCTGGTGATATCTTGACACATATGGATATACATGTACATATTTTACATATGGATACATACATATGTAAAAACTCATCGAGCTTGTATACTTATAATTAGATCACTTTACAATATGCAATTTATGCCTCAATAGATAAAAAAGGAAAGAAGAGTGAGCCAGGTTGGGTACAGGCTGAGAGCGCGGCAGGTGGGGGGCGGGGTCGGAGGGGGCGGGGCCAGAGGCAGGCGGCCGCACGTTACCTGGCAACGGGCACTGCAGGTGACGTCACCGGCCAGCGGCCCGTCAGTCCCCCTCCGGGTTGGGCGGCGGGCCGGGCCTCCTGCCTCCTCCTCCCCCTGGCCCCGATGAGATCACCGCAACGGGCGGCAGGCTGTCCCCGCGCTACCAACAAATCGACTCCTCGGCGAGAGCCAGCATCTCATGATCTCATGGTCCCGCGGGACGGCGCCGGGCGATGAGGTCACAGCCCCGCGACCCGGGCCCGCCCGGGTCTGCGCACCGGCTCCGGGCCGGAACCTCTGGGCGCCCAGCATCAGTACCAAGCAAGCCCCCAGCCCCCGGCTCTTCAGCCTTCAGGGACAAAGGACGTGGCTGTTTGCGAAGGGCAAAGCTGCCCTCTCCACTCTTTTGCTGCATCTTGCCCCGCCCACTTTATTTGAACATTTCACCCCTTAGGCCACGTGTCTATCAGGGAGTGACTGCACCAGCTCTCCAGGACTTGAGGTCAGGCGCAGTGCGAGGCGATTTGCACGCATGATTTCACAGCCGCCCAGTGAAGGAAGTTCTATTCTTAGCTGTCTGACAGTCTAGGGAACTGAAGGCTCAGAGGGGTAAAGGCCCTACCCCAGGTTACCCAGCTAGGAAAGGGTGGCTCTCCCTTTCTTCTCCCTTGCTGCACCCCAAACCTCTGCTCCTTTGTCCCAGTTCCTCCTTGCTCTGGTGGGAACAGTGATCATGGCCACGCTTGCTGGGTGTCCATGATGTGCTGGGCACTTTATATTAAAAGTCACTGTTCCACATGCCAAACCCACAGGAGAGGTATATTATGGACTAGTTTGTGGATGAGAACCAGAAGGCTTCGTCAGAGGGGTGAAATGACTTGCGGCAGAGCTAGGGTTGGATTCTACAGCACCGTCTTTGTATTACTCTATACCACATTCCCCAGCAAAAGATGAGCTTTCCTGTTGACAGTGGACAATATACCCTCTCACCTCTCTTCCTCCCTCCTGGGGTCAGCCATCAAAGGAAGTCAAAGAGTGGCCAGTGAGACCCTCTTAGAGGGCATCCCAACTCCTTTGCCGGCAGCACGTTTTCCATCACCTACTGCTCACTAACACAGCACCTCATTCAATCTCCAGCAATATTCACTGCCCAGGTCAACAGGGAGGGAGGGGGATGACATTTACCGAGTGGCTGAGCCAGGCACTGAGTCACGGCCATTACCAAGAGCAGAGCTGTGAGAGGGTCATTTCCAGCTTCATTCTGCAGATGAGAAAACTGAATTTATTTGTTTTTTGAATGAAGTTTTATTTTACCATTATTTTTTGGCCGTGCCACACTGCTTGCAGGATCTTAGTTCCCCAGCCAGGGATCGAACCTGTGGCCCCTGCAGTGGAAGTGCAAAGTCCTAACCACTGTACTGCCAAGGAATTCCCCTGAATTTATTTTAACTAAAGGCAGATAGATGGCAAGGAAGTACAAGTTTCAGCTCCAATATCATCTCCACAGAGGAAGGCCTTCCCATCTTCCTAAACGAGTCCTCCATGAATTCTGTGTTTATTTTATTCTTAGTGCTTATTACACTTTGTAGCTTTATGTTTGTGTGTTTGTTTAATGGTGATCTCCCCAACTCAATGAAAGCAGGGACCCTGTCTGTTTCATCCACCACTGCATCCCCACACCTGTGTAGTGCCTGTCATACAACAGACACTCAAGAAATGTTTTTAGAGTGGGTGCAAAGAACTGTTAACTCAGACTGGTGGGTAGTGCTGATATTCAAACCAAGGCTCATTTGAGCATAAGGCGTGGGCTTATTTTGTACTTTCTAGGAAGTCCAAGCCTCTTTGTACATGTGCTTTATTCACAGCAAAGTCCCTTTGGTGCTCACTCACAGCCTATTAATTGTAAGTTTACTCACGGTACTGACAAGCTTGATGTTCTGGTTTCCCAGCCAGCAGTGTCCTTGCTTGGTAACAGAGAGGAGAGGGCAGGAGGAGGAAGTTGGTAGGAAATCAGGTGTGGAAGGGAGGAAGTTATACATGCTTATGCCTGCTTGGATCTTTACTAATAGCTCAGCAAGGAAGGAGACATAAAAACTACAGAAAAGCAGACACAAGGAAAATGAGGGAGTGGTAACCACAAAACTCTGTGGTTTCTTATGTGCGAAGGGAGGAAAGGAGATGGATGGAACCCAGGGGGTAGGCACAGGGAGTTTCTAAGCCACAATTAATTTTCTGTTTTTTAAGCTGGATACATGAGTACTTATTGTTTACAGACACAGAACACATTGTTTCTTGTTATAAGAAAGAAATACTATGCACCGTGTTCTTTCATAGAACGGAAGATATATTTGAAGTGTGATGCATGTAGTATATTGTTTAAGAGATCTGTAATACTGCTCTTCTAAGCCTTAGAATCTAAGGTGCTTTAAGCTGCATGAATCTCTGTGTTCTAAAGGTGAGTAAGATGAAGGCCATTCACAGAGTAGGAAGGAAGCTTGTTTCCCATACAGAAGATGTATATGTTTCTTACAAGCTAGGTGAACGAAGTTTTGTACAGATTGTTCTTTCAATGTATGGAACTTGTACACAGGATTTGGAGTAGCCAGTGAAATGTCTGAAAAACCTGCAAACCTACTTTTTCCAGAGTTTAACTGAAAGCTGTATGAAACTGTGTTCAAAGCCCAAATAAGAGTGAAAGCCTTTCAGACTGCATGGAAAGGCTTGTTTCCCATTTAGTAAATGTATGTGTCTCTCATAAGCTAGACGAAAGAAGTCGTGTGTGTGTGTGTGTACACCTTACACACGTTATCTTAAAAAAAAACACAAGCAGAACATTTGCTTGCTTGCTTTTTAAACTGACTATAACAACCCCATAAGGCAGGGGGCAAATTGGTACCCCCAATTTCCTAGAAGGTACAAAATAAACCCCAGCTTTATGCTCAAATGAACCTGGGTTTGCCCACTAGCCTGAACCACCAAATCTTGGGAGAAACTGAGGCTCGGTGTCAGAGAAGGTCGTCATTTTGCCTAAGGTCACAGAGCTAATAAGTGGCAGAGGTGGGATTTGAATCCAGGCCTGTCTGATGTCAGCATGGATGCTCTTACCCACCACTACATCCTACCTTCTGATAACTAGAGACTTGTTATTAAAGACCAGAGCCGGTGAAAACACCTGCTACCTTCTCCCTCCGACCTCCAATTTCCTACATTGGTCCTCTCTCTGCTCTTCTGGCTTCCATGCCAATGGCTGGGATTGGCCTCTGTGCTGTGGCCCCAGGGGCCAACTGACAGAGAGCCCTTGGGGCTGGGCTGAGGCCGCATAGGAGTCTCTAGGCTGTGAGGAGAAATCTGCCCCCCAACAGCAGCAGTCAGGCGCCCAACTTCATTGGCTCTGGTTCGCCTGATATAAAAGCTTCCGCCCCATGAACAGGAAGGGCCCAGGCCACGTGTCCCAGCAACACGCATATCAGGAGCTTCCTTACAAACAGGGCCCTGCTCCTTGGGACCCAGGAGAGGCCTAATTATAAGGTGTTGATGATTAAGCCCGAAGTGGCCTGGGACCCTGTTAGCTGCAGAAAGGCGGCCTCTTCCCTCTGTCC
The DNA here is from genome assembly GCF_964270905.1 of Leucopleurus acutus. Taxonomy (NCBI): domain Eukaryota; kingdom Metazoa; phylum Chordata; class Mammalia; order Artiodactyla; family Delphinidae; genus Leucopleurus; species Leucopleurus acutus. Next base: position 78,175,791 of record NC_139155.1, on the reverse strand, counting down.
CAGTCCCAGGTGGATGGATGTGCTTATCTGTCCCCATGTCAGCTATAATCTTAGGCACAAATGCTCTGGGCCACAACTTCCCAAGCCTGTCTACCTCCTAAAGCACTGGGGGTTGGGTGCATGGGGAGAGGGAGGCCACGATGGGCAGAAGGTGCCTCCTTCCTGGTGGTCTAGAGATCATGACAGGAGCTAGATAGACACGGGACCCAACTGCAGGTCTGTCCCTTTTCTGGGAGGGTGATTTTGCCCAAGTTACAGCGCCTCTCTAGGCCTCGGTTTTCTATAAAGTGCGGGAGGTGGTACAGGCTGAGTAATGGCTCCCCCGATATGCCCACATCCTAATCCCTAGAACCTGTGAATGTTACCTCGCATGGCAAAAGAAATTTTGTGCATGTGCAGATGTGATTTAGTTTTAAGGATTTTGAAAAGGGGAGGTTATCCTGGATTATCAGGGGTGGGGTGGGGGCAATGCCATTACAAAGGTTCTTATCTGGGAGGATGGAGGGTCAGAGAGAAGGAAGCAGAGGTTGGAGAGATGTGCTTTGAAGACAGAGGAAGGGGCCACAAGCCAAGGATCACGGGCAGCTTCCAGAAGCTGGAAGAGGCAAAGGAACAGATTCTCCCCTAGAGCCTCCAGACGTAACCAGCCCTACGGACACTTTGATTTTAGCCCCATGAGACTGAGTTTGGACTTCTAACCTCCAGAACTGTAAGAGAAAAAATTGTGTTGTTTTAAGCCACTAAGTTTGTGGTAATTGTTACAGTAGCAAGAGGAAACTAATACACCCTGTATTAGTTCCCACTGTCATGAGGATAGTGTCAGGGCCAAATGGTCAGAGAATCTTAGTTTAAGGCCTCTCCCTGAAGGGTTGGATCTAGGGCAGGATGGGAGGAGGCCAGAAATCACGCTTGGGGCTGGGAGTGGCATCTGGTGCTGTGGTCCCCTACCGCCTCTCTGACTGCATCTCCTATGACCAGGACTGGCGACCTAATTTGCAATGCTCGGTGGAAAATGAAAATGCTGGGCCCCTTGTTTTAAAAAAAGTTTAGAATTTCAAGACGGTGACAGCAGATCATTAAAACAAGTGTGGGGCCCTTCTGCACAGGTCGCACACCCACGAGTCTGGTCCTGCTCTGCATTCTGCTCCACCCGTACTGACTTGCTGCTCCTTGAACTCGCTATGCATTCTTCCACCTCAGGGCTTTTGCACGTGCTATTTCCCTTGCCCAGAATACCCTTCCCCAGATATCGGCATGGCATATTCTCTTGCTTCTTTCAAGTCTTTGCACGAATGTCACCTTCCCAGTGAGGGCGCCCTAGCTACCCTATCTAAAACAGCATCCGCCACCACGACACTCCTGGTTTTACTTTTCTTTACCCGATCTATTGCTTATTTATTTCAGCCTTTTGTTTACGTAAGTCCCCTGAAAGCAGATAATGTGTTTATTCACTGCTATATACCTAGGACCTGGTACAGGGCCTGGCACAGAGTAGGTGCTCAAAAAAATACTGGTTCAACGAATGAATGGGTTGATGGAGGGGTGTAAAGAGACTAGGATGGTGCTTGGCACGTAGTACGTGTGCTGTGATAGGCTTTTGCAATGACAATTCTTATCCTCATTTGTTCCTAGGTAATAACAGGGGTAGGGGTGGTGTCATGCCTTCCAGGGCCCCCTTTCCTCTGCTTACCTTGTATTTTCAGTAAATAGTATATTGTGGCTACAGTGATAATAAATAGTAAATTACTGAGCTGCAGTGATTAGATGGCTTCATTCATAAGCATAATCTTGTTTACTCTTCACATCAGTATGATTACCATCCTCATTTTACAGATGAGGAAACTGAGGCTTAGAGATGTCTACTGACTCACCCAAGGTCCCATGGCTAATAAGTGGAGCAACTGAGATGGAGCCTGCTTGTTTGATTCCAAGTCCAGGAGACCCACTCAACTCACTGTGCACTCAGTTTGCCTTTGCAACATTCTCATTAACTAATTACTTAGTCAATGTCTGTGTTTTTGAGTGCCTACTACATGCCAGACACCATACTAGGGAAAAAATGAAATGTACGGGAGACCTGGTCCCTGGTCTCACGAAGCTTGCAGTCTAGCTGGGGAAACAAGCCAGCAGTCACAACGGCACACGATGAATACGTGGGAGCACAAAGGTGGGTGGTCCAGGCCCACCTGGGGCCAGGGAGACAGTCTTCCCAGCAGAGGGAACAGCCACTGCAAAGGCCTGGAGGTGAGAGAACAGGAGCAATGATGGGGGTGGGGGGAGGGACCAAGAGAAGTTCAAAACATCTGGCAAGTGACGGATGGGATGTTAGGCTGGAGAGAGAGGCAAGGAACAGGCAGGTGTTGAAAAGGACTCCAGTGCGCTGAAACCATGGGGATGATTATGGTTCCCCCTCTTAAAATAAGAGCAGCCCTGGACACAGAAGGTGGCTGCAGGGAAGCCTCCGCCTCACCTAGCGTGGGGACAAGTCTGCTCTGGGTAATACCAAGCCCCAGAGACCTGCAGCAACCCGGTCAAGTTCATCAAGGAACAGAGCACTCGCTCCTCCCCTCCTCAGCCATCCCACTGCCCCTGCTGCCATCACTCAGCACGAATTTATGTAGGGACGAAATGTTCCAGGGACCTTGAACAAGGACACGGCAGAGAATAAGTCTCTGTGATCCGGGTGCCTCTCCCTCTGCCCCGTCCTTGTTCTTTTGTGTGTATCTCCCTCCGTCTCTGTCGGCCCCTTGAAGGCAGGACCAGCTCTTACCCTCACAGCAAAGATTTTGCAGGCACTGAAAACTCTGTGCTAAGCCTTCTAAATCCATGAGCTCATTCTCTCCTCACTGGGCTCCTCTCTGACATGGGTAATATCGTCTATTAGCCCCATACACAGAGGAGGCAGTGGAAGCTCAAAGCCCTCAGGTACACAGCTAGTGGCAAAGCCAGATTCAAAGCCAGGCTGTTCCGAGACCCAGCCAGGGTAGGAAGTGTAACATTTCTTTCCTTCTTTGGCCCATTCAAGGACTGACCTTGGCACTCCTAAGCCCCGAGGAGAAGAGGCAGGGGTCCGTTAAGCCTTAGTGGGCTCTCAGCCGCTGAGCAGTAGGCCTGGTGTTTACCTCCAATCTCTAAGCTCCAGCAGAGTCCTGACCTGTGGGTGCCACAGGGGAGAACGCACAGAAAGAGAAACATATACACACGTACTGAGAACCTACTACGTGTCAGGAGTTGCTGAAATCACCTCCACCTGCGTTGTCTCAATTTATTTTTTAGCTTATCTCAAATCTCCCCTAAAACCTGAGGGAAACAGCATTATCTCTTTTACAGATGCGGAAACTCAGGCACGGAGCAGGGAGGTGACTGGCCAGAGGTGATACTGATGGAAATGGCAGAACTAGGGTTCAAACTGGGATCCACCTCTCTCCAGAGCCCAAGGTCTTTCCAAATGACTCTGGAATGTTTTTGGACAAGCTGGAAACTGAGAAGTGGAAGTGGTGGGCTCCTCGGACCAAATCTCAGCTCTAACCCCCTTTCTTGCCCCTGGGGTTACCTGGAGGAGATGTGAGAGCAGGGCAGCCCTACCCACAGCAGTGGAAGCCAACCCCAGAAAAGCAGCAGAGCGGCGGCCCCCCAGCGCAACTTCAGGCCCCCACCCGGAGGGAGGGAGGAGGTAAAGGGGACGCCTCCGAGGCCACCTCAGGGAGTCTGGCTGCCTCCCTCATCATTTAGCTGCAGAAGAGCAAAATAATCACCACTTAGCTGGCTAATTAATCCCCGCAGCACCCCAGAGCAGGGGTTGCTCCTGCAGTCATAATGTGGTGTAGAAAGGTACCGGGTGGGCCTGAGAGCCAGGGATCAGGGCCTCCCTGCTCGCCCTGAATGCAAATTCACACCAGCCATTTGCATCACTCCTCTGTTCATTTGAGAGTCACTACACACCTACCACACGTCGCCTCATCACGAGCGTGGCAGACGTCACCCCTGCCCTCCTGGAGCTTAGAGTCTGGTAGGGAGGAGATATTCAACAGTTACCTGGGAAAATGCATTCGCCAAACTGCTTTCCATTTTGGTACCGTGGCTCTGGCTGTCCCCTCTCCCTGGCCTGCCCTTTTGGTTTGCTTTTGCCTGGCTAACTACTACCCATCCTTTAAAACTCAGTTCCAAGGTCACCTTATCAAAAAAGACTCTGCTGGGGGCTGGTTTAGGTACCATCTCTGTTTTCCAAGAGGGCTCTGCTTCCCCGCCTATCACCCCATCAGACTGTGAGCTCTGAGGTTGAAAGTGCTAGGTCTGGGTAGCTCCCGTGCCTAGCAGGGTGCCTGGCACTCTGTTGATGGCTAATAAATACTTGTAGAATGAATATATGAGAGGATAAATCATGTGATCTGGAAGCAGTAACTTTTGGGCCTTGGTTTCCTCACGTGTAGAATAAGAAGGTCTTTCTGGGTCTAATAGTCTGTGAACAGGAGGGCAGGAGTAGAGCCCAGCCTCTGAGGGATTGGGGGGGCCTCTGGAATGTCCAAACTGGGCGTTAATCATGGTGGTTTGGCCCCTGCCAAAGCCAGCAGCATGCCAAAGCCTCTGAAGCCCTCCAGCCTCTGCCAAGGGAAGTGGTGTAAATGTTCAAGTTCTCTCTGCTTGCAAGGACCTGAAACTGACTCTGACCCGCCAAAGCCAAAAGGGACTCTGGAAGGATTCTGGGTTCTCTCAGGCTTCAAGGGAGCGCGGGATCACCAGGCCACCTCACAGCCAAAGTGGAAAATCCTCTCCTCTTGACCGGTGTTTTTCCAACTTTCCCATGCACACGAACTACCTGGGGACCTGGTTAAAACACAGACTGATGCATGACACTGCTCCCAAGTGTTGAGTGAATGAATGTAACCAGCCTCTGTGTTCCTCTTTCCCTGGAAGAGGGCACTGGATGGGTCCTGCTCGGGCCAGGTACCTGCCCCAAATTTCCAGTGGCGGGCCGGGCAGTAGAGGCGCCAACAACAGCCACGGCCCCAGCCCTGTTCCCAAGTACCCAGTTATTCCCAGAGAAGCGTGGGCCTAGGGATGGGCCGGCCCCCCTAAGACAGGTTGACTACAGCTGCGGGAGCCGCACCAGCTCCCTGCGTACCCAGTGACCATCTGAACTGGTGAAAGGTATCATCTTTCAACCTGGAAAGTGATTTCCAAGGGCCCAGTGCTGGGGGGGGCAGGTGGAGGAGAGTTTAAATAGCAGCTGTGCTCCTAATTTCCCCAGGAGGAGGCCTGGCCGCCCCTCCTCCATGTTGAGTGTTTGCCATTAAAAACAGACAGTATCATTTGGTTCAATAGAAAATGAATTAAAGGGAATTAAACGGCGGGGGTCATGCGACAAGCCCTGTCCCCCACTGTCTGAAGCCGTTTTTCATCTTCCCCAGTGGGGAGCACCAGCTTGGGGGGTGTGGAGCTGAGCAGGGCTAGACAGATAAACAAATAACGCAAAAGACCCCCCTCCCTCCCAGGGGCGGAGGCTGGGGTGCGGGAAGTCCTGGGTGCCCGCTTGGGCCCTGTCCCTGCTGTGTCCCTTGGAGGCAGAATGTAGCCCTTGAGAGTCTCCCAGGGAACGGAGGGAAGGGAAACAAACAAGACAAGAACAAAAAATGATACACAGGCCTCTGAGACAGAAGGGGGGTCAGGCTGGCTGAGGGAGGGGATTATGGGCCAGAGGGGCCGGGAGAGGGGGGACTCTGGCACCTGGATGGTAGGGAGCGATTCTGGCTGTCCCTCAGCTGCACGAAGCAAGGCTGCTGTGGCCATCCGTGCTGGGGTAAGTGAGTCAGGAGGGCAGGGGTGGGGAAAGATGGGCAGAGAGGACTGGGGAGCGGTTAAGAGTGGGGGTCCTGAAACTAGACTGCCTGAGTTCAAATCCTAGCCCTGCCACTTACCAGCTATGTGCCCTTGGCAAGTCACTTCCCCTCTCTGTGCCTCCGTTTCCACATCTGCAAATTGGGAGTAATAAATATCTATCTCATAGGGTTGTTGTGATGATTAACTTAGTTCATGCCTATGAAGCATTTAGAACAGCACTAAGCACACTGGCTACTTGTTACTGCTATATCTTATTATCATAGAATATTGATTATGTTATTACTGTTGGTCCCTGGGGGCATCTCCCTTGGCATCTGAAGACCTAGCCATAAGCCATAGCTCTGCCCCACAGACTTGCTGTATGACCCTGGGTAAGTGAACACACCTTGCTGAGTCTCGGGTTCCTCATCTACAAACCAGGAATAATCATCCTGGGACAGAGGGTGCTGGTGCCTCCCAAGGTCCGTTCTTCTCTTCCTCCTTCAAAATAAGAATCCTGATTTTTGCTTAAGTCTACTGGCACCCAGCTGCAAGAAGATGCTCCCCAGCTCCCATGCAGTGATTGTGCCTGAGTGGTGGCCAATGAGATGTAAGTGAAAGTGACAGGAGCAATTTCCAGGAATTGGAAATGCTCACCAATGAAGGGAGAGGAACACTAATGACAGCTGATGCAAAAACCCCATGTAAAATGGTAGCATGCAGAATCCAGAAGCATATAAAAAAGATAATCTATTATGACCACGTGGGGTTTGTTCTAAGAATACAGGGCTTAATAGGAAACCTACTAATGCCATTCTTCATAATAACAGATCTAAGGAGAAAAATCAAATGATTTTTGATCAAATTCAACAATCAGTTTTTACTTTCAAAATTTTAATAAACTGGACTATATGGATAATTCCTTGACACAATAAAGCATTGGCCTCAGTCCCAAAGTCTATATCTTGTTTTATGGGGGATTGTGATGGTTAGTTTAATGTTTCAATTTAGGCTATGGTATCTAGTTATGCAGTCAAACACTGATCTAGATGTTGCTGGGAAGGTATTTTGCAAGTCTGAGAAACATCTACAATCAGCTGACTTTAAGAAGATTCTCCTCAATAGTCTTGAGGAGGCTGTCCCTGCTGTGTCCCTTGGAGGCAGAATGTAGCCCTTGGGCCTCATCCAAACAGCTGAGAAGCCACAGAGCTCTGCAGAGGTCAGAATGTTCCACTTTCTTTAACAAGGAAGAACTGAAGGTAAAGGCTTAGGCTTCATCTTTTGTGCTGACATTGATTGGTAGAGGCTGTCTGGATTGCTGCACGGAGAAAGCTGTATCTGGGTAAAGCAGGGCCATGATTGTTTAGTGATTCCTGACACAAGCACAGGTTGGCAAATGGTAGCTCCTAGGGTGTTTGCCATCTCTGGATTCAGCGCTGCTCTAGCGATTAGTGGGCACCTGCGCTACAAACGTCAAGCAGGGCAAAGAAAGAACAAATCCTAGGGTTGTGTGTGAACATCTGATGCCTTGGGGTAAAACTAAAATTAGCCTCCTGATTTCAAAGAGTTAAGCTGGCCAAATGCACTTCCGATGGCTTCCAGCACAGACTCCTGGCCACATTTCACTCCTTGGGGTCTTCTACTTCCCAAAGTATCTGTGTGCTGCAGAATACTGAGTCCCCCACTCAGACAGAATTTTCCTGCAAAGGCCAAACTAGAAGCAATTAGGAATGCAAATGAATTCAAACTCCTGACCAGGGTTAGCAAAATTTTTCTTAAAGGGCCAGACGGTAAGTAGATTAGGCTGTCTGGGCCACAGAGATTGTCACCACTACTCAACCCTGCCACTGTAGCATGAAAGCAGCCACAGACAATACATGAATGAGCATGACTATGTTCCAATAAATCTTTATTTATAAAAACAAGCACTGGGTCCATAAGTTGTAGTCTATCTCTGAACTAGGTTTTGCAGCATATTGTGCTCCTTAATACAAGGTTCCATGGTTAATAAGTTGAGAAAATGTCAGGGAAAACAAAGTGAAACAATTTTCCTGGCTGCAGGACTTCTCAGAGCCTTTACTGTGGCAAGTGGAGGATAAAGTTTAAAGCATTTCCCGAAGTCCTCTGGCCATGGAACACCTTCTAACAAAATGCCTATCAACACCTCCCCAAGGCCCCAGGACCATAGTTTAGTAAATGGTATTTCCTTCCATCTGATTTTGGTTAGATTCTGATTTTCTTGCTCGCCTTGAACTACAAATGGGTACCTGCAAGTGCTCTCTACTTTCTTTAGAGTAACAGTACCTAATAAACAACAAGTGTATAGCACAGGGAACTATATTCAATATCTTGTAATAAACTATAATGGAAAGAAGAAAAGATGGATATATACATATATATGTAGAACCAAATCACTTTGCTGTACACCTGAAACTAACACAATACTGTAAATCAATTATACTAAAAAAAAAAAAAAAGCATAACTAACCAGCCATTATTTGACTTGTGTTATCTTAATCCTCACAACAATGTTGTGAGTCCTAATATTCCCATTTTAAAGATGGGGAAACTGAGGCTCAGTGAGGTTAATCAGGGTCCCAGAGGGTGAATATCTTATGGACCTAATCTAATCACATGAGCCCTTTAAAAGCAGAAGGGGAAGTCAGGGAGATGTGAAGCACATTCTGGCTTGAAAATAGAGGAGGCCACATGAACAGACCAGAATGTAGCTTCTGGGACGTGACAGTGACCCCTGGCCAACAGCCAGCAAGAAAACGGGGATCTCAGTCCTACAATCACACAGAACTGAACTCTGCCAACCTGAATAAGCCTGAAAGTCAGTTCTCCTCAAGAACCTCCAGTAGGAGCCCAGCCTAGCTGACACTTTAATTTTGACCTTATGTGAGCCTACACAGACAACACGGGCAAGCCCACCTGGCTTTTGACCTACAGAACCGTGAACTAATAAACGGGTGTGTTTTTCAGCCACTGAGTTGGTGGTAATTTGAGAGGCAGCAATTGAAAACTAACACGGGTCTGTACTATTGTGATCTCATTTTATAGACGAGGAAGTGAAAGCCCGCAGAGGTGAAGGAACCTGCAGGGTGACACAGCTGGTAAATGGCAAAGGGTTTCTCAAACAGGAGTTGAACCCAGGCAGTCTGGCTTTTTACTGTTAACGCTGTGTTTTACATATGTATTTGTCTGCAACAATCTCCAACATAGATGGTTAAGTTAAAAAAAAAGCAAGGTGGGAGCTGTGTATAGAATATTACTGTTTGATTACATGAAGATGAACAGGGAGAACATATACATGGGTCTGCTTGTATATGTGCATGGTAGCTATGAAAGGAGTCAAGGATGATATGATTATTTCCCAGGGAGGGGGAGATGGGTGTCTGGGGGCAGGACAGGGAAGGAGACTTTTCACCATATATTGTTTTTGGTGTTTTGACTTCTGAACGCTGTGATTGTATAACGCATTAAAAAAATGAAGTATCCTCAATAATGAGAGGAATGGGGAATACTTGGGAGACATATGAATAGGTGAAAAAAACACTCTCAAAAGGGCCCAGTACTGTAGGTAAACTGGTTTGTGGGTATATTAATTTGCTAGGGCTGTCATAACAAAGTACCACAGACTGGGGGGCTTATACAACAGAAATTAATTTTCTTACAGTTCTGGAGACTAGCAGTCTGAGAACAGGGTGCAAGTCCCTTCTGGGAGCTGTAAGGGAAGTATCTGCTCCACGCCTCACTCCTTGGCTTACAGATGACTGTTATCTCCCTGTGTCTTTACGTGGTCTTCCCTGTGTGGTGTGACTGTGTCCTAATTTTCTTTTTATAAGGACACCAGTCATATTAGATTAGGTCCCACCCTAATGACTTCACTTTGACTTAATTACCTGTTTAAAGACTCTTTCTCCAAATATAGCCACATTCTGATGCACTACGGGGTTAGGCCTTCAACATATGAATTTTTGCGGGGGACACAATTCAGCCCATAAAACAAACATTTAATCCAGGGTTTCTCAACCTTGGCACTACTGACATTTGGGACTGGGTAATTCTTGGTCTCAGGGGACTGTCCTGTGCACTGTAGGATGTATAGCAGCATCATTGGTCTCTACCCACTAAATACCAGCACCACCCCCATCCCATTATGACAATCAAAAATGTCTCCAGCAATGGCCAAACGTCCCCCTAGTTGGGAACCACTGCTTTAACCACTTCTAGCCCTGCTGTGTGGGAAGCTGCAGCAAGTACAACTGGCTCTTCCAGAAGTTCTGCACTTTTATACACAGAATGATGTACTGTGAGAACCACAGCTGAGACCTAGCCAACTCAGACCTGCCCTGGTGGAGACCTGCCTCTGCTCAGGAGGGGAGGGGAGAGAGAGAGGAATGACTGACCCCCAGGAGAGAACATGACTCAATCAATGGGAAACCACTTTGAGAGCAAAAGTGCTGGGTTCAGGGTCCAGAAAAGAGAGGGATTTTAATGGCACAAAAAGCCTCATGAATCCTCTTGGCTCTCACATCCAAGAAAACCACCTTTCTTGCTCTTGTCTGCTTCCCCCTGTACTTAAGAGATGAACCACTGGGGCTGAAAGCTCGTGGAATTGCGTCCTGTGGAAACCTCTCATCCAGGGGCTGGCCGTGCAGGCTGCACTAGGGGTCAGCTAAGATGATTTCAGACATGGGAAGGGCTTCCTCCTTCCCGTTCTTATGGGAAAAGACAGGAAGTTGGTCACATGCTGTGTTTTTTGGAGAAACAGGTCAGCTAAACGTTTCCTTGTTTCTGATACAGCTAGTCCTAGTATCCACTCAGCAACTGGATACCCAGCCTTCTACCTTCTGATAACCTTAATGGGATAAAAACAACCATTTAAGAGATGAGAAAGCCAAGGGCTCCAAAGACTGAGGTCACCTGTCCAAGGTCACATAGGTAGGAAGTCCAGGAACCAGGATTTGAACCCAGTTTTGCTGACTCAAGGCCAGTTTTCTTCCTGCTGTGCAGTGTTTACTCATGACACACCCGCTACTGAGAGTTTTTAGAGAAGTACCTGCTTTTATATTTCTCCATCTGAAAAATGGGCAGAATGGCAGCTGCCTGCTACCTATGCTAGTGAGAGGTTGAACGAACCCTGCCCTAAGAATGTTCTAGAACAATGCTGTCCACTGGCATGTTCTACATCTGCTTTGCTCAACACTGTGGCTATCGAGCAGTGCAACTGAGAGACTGAATTTTAAATTTAATTAATTTAAATGTAAATAGTCACCTGTGGCTTGTGGCTGTCATACTGGACAGTGCATTTCTAGAATCTCAAGCCAAGAGGATTTCATTTTAACAAAAGGAAGGAGCAATGTGGACAAGTCAAGTTTCAAATTATTACTACTATTAATGCTAGGAGTTGGAGTGTCAAGAAAATTTTCCAGGACAAGAAAATTTGCTTTCCTAACTAGGTTCGGGTTAGGTTAAAACAAAAGTTTCACTCGCAGAGAATCAGGGAGTACACGAAGGTGAGGAGGGCGTCTTACTTGTTTTTATATTCTCAGGGCCTAGCATTGCCTTTGTACGCAAATAAGTCCCAAATAATGTCCACTGGATTGAGGAGAGAAAGGGGATGTGTCTGAGAAGAACTCTACGTGGTGGGGTAGCAGCAGGCCTAGTTTTAACCCCCTAACAGGAAATTTACACGAGGCTCTTCATTCAGCCCGTAATATCCATGTGTCAAGACAGACCTAACGGTCCTTGTTCTCATGAGTCTATACTTGAATAGTGGGGACAGAAAATAAACACAAGACAATCCAATCATTTCAGATACTGGCACACGCGAGGAGGGAAATAAAATGGTGATGGGGTAATGCAAACTGGGGACCACCACTCTGAACAGGGTGGTCAGGGAGGCGACAGTCTCAGAGGAAGTGACACTTGAATGATGGGAAGGGGACAGCCTTGGGAACATAGAGAAAAACCTCCCCAGGTGGAGGGAGCGGTAAGTGCGAAGGGCCTGAGAAGGAAGGTGCTGGCTGGTCCAGGGTGAGCCAAGGGAGAGGACAAGTCCTGGGTGATGAGGTTGGAGAAGTGGGTAGGAGTCTGATCAGGCAGGGCCAAGATGTATGAACTGTGTAAGTTATCTGGATTTATGATGACAAGTGGTTGCTCTAGACACCCGGCCAGTGTGATGGTTTGGGACTGAGGTTATAGATCGGTGGCCGTCATTGTTAACCCACCCCCTTCTTGGCCGGCCAATGAGCATGGCTGTCCTGGGAGGCCCAGGTATGAGAAGATCCCGGACAGACCCTCTGGTGTCCAGAGGCACGTGGGAATCAGCGGCTCACCCAGCCTCACACATCAGGGACCGTGGGGCCATCAAGCAAACCCAAATACCAGAAGCCCTTCCAATATAATTATAGTATTAAAAACCAACCCACCCTCTCAGTGGACGGCACGGAGGCGCAGGAAAGAGCATCTGTGCTGTAAGCCATTAGGGGTCCCTGACAGATGTGCTCCTCTCCCCCCTCCCCCCACCAGCTGCAAATGAAGACCCGTCCTTTTCTTCTGCCCAGACAAGGATTGATGAGGATTCGGGAGAGCACTCAGACAGGCAAGGAAAGGCTGTGAACCTTTTCCAAGCCTGCAATTCATCTTGAGGAGACTATTCACATCACTTTTTACAGGCTGGATTATGCTCTGACCTGGCACATTAATCTCGCCGAATAAAATAATAATAATCAGAAAAAGGGAGCTGGACAGTTGCCAGGGAGGCATTAATAACTGTCACCCACACCTCGGAGGTGCAGGGAAGGGGTGCCACCTCCCATCCCCGCCCCCTGGCCCCCAGCGGTGCCCGTCGAAAGGGAAGGAAGTGAGGTAGCCATTGCCTGAACTTGGGGGAATTTTATAGAGCTGGTGTACGGGGACATCGCTCCTCAGTCAACTCTGAGGAATTTTCCAAGCACATCCAGAGAACTTCCGTGGGAGGGAGTGTGGTTCTGGAATCAGACTGCCTGAGTTCAAATCCCCACTCAGCCGCTCATACACTGTGTGACCTTGGGCTACTTCTTAACCTCTCACTGCGTTTGTGTTTTCCTCTGGAAAACAGGGATAAAACCAGCAACTGCTGGGAGTGTAAAATGGTGTAGCTGTTGTGGGAAGCAGTTTGGTGGTTCCTCAAAAAGTTAAACATAGAATTACCATATGACCCAGCCATTCCACTCCTAAGTATTTACCCAGAAAAACTGTGTTCAAACAGATACTTCTACACAAATGTTCAAAGCACTGCTATTCCCAATAGCTAAAAAGTGGAAGCAATCCAAATGTCCATCAATGGATGAATGGATAAACAAAGGGTGGTCTATCCACACAATGGAATATTATTCAGCCATTAAAATGGAATGAAGTGCTAATTTCTGCTACAATGTGGATAAATCTTGAAAATATGATGCTAAGTGAAATAAGCCAGACACAAAAGGTCACATAATGTATGATTCCATTTATATGAAATGCCCAGAATAGGTAAATCCATAGAGGTAGGAAGCAGATTGGTGGTGGCCAGAGGGAAGGGGGAGTGGCTGAATGGGTACGGGGTTTCCTTTTGGGGTGATGAAAATCTCTTAGGACTAGATAGAGGTGATGGTTGCACAGCACCGTAAATGTACTGAATGGCACTGAATTGTATACTTTAAAATGATTGCTGGGACTTCCCTGGTGCTCCGGTGGAAGACTCCACGCTCCCAATGCCGGAGGCCCGGGTTCGACCCCTGGTCAGGGAGCTAAGATCCCACATACCGCAACTAAGCCCGTGCACCACAACTAGAGAAGCCCACAGGCCACAATAAAGACCCAGCACAGCCTAAATAAATAAACAAACAGACAAATAAATAAATAAATGTCAGTTCCTGAAGACCCACCGAAGCCAAAATAAACAAATAAATGTCAGTTCTAATTTATAAAAATAAAATAAAATAAAATAAAATAAAATAAAATAAAATAAAATAAAATGATTGCCGGTTAATTTGATGTTATGTGAATTTTACCTCAATTTTTAAAAAACCCACAAAACAACAGCACTTGCCTTGTGAGACAGATGTCAGAGGGAAAAGGGTTAGAGCAGGGCCTGGCCCACGTGAAGGGCTGACTCCACATCAGCTGTTCCTATTGCCATCAGCGTTGTTACTCTGAGGTTTGCAATCTCTGGCAGGTTATTTAACTCAGTTTCTGCTCTGTGCAGAGAGATATCAACAGTATCTACCTCCCAGGATTGCTAAGATTAAACAAGACGATGTCTTCAGTAGACTATAAACTCCATGAGTATGTAGATTTTTGTCTACTTTGTACTTTGATACTGATGTATCCCTGTGCCTAGAACAGTGCCTGGCACACCTCTGGCACTTAGTAACTATTTCTTGAACAAATGGCAGTGCTTAACACACTGCCTGACTCCTGGTAATTGTTCGGCAAGGTTTACTTGCATTTATTACTATTGGTCTGGTTGCTGCATTTCTTTGAAGGTTTGCTGCATGTTCCTTTCTAGCACAGGGAAGTGAGTACTACTTTGCCTTGTAGATTTTGGTGTCTTCATGACAGAGGTATCTGGACACCTACCATATATGAGAGGTTTGAGCTGAGCTGACAATGGAGTCTAAGCTCTCACTGAGGTTACAAGAGGAGGTGATGAGAGTTAGTGTAGCTGTCTAGACTATCAACTCATCCACTCACCCATCCATCTACCAACCTGTCTGTCCATCCTTCTAAATATCCAACTACCCATCTAAATATCCATCCATCCATCCATCCATCTATCCATCCATCCAAGTACCCATCCATCATCTATCTAAATATCCATCCATCCATCTCCCATCCATCTATCCACACAATCACTGGACTATCCATCTGTCCACATATCCACCAACTTTCCCATCTAGCCATCCAATGCATCCATCTACCTATATATCCATTCACCCATCCATCCACCCACCCAAACATATATACATACAAACAATGAATGCTTCCGAGTGCACATCAGATGCTGGTGATCCATCAACAAAGAAACCAGATGCATTCATTTCCTGCTGTCACAGAGGTTACAGTCGAGCAGAGCAGGCAGACAATTAAACAGGCAATTACACTCAGGGTGGTGAGTGCTAGAACAGGGGAAGTACAGGATGCTGTGAGAGTCCCCAGTAGGGGCACCATGCCTCACCTGAAGGGGCAGGGGAGGTTTCTAAGAGGCTGTGATCTGCAGGAGGAGCAGGAGGTGGTTAAGACACAAGAAAGGAAAAGGGCCTTTGAGGTAGAAGGGCAGCACACAGCTGACTCTGGAAGCTGTAAGGGTTAGTTACTCAGTCTCAGTTTTCTCATCTGGAAAATGGGGATAGAACATCTACCACATGTCAGATTGGCACTAGTTGGTGTATGGAAGGAAATGAAAGAAGAAGGGTCTGGCTGAAGCACAGGGAACAGAGGGAAGAGGGGCAGGAGAGAGTGAGAGGAAGACTAAGGATGCTGGATAGGCAGGTGGGCTGCAAAGCCTCACCTGCTTCCTCTCCAGGCAATGACAACCCACCCCTCATTTCACCCACATACATAAAGTCTTTTTATGTTTGCAGCATCTCAAACGGGGTTTTGTAAACATCTCAATTTTCTAAGGGAAGAAACATGTTCAGGCACATGTAGTGACTCACCCAAGGCCCCATGGCTGGAAAGTGGCAGGGTCAGGAATGGCCCAGGAATTCCGACATCCATTCAGTGCTGGGCAGATGATCTCCTGACGTGGCCATGGCCTTGGGAGTTGGAAGATGTGAATTCTGATTCTATAACTGACCAGCTGGGTGTTTTTTGGACAAAATATCTCACCCCTCTTTCAGCCACAGTACAGGGTAAGTGAAAAAATGGCCACCCAAAGATACCAGGTCCCAAACCCTGGAAGCTGTGAATGTGACCTCATCTGGAAAAAGGGTATTTGAAGACACAATTAAGTTAAGGCTCTTGGCACGGGGAGCGTATCCTGGATTGTCTGGGTGGGGCCCAAATGCAGTCACATGTATCTGTATGAGACAGATAGAAGGAGACGTCATACACAGCAGAGGCCAGGTGACCGCAGAGGCAGACTGGAGTGATGCTGCCATGAGCTAAGGAATGCTGCCAGCTACCAGAAGCTGGAAGACGCAAGGAAGGATCCTCCCCTAACATCCAGCACTGTCCCCACCCCCCACCCCACACCTCTGACACCTAGATTTCGTTTCAGTGACACTGATTTTGGACTTCTGACCTCCAGGACTGTGAGAGAACAAATTTCTATTGTTTTCAGCCCCAGGCATGTGGTTATTTATTATAGCAGCCACAGGAAATGAATACAGTGGACCCTCTGTATCCGCAGGTTCCTCGTCTGTGGATTCAACCAATCTCACATAGAAAATCCGAGGATGCGGAACCGCAGATGTGGAGGAGCAAATGTAAGGGACTTGAGCGTCCACGGATTTTGGTATCCGAGGAAGATCTTGGAACCAATCCCTCGCAGATACTGAGGGATGACTGTACTCAGCTTTTCATCTAGAAAGTAGTGATAATAATCTCTCTCTCTCAGAGGGGTGTTGAGAGCCTTATATGAGTCAAGACATGGGAAAGAATCTAGCAAGAACCAGAATGCACTAGGCAATGAGTAACCATTCTCTATGGTTTTCTCTGTTTTCTTATTCTCTGTTTTCTTATTCTCTGTTTTTCTTATTCTCTGTTTTCCTTATCTTTCTCCCATACCCACTGTGAGGTACAGCTTGGGCCCCGAAGCTGAAGCCCTGGGCTGGAGTCCCAACGCTACCACTTAATAGCTGTCTGCCTGCTCAACCTTCCGTCTCCTCCTCATGAATGACAGGAACTGTACCTCCCTGAGAGGAACAGCAAGAGGCTACATAAGGTAATGCATACATGAAGTGCTCTTAGTACAGTCTCAGGTTCACAGTCGGTGCTCAATAACTGCGAGCCATTATTATTCCAGGCAGTCAGTGCGGAGCCAGCTTCCTCATGTGCCTGGATTCACGTCTCCTGCCTTCAACAAAGTGCCACAACTGCTATGAAGGAAGAGGTTCAGGGCATCTAGAACCCAAGGGGCACTGAACCCAAGGAGGGGGTCATGGGAACCCTGATTTGTAGCCGGTTGGTCAGAAGTACAGGTGCCAACTTGGGGCTGGTGACTGGCATCTGAAGTGACAGGGGCAGTCTTGCGGGACTGAGACCTTATCCTGTGGGATCTGACACTATCTCGAGGTGGACAGTGTCAGAACTGTGTTAAACTGAAGGATACCCAGCCGGTGTCAGAGAATTACATGATGTGTGGAAAACCCACACATCTGGTGTCGGAGGTATTGAGTGTATGTGTGTACAGGAGAAACACAGGAGTGTGTTTCTCCTATACACCTGGCCAGTGATTTGATCAGTTGTCACTCAAGACAGATGGTCAATTCCAGCCTGCTCTTCTGCCAACCAATGCCTGGGACAAATTCTGAGCTTTCTGACCTAACCGTGATGTCTTTTCCTCACACTGCTCAGTCCTCTGAATTACAATGATTATCCCCCAAGACCTCTTCATCGCAACACCTCCTGCAGGCCTCTCCCTAAGGTACACTCCAAAGAATCACTGCCACCAGTCTGCTTCCTGTGTCCATGGCAGGCGTCACTCACGGATCACAGAGTCCTTTTCTTCGGAGCCTCGGTACCCTCTATATAACGTGCCCCAGAAGCCACAAAGAGTCAAAAACCTTTGAGAGCCATCCTTCCCTGGGAGAAGCAGGACCCAGGGCATGTCAATGTGCTTTTTTTCCTTCCTTGGGTGAAATTTAGATGAAAATTGCATCAAGGCCAGCTCTGAACAACAAAACTTAGTAAATGCACTTGGAGAGCAGAGGCGTGACAAGAAGGTGGTGACAATAAAGAATGATGCTCAGCTTCAAGGGATGACAAGAGGTGGGAGACAGGATCTACTAGCTCAGGCTCTGTTCATTTGATGCACTGACATTAGCTCTGCCCAAGTCCAACCTTTCCTTCTCCAGAAGGCATCCTGAAACCCCTGCATGATTGGCGTGATGGGCCTACCTTGGACTTGACGGCCAGGATGATCTTGGGCAGGGCCACGACAAGGCACTTGAGGGCGATGGTGATGTACTTGAGCACAAAGTCTGCGATGCCCACGATCCACAGCAGGTCAAAGAAGTCCAGCGTCTCCAGGTTGGGCTTCAGGAATATGAGGCTGGGGGAGGAGTCAGAGAGTCAGGATGCTCACTTAGGGTCACTGGCCCTTAGGGGCCCTTCTACTCATTCTAGGAGCCTTGTAAATATTACCTGTAGAAAGAGCACTAAGCTGGGAGTCAGATATCTGTGCCCTGTTCCTGAATCTGCTATTAACTTGCTGTGTGACCTCAGGTGGGTATCTTAACCTCTCTGAGCCTCAGTTCCCCTGAGAGTTAAATGATGAGACTGGCCTAGAGCATCATTAGTTAAGCTCCCCTCCAGTTTTATCGGCCATAAAAGGCTTCACAAGAAGAAACAAAAGGAAGGAAGGAAGGCCGACCAATAACATGAAGGAGGGAGAGAGAGAGAAGGAGGGAGGAGGGATTTGATGTGCAGACGCTGTGCTAAGCAATTTACTCACTGTATCTCATTGTCCTGCAGAGTGAGCACTGCTCATCCCCACTTTATAAATGAGGCCCTGAAGCTTGGAGATGTGAAGTTAAGTTGCCCAAGGTCACACTGCATGATAAGCATATGGGCATCAGTATCAGACAGACTTGAATTTGAATCCAGGCCTCTCCATTACTGGACCCTAGGCAGATAATGTTCTCTCTGTAAGCCTCAGTGTTCTCATCAATAAAATGGGAATCGGTCCCTCCCTCAGTGTTACTGGTGGGATTCAATGAGATAATAGGTATACATACTACTGACTCTGTCATGCAGCAGTGATAATGATAACAACATCTCTACGGGGCAGGCACTGTTATCTACCCATTTTGTAGATGAGAAAAAGAGGCACAGAAAGGTAAATGAACATGCACAAGGTCCTACAAATATGATGGAACGGTGGTGGATTCGAACCCAGGTGTCCCGGCTACAGTTACTGCTCTCAGTCCTTATTCCACAGCAGTACTACTCGGAGTGTGTAAACCCATTTTACCCATCCGTGACCAGGTAAGTCACACTCAATTTCTGTACTTCCCTCACTAGGGACAGACAACAAGTCATTCTCGAATTGGCACTGATCCATAGACCACATGCTGAGCAGCACTGCTCTCCATCACCTCTGTGGATGATGGTATTAACAACATCTTGGCTTTCTACAGCATGCTGGCCCTAGTGTACATGCTTTGCATGTCTCAAGTCATTTCATCTTCCCAAAGGCTCTATGTGGTAGGCACTATGATTATCGCATCTTGAGCTGGGGAATCTGGAGCGCTTCGACGTGGAGTCACCGCCTATGGCATCTCAGCTAGAATGTGGAGCTAGGATTGGAACCAGCACCCAAGCTGTGCTGGTCCCCTCGCTTTTCCTCCCGCCAGATTAAAGGCTCCAAGCAAAGGCCACTCCGAGTCCTGCCTGTCCACCAAAAAGCAGGGGACAGTGCACACAGCCCAGAGTGAATGCTTTCTAAACGCTTCCCACATACTCTGCTGGGCTGGTGGAAAACGGTGCAAACTGAGGCTCCCTGAGGAGAGCATCCTAGGAACGAACTGGTCTGTTTTTGTACTTTTATTTTTAAAAGTCAATTTTTATTTTGAAGAGCGAGAGTAGGGTTAAATCAATGAAAATAATCTATTTTTGCAATCTCTCATGATACCTTTGGTGTCCTTCCACATCTGAGCCCTGTCTCTGTGGGATGCCTCGTCTGCAAGTCTGAGTGGCATCTGAGTTACGATATGGGGAGAGGCTGGCAGCCCTGAGCTCCCCTTTTTGTCTCTGCTCTTGTCCCTCCCTGGGCACAACCCAGGCTGGCTGGTTGACTTCCATGCCCTGCTTCTCTATTATGCATCTCTGATCGCAAAAGAAATGAAGATCTGCCCTCCACTTTCCATTTGATCTCAGAGACACCGATCTGTTAAATTCACCCACGTAGGTTTTAGTTCATTGTCTTAGAGTTTTTTCTGTTTTGGCTTTTGGAGCCAGAAAGATGCCCAAGTGTTTTTCCGCAGATTGATCACTAAGTCCACTTATTTCTAACGTACACTATGAACTTTAATGGATGGATACATTTTATTGTCAGTTTTCTGCCCCATTAGCCATCACCCCCAATAGACAAAGTAATTTATCATAAAAGAATAATATTATGATATGATTATGACATATCAAATGTTTCACAGTTTGCCCAGTACTTTTCACATATTATTAACGTTTGGCCTCTCTGATAATTAGCCTGTGGGTGGGTAATGACCTTCAGGTGGGTAAGGCAGAAATTAACTTGCTCTCGGTTTCACTAATGCAGAAACTAGGCGAGGTTCGAAGAAGTTCCACTCTTTGCCGAAGGGCACAAAGCTGGTGCGTGGCAAGACTAAGAACCTCTGACACTGGTCATCAGACTTCAAATCCTGGGATGATTCAAAGTCTGTTACCTACTGGGACTAAGGCTTATTAGAAAGGGTTTCATTAAGCCAAAGTTTCCTCACCTGTAAAGCAGGGACAGCAATACCCTGCTGAGTGGGAGGGCAAAATAAGATAATGGCTATTGGTAGCATTTACAAACCCACTCTAGACCACTGACATCAATAATGAAGGAGGCTCAGCTCTGCTGCTTTTCTCCGGGTCACTCTCTTTCTCTTTGTGTGCTGCCGGTTTGACTCAGCACTGGTTTGACGAGGGCACAGAGGTCTGAGCCTGTGAATGTGATCATGGCCAGAGAATGGCATGAGCTGGAAATTCCTCCAAGGTTCTGGGAGACTCCATCTCCTTTACCCTCCACCAGGACCTTGATCTTCTGGGCCAGGCAACTTATGCAGTGTGCGGGAGGCATGCTGATGCCTTGGAACTAACTTCCCAAATTGCTTTCATGCAACTTCGGGTGGCCCCAGAAAGTGGTGAAACGGGTCACTCCTCAAAGTCCATTTTTAAAACAGATGGGCATGATCTGAAAGCTTGGCTTGAGTTTCAACCCTGCGCCAGAGACCATTACTGGCCAGTCCTCCCCCCCCATGCACTATGTGGCTACTAGAAAATGCAAAATTACACATGTGGCTTGCATTATATTTCTATAAAGAATTATGCTCTAGGCACGTGTATATGACAACAGGGTGGGATGTGAAAGTTACAACATGACTTAGAGCTACTGCATTGTTCTCAAATGAAGGGGCTGTGGGTCCTGAGTCCAACAAAGCCCCCCACTTTCTCACTGGAGGGTCAGACTCCCCTGCTCACCTGTTATACAGCTGCTGGGAACTGAACGTGTAGAGCACATACAGGGTGTTCCCCGCCAGAAAGGCTAAGATCCACAAAATGACCAGCACCGACCTCTTCTCCTAGAGACAAAGCAAGAGATCAGTGGAGATGCTGAAACGCCAAAGGTGCACCTGGCAGGATATTCCAGAATGTTCCCCGACAAAGGGCAAATTTTCCCTTTCTCAAAGGTTTGGAGGAAGCGGGGCTAATGGTGAAAGGAAGGGCGTTGGCATCTTTCCATCCCACTGGAAACTAAGGGATGGTTACAGAGAAGGTAACAGAAATGTGTGAACCTGCTTGGAGAACAATCCAGAGAGTCAGAAGGGCACCACGGTTAGCAAATCAGACTCTGGAGCTGGGTGGCCTGGGTTCAAATCCTTGGTCTATTATCTGGAGGCTGTCCAACCCTGGGCAATTACTTAAACTCGCTACATTTCTCTGTAAAATGGGTATACGTTGTATCTCTCTTCTAGAGTCTGAGAATTAATGTACATGAACTGCTTAGAACAGTACCTGGCATGTAAGAAATGTTAGTTTACATATACTGTTAGGAACTGAGGCACAGAGAAACTAAGTAACTCTGGCTCAAGGGCACATGTTTTAAGCTCCAGTGTCCTCATTAAAAAATGGGGTTTGGGGACTTCCTGGTGGTGCAGTGGTTAAGAATCCGCCTGCCAATGCAGGGGACATGGGTTTGAGCCCTGGTCCGGGAAGACCCCACATGCTGTGGAGCAGCTAAGCCTGTGTGCCACAACTACTGAAGCCCATGTGCCAGAGCCCGTGCTCCACAACGAGAAGCCACTGCAATGAGAAGCCCGCGCACCGCAACGAAGAGTAGCCCCCGCTCGCCACAACTAGAGAAAGCCCGCGTGCAGCAACGAAGACCCAACGCAGCCAAAAATAAATAAGTAAAATTTTTTTTTTAAATCAGGTTTTGTTAAGGATTAAGTAAACTTGATAAATGTAAACATTCAGTCTGGTACAGGCTCACATTTCAAGCTCACTAAATGGTAGGACTTGTTGTTCTGACTTTACAACCCAGCAGTAGATTCAGATCGACAGTTTGGAAACTTCTGTTCTAACTTTTTCCGGCATGGACCTTTGGGCTACTGCCCTGGACTGACCATTCAACATAGGGCCACATTTATAGGATTAAACTCAAACTCGTACACATGGATGTCAAAGCCCTTTGCAACCTAGCCCCGTTTCTCTTTCACCAGCCTTGTTTCTGATTAGTCCCCAGGAAGACAAGCTGGGAAACCTTCTCAGTTGGCTGTATCTCAGTAGTCTCTCAGCCTGACAGCAACCTAAGGAAATTTCTAGACGAGGCGTACAGCAGGGCATTCCTGCCTGTGTACCCTGGGATACATAATCAGACCCCCGTGCTGCTGACAAGCTGAAAAGCTTGTCTTTTCCTGGACCAGGGAGGCTGCATTGCTGGAATAAGATGAGGTCATAACTTTCCCAGTGTAACCTTCCCTGTGGTTTCGGTAAATGCTCCACTGTCTCCAGACACAGCTCAGTGCTCGACACGCTGTTACAACACACATTTCCATAGTGCAGACAAAATAAATGCATCTCCATCCACCCATTATTCCAGGAGGGGTCAAGGTTAACGGCCTGAGAAACCACCTCCAACCAACCAACGGCTCTTATCAATGTGATTAATCCACTCGGCAGCCCTTTTTATGCCAATAAATAATAGATTCCGGTTTAATCCCCCGTAAATCCAAACCAAAAGTGGAAGAGAAAGGGAATTAGCAATGCTCCGAGAAGCCAGACTCTGAAGGACAAATGGGGTACTTATCCAGTAGTAAGTTGAGATTCCTAAACTTACTAAGAGTCATGCAGACTCTCTTCCACTGAAATATACACAGACAGGCAAATCATCACCTGTGTCTTCATGGGGTTCAAAGACCCCTAGAAGTCTGTCCATGGATACAGGCATCCCCTTGCCCCTAAAATTCAAGTCAAGGCACCACGCGGATGTTACTGCATCTGAGAAAGAGCCACAGCCCCAATAGTCTCCACTATGACATCGAGCAACCTGCTGTTCTAATAGCAGCAGAAAGGGGTCTGCATGAAGAAGATGAGACTAAGGGTCAAGAAGAACCTCTGGCTCCATGCCCAACTCCAGACTTCAATGTGCTCATGTATCAAATAAAGACTGAGCTGGCATCTGTGCCTCACGGACGCCTAGGTGCTTCTGAGAAAGCAGATGACCCCAGAGCAAGGTCAGAGAGGATGGTGGCTATCATAGGATCACATGTGCAGCAGAAAACAGGCTTGTTAAAAATAGCTCAATTAAGTTGTTCCTATGAGCCAGGCACTGTACTAAGCACCTTCCATGCACCATCTCATTTAATCCTCTCGATGGGTGTATGAAGTTGGTGTGGCAGTTCCTTTTCCAGAGGTGGCACCTGAGGCTGTGATCAGTGAGGTAACCCATCCAAGGGCTTGCAGGAGGGTGGAGGAGCTGGAATTTGAATCTGGGGGGTAGTACAGGCTCTGGGCTCAATGCCTGGGTTCATATCCTGATGCCACCCTTCACGCTGGCTGTGTGGCCTTAGGCAAGAAACTTATGTCTTAGCCAAGAAATTCTGGGCCACTATTTCCTCACTGGGAAAATGAGTCAGAATGATTTTGCCTCCCTCCCAGGTTGCTGGGATGAAACTGCAAGAGGAGCTGTGTAATGGGTCCAGCACCGTGCTGGACATGGTTAGTGCTCGGCAGATACCAGAGGGCATTCGGGATGACGGTGGTGAAGCCGTACGGCCACCCAGCAGTGCCCGTGGGGCGGCCTTAACCATGGGCGTGGGTTGGAAGTGAGCTGATTGAATGCCGGGAGGATAAGGGGAATGGGCCAGGGGCACATGGGGAGAGGCTGCTGTTGGAAGGGAGAAGGACGGCACATCCGGGGATCTGCCCAGGGTGGGAGGCAGAAGAATGGCCTCCCAAAGGTGTTCCTGTCCTAATCCCTGCAACCTGTGAATATGTTAGGTTACATGGCAAAGGGCAATAAAGGTTGCAGGTGGAATTAAGTTTGCTAATCAGCTGACCCTGTGTGAGGGACAGTCTCCTGGATTATCCAGGAGGGTCCAATGTAATCACAAGGGTCCGTAAAAGTGGAAGAGGGAGACAGAAGAGGAGAGTCAGAGGGAGATGTGTCTATGGAGGGATGGTCACAGAGATACAACGTTGCTGGCTCGAAGAAGGAGGAGGGGGCCATGAGCCAACGACTGTGGGTGACTTCTAGAACCTGGAAAAGGCGAGGAAAGAGACTGTCCTCTGAACCCTTCAGAAGGAACACAGTCCTGTTGACACTGTGATCTTAGGCTAGAGGGACCCACTTCAGGCTTTGATCTACAGAACTGTGAGTAATCCCTCTGTGTTGTTTTAAGCCACCAAGTTTGTGGTCATTGGTTACAGCAGCCCCAGGAGAGTAAGTTACCGGGTGACTCACCTTTAGAGAGACCTGCTCCCGGAGCGTGGAGTTGGCATAGGCGAAGGTGCTGGCCATCCCGATGCACACAGCAATGCCTGCAGGACAGAGGAGGGGCCGAGACCACCCACTTAGACTCGTCAGACCTGGCCCAGGCTTACTACGGACAATCCCTGGTCCCCTCGGGGTTGACACGCTAACCACAGAGGAGAGAGAAAAATCCCATTTCTGGGGCACTTGGGCTGCCATGTATGTCACTGGGAACCCCAAGCCACTCTGAGAAGAGGCCTCTGACTTAGGGATGGGATTGAGGCCCGCCACTGTGGGCGTATTTTATAGAACCAGTTAGAAGCATGGGCTGTGCAGTCTGGTAAGACCTGTGTTCAAATCTCGGCTTGGACTAATCACTGCACCTCTCTGAGCCCCAGTTTCCTCCTCTGTAAAACAGACAGAATAATAACAGTACTTAACTCAAGGAGGGATACTGCTTACAGTGTACAATCTCTAGAAGTTAGTAAGTGGTGCCTATTATTATTTCTACTTCCAAAAAGAATCTGAGGCGTGTTATTTGTAATAAAAGCATATGTAGAAAAAGACCACAACACCATAAGAAATTGAAGTTTCATGTTAAAGGGGAAAGAATTCCTAGCTGACAGGAAAACATGACCCTTGTAGAGTAGGGAAAAAGAACTGAATTTTATTCCACAATTTAGCAAGCTACTATCTTGGAATTCCCCCTAAATAGGGATTTTCGAATCCTACTTTTTGTTCCCTGTGGAAAGGATTCTGCTTTCACATGACATGCACAGTTCCCAAGCTTGGAGTTCACTTTTACTTTTTAAATAGTACGTGTATTCCAGGCATTCTTCCAGATCTTCTTTGTAAAAGATGTGTTTCTTCATTAAAAACATATAAAATCAAAACCAGTAACCCCACAATCTCTTCTTGTACTATTCTCTTCGATCAGACAAAAAAATCTGCCAACTGAGAAACAAAATGACCAAACTTGAGAATAAAAATTAGTGGTGAGTTTGCTGGAATTCAGGGTAAGGGAGAACACGCCAGGTTCCATTTCTAGGAATAAAAAGGGAGGGACTGACATGGTAGCACCCCAAAAAGGAAGGAGTGATCTGAGTCAGCTGGAACCCACCAGAAAGGGGCAAATGAGACACAAACGATGGCCTAAACTCCTCTAGATATTTCTTGTGGGATGTAATAAGCCATGAGACAGTAATTAGTACTGTAATTTCTACCATAAGATAAAAACAATAGCCTAAACTCTCCAGGACACAGCAACATCATGATCTAATAACAGTACGTAACAGATAATAACAATAGTGGACCAGAAACCACATTTATTGGCTGTTAAGTGTGTGTCAGGTACTAGGCTAAGCACTTTATGAATCATTATCTTACTTCCTAATAATAATATTAGGTACTATTTACTGAGCACTTGCTATGTGCAGGGTTCTATGTTAAGTATCTTACATGTATTAATAATGAATATAATAAAAATAATCTACACTTGCATAGCACTTACTCTCTGCCAGGCACTGTCCTAAGTGCTTTACATATGTTTATTCATTTAACCTCACTCAATCTCACGAAGGCAGATGCTGTTCATATACTATAATAGTATCTGTAACATACTATTAGAGTCTATGTATAGCTATAATACATAGGTAATAGTATTTGTAACAGTACATATACTATTTTAACCCCCATTTTTTGGATGATTGGACTGAGGCACAGAGAGGTTAAATAATGTACCCAGCGTCACACAGCTAGGAAGGGGGCAGAGCCCAGGTTCAGACCCAAGCAGTCTGAACTCCTGGGTAGTACACTCTATTCCTTCACATCACCCAACCAGCTGTGGGAGTTTCTACCACAACCCCGCTGGAGAGATGACAAATCTGAGACTCAAAGAATATGAGTGGCTTGCCCCAAGTCACACAGCTAGTCGGCCAGGATTTGAACCCAGGTCTGACTCAGAATCCTGGACTCTTAAGGACTTTGCACCATAAGGACCTCTACTGCCTTCCCTTGGCACTTGGGATGGAGACGCCATCCCCCTACCCAACAGGTGAGGCGGCAGTCTTTGCGCCCTCCATCCCTCCACACTCACCAAGCTTATGTTGGAAGCACACTTTGGCCAGCAGGATGAGGATGAAGGGCAGCCCTTTCTGGAGCCAGCAGATCACGGCCTTCAGCTCGGACAGGGCTGGGGCGGGCGTCCCCGGCTGCTCGTCTCCCGCCTCGTCGGAGTGCGCGCGGTGGTCCCCGCCCACGTGCTGCAGCAGGGAGCCCCCGCGGTGGCCGCCGTGGTGGAAGTGGTGGTGGGGCTGGCGGTGGTGGTAGGCGCCCCCCTCACCGCGGCCCCCACCTTCCTCCCTGGATGTGGGCATCTGGAGAAACACGTCCCCGCCGCCCGCCGCGGCCCCCAGCACCAGGCTGGACGGGAAAGGGGTGGCGGGGAGGCTGCCTGTCGGGAGGCCCGATAAGCCGGAGAAGAGCGCTGGCGGGGAGGCCGCTTCTGCCTTCAGACTTTCAAAGACTCCGCCTTCGTCCACACTCGCCTCAGAGCTGAGCGCTTGACTGCGATTTCTGGGCCAGAAGGGAGGAGAAAGCCGCCACCAAGTCAGGCAGTGGAGGATGGGGGGCAGGGGACCCTATCAGTGATGTTAGGGGCCGAATTGGGGCCCCTGCCCCAGGAAAATCATATGTTGAGACCCTAACCACCAGTACCTCAGCCTGTGACAGTTTTTGAAGACAGTGCTTTTGCAGAGGTAAGTGAAAATGAGATCATTAGGGCCAGCCTTAATCCAATATGACTGGTGTCCTTATAAGAGGAGGAAATTTGGACACAGACATGCGGGAGGGAAGACGATGTGAAGACACAGAGAGAAGGTGCCCATCTGTGAGCCAAGAAGAGAGGCCTCAGAAGAAACCAACCCTGCCGATGCCTTGATCTTGGACCTCCAGCCTCCCGAATTGTAGAAAATAAATTTCTGTAGTTTAAGCCACCTAGACTGTGACACCTTGTCACCCTGCAGCCCTAACAAACCAATAAGTAATAATAGCAACAGGGCCATAATCTTTACTGAAATTTTACTATGTGCCAGATACTTTTCTAAGTGCTTTCCATCAATTAACTCATTAAATCTTCCTATCAACCCTGTGAACTAGGTACTAATAATACCAACTTACAGATCAAGAAACTGAGGCACAGAACAAAGTAACTTGTCCAGGATCACACAGCTGGTAAGGTATGGAACAGGGAAGAGTCAAACCCAGCAAGGCTACCTCTGGAGCCTGCTTTCTTAACCACTATACTTTACTGAAAAGGGAGCACAGAGTCCTCTGACTCTAGATTAACCTCAGAAACTCAGGTACCCCTGGTTCTGTAATCTCCAAGTTCAATGATTCCCAGTTCCCAAGAGGATCCACCTTGGTCACAACTGGTATTTGGAGGGCAGCAGAAAGTAATGGGAAGAAGATTTAATTGGAGAAGCCCACATGTGAACCCTAGCTCCACCCTTCCCAGGGGTCTTAACAATCCTACACTCAGTTTTCTCACCTGGAAAATGGGTATAAACACCATTCATGCATAGAATTCCTGGGGATCAAATTTAGAATACCCCTTTCAGTGTACCTCGCACTTAGTAAGTGGGAACTATTATCTCTAATCCCTATGGAAAACCTCCAGGGCTAACTGCCATTTCTAGTTCCAAGCACAGGCCTGTTGTACTGGAATCAGGTAAAGGATGCTGATGCTCTCTCAGAGCCATTGCTGGAGGAGCAGAGAGCCTAGAGTTACCCTTCCGAGAATGGTGAGCCCCAAACTGGGTGCACTTTCCCATGAACACCATGCCCCGGAGTTCTGGATGTCATGTGTCTTCTCTTGGGCTTGTCCTTTTCGAATGCAATCAGTCTACACAACAGGTGGAGCTGATTAGCTCAATGTGCTGTGTCAGTGGGAGGGGCAAAGAGCCACCCTCCCCTCCTTATCTCACCCCAAAGTAGGGTTCCCAAGGAACCTCCACAGACCCCTACGGTACTCTAAATACATCCTGAGTTTACTGAAAGTGAGTGCTGAGTTCCACTCATCCTGTGGACCCCACAACCCAGGTGCTTAATAAAAGTATGCTAGTTACCGGGCTTCTCTGGTGGCGCAGTGGTTTAGAATCCGCCTGCCAATGCAGGGGACACGGGTTTGAGCCCTGGTCCGGGAAGATCCCACATGCCGCAGAGCAACTAAGTCCACGTGCCACAACTACTGAGCCTGCGCTCTAGAGCCCGCAAGCCACAACTACTGAAGCCTGCATGCCACAACTACTGAAGCCTGTGCGCCTAGAGCCCGTGCTCCGCAACAAGAGAAGCCACCGCAATGAGAAGCCCGCACACCGCAACGAAGAGTAGCCCCTGCTCTCCACACCTAAGGAAACCCTGCACACAGCAACGCGCAACGCAGCCATAAATAAATAAATTAATAATAATAATAAAAAAAGTAGGCTAGTTACCATCCAGGCACAAAATGGCCCCAGAGGGAGGCTGCAGGGGAGGTTTTACACTGCTTTCACACTTGATCTTACGTAATCTATTCTCCATCAGACAAGGGTGCATTAAAAAAAACCCAAAAAAACCATGTATTTGATTATTTCACTAACCCACTAAAAGGGCTGCCCATTCTAACCTCCTTCCTGCAGTCTCAGATAAACCCTCAAGATAGGGACTAATATCATTTCCATTTTACAGATAAAGAAACTGAGGCTTAGAGAGATGAACTTCCCAGATATCTTGGATTATCTTGCCGTGAACTCCAATCTCACCATGTGCCCTTTTCTTACTGCCCAAGGGCTTCCAGGGCCCTTGCCCAGGCCATCCCCTTCATGGGCTGTCCCCCTGCCCCACCCTGTCCCACCTAGGTAACTTACGCTCATCCCTCAGATTCTGGCTAAAAATCTCTCTTGCTTGGTGGAGCCTTCCCTACCTCCTGGACAACGGCAGTCTGCTTGCTCTTTGTCCTCACTGCACTCTACCCTCCCCTGCACAGGACTGGTCATATTTATTGTTTTACTCCTTACCTGTGACTCTCAACCCTGGGTGTACATTATAATAACTCGAGGGAGCTTTTGAAAAATACAGGGGCCCTGGACCCAATGTTGACCAACTGAATCAAAATCTTTGGGGTTGGGCCTCAGCACCGCTATTTCTTCAGAGCCTTCCGGGTGATTCTAACATGCAGTCAGCACTGAGAACGGCACTTGAGACTGGGCCCTGCTCCGTAAGGTCAAAGACCATGACTGTTTGCTCCCCACTGGATTACCACTACCCAGCACAATGCACCTCGTGCATAGAACATGCTCAATATTATTTGAAAGAGTGAATGAATAAGCATACTAAAGGCTCTGAGAAGGCCTGCAACTGAAAAAATTAACTTTGTTAAACCTAGTGTTTCCCAAACTTGTGACCATGGAATTATTTTCTTCCATGGAAAACCTATTCAATCTTGTAGAATACCTGTGAAACCCAGCAGGGGAGATGCCGGTCTGGAGAAATCTTGGGGTTGGCTTCGCTGGCCTTACAAACTTGAGGTGGGGGTAAGTTGTCATAAACCACCAGGTTTACACCCCAGCAAGGGAGGGAACTTGAAGATGGTTACCCACCCCCCTACCTCCCATGGCCCATCCCTCCTGGCTCCAAAAGCCCAGGAAATGAGTGGTCCTATTCTCTTGGGTTTGGGATAATAATAAAGATAGTATTAATAATGACAACAACAACTAACACCATGGCTATGATCATCAAGGGGACTTGAGCTTTTTCTGTACTTCAAGAAGCTGAGCTCAGAAAGCAGGAGTCCTGGAAGGTGCCCACAGTGGCCGCCCTCCCTCCCCCACCGTCTCACGGGGACCTGGAAAGCCTCCTGTCTGCCTTGAGCTTGCCAGCACTCTGAGTCCACTGGGCTCAGGGGGCCTCCAGTACAACAACCAGGGAAGACTCAACCCACCAAGGACCTTTATATAGCTGGCCTCCCTTCTCTAGGCCTAAACGGGAAAGAATATTCCTTGAGGTGCAGAGGCTGAGCTTCCAACTTAACCACTTAAAGGCTAGAACGTGAGGTAGCCCGGGAGAAGAGTGAATCCACCCAAATAGGAGGCAGATGAAATGTGGCATCTCAAAGCGCAGACTTTGCAGGGGTCAAATGGACCAGGGCCTGAATCTCAGTCCTGCCACTTCCTGGCTTTGTGACTTCAGGTAGCTTACCCTCTCTGAGCCCCAGTTTCCTCATCGATAAAATGGTGATAAAAACAGTCCTCACTTCCACAGGCTAACGTGAGGGTGACACAAATAAGCACACAATACACAGTGGCCATTATTTCTCCAGCATGGTCTCTGTCCTCAAAGCCCTCACCGTTCATTTGAGAGCAAAGAGTAATTCTGTCTTCAGAGGCTGGAAAAGCTCCAACAGCCATGCTTATTAAATGCCGGGTTCCGTGTTTGTGTATCTTCACTCATTCATAAGCAAACCTGAGTTTTGCTATCTGCCATTTATAGATGGGGAAACTGAGGCCTAGAGGTGAAGGTGCTTGCCAAAGGCAGCAAAGGGGGAAGTGGCTGAGCTGGGATTTTGGCCAAGGGTTGTCTGACTTAAGGCCAGTGCCCTTCCCTGCAGAACAGGCAGGCTTGATGGAAAACTCAATACTGGACTGGTGGGTACTTTGTGATTGTGCAGCCAATCTCAAGAATTGCAGGGGACTTGAAATGGGCTGCAAGGGAGGAAAAGCTTGGCTGCCTGTTCCTTGGATGTACGGTCCAGCATGGTGAGGGGGTTGTGGCTGGGAGACTGTCACAACCTGAGAACAAGTCCCCATGGCCTGTACTCTCTTTGGCTTAAGTAGATGGAAGTTCTAGCTTATTAGTGTTTTAACTGCATTTTCTTAGATTCTGTACTTGTCTATTTGGCATCTGCACATTATAGGGTCAAACTAATGGCCAAAGTTGTTTACAACTCCCCTGTAAACTCACATCCCTAACCACCTCCAGAGCTCACATCCCTAATCACCTCCTTTATCTAATTCCCATTCTCGGCCAATATTTCCTCTGCCCCAAATCACTCAGGGCCAGGTACAGACAACTAAAGACCACTCCTACAGCCTAGAGTCCACCAACATTGTTCAAACTAGTCAATCCTAAGTTATTTCCCCTCCCCTATCTTACTCTGTGTGGAAAACACAATAAAAGCTGTGACCTATGCTTTCCCTTTGCTCCTTTCTGCCTCCTGGCTGACCCCGGTGCTTCCCCATGTGGCCCTGTGTAGGGTGACATGCCCCCTTATCTTGGAAACTGCAAGTAATAAAAATCTTCTTTCAATGTCATCCGCCTCTCCATGTTGCCACTCAGACACCTCTATAAATTAAAATCCCCTGGGTACAATCATTGATACAATGAGTCAAGTGGATCACTGTTTGCACAGGCTTTGAGAATTACCATAAGAGCAACAGCAAGCTGTCACGTGTTGAGGATATGAGGCCATTGCCGTGCAAAGCAGTGTCCAATCAGATCTCCTCTGCTCTTCTAACGAGTAGCCCTGAGGAGCAGGTATTACTCCATCCAGTTTTGGGTTGCCCTTGACCACCTGAAGCTCAGAGCCTCAGATGGAATGAGGGGATGCCTACCTTTCAGGTGGAACGTTATCCGTGTTGCTGCTGTGGCGTCTCTGCATTTTCCTTAAGACCTAAAAGTCAACACATGCATGAGCCAGAGTCTCCCAATATTCTCAGTGCCTGTCAGATCACCATGGTAACCATAAACAAGTACTACTTGTATCTTACTTCCCTAGAGCTCTCTGACATTTTGCAAACTGTGTTTCAGTCTGTTATGCCATTCAACCCTCAAATCAACACCCTGTCCCATGAAGAAAGTGTCATCAGCCCATTTCATGGATGAGAAGGATGAGACCGGAGGTGGAGGAAGTTCTCATGTCAGAGGAGAAAGAAGTGAACTGTAAAACAAAGAGGTGCTGGAGGAGGTCAAGTGAGCAGCAGTTAGGAAACATGGATCCTGGACTGATGCCACCCCTAATTTGCTGTGTGACCCTGGACAAATTGGTAACCTCTCTGTGGCCTCAGACTCCCCATAGGTTAAATGGGAGACAGGTGAAGTGTCCGAACCCAAAGCTTCCTTCCAGCCCTCACATTTAATACAGTGGTAATGAAGATCTGAATTCTCATGGAGACACGTCACCTGGTTCACTGTGAGGAACCACAGGGACTTCAGAACTCCATGTTGACGACACCTGAGGTGGGCATTCAGGTGGGGATGTGACCACTGGATTCCAGAGAAAGCAGGCCTCTCCCTCTTCTTCCTCTCCAAAGGCATGCACGGGTCACAGGAGCTTATCAGAGGCTCCAAACCCTGGATGGAATAGAACACTTAAGTGAATAGTCCATGGGATGCCTTGAACCTGAGAATAAGTCTTAGGGCTTCATGGGTAGTTATAAGCAGATGGTTCTGTTGCCTCCTTGTCCCTTGTTAGCCTTCCATTGATACCTTGTTGGGACTCCTGAGGACCGTTATGATCTAAATGTATTAATATCTTGTCCTATTGTCAAACTCTGAGTCGTGATTGGGGAATACAGAAAATATGTTTAAGGCCCTCCGCAGGCTACCCACTGCAATCAGAATAAAATTCAAGCTCTGTTCCTGGCCTGCAGGCCTCACCTGTTCCCAACCTCATTTGCCTCCACTCTCCTCCAACCACACTGGCCTTTTTGTTTTTCAAACGTGCCAGCTTGTCCCTGCCTCCGGGCCTTTATACTTGCTGTTCCCTCTCCCTAGAATGCTTTTCCTTCTGGCTAGCTCCCTCAGGACAAATGTCACCTCCTTCCAGAGGCCTTCTCCTCTCACCCTCCTGACCCAACATACATTTCCCCGTTTTACCTTCTTCATAGCATATATCATTTATTTACATGTTTGCATATTCATTTATGGCCTGTCCTCCATTAGAATGCGAATGCCACAAAAGACACGATCGGCCTGCCTGGTTTGCCCTTCTGCTTCCACATCTAGAACGCTGCCTGGCACAGAGTAGCAGTCAACAAGTATTTACTCAATGAGGAAAACATCAATGGGTCTCTCACTTACCTTTTTCTACGTCCCTTGTTCCCTCCCTGACCTCTCACTCTAGAGAAGAAATAAAGGCCAGAGACTTTTCATGAGTTGGTTTAGCTTCCTTGAATATTTGTTTCTGTACCAGGACCAAAGATGGCGCTCTTAGTTCAGGGTGCCATACGGGTTGTTGAGTGACTTCCTGATCCTGACCAGCCTTCTTCAGGGGACAGCACTGGTGTTACCAGGGCCACTGATTAGCGAGACAACCCCCCAGCTAAGCCTCCTTTCTCATTTGGAAAATCAGCCAAAAGATGGGTCAGTAGCACCATCTTCATATATGAAGGAAAGCTCATCCCCTAAATCTGTTTCAAGAACCTGCAATCTCGCCTTAATGCCCCCTCTCCCCGCAATGATTCCTCATCGCCTGCAAATCCTCGGGGAAAATAAAATACAGAATCTCAGTTTCCATCCATAAATTTGACACAGCCCCCTAAATAAAATACCCAAGATTTCACTTTCAGATGCTTGCTTTCGAAGGGGCTTCAGGTCCTGTGTTGGCAGTAGGCCGTACATAATTATTCCAATATCGAATTCTGTAATAAAACGTTTGCACGTGGGATGCATCTGAATGACTGAATGAAATGCCTTTTTACCCTCTACTCCATACATCGCTCTCCATCCCTAACGAGGATTTCACCAGAGTTTTCAATGTATGAGAGGTTTTAAGTTGCACCCCCGAGCCGTTATATGACTGCACCGAAATGCACGCAAGAGAGCATCTCCTGCATCACTTGCACTGGAAGCAGGCAGGTGCGCTCCGTACACAATGCTGCAAGCGTTTTTCATTCCTGCAACCAAAGTTTACCGCGAAACGCCCCAGGACTGAAAGGGCAGGAGATTACGCTGACCATACCGGGGGGAAAAAAAATAACGTTATCTTTTTACCTGCCCAGACGATTCGGCAATCTCAGCGGCATCATTCTCGTGCTTCCAAGCCAATCACTCGCTCGGCCCGGGGAGCACCTGACTTCCGAGTGCTTCCGGCCTCTCCCCAGGTTCTTTCTCAGGTCGCGGCGCCCAGCGCTGAGACCCGGGCAACAACTCCACCGGCCGCACGCACACGATTGCCCGCCCCCTTCCCGGAATTCAGCCAATAGGAAGCCGCCGCTATGCAGGGACCAATGAGGAGGAGGCCGAGCGAGGCCGGCGGGTGACGCGCGAGGTGTGCAGGCGGTGTGTGGGGCGAGGTCACGTGGGGAGGCGCGGGGTGGCTGACGGGAGCTGGCTGGGCTGAGGGCCGCGGGGCCGGCGCCCGCCGCGAGCCATGGGGCTGCCGGCCGCGTAGGGGCCATGCCGCCCGGGCCCCGGGCCTGTCCCGCTCCGCGCCGGGATGGTGAACCTGGCGGCCATGGTGTGGCGGCGGCTCCTGCGGAAGAGGTGGGTGCTCGCCCTGGTCTTCGGGCTCTCGCTCGTCTACTTCCTCACCAGCACCTTCAAGCAGGTCAGTGGCCGCCCTCCCTCCCCGGGTGAGGGAAGCTGCCTCTGCAGCCGCGCTGCCCGAGTGCCCGGTGCGCCGGGCCGCCTCCGGAGAGGTGGGCGTTCGTGTCCCGGGGCTGAGGACGGGCGAAGGGACCCGCCCATTTCGTTGGTAGGCCAGGGGCAGAGCTGGGACTCGAACCCGGTGCTGTGGGCCCTTACGCTGTGCTTGTTATCACCCTGAGGGCCGTCTCCTTGCCTCCTACCTGCCAGGCCGAGTGCTGAGCGGGGGCGAGCATTTCTCCCTTCTCCTCGCGGCCGTTCTGGGGGGCGGTGTCCCCGGGTTCCAGCAGGGTAACTCGAGACTGGAAAAGGTGGAGATGCCTGGGCCAGTAAGATGCCCAGCTGAGCTACGAAGCCAGCGCTGGTGTGCCTGGTTTGCATTTAATTTAGGGGCTCGGTTGTCCGGCACGGAGACGCCTCAGGACCCACGAGGTGCTCTTTCTGTGCATAACGTGGTTGGGTGGAATTTTCCTTTCACCTCCCCATCCGCTTAGTTTTTCTTCTCTGTGCGAATTTGTGGGAGAAAAGGCAGGATTCTTTGGTGGGAAATGTTACCCAGAGCATTGTCCCTTCGTTTAGAAGTCCAGTTCAGGCGTTTAGGTTTTTAGAAAGGGTGAGCATATGCCACGGTGTACCCGGGACAACCCTGGTTTATGCTCTTGCGCTGATGCAGTTAGAAAAGCTCCCCTTTTCATTCTCAAGGGTCATATTCGTATAAAATTTGTCAATGAGTAGAAAAGAAATACTAAGTGATATGGTCACCTTAGTTTTAGGAGATTGTAAAACGGAAAGTTAGGGGACCGTAGCCCACCTCTCACCTCAGGCTAACAGGCTGAGTGTTGTAAGCCTCTTCTGGTGACTGGGATGCGTCGGTGACATTCATGCAGACTAAGTGCTTGCACTTGTGTTTTCACAACTTCGCAGACACCTGCTCATGGCCACGTGTTGTTCCTTTCCTGTCAGGTGGGTGCTGTAGTGACCCCGGACTCAGCCCTCTACCTTCCTCCCAGCTGACCCAGCTCATCTCTAGCACCATTGGTTTAAATACCAGCTGTATGCTGTTGCTGTTTCTAACTCCAGCCTTGACCTATCCAGAAACCCCAAGGTTCTTATATCCCGTTGCTTGCTTGACGTCCCTTTTTGCGTGCGTTGTCGGCTCCTCATACTTGGCCAAAACAGAACTCCTGATTCTCCACCACCACTTCCTCTCCAGTCTTCCCAGCCTCACTGAGTGGCACTACCATTCCCCAGCCACAGATACCTTCAGCTTTTCCCTGTCTGGACTGCTGTAGTAGCCCACCAACAGGTCTCTGCTTCCTTGCTTTTTTTTTTTTTTTTTTGCGGTACGCGGGCCTCTCCCCGTTGTGGCCTCTCCCGCTGCGGAGCACAGGCTCTGGACGCGCAGGCTCAGCGGCCATGGCTCACGGGCCCAGCCACTCCGCGGCACGTGGGATCTTCCCGGACCGGGGCATGAACCCGCGTCCCCTGCATCGGCAGGCGGACTCTCAACCACTGCGCCACCAGGGAAGCCCTGCTTCCTTTCTTATTCTACAGTCTATTCTCTAACCAGCAGGAGGAGTGATAATCTGAAAAGAAAAAAAAAATCCCAGCACTCCCTTGTGTATAGTTCTTCTTTGGGTTCCTGTTGCACTCAGCTAAAACTCCAGACGCCCGTTCCAGGATCTCTGCATTGTGAGTGTTTTTTTTTTTTTTTTTGTCAGTTCAGGTGAGGCTAACTATTACTGCTCCAGGTCACAGCAGGTGACACAATCTCAGTGATTTCAGTTCCTTGCCCATAGTCCTGCTTTATTTTCTCTGCGGTAAGCATCACTTACTGAGCATTTCTGGATCATTTACCTGTTTATCTGTCTCCCCTCACTCTCCCTTCTAGAACGTAATTTTTTGGAGACCAGGGACCTTGTCTGTGTTGTTCATAGAATCTCAGTCCCTAGAATACTGCCAGGCACTTCATGGGTATTCAAATATTGGTTGAACAATCACATCTTTTTAATTGGGGTGACTTTTTCTTTCTTCCCAGCTTGGCACACTCCTACTAATTTTTCCTGCCTGACTCAGATGCTGTCTACACTGTGACTTTCCCTACAGCCACTTTTTTTTTTTTTGGCTGCACCGCGGGGCTTGTGGGGTCTTAGTTCCCTGACCAGGGATCGAACCCGGACCCTCAGCAGTGAAAGTGCAGAGTCCTAACCACTGGACCACCAGGGAATTCCTCCTACAAATGCCTTTTAAGTACTCTGGTGTACCTTGTTCTTTTTTTATTTTTCCCCGTGTGTCTTTTTTTTTTTTTTTTTTAAACTTGTGATCTGTGACTACAGTCCTAGGGGTGTGTGTATGTGTGTGTGTGTGGGGTGATCGTGAATCCCCTGAAACTTTCAGCAACAGTTTTGTTTTGCAGATTTTTCTGGATCTGATTCCCCCACTGCCTAAGAAACGCGTTAGCTATAACCTCTCTATCCCTGCCCATCAAGCCCCTGGCAACCACTAGTCAACTTTCTGTCTCCATGGATTTACGTATTCTGGACATTTCATATAAATGGAAACATACACTATGTGGTCTTCTTTGTCTGTCTTCTTTCAGTTAAAAGCCAGTCTTCAAGTCTCATCCATGTTGTAGCATGTATTAGTACTTCATTTTTATGTCTGAGTAATATGCCGTTGTAGGCATCTAACACATTTTGTTTAGCCATCATCATTTGATGGAGACTTGGCTTGTATCTGCCTTTTGGCTATTATGACTAGGGCTGCCATGGACATTGGTGTACAAGGTTTTGTTTGGAAATATGTTTTCAGTTCTCTTGAGTATGGTCATAGGAGTGGAATTGATGGGTCACTTGGTAACTGTGTTTAACTTTTTGAAGAACTGCCGGGCTGTTTTCCAAAGTGGCTGTACCATTTGCAGTGAACTTTTAAGAAACTATACTTGTCAAGTTTTGAAGTAGTATCAAAGAAGATTATCCATAATTATCTGGAAGAGCCACTAAAATCCTCCTATTTCCAACTGCACATTTGTGTGAGGTAGATTTTCTTCATAAGCTTCAACCTGAACAAGGTATTGCAATAAATTGGATTTAGAGGCAGTTGTGAGAATCCAGCTGTTTTCCGTCAAGCCAGACATTATAAACATTTGCAGAAATGTAAAGACATTTTCTCATCTCACCAAGTATATTTTTTTGTTTTGAAAAACATTTTTCCCCCCACACACATGAAAAACTGTTGACATGTAATGGGCTCATTATTGTTATTTTTTATTATTATTTTTTGCGGTATGCGGGCCTCTCACTGTTGTGGCCTCTCCCGTTGCGGAGCACAGGCTCCGGACGCGCAGGCTCAGCGGCCATGGCTCATGGGCCCAGCCGCTCCGCGGCATGTGGGATCTTCCCGGGCCGGGGCAGGAACCCGTGTCCCCTGCATCGGCAGGCAGACTCTCAACCACTGGGCCACCAGGGAAGACCTCATTATTGTTATTTTTAAACGAATAAATAACTTATTTAAATGTTTTAAGAATTGGTTTTAATTTCCAGTATGATAAATATCGTTAGCCATAACCCTCATTAACTCACATACTGAAGTCCTCAATAATTTTTAAAACTGGAAAGGATCCTTGGAGCCTATTCTGACTGATGCCCCTCCTGCGTGCCTGTGAGTTTGCTCCTCTGCTCTATTCTCTGCTGCAGTTTCGGTCTTCCAGCACTCCTGAGCTGTGTGGCTTGAGGGAGTCTGCTCCATTTTGCCCAGCCTCAGGCTCCATCTGTAAGGAGCTGTGCTGTAGCACAGCTGTCTGTCTATTGGACGGGAAGGCGGGGTGGGTGTGGTTAGAATTAATTGAGAAGAGGCTGTGAAAAACTCGGAAATCTTTGGAGTTTTTCATATGATCCTTAGCTCTGCTTCAGTGAGACTGTGAACTCGTGGAGCAGATGTGGCCACTTTTTGCCTAGAGAATAGTTGATTATTCTCTACAGCTTTGAATTCCTGTTTTGATTTTCATGTTAATTAATGCTTTGGGGGATAGCTTAAATTGTAGGGATGGGAGCACAGGAGAAATTAGTGACCTTGGTGGGGATGCCATTGGGGGTGAGGACTGGGTGCTAGGTGACTTGGGCACATTGATTTAACAAATGTTTAGTGAACACCAGCTGCACCAGGCACTGTCTGCTAGATGATGGAGATACAGTGGGGGGCAAAGCAGATACAGTCTTACTCTCCCAGAGCCTATATTCTGTAGGGGGTGAGGGGTAGAAATGGCAAATGAGCAGAATTATTTCAGATAATAATTTGTGATACAAAGAATACAAAACAAGGTACTGTGATAGAGCGGCAAGGTGGGCCTAACTCTGTGGGGCATTTGAGCTGAGATTAGAGAAATCCGTCTTGGAGTCAGAAGGGTCCTTAGAGGGCCTCTCATGTAAATAACTGTTCTCATAGTTGTTCAAGTGGTGCAGTTCCAGAAAGTGTCAGGGCTATTTGCATAACTCCTTGAAAATATATGAACATCTTTAGCTTTAACGTAATTAAGTATGTAAATTGGTTTCAAGTTAGACACTATATAAAGTATAATAAATCATAAGAGAGAGTTGCTAATCTGTTTTTCTGCTCTGTTTTTCACCGTATCAACAAGGTACATATACCTTTCAGAGTCTGTAAAGTGCTGCACAGGGTAGAGGAGGAAAGCAATTATCTTTAATCTCACCAGAGGGATTTACCGATGATATTTGGGCATATTTTCTTTCTTCATATTTTAAAAATATAGTTAGGGCCTACTGTTTCTTCACTTAACATATATGCATTTTCCCCATCTTTAAAAGCTCTTTCGAGGTGTAAGTTTTTATAACTAAAAATTTCCATGATCAGGCTATAGTTATTAGCTATTCCCCAAATATTAGACATTGGGATTCCCTCTGGCCTTTATCCCCTTTTTTCTTTTACTTTTGAGAATCATAAGCGATTCTTTTAATGACAGTGCCTTATGTTTAAGTGCTTTACTGCTTACGTGGGACACATCTCATTTGACCCTAATGATAACCCCCGAAAAAGAGACAGGACAGTTATTAAAATACCCCTTTTTAAATCAGAGGTTAAGTAATATACATTAGTAATAAAAACATTTCTCTAGCGCCTTGTAGTTTATGAAGAAAATTCTGGAGGCTCCTTTTTTTTTTTAAATAAATTTATTTATTTATTTATGGCTGCATTGGATCTTAGTTGCTGCGTGCGGGCTTCCTCTAGTTGCCGTGAGTGGGGGCTACTCTTTGTTGTGGTGCGCCGGCTTCTCAGTGCGGTGACTTCTTTTGCTGCAGAGCACGGGCTCTAGGCGCATGGACTTCAGTAGTTGTGGCATGCAGGCTTAGTAGTTGTGGCTTGCGGACTCTAGAGTGCAGGCTCAGTAGTTGTGGCACATGGGCTTAGTTGCTCCACCAGCATGTGGGATCTTCCCGGACCAGGGCTCGAACCCGTGTCTCCTGCATTGGCAGGTGGATTCTTAACCACTGTACCACCAGGGAAGGCCCTGGAGGCTCTTTGAGAGTAGAGAACCTGCCTATCTTTGTCTCTGTATCTTTCACACATTGTAAGAACTTGATACCTTTGAATGAATCTTGAATTAAAAAATACACACACACGCACACACACATACACACACGCACACACACATACACACACACACACACATACACATACACACGGGGGGGTGCTCAAAATTGAGACAGCCTAGTAGGGTAGTTTCGGAAAGGTTTAAAGCCACCTGTCCAATGAAGGAATCCCCTCAGTGCCCCTTCACCACACCCTTGCAAGACTGGACCTTCAGGAAAGCGACCATGTGCTAATTCATTACATTTGCCATTATGTCTTACACAATCTCTTGTACGGTCTTTTCTGGTTGTACAACTCTTACCAGTTCTTTTGGAAAGGT
Source organism: Leucopleurus acutus (assembly GCF_964270905.1). NCBI lineage: Eukaryota > Metazoa > Chordata > Mammalia > Artiodactyla > Delphinidae > Leucopleurus > Leucopleurus acutus. The sequence goes on along the minus strand of NC_139155.1, from coordinate 78,134,539 downwards.
CTTAAATATTCATGTTTGAAAACAAGTACAAGTGCTGGGAGAATTGCCATCCTATTTACCAGGAACACAGTAATGTGAAAGAGGTCCTTCTGGGATGCCCTTGTCCGTGAACTCTTCATTTTCTTTCAGAAGGAATAACAGGAAAGTTTGAGAGTGATGTCAAGAGCACTTTCAACCTTGTTGTGAGATCCAGTTTACTGTACTTTGACCAGCTTCTTAAGTCTTTATGGCTGTTAATTTATCTAGGGTAGCATTTCAAGTGCACTTTAGTTTGCACATAGCTTGATTATGCCGTTAATTGACACGGTCCCAGCAGAACTCATGAATTTACAGGTGGTTAAGCATTGTGCACCTAAGTGATTTTTCCCATATTCTCAAGACTTATGCATTTAAGTCCTTTTCTTGCCCCAACCAAGGAATACCGATGTTGTTTTTGTATTGATATAACCCATCCTGTTCCTGCTAGTGCCAGTTCTTTCCTATAAAAGAAACAAAAGAGAGGGGGCGGAATAGAAATGAAAGCCACCTTGAAGGACTGTTTTACCTTTAGTAAATTAAGGAACAAAATTCAATAGTGGAGTGGCACACTGTTATTTAAATTCTGGTAATGTTACAAATGGCATATATAACTTTTGGGAAATTATCAATATTTGGCACTATTTAGCATTGACTCTACTAATAATAATTCCTACCACAAATTACTCAAGAGAATAAGCAAAAGGTCTACATTTTTATTGCAGTGCTATTTATGATAACAGACACCTGGGGTGGGCTTAAACGTTGATCTGTAGAGGATGTTTTTACTAAATTACAGCACATCAGGGTGATGGATTATTATATAGCCTTGAAAATGTGATTATCAAGATAATGTAGGTACTTGAATCGTTTACCATCCAATTAGTGTCAAGAGGAGCTGAATGTGAAGCATACTAATTTGTAGTATAAATGCTGGGGTCAAAGGCTAGAAGTTAATATGCAGAAATAGATATAGCTTTATTCAAGTGATGGGATTGTGGGCAATTTATGTCTTTTATGTTGGCAGTCATTTTTTTTTAAATAAACTTTTAATTTTGGAGTAATTATGGATTTACAGAAAAGTTTCAAGGATAGTACAGAGTTCCTGTAGATTCCTCATTTAGTGTCTCCTGTTGTTAATGATCATCATGTTTTTAATAATTTTTTATCATTTTATTTTAAATTAAAAATGAAACTATTCCAACGATGATGAAAAATGTTAATAATCACCTATGTCCTTTCCATGTTAATGGTTTGTAGTATCTTTGCATGCATTTATCTCAGCTCTTATAAACCCATATGTATGTATTAATACAGTTATCATAATACAATGTGTGATAATATGCACATTATTTTGTAACTTGTTTTGTTTCTTAATATACTGTGGACATCCACCAGGGATCTGTAGCCCTCTGTATTAAAATTATCCGAGTGCTTTAAAAATATTGATTCCCAGGTCCCATCCACAGAGCTTTTTACTCAGTCTGGAGTTGGGCTCAGGAATCAGAATTTGAAGTCCTTAATAATCTGATGTGCAAGTCAGGTTTAAGGACTCCTGCTCTAGATAAATACACATAAGTCATAGGTAATTTTTAGGTAATAGCTATGGCTATCCAGTGTTTATTCACTCATTTCTCTGTGGTTGGGGTTCCAGGTTTTTTCCACCACATAAATGGTGCTGTAGTAGACATCCTAGTGCACCCTTACACGTCTGTACTTTCCAGAGGCTAGGCCTCAAACATGTGTTTGCTGTGCCAAAGTAGATGTGGATTTGCATGTCTTAAATATTAATAGCTCTTCCCACATAGCTTTCCTAGAGATATCTTAGTAACTGTATAGCTCTTTCCCATTGTCTTAAAGTATAACCTTTGCCATCAACTTTCAAGGTTAGTCCCTTTTTCTCAAACAGTGACACATGACAGATCATTCTTAATGGCAAAAGCCACAGAACTCTATTAAAATGGTAGAATGGTTAAACTATTATGTATAAAAATCCTCTTGGAGGGAGTCTTATCATTGTTTTGTTTTCCAGTGATAGATAGGTTGAAGAATCCTCTGAGAAGATGGCTCTTTCTTGCATGGCTTGTTTTTTTAGCACTCAGGCACCTTACTTAGTTTCTTTAAGAGTATAACAAAGGCAATTTGGAAAGCCCGACTGTGCCTTGGGGGCTAGGAGAAAAGATCTAAACTCTTGCCTCTAGAGCAACTCCTCACTTTGCATGTCTCGGTAAAGGGCTGGCTGGCATGGGTGTCTTTTATAAAGAAAGGTATGTTCTAAGGGTCACATACTTAGTATTTTTTCATAGAAGAAATTTGCAAGTTGACATGCTTCTTCTTGCCCCTGAAATCAACCTCCCAATTCAGCGTTCCCCTTAGTTTACCACTAAACTCCTTACTGCAAATGAAAGTAACCTTGTGCCCTAGACCTGTCCAGGTATTGTCTGAAATGACAGTTGGAAAGTTTCTTTGAAGTTTCCTCTTCTATTTTAAAAGTGTATTCAGATTTTACATTCTATTCCACAATGTATTTGTTTTCATATAAAACATATTTTAAATGATTTGCCATCAGAAAAATTTCAAAACTTTTTCCCTCCAAATTTTTTTGACAAAATTAATGCTTTTGTACACATTCATAACATGCACGTAGTCCAAGGGCATTTATGTAAGTCTGCCAGTTTTGAAGCATAGCCCTAATTTATTACTTCTTCCTGCAGGTTTATTTTGCATTTTTTAAAAGAAATACATTTATTTATTCTTGGCTGCATTGGGTCTTCATTGCTGTGCGCAGTCTTTCTCTAGTTGCGGTGAGTGGGGGCTACTCTTCCTTGCGGTGCGCGGGCTTCTCATTGCAGTGGCTTCTCTTGTTGCTGAGCATGGGCTCTAGGCGCACAGGCTTCAGTAGTTGTGGCACGCAGGCTCAGTAGTTGTGGCTCACAGGCTCTAGAGTGCAGGCTCAGTAGTTGTGGCACATGGGCTTAGTTGCTCCGCAGCATATGGGATCTTCCCGGACCAGGGCTCGAACCCATGTCCCCTGCATTGGCAGGCAGATTCTCAACCACTGTGCCACCAGGGAAGTCCCGGTGGGTGGATTCTTAACCACTGTGCCACCAGGGAAGCCCTGCATTTTTTTTCATGACTTTGGCTCAGACTTTACTCATACCAGGGGAGTGCAGATTCCTGTTGTGCAAGCTGTTTTATATTGTTTCTTTCCTATTACTGTAGTTTCTATGAAAAAATTGGTGAAAATGCAAGAAGTGATACTTTAACCTTGTCATTTATGGTGTCTTTGTAGGAGGAGAGGGCAGTGAGAGATCGGAATCTCCTCCAGGTTCACGACCACGATCAGCCCATCCCATGGAAAGTGCAGTTTAACTTGGGCAACAGCAGTCGGCCCAGCAACCAGTGCCGGAACTCCATTCAAGGGAAGCACCTCATCACGGATGAACTTGGTTAGTCTGGCTCCCTTCCTCTCCTGCAGTCCCTGGGCCATTCGTAGGTTTTTAAATAGGGATTTTATATGCTGTCTTTCCCCCTCTTGCCCATTTCAACACTTCTCACGTCTTTGTCTTTTATATCTGACTCATCATTCAAGGTTCCCCTCAACATCAGAGAAGCTTGGTTTGATAAGAGACACTCTCCAGAGTTAGAATTACGGTTTTAGCATTTTATCATGCGTCAGCCCCTTGACTACTTCCTGCCAGTCTCTTCCCAGCCCCAGTACTTTCAGATCTTAACAGTCCTTTTTTTCTCATTTTGATGGTGAACTCTGCAAGATAAACAGTTTTCCTTCTTGGTGACGTGAATCGTATCCACATAGTGTTGGCATTTAGGAAGAGAATGAATGCACTTGTTGACTGCATAATCTCAAATGAATTATAAACACTTCCAAAATGTTTTACTGTTACTATTAAAACATCAGTCTGTTTCTTTTTTGTTATATTCACTAGTTTTATTTTTAGGTTCCACGTATAAGTGATATCATACAACATCAAAGTATTTGTCTTCCTCTGTCTGACTTACTGCACTAAGTGTAATACCCTCCAAATCCATCCACGTTGTTGCGAATGGCAAAATTTCATTCTTTTTACAGCGGCAAGATAGGGCTGGGGATTAAGAGGTACAAACTACTGTGTATAAAATATAAGCTACCGAGGTATATCAAACAGCACAGGGAATATAGCCAATATTTTATAATAACTATAAATGGAGTATAACTCTTAAAAATTATGAATCACTAAGTTGTCACCTGAAACTTATGTAATATTGTAAATCAATGATACCTCAATTAAAAAAAACAATCTGTCTGTTTTGGTGCCTTCTCCCAGAGTTTTAGTGTATAAGAAAGGCGATTCCTGTGCTGGCGAGGCGTTTGGATTAGACAGCCGCTAGAGCTCTAACCACTCTAAGACTGGCCCAGTCCCCCAAGGAGAGACTCCTGGTAATGCTCTGCCTGCATTAATTTAGCCCTTACTACATGCTGGGCACTGGGCTAAAAGCTCTCCTTGAATAACATCTCATTTGATTGTTGTAGCAGTCCTGTGAGGTGTAGGTGTTTCTGTCTTCACTTTGTAGTTGAAGATACACCAAGCGGTTCAGGAACCTGCCCAAGGTGGCAGGGGCTCTTTTACAAACCATAAACGGGATACCATTATCACGCCAAGAGAGTACCACTTTTCCTTAATGTCAGCTATCCAAACAGTGGTCAGAGTTCCCCGACTGGTTTACAGATTGTTTATTCCCTTTTCACCTGGTGGTTTACAATAATCTGGTTAGTTTGCAAGAGTAAAATTGGCTCTGTCTTAGAGAGTCTCAGAACAAATGGGTTATGAATGTCACAATACTGAAATTGATACAGGTAACCTTGAATCGATACCTGATGAAGCCTAACAAAATGAAGACATGTGCTATCTTCAAAATGGAACTATAGTGCTTTTTATATATCTATATTTAAAGTTTGCAACCCCAGCAAAATCATTAAAAAAAAAAAACTTTTCCAAAAAGATCTCAAAGGAATCAGAGCAGATGAGATTATTTGGGATTGAAGGAAGGAATCAGGAAAACCTCCCACCTAGATTAGAAGAGCTGGAAAATTTTGCACAAAAATGCACTGCTGACTCAACAGTGCCCAGCTCTGTTTTTAAGATCACATTGAAAAAGCAGATTAAATTGCAAGTAACATTTGTTTTGCTTTGTTTTAACAGTAAAGTTCAGCGAAGGAAAGTTACTTCCATAAGATGACCGAGCTAGTCAGTCAGGGGCAGACCTAGGACTAAGACCAGGACTGAACTTGGAGTTCAGTGCTTTTTTCTTATAAGCTTTTGTTTGTATGGTACTCAGAAAGTGTGAAATCTTATGACTTGACTTTAATATTAGTTATGAATGACAGTTTGTCCTTTTCTTTTGTCATAGCTAGCAAAAGAATGATTTCCCTCTGCTTAATTCAAGTGAGACAAAGACTCTCAGATTTCTTAAGTTCCAAGAACCAATCAAAAAAAATCCAAGAACCATAGGTTTTATTTTACCTCCATGAATGCAGGAGAGGAGATAAGCAGTGTAATAAAGAAAACTTGCAGGAATTTTTGCCTTTTAGCAAGCAGATGCCACCCCCACGAGTGTTGTCAGGGTGACACCTTATTCAGTAAGACAACCAGCAGAGTTACAAACTTTTCAAAGGTTAGAAGTTGGTTTCCCAGTCAGTAGCAGCACACTCTGAGGTTGTGATCTCACAGGACTCCTCATTGGAAATAATGTTTGCAGGAGTACATTTCTGATGCAAAAGGAAAAATCTTGATGGACTTTCACCAGGAGTTAGAAAGACCCGCCTGGTTTCAAAGCTAAATACTTGCAGTTTGTACTGGGGAAAAACAGAAGGCCTGAGATGCTAACACTTATAACATGGAAAAGAGAAAAGGGCAGAAAGATCATTTCAACAAGTGTAATGTTTTACATCTTTCTGACACAGATCATGTAATAAGATGCTCTGTATCATTTGGGGTAGAATTTTGAGGAACATGCTGGCTTATTCAGATTTTTAATTTATAACCCTTCTGAAGGAAGTGAGTAAGAATAGTTAGGAAGAATCCCAGAAACATTTAATGTGGCATTAGAATCATCCTGTCTTAATTTAGAAGACAAAAGGCATAGTTAAAACCACAACAGCAGCGATCTGGTTCTCAGTTTTCCCCGTGTGACGTGAGGGCCCTTCTGGTCCCTTCCACTCTTATTTTAATGGTGCCTCCTGCGTTTGCACAGACTTTGTTTTCCAGTGTAGTTTCTGAAAACAACCTCATGCTTTGTTTTTCCAGAGTGGTTTCTGAAAACAACCTCATGCTTCACGATGTCTCATTCTCTGAGGATTAAGAAGCTGGGGCATTTAGAATGGAATGATGTGAGGAACAGCTGCTCTGCACCTGTGTGCACCCGTGGGCCCGTGTGTGTACCTGTGGGCCTGGGCCTGCACCTGGGAATTTCCCATGGGCCACGTGGTGTCCCTAATGGACTTGTTCTTACATTTTTCTGTCCCACTCCCAGAAGGATATAGAGAAATGTGTATTTAGCAGCTATGAACAATAAATTAGCTTTTGTGAGGAGATTCTTAAAGTTGAGTATGAATGAATGAACTAGGTTGGAGGGGGTGTGTTTAGATGATGAATGGAGGGAATTGGGAGGATTTTTCTTCCTTGGGTATTAGAGTACTCTCATTCCCTAATTCTGAGGGGTAGTTGAATCCCTGCAATGTATACTTAAAAGGAGCCTAAATCAGTTTATAAAGGTTAGGTGTGACTACTATTTTAAAAAATCCTTCAAATTACTAAATGTAAGTATTTAAAAGGTATTTAAATGTAAAAAGTATATGTGGAGGTTTTTTGTTTGTTTTAAATCTAGAAGGATCTCACTTTCAGGAGTGAAAACCTTGCTTTTTTCCTCTTTTCAGATTTTTCTTTGAAAAATAATGACATTTTTTCCCAGGCATAGATGAATAATTGGCTTGTATAGGTTAGCACAGGAAAACATAGGCGATGTGTTGATTGCATCAAATATGTGACAGCAGACTAAAACGTAATTTTAGGTAGATTAGGATATATATAGCCTACTTACAAGATGGGAGTCCATGTTTCCTGTAAACTGCTGCATGCAGGAAGCAAGCTCTGATTAGACACTCTCTGATTCCAGGTTCTGTGGTCCTTAGGATGCCCCTGAGTCCAGACTCTATCTTTATGTTCTTTGCATGCAGGACTTTCATTGCTGCCTCATGATCGCCCCTGGTGGGCAGGTGGGGGGACTGCTGGGTTTATACTCAGGTTAGTCTCTGACTTTCAGGTTACGTTTGTGAGAGGAAAGATTTGCTGGTAAATGGCTGCTGTAACGTCAACGTCCCTGGCACAAAGCAGTACTGCTGTGATGGCTGCTTGTCCAATGGCTGCTGCAGCGCCTATGAGTACTGTGTCTCCTGCTGCCTGCAGCCCAACAAGGTATGGAGAGTTGCTCCTTGTGCTGCATCTCCTTTATTCTTTCTGCCTGCATTTCATGAGGAGCATTAGAATCTTCTTGTGAGATTCTTCTGGAAATAGAAGGGAACCTTGTCGGTGTCAGAAATGGCTGCTGTGAGGTAGCCTTTGTCTGCAAGGAAAGGAGGTGGTTCCCAGTTCCTCCAGTGGTTCTTTGACAGAATGGGCCATTGTATTCCTAATCAGATATCTAAAGAATAAAACATCAGCCCTCCTGCTCACTTGAGCTCCCCTCTCTCTCTCCTTCCCCTTTTCTTCCCTGTATCAGCAGTCTGTTAGTTTAAGAGAAATTTCCAAGGTTACCTTGTGCTTCTGAGTTTGGAATTTATTACAGGTACTGACTTTTGTTTCCATAGCAACTTCTCCTGGAGCGCTTCCTCAACCGGGCAGCTGTGGCATTCCAGAACCTCTTCATGGCAGTCGAAGATCACTTTGAATTGTGTTTGGCTAAATGCAGGACCTCGTCCCAGGTCAGAAGCTGTGATGCCTCTAGCTGGGGTATTTGCTGGTGGGAGTCAGGGTCTGCAGGAAAACTCGAAAATATGCACTGGGGGCTTTTGGTGGGGTGATAATGGAGAAGAGATTTAAACGACGTTGTGTGGAGCTTTGGTGGATTGATAGTACATCATCCCTTGGTATCTGAGGGTGATTGGTTCCAGGACCCCAAATCCCTAAATGTTCATATAAAATGGCATAATATTTGCCTCTTACCTACTTAAATCCTCCCGTATGCTTTAAATCATCTCTAGATTACTTACAATAACTAATACAGTGTAAATACCATGTTTTGCTTTTTGGAATTTCTTGGAGTTTTTTCAAATACTTTTGACCCGTGGTTGGTTGAATCCACGGATGCGGAACCCGTGGTATGGAGGGCTGACTGTATTTAGAATGTGAACATGAGATTTATACAAGTTAGGGATGTAAAATATTTATATCAAATCAAGGTCTGACTAACTTGCATCTTCCCTATCTGATTAGCTTGTCTGTATTTTAACTGGAAGCTTAAAATTATTTTAAAGTCTGGGTGGAGTCCTAATAGTCCAATTCCTGAGAGAAGTTCTCTCCTCCGTCTTTGAAATTTAAGGCTTTCCAGCAACCACTCATTTAGAGTGGGTACTCATTTATTCTGGGACAAAGTTGTGGTTTATTTTAGGATTCAAGGGGATGGGGCAGGTGGGTGTTGAAAAATACACAGGTAAATCTGTAGGTTGCCAAGCTCTCAGTACTTTTCAGCACATTGTCATTAAATGCTTTGCTCTTGGGCACTAAACACGGCACCAGCTGCTGAAAGCGTCTGAACGTCTTTGCCTTTCCATCATTCCGCATCCTCTGCTCTCAGCCTTTGTGATCGGGCGGTTGTTGGAGCTCTCTTTGTAAAATCACCAGACGTGTTTGTCATACGGGTGCTCTTCCTCTGGCTTCCATTCATGGTGTCTGCAAGACTGTCCTGGCTCCGTCTGAGATGAATGACTCATTTGTCATTCTCTGGAGCTCTTGTACCCTTTGCCAGATTTCTGTAGTCTGCCTTTGGGTTTTACGCCACTCTTTATGTCTCTGGTCTGCTCTTAGAGCATTCAGCATCACTGGGTAAATGTTTCAGGGATTATAATGAGCATTTGAAACATGAAGAAATTCCTGATGTCCTTGTTTTGCTGGAAGAGCTTTCCATTTGAATGGGCTTTAAAGGAAATGTGGAGGATGGCTGAACCCATGACTTACTTTGATTCATACTGTCATTCTGAGAAATGTTAGAAAAGGCCAAGTATTTTCTTTCTTTAACTGATAAAACCCAGGAGTTATTTCCAAACTTGAGTGAAGATGCTAAAATTTCAGACTTTGCATTTTCATTGTAAAGAGAAATTTACCAGTTGGCAATTTGCCTTTATAAGTGTCCCAAGAAAAAGATTTGGCTGCATGTCTGTAAATTGGATTAATACTTACAATTTAGATGTTTAGCCTTGGTTTTAGGCTAATTAATGAATTCTAGACTAGCCAAAAACTCAAGTTGCTTGTATGAAAACAAATTGCTGAAAAATTAGCCACCACGGATGATTGTCTGTGTTAAATCACACTTTGCTTGGCCAGATGAAGCTTGTGTGGTACTGTGGGATTCGGCTTGTGTACCAGCCCTTAGGTACATAAAACTTGACGAAAGCAATTTGAAGTGCATCTCCTTCATCTCTGCAGGGTTCAGTGCGGGGGACTGAATTCCTTTGAAGCACGGGGTCAGGTGCAAAACACCCATTGGATCTTAATCTGACTTAAAATACTTTGAGGAAAATTTTTTGTCTCAAGTTATCCTAGTCACAGCTAGGTTGTTAAAAAAAAAACTCACTAGTGTGCATAAAAGAAACAGTCCTGTGGTGACACTATGTCCATTTTCATGCCCTTTATTGGCATTCTGTGCTGAGCATCTGCGTTTGCTCCAGAAAGTGCCCTGGACCCTTTTGGTGACATTTGGAGATGGACTCACCTGGGCTCCTGCAGGGGAGCGTCTGCCAGACGCCGTCCTGCTCTCTCTCACGGCGCTCTTCTCTTCCCTTTTGCCAACAGAGCGTGCAGCATGAGAACACCTATAGGGATCCCATAGCAAAGTACTGCTACGGAGAGAGCCCTCCCGAGCTCTTCCCCGCGTGACGGTGAGGGAGACTCAACCCACTGGGAGGATGCGCTGCTGAAGAACTTGTAGCCTGAAGCCCTTCTCTGGTCTTCAGGAGAAGACTTGACCTTGACCACTTCTTGTGTTGTGCTCTTTGGCCTCACTCGCCCCCGGGCTTACCAGATGGACTTGTTCCGTAAAGCAGTTGGAAATGCCAGCCAGCGGGTTACATTCAAGAAAAACAAGACTGTGGGCGACCTGGTGAAGGCATCAGCACTCTGAGCGCCTCTCCTCTGCGGCTGCTCGGGGACCTGTGGGCATCTGTGTGTGTTCTCCCCGGGCCCTTCACTGTAAAGTTATTTATTGGACTTCTTTAGAGTAGTGGGAAAATTCTCATGTTTCCTATAGGAAAATTCTTTGATAGTTGAGTATATTCAAGGAGATTGTTCTTGTTGTTTTCTTGTGTTCTTGAGTTTCAAGAATGAGATCGACCCTTCACCCAGATAAAATGTTTGGTCTCTTAGAACATGCATGTTCTCTCGCGGTGGTTTGTTCTTGGTTTTGTTTTAACAGCATCTTCAAGAGTGGGCCCTGAACACCGTGTCCTGACATCTAAAATTGTCTAGAAACTCAGATGCTGTTCCCTTCTCATCCTGTGCCAGCTTTCTAGCAGCTGGCACCATGTGCTCTCAGGTTGTTTCCTAGTGGTATTTGGATATGCTTGTTTACCTATGTGCATGCACCGTTTTAACCAGAAATTCTGCCTTGTTGTCCTGGAGGGTTCTGTTCTTATTTCCACTGCCCCTGTTGAAATGACTGGTCTTCTCAGCCGTGGGACAGTGGGAGCCTCAGGAAAGTCATCTGCTGGGCGGCCTCCTCCTCTTCTGTCATGGAAACCCCATCTTAAGGCGATTCCTCAGTGGAGATACATCTCGCAACTGACTGTAAGTGGTCGTCCTTTATCGCTTTCAGCTTCGGGAGATGTAATAGGTACAGACATTTGGTTTCCCTGTGATTTACAAAGAAGAACAAAACTCAAGTTTCTGTCGGGGTGCCCTGAGACTCACATCTACCCTCCGTGGACATTGGATGTGAAGGCTGCTGGTCCACACGATGGAGGCGTCCTGTGTTTCTAATATGACACTAACCCTCTCTGGTCAAGGCTGAGAGTATTTGGTCCTCAGATCAAGGCGTCGTGCCCCTTTTTCCTCTCCAGAGTCACATTACCGCACACTGTTCTTTCCCAGAGCCCCTCACTAACCCTGGTATTGGGCAAGGTCTTCCTTGTTCTTTTTTGGTTGTTCAGCGGTTGCCTTCAGAGCAGAGCACGAGCTTACAGCCCTCTTTCAGCATTTTTATTTCAGTGGAGCTTTTCCCTTGGGCCATGTTTGCCTTCCTGTATGTTTCTGCAGTCTATTCAATGGAATAATTTCCCTTAACTCCCTCCTGTTACTTATACTTACCTTCCCAAAGTAGTTTGTCCCCCTAAGTCAACTTTCTTAGAGGGTGAACTGTCTGGCAGTTGTTTTTAATGTTAGATCCCAGGAAATCTATTCAGTTTGCATCAGGTTTTTCAGATTCTGTGTGTGTTCACTGGTGCTAAATCAGACTGTGTGTGAAAGTAATGGACACGTCTGCATGTTTCACCAGCTCATTGCTTGTGGTAACTCAGTCTCCTGGTAGTTGTCACTTTGACCTTATTTGAACCCTTGGGCAACAACGTAGATTTACTGTGAAAACAGTTTATATCAGAGGTCAGCCATACCTGTTTATTCTGTATTTGAATATTGGCGAGCATGTTTTGCATTTTCACTGCTTTCACAGCCTTTGCAACTTAGGTAGAGAATTAAGCTCGTTTATTCCCACCTCGTAGATGAGGAAATGGAGTGAAGTGACTTCCCTGGGTCCCATGACGGAACCAAAACACGACCTTCATCTCCAGCGCTGGGTCCACTGTCCTTCCCACCACCCCTCGCCAGCTCCAACGCTGACTCATCTGTAAACACTCCTCCGAGAGCGTACAGATCTCGGTTGTCCAGGCCAGCAGAGGGGAGAGGTGGTATAAGTAGCCAAATTGGGTCAATAATCCAAAGGTCATCTGCATTCAGCCTGGAATATGGTTTTCTGTACTCCGAAGAGGCATGTTCGCTGTTTTGGAATGTCACGGTACTGCAGACTCTGTAACGAAGCCACCCAAGGACGTGGAACATCATGGGCCTCTCCAGGCTTCTAGCCTGGACCCCTCCCTGCTCCCCTCTCTGGTTTGTTTCTGGTTCCTTCGACTGAAGGTTTTCAGAATTAGGGACCTTGTTGTAGTTTTGTATGCCCAGAACTTAGCAAAGTGCGTGATACACATTGGATTTTAAGAGAAGATCAGAGAAGGAATGAAAACACCTTTAGTTTAGAAGAAAAATTTTTAAATTGTTACGTTTGGGGTGAAAGGTAATTGGGTAATTCAAAGCATTTCCCTCAGTTCTGAATCTTAATTGCCATGCTCATTGCTGGAGCAATAAAGATAAGGTATGTTCTAACAGGGAAAGAAGCATTCTGTAGAAAAAGGCACTGTCTCCGCAGGGCCTGGGACTTGGGGTGGCCCTGGACCTGGCGACGCTGGGGCTGGCATCCAAGGGCGAGCTCAGCAGCTCTTGGAAAAGCGGGCGATAGGATTTTAGAGCAGGGTTTGCAGTTTTTGGCCTGCTCCCAGAGCTGACTTGGAGGCTGTCCAGGGGGTGCCTCAGTTGGTGAGGCTGCAAAGGCGCTGTGGGAGCTGTGTGCAAGGTTCCGAGCAAGCTGTTCCCATCGTTGGGATTTGCAGGTAGATTGTAAATGAACAGATATGTTGCTTATTTAGTCTGCTCTTTTTTCTTTTTTAATGTTTATTGGAGTATAGTTGCTTTACTCTGTTGTTAGTTTCTACTGTTATTTAGTCTACTCTTCACAGGCTGGAGAGAATTTGGCCTCGCAGTCAGTAACTCCTACTTATTAAGGCATGGCCTTGGGTAGTCTTTCCTCTTCTGAGTCCCAGGCCCTGCTCTGTGATATGGGATTGCATCTGCTCCTTGTGGGGCTGTTGTGAGGTGTTGGAGTGAGTAAAGGCCCAGTGCTGGGCATGAAGTCCACATCTGCAGTCCAGTGGGGGTCTGACATCACATAGTTGGCAAGGTGAGGATGGGTGGGCCCCTTGGGTGGAAGGGTGGCAACTACAGAGTTCTAGGTATTATTTTTACTACTGTTTTTAGAAGAACTCATGCTAAAGATAATTTTTAAAATGCAGGTTATTCAGAAATGTGTCAAAGATGAAAGTAATAATGACCTAAAATCATGCAACCTAGAGATCAGCCCGTTTTTTTTCTCTTTCCCTCATGACTTTCTAGGCAGATATGATAATACTTTTTCTTCTTGAAAGCAATCCTCTGATGGACATCTTTCTATGTGACATATAGGCCTATCTAATAATTTTTAGTGACCACCTGGTGTCAGTTTCATGGATATACTGTAATGTTATTAATCCCTGCTGAGGTCATTTAGCTTATTACTGTTTTTTTTTTTTTTTCGCTGCTACAAATAATGCACTGATGATATGCTTTCACATACACGTTTGTATGTTTATTTGAGAATGATTTTCACCAATTTATACTCCCACCTAAACTGTGTGGGGAGTGGGACTTCCCCGGTGGTCCAGTGGTAAAGGATCCGCCTTACAAGGCAGGGGACGCAGGCTTGATCCCTGGTCAGGGAACTAAGATCCCACATGCCATGGGGCAACTAAGCCTGCGCGCCACAACTACTGAGCTTGCAATCCTCAACTAAAGAGCCTGCGTGCCGCAAACTACAGAGCCCACATGCCCTGGAGCCTGCGCGCCACAACTAGAGAAGAGAAAACCTGCACGCCACTACTAGAGAGAAGCCCGCCCACCACAACGAAAGATCCCATGTGCCACAACTAGAGAAGTGAAAACCCGCACGCCACTACTAGAGAGAAGCCCGCGCACCACAACAAAAGATCCCATGTGCCACAACTAAGACCTGACACAGCCAAAAATAAATAAAATAAATAAAGTATGAGAGGAGTGTGTTTTGTCATATACCTACGAACCCCTTGGTATCATTTTTTAACTCTTTTTGCTAATGGATCTCTATGTTCTAATTGATATTTAATTTCTTCCCATATTTTGATTGGGTGTTTATCTTTCACATGTGGTAAACTGCTCTTCTTGACCTTGGCCAGTTTTACTTTTGTTGGTCTTTTTCTTACAGAGCGTTCCTCACTGAAGGAGGCCTTAAACCCCTTTTCTTGTTTTTTTCAACCCTGCATTACTCAGAATCAAGTGGCTCACTTGTTGACTAGCTTTTCCAGTTGATCTAGGGCAGCAAATGGGGGCAGTTTTGCCCCCAGGGAACAGTTGGCAACGTCTGAGACATTCTTATCACAACTGAGGGCAGGCGGTATGTGTAGTGGGTGGAGCCCACCACTGCCCCCGTGACACAGAGTCATCCAGCTCCACGCATCAGCAGTGCCAGGCGAGGCAGAGAGGCCCTTCTCTTGGGTCACATTTTACCCCCTTCGGTTAAACAGAAAAACTACCAGGAGCTGAGAGTGGACTTGATTATTTCGCTGCCCTTGCCTTCTGCCGCACGCAAGTGCTGCTGATTAAATTACCCTGGAATCCCATAGGACGTGCTGCTTCCTCCTTGGTCTCTACCAGCCCGGTGCTGCCTCCAGGAATGGCATTGTTACTCTGCGGCAGCATCCCTCGCGCGCTGTCACAATCCAAGTGCAGACACCTCCTGTGGGCAGAATGACCAAGTTTACAGAGAGCCCCCCCCCCCCCCCCCCCCGGCAGATCTGCCCTCCCCATCCCCCTACAGTGGCTCTTTGCAAGGAGGGCCTTTGGGGGTGGGGCGAGGGGAAATGAGTCACTACAGATTCCATTCGGAAAACTGGTCATTCTACTCTAAAAAGGTACCACATAAGTAAGTAGTAATAATTAAAAGAAAAAAGAATCCAGTGGGATTGTGAGAGTTCTTTTCCTACACAGCACTTTTCCTGACTCTGTGGCATCAGTGCATTGCCTTCCGGGCCCTTTGCCTGTGTGGACTCTTGTTGCATAGTGTGTTGTCATGGTGTGAGGACAGTTTTGGGTACCAGGATCCCCGTTTTCGCTCAGTCACATGTCTGCAACATTCAGCGTCCAGTCAGCTTACACAGACATGAAGAGGAACAGGTGGCCCCCGAGGGCCTGAGTGGGGAACAACAGCGGTTGTGTTTGTGCGGCCGACTCCGTGTCCCGGCAGCCCCTTGCCACGTACCTTCAGTTGTACAACTCGATTCATGTCTGCTGTTAGAGCTGAACTGCTGGACTTTTTAAAAATAGAAGTACAGCCTTTAATATTATAATAAACAAAACAACTGGCCAGTTACAACCAGCGGGCCTTGCAGTCAGTCAAATGTTTGGATAGGGGTCCAGCTGTATTGTTTCTCAGGACTTTACAGTCTGTGGGCTCGGAGGAACCAAAACATATCACTGCTAGAAATGCATTTTATTTCTAAGTGGGTGCTTTCCAAGTTTTTGGTAGGGTCAAGTAGTTCCTCAGGTCTTTGGACTTTCTAAATTCATACATTTTTTTATGCAGCATAGAGTAGGCAAGCTCTCGTCAGCTTACATCCGGTTATCAAAATCAGAAGTGTTTGCTAAATGAGAAAAAGTGGTGTTGGCTATCAGTTAAATTCAAGATTTCAGACTATGTTGGTCACATGTCACTATTACTGAGGGAGGAGTGTGTGTGTTTGTAAGTGTAACAGCAGAATGAAGTCTGTGAGTAGCATCCTAATTTTACTGATGAGAGCACAGGCATTAATGACCTTGAGTAAATTAACCTCTTCTGGCTTTGGTTTCCTCATTTGTCAGAGGAGGGTGATTGCTAAGGTATCTTGCAGATCCAAAATTCCGATTTTTGTGCCAAAGATCCTGCCGCGTGTTAAAGCAAGACCAGAGCCCAGCGACTTGGTCCTTGGCTTTGATTTTCACTGGGTAAGTGGAGACCAGTTATCTGGAGCCTGTTTTCTTCAAATCAGGGCTTCCCCTTCTCTCTTGAAGATTTCAACTGGGGCTCACCACTTTTTGCCTTTTTCTCCTCAGATTTTCAATAGAGACCATATTCGTCTCTGCTGGGACCAACTTATTATGTATTGCTCCTCTGCACCTGTGAAGACAGCTGCTGTGTTTTCCATCATAAAAACAGCTGCCTTTTGGCAGGGAAGCCCAGAATGTGCTATGTAGCTATACCTTAATACAGTGCTAAATTATTTAGGCATGCTTAACCTGAGATGCTCAGAGTATCTTGGAATTCCTATTAAGGGCTTCTGTAGTCATCGCTCAGTAAAAGGTTTCCCTTTCATTTCTTTCGTGATTACTAGGCAGAAACCTGAAAATGTAGGGAATTACATTTTAAAATATAGAAAATTACAAAGATACTAAATTGTGCCACAATAGTTAGATCCCAGCCCCCAAAGATAACCACTAATTAAAGTTTTTATGTAAAGTTATCTTTTTTCATACATGAATGTGTATTTTGTGTTAGTACATAAATAAAGGTAGAATCCTGCTGTACATAATATTTTAAAAGTTCTTGTTGTGTTGGCTTAACTCAACTATAGCTAATTAATTTACAGAGTGGGAAAAGTACACATTTTATTTTTTTAATTTTTATTTATTTTTAAATTTTTATTTATTTATCTTTTTAAAAGTACACATTTTAATTGTGTCATCTGGCCTCTAAAATAAAGCCAGGGTAGGATTGAAAGCCCTTTTAGAAATGCATACAAGTTTGTCATTGCATTTCTGCATCCCTTTTCTATCTGATTTTTACACAGTGGGGAGACAAGTCTTTGTGTTCTTCACAAACAAGTTACAGACATTCTATTTCAGCCAGAGTTGACCTGCAGGAAATGTGCTGAGGTCAAAGCCTGTCACGGCAGAATCCCACTTTCCTGAGAGAGCTAAGAGAAAAAGATGGGGGGGAGCCCCACTCCAGATCTCTGAAGTATGTCATTCATTTCAGTGAAGCACTACAGAATTAAAAAAACAAAAAAACATATAAAATGGCTGGGAAGGACACATGGGGACCGTCTTTCTGGATGTCTCGTTTGGGGAAAGGATGGGCTGAGCTCAAAGCAGCCAAGTTTCCCCAAAAGCCAACTCTGCTTTGTCAAGTTTGTGGCGCATGTGATGGTTTTTGAGGGCAGGAGGGATGTCATTTTCTAAAGATGTTCCCAGGTGCTCTGTGGGCTGCTATTTGGAGCTGGAATCTTCTCTGCTCACCTCCATAGTCTCAGAGGCCTAGAGTTCCCCCCCCACCCCGCCCCCCGCACATGCTGGACTCAGTTTCTCTCGGGAGGTTTTTGTCTGGGCAGCAATCCAGGGCGTGCTCCGGGAGCTCAGGCCCTGACACCCGTGCCCCTCCTGAGCTGTGCCTGCAGCCTGCTGAGTGCCAGCTTGGAGGCCTGAGATAAATAGTCTTGCAGCTGCTTAGCCGCCAGCCGGGCTCGTTTATTTGACACAAATAAGCTCATTGACCTGATGTAGCGCAGGGAGGAACTACGGAGTCAAGTCCAGTATGATCTTAAAGCCCTGTCTTTTCACCGCAGCCTTTTCAGACCTTCAAGGATGGCCACTGAATTAAACCATGGTCGTGGGCACTCTTTCAAGGAAAGAAGGAGGAAGAGAGTTAGATGGGAGGAAGAGGAAGGGGAGAGGAGAGAAGACGGAGGTGCCAGGGGCACAAAGAGCAGTTGCTGTCTGTGCCACTTGGTGGCACCAATTCCTTAGGTTTTCTGTCCTCAGCATAGTCCTTGTCGGGAGACTGTGGGACCTGTGCCTGAGTGGATTCCCTCTCCTTAAGACAATGAAGGACCATCTGGTAGTGACGACAAACCAAGACTCTTTCCAGGGCCCGTCGATTTTGTGCACAGGGACTCAGGGGAGTATCCATTGCAAGGAGAAGGAAATAGATCTGCTGCTGGTGCCCTCGAAGACACCAGGCTTAACTCGGTGCCCGTGACTGCCCCCTTCTTCCTCCTCTCCCGTTCACCGAGGCAAAATGTACAATAGTCTCTTGACCATTCCTACCCAGACAAAAAACATTTGCACCATCACTGTCTTCTGAGGCTGGTATTCTTTCTCATCTTCATTTTAAGAACAAGGCTCTGATGCTCAGGTTAGATTTTGCTCCAGGTTATACTGTTAGATGCCAACTTCAGAGCCCTGGAAGGTGCATGCGGGCCCAGCCTAGGAACACTGTGATAGCAGCGACTGTCTTCCTATCATTTCTGGCGCTAAAGGCCTCTTATTTAATTCTAACAACCCACGCTTATGTGATAGTAGGTCTTTTTATCCTCATTCTAAAGAAACGAACTCGGATTAATTTCTTCGCGTAGGGGAACACTGTCTTAGTGGTTTAAACCAGGATAGTGACGGAACCCAGATCTTTTTTTACTCTTGGACCTGGACTTTTAGCCCCTGTGATGAAGTGCCATACTGGGCTCTTGAGCGGTGAGAAGGAGGTCCTAGGTGGAGGAGGGGTTACTTGCTCTGAAGCTTGCTGTTTGATGACCTTGGGTTTGGATCATCCTTGATTTAAGCAGAATGTTTCACCTCGCTGCTAGTCCTGCCAGGAAGGGTTTTTGAATAATGCATTGAAAGGGGATCTTAGCCTTTCAGCACAACCCAGGTGAGAGGGCTCTATCTTAACATTCTTTTTCCCACTGAGCAGAGTCCTTATAATGGGCTGAATTGTCTCCTTCCAAAATCTGTATGCTGAATTCCCAACCCCAGTCCATCAGAATGTAACCTATTTAGAGAAAAGGCCTTTGAAGAGGTGATTAAGTTAAAGTGAAGCTGTGAGGGTGGCTTCTAATCTAATAGTACTGTGCCCTTCTAAGAAGAGGGAGAGACACCAGGGCTTCAGGAAGGCAGCCGTCTGCAAGCCAAGGAGGGCCTCAGGAGAAACAAACCTACTGACACCTTCATCTCGGACTTCCAGCCTCCAGAACTGCGAGAGAATAAGTTCCTGCCATTTAAGCTCCCCAGTCTGTGGTATTTTGTTATGACAGCCTCACTGACTGATAAAATCCTTGAAGGAAATGATGCTGAGTTCTACGCAAACCCGAAGGACAGCACGGGGTAGGGAGCAACACTGAGCTGTGTTGCTGAAGCCATCTTGGCTCCAGTGTGTCTCTTCTTTTCTGGGCCTGTTTGCCCATCTGTGAAAGTGTACAGGGGAGCACGTATGAGGGTCCTTCCAGCCCTGGCATTCCAGGATTCTAGTTGGTAGCTTCAAGACCTGGAAAGTACTGCTTTAAACCTGTGGTGTTTAACTGCAGGGAGATTTTGCCCCCCAGGGAACATAAGCCAATGTGTGAAGACAGTTTTGATTGTCACGAAGTGTGTGGATAGAAGTACTGTGGGCCTCTAATTGAGGCCCAGCCCCACTGTGTTTTGAGGTGGAGAAGCCCTGGGTTAAACTTCGTTGCCCCTTGAATGGTGATGACGTGGAATTGCCAGCCCCAGTCATTCATTCAGCACGTATTTACCTGGCATTTACTGTGTGCTTAGCTCTGTGCTAGGGAGTACAGAGAACTGGAAGACAGTCTTCTGGAATTTAAAATCGAGTTGATCCTGAGCCTCTGGTTTTGGGAACATAGTACCTAAACATTCTTAGGTTTCGATGCTACTGTCCGCCTTAGGATAAACTGTCACTTTGGGTTTCCAGAGAAAGTCTTTTATGCTTGGACATCCAGGAACCATTTATTTAGTCCCACCTCATTCATAGACCTACACTAGTATAGCTTGTTTCTTTTCAAAAAGGATTTGAGAAAACTCTATGTATTTGTATGTAGTACTGATTAGTAAAGCAAATTAAATTAGAACCAGTTTAAAATAGAATGCCGACATGCAGTTGTGAGACAGCAACACAGTTGATGCATATACACTATATGCATTTTTCTAATTTTTCCGAATTATAAAGTGACATGTTGCATTATAGAAAATTAGAGAAGAGAATAAAAGCTTTCATAATCCTTCCATTTGTAGATCACCACTATTTGGTGTGTATCTCTTTTCATATACATGCACATATATTAATATATTTAACAAAAAAGAAAATTGTGATCCTATTTTACCATTTTGTAACCAAATGAATGACCCTCTAATGGGGCTTTGACATCTGATTTGGTGATCACAAGGCAGAGAAAGTGGCCTGCATGCCAGGCTGGCTGTGGAGTTACAGAACCAAGGTCACTGCCCACCAAGAATGCATTGATCCAGGGAGGTGGGTGAAGGCCCACATTTCATTTCACAATTCCAGGGGGCATCATTCATTTGGTAACAAAGAGAATGGTGTGTTCCACGCCACCCCTTGCCTCTCCCCCTTTGTGTGACCCAGCAGCCCTGGAACTTTATTTTTGGTAGCAGCTTTGTTGAGAATACAATTCACTTACCATGCAGTTCACCCATCTAAAGTGTACAATTCAGTGATTTTAGAATATTCACAGAATTGTGCAGCCGTCACCACAATCAATTTTAGAACATTTTCATCACCCCAGAAGGAAGTCCCATACCCGTTAGCTATTGCCTTCCCATTTCCCCCCAGTCCTTCCAGCCCTAGATGACCACTAATCTACTTTCTGTCTGTAGATTTGCCTATTCTGGACATTTCATATAAATGTAATCATACAATATGTGATCTTTTGTGACTGGCTCCTTTCACAAACATGAAAGCACCATGTTTTCATGGTTTGTCCAATTATAGCATGTATCAGTACTTTGTTCTTTTTTTAAAAATTTATTTTTTAGTTGAAATATTCATACACCATACAGTTCACCCTTTTTAAGTATACAGTTCAGTAATTTTTCCTATTCACAAAGTTATGCAGACACTACCACTAATTCCAGAACATCTTCATCTCCCCAAAAGAAACCCCATACCTGTTGGCAGTCCACTCCTCATTCTTCCTCCCTGCCAGCCTGTGGCAACAATTAATTTACCTTCTGTCTCTACGGATAGACCTATTATGGATATTTCATATAAATAGAATCATACAGTATGTAGTCTCTTGTTACTAACTTCTTTCACTTAGCATGTTTTCAAAGTTCACTTACGTTGTAGCATGTCTCAGTACTTCATTCCTTTTTATGGCTAAAGAGTATACCATCATATGAATAGACCACATTTGCTTATCCATTCATCAGTTGATGGGCATTTGGGTTGTTTCCACTTTTTGGTTATTGTGGATAATGTTGCTGTGAACATTTGTGTATAAGTTTTGTGCGGACATATACTTTCTGTTCTAGGCATATACCTAGAAGTGGAATTACTGGGTTATATGGTAACTCTATGTTTCATCTTTTGAGGAACTGCCAGACTGTTTTCCAAAGCAATTGTACCATTTCACATCCCCACCAGCAGTGTATGAGGATTCCAGTTACTCCACGTCCTTGCTAAGACTTGTCATTGTCTGTCCTTTTGATTGCAGCCATCCTAGTGATGATGAAGTGGTATCTCATTGTGGCTTTTGACTTAGCATATCCCTGATGCCTAATGATGTTGAACATCTCTTCATGTACTTAGTGGCCACATGGACATCTTCTTTAGAGAGATGTCTATCCTAATTCTTTGCCCATTTTAAAATTGGGTTGTCTTTTTATTCTTGAATTGTTCGAGTTCTTTATATATTTTGGATATGAGCCCCTTATCAGGTTCATGATTTGCAAACATTTCTCCCATTCTGTGGGTTGACATTTCACTTTCTTGATGGTGTTCTTTAAAGCATAAAAGTTGTAATTTTGATGAAGTTCAGTTTAACTAGTTTTTCTTTGGTTGCTTGTGCTTTTGGTGTCATGTCTAATACCACTTGTTTTTTTTTTTTTTTTTTTTTTTTTTGCGGTACGCGGGCCTCTCATTGTTGTGGCCTCTCCCGTTGCGAAGCACAGGCTCCGAACACGCAGGCTCAGTGGCCATGGCTCACGGGCCTAGCTGCTCCGCGGCATGTGGGATCTTCCCAGACCGGGGCACGAACATGTGTCCCCTGCATCGGCAGGCGGACTCTCAACCACTGCGCCACCAGGGAAGCCCCTACCACTTGATTTTTAATGAATGATAATATTCCTTGGAGTAGATGTAACATAAAGGGATAATTATTTGATACTAACTTGCATAATGTTTTAATGCCCTTATCCCTACCTCCACCCCCAATAACTTTATTCTGGTGATATCTGGAGTTAGACCTCAAGCCATTTGCAAATTTCGTCAGATCCCTGTAGCCTTTGTAAACACATCATTGTTCCTCATGTCTCTTTTTCTCCCCTGGAATGTGCTTAGCGATGCCCAGACCTCTGCAGTGCAATTGACAAGGTGCACAAGTCTCCAAGCAGCACAACTTCAGGTACCCTTTGTCCCTGTGATTCCATCGCCAACGTTGCACTAATGCAACCTTGTGGGACCACGTCGCCATCTTCTGGCAAAGATGGGAAAGTGCAATGCCAGGAACTTGAACGTTCTGTGGAAGGTCTTTTCCTTTTTTCCCTTCTCCGTGGTAGATTGTCAGGTACCAACTAATTGTTTTCATTCTGACCTACTTCTGTTGCTTTAAAAGGTTTTTCCACCTTTGGAGGTAGCGTTTAAAGATTCAACCACTTATGAAAACCAAATCTGTTTTCTATAAGGCAGGGAAGCTTGTGTGTTTCTCATTCTACAGGCAGTTCCTGGTGTGTGAAACATTTCATCATTGAGTAGAAAGCAATACTTTACCTTAGGTGGGGAAAGGAAAATGAATGCAAGTCATTTCTCTTGTCATATGGGTCACATTATCATATTTGTTGAGTCCCTGATAGTCTAGGACTCTCAGGTGTATCATTATACCTTCTTCTCCCAGCCCTCCCAGTTATACCCAGGTGTATGTATTGTCCCTACTTTGCTGATGAGAGTGAGGCCTTGGAAAGATAAATGACTGACCTTTGTTTTCTAGGACAGAATGGGCAAAAACTTTTTTTTTAATGAATGATAGAATGGTCAGGAGGTGAAATCATTAGTATCCAGTATAATGCCTTATACTGTATTTTAATAGGTCTTTATTGAATGAATGAAAAAAGTAAGTTCTGTGCCCTGACTCCTGACCTACTTTCTTTTCACCGCATCCAGCTGCTTCTCCTGTCGTAAATGCCTCGTCGTTTCAACAAATATTTGCAGTGTTGTTCAATGAGAGAACAGGTGTTTATAACTTTCAACCTTTAATAAAAGGAGTAAAAATGTGATTTTTAAAAAAATGTGCAGAAAAACACACAGATATTCATACCAGTGTTGTTCACAACAGCCAAAAAGTGGAAATAATCCAAATGCCTGTTAGAAGATGAATGGGTAAACAAAAATGTGGACTATCCATACGATGGAATATGATTCAGCCAGAAAGGAATGAGGTACTGACACAAGCTACAGCGTGGACGGCCCTTGAAAACATGATGCTGAGTGAAAGAAGCCAGTCCCCAAAGACCACATGTTGTATAATTCCAGTGCAACACATGTTGGGGTGGCTGCACAACTCTGAACATACTAAGAATACACTTGAAATAGGTGTGCATTTTATATTTATATTATGTCCCAATAAAGCTGTTTCTAAAATGTGTACAAGAAGCTTTGCAAAGGGCTGGTGTGGGTGTTGGGGAGAGGTGTTGTGCTTGGGACCCCCACGGAAGAAGTGGAACCCAGAGTGGAGAGCCAGGCTCAGCCAGAAGGACCTGAGCTTAAACTCCAATTCTGCCCCTGACAAGTAGCGTCATTTTTCCCTAATACTTAGTTGCTCTGGAGTTTGGTTTTCTTATTTGTAAGACAGGCATGACAGTACCCTCCTCACAGGCTCTTTTTGGCTTAAATAGATTATGTATGTAAAGTTTCTTGCACATGCCGCGTTCAGCAAATATTCATTTCCGTCTTCCAACCCTGAGTTGCTATGATTCTGTGACTTTCAGGCTGTGAACGGGCTGTTAAGCCCTTTTACCTTCAGAAGCTTCTAGTGGGCAGTGCAACTGAGTGGATCCAAAATGTGAAATGAGGGGTTTGGACTAAGCTAAAAGCCTGGCAGGAGTCTGTGGTTTCCTTGTTTAGATGCCCTAAGTTAGCGGTGTGCTTGAGCCCTCTGTGGTCTACACTGCAGGACCCCAGTCCTGCCCATGGCGGTTTGTGAGTCTGTGGGACACACACGCATTGTCCTCTGATTCTGAATGGCCTGTGCAGCATCTGTAGGCAGGGCCCTTCTCCTGTCTGCTGGACACCCCCAGCTCTGCCTCCCCAGTTCCTTCTTCAAGGGGCCGATTGGCAGAGGGGCCTTGTTGTAAGGGGGACGCTGGGAGTGTTTCCAACAGCAGAGTTTTTCTTTACCTTCGTAAAGCAGTTTTGTTCTGGATGAATAAGGACCCTTCAAGCTACTCCACACAAAGGCAGATAAGCATGTACCAGTGAGGCTGGGGGAAAAATGGAAGGGGCTGTCTAGAATGTCTCTGCCACTCCCAAGCTGACAAGTCACATCAGTCCTGCTGTCGGACACCTCGGGACCAGAGGAATTGACTCCATTGGTGGCCCCTGACCCCTCCCAACAATCCTAGGCAACCCCGGGACCTGGCGAGCTCCATCCCTGTGCTCTTCCTTGAACTAGAGGCCTCACCCAGTGGGCGGTGCGCAACACAGGGGAGTGAATTCTGAACACGGAATTTTCAGATTGGGTGGTGGGGCCTGGGGAGGGAGGGATGTTGGGGATGAATTGCAGGGGAAGGCAGGTCCTGCGATTCTTATGAAAATGAAATAAAAGGGAGAAAGAGTCTATTGGGTTTTGACATTTCCTAATTGTCACTTTTACACTGGGGGAGTAAATTCAAATTGCTCTCTTTTTAAAATTACATAACCTTTCTCCTGTCCAAGGACACTTATTCAGAGGCCTTCATTTGGGGTCTTGTGCTAATAACCGTAATGAGACTCTGAGAGGAGAGCTGTGGGGCCAGGACCGGAATGGGGGGGTTTGAATAGGGGGAACACCGGTTAATGGGGGTCGGTCCTCCCTTCTGGCCCTCAGTAGAGGGAGCGTTGTGTGGCAGCATTGACAACGGAGTCTCGAAAGACATAGTGAAACACAGCACAGCATCCCTGCAAAGCAGGTAATGTTTCCCACTTTACACAGGAGGAAATGATCCGTGAGAGGGGATGCAGTTTACCAGGCTCAAGGAGCCAGGAAGTGGGGCTCAGACCCAGCCCTGCATTTTGATGCGATGCAATGGCCTTAGGCAAGAAGTGACTTAAAATGAAGGCCGTCTGTGCTCTTTCCCGGGCCCTCTCTGCCCTTCTGCCAACAGCATGCCCATGTCTAGGCTGAGCCCCTTGTCCTATACAAAGGTTTTCTCCCCACATGGGTGTGCTGGTTCTTGTTTCAGCCTAGAGTGCAGAATCTCAGAAGCCCTGTTGATGACATAGACACCTGGAGATGGATGCATGAGATAAGCCTGGTCAGGGCCAGGGGCAGTTTGACCCTCCCAGGTGGAAGATCATGGTCAAGGCAGATGTGAAGTGCAGGAGTCAACAAACTTTCTCTGTAAGGGGCCTGAAGGTAAGTATTTCCAGTTTTGAAGTTATACGGGCTCTGTTTTAAATGTTTAACTTTGCTGTCGTAGCTTGAGTGCGACCAAAGACACTATGTACACAAATGGGCTTGGCTGTGTTACAGTAAAACTTTATTTACACAGGTCGGGGGCCAGATTCGGCCTGCAGGCTATAGTGTACTGACCTCTGGCTTAGCGAACCAATCTTAATTGGTCAAACTCCCTTCTTAGTGTTGTCCTTTATTTTAGAAACAAAGTGCTAGAAAAGATGGAGTCTTTTCAGTGATCCCTAGAAGGTTGCTAACAACCATGAAAGGCCACCTTCGGAGAAAGACCTCCACCAAGTGAAAGCAACAGGAGTTCAGAGCTTTTACCCTCCAGCAGATGCTCAGAAATGAAGATTCTACTTTCTTCCCATTGTCCCTCAACGGAAGGCTGGGTGTTTTAATTAGCTAATGTTGGCAAATTGCTTTGAAGAAGATTGTAAAACGTTCGTGCTACAAGTGCCAAGAATCCTAATTAGCTTTCCTTAAAGATACCACCTGGAAGTGTGATAGCTTGTTGCTAGAGGTCCAAGCGGACCCAAAACCGGTTTTTGAGCAAACACAACTGAATACAATCGGATCTCTACATTGATGTCACATTTTCTTCCTTCTGCCGAATCTGATTCCTAGCAGCTGGGATATTAAACCATGAGAGTCTGCTAGCGACAGGGGCATGAAACAAATTAACCCATCCATTTGTTGCCGCCGATGTTGCCTTTTGGATTTTTAGCTTGTGCTTTGGAGGCCCTGCCCTGGCGTGTCAAGGTTACAGGGAGGAGGAGGCTGGCAGCCACTTAGTCATACAGCAGGGCTGGCTCCCAGGTCCCCCAGTCTGAGAGAGACATGTATATGCTGTCGCTCTTAACAGCTGGATAATGAATTTGCTCTCCAACACTCTTGTTTCATGTGGTGGCAGCGGCGACAGCAGCAGCATCTGATCTGTGTCACCATCAGAAGCAAGTGAGATGTAGTTAATATGGACCTTAGCCACTGACATGCATTGATTCGGAATCTCCAGGCTCTGATGAAGTCCTGCTAAATTGGTGGGGCCAGGCCCTGCGTGAGAGGATGTGGCAGGGGGCAGGGATGGGGAGGGATTCCTCAGCCTCACCACTGTTGACATTTGGGGCCAGATGATTCTTTGAGGTGGGAGGTGGGGAGGCTCTGCTGTGCACTGTAGGACGTTGAGTAGCATCCGTGGTCTCTACCCACTAGGTGCCAGTAGCAGCCCTCATTCCCGGTGGTGACAGCCCAGAATGTCTCCAGACACGGCCTAATGTTCCCTGGAGGGGACAGTCGTCCTAGTTGAGAAACACTGGGTTAAGGGGAGGAGGGGGGCATGGAGTCATGTTTTCCAGGGATGCACTTGGGCCAGGGACCTAGTGGAAGGTGGGCTCCAAGCATCACTCTTGACTCCTCTGTCACACCCTCATCTAATCCATGAGCAAGTCCCAGAGGCTCTACCTTGACGGCGTGTTCTGCACCAGACCCCTTCTTGCCACCCCGCCTCTCCTGCTCTTGTTCAAGCCCCTGCGTTTCTGGCCTAGATGATGCTAGCAGCCTCCCAGCTGGTCCTTCTGTGCCCCTTTGCTCCCCATAGGCAGAGGGACTCTCCGGAAAGGTAAGCAAGAGCGTCTCAACATCTTGCCAGGAACCCCCAGGCTCCCTCGCACTTACACTGAAATCCCTAGTCCAACCAGGTGCTGTGCCCTGTGTGCGCCTCCCCTCTGCCCATAGACGTCTTTCACTCCCCTGGGTCTCTGCTCAAATGTCCCTCTCCAGGGGCCTTCCCGCACCCCTATCCTGAAGAGCACATCTCTGTCTTCTCTGCGCTAGGGGTCCTCAGCCTCAGCGCTAGTGACATTTGGGGCCAGACAGTTCTTTGCAGTGGGGGCTGTCATGGGCATTATAAGATGTTGAACAGCATCCATCTCCCTTCCCCACCAGATGACAGTGGACCCCCCCACCCAATTGTGACAACCAGCAATGTCTCCAGACATTGCCCACTGTCCCTTAGAGGCAGCATCGCCCTGGTTGAGAATCACTGCTGTCCTGCAAGTGTTTTTCTTCACGGCGCTCTCCGACAGGGCATCCTGTTTGTCTTCTTCACTGGAATGCAAGCTTTAGGAAGACAGGACTTAGATTTTTCCCCTTCTGTATTCTCAGGGCATAGAATAGAGCTTGGGACATAGTAGGTGCTCCGTAATTGTGTTGAATGTTATGAACTGCATGCTTCTAAGCAACCTGTGAGGTGATGGGGTCATGGATTGCGGCAGGACTGACCGGCGGAGTGTGTCTTACTGGTTATAGACATCGAAATGCTGTGCCTTGGACATCTGCAAGCTCTTTAAAGCACAGAGAAATCTTTGGGAACCCTAAGCCAGGGCTCTGGTGGAAGGGCAGCTACAGAGCCTCTCCCTGGAAGCGCTTATTCCGGGGATAAGGTGCATTTTCCAGGTGCACCCAGATGAGCCTGCAGACCACACTTGAAGAGACACTAGGCTCTGTTGAGAGTAAATGGTTTCTGGCTAGCGGACATTTCTCGAACTGAAGGGTTTGTGTGGTCTGGAGAGCCAGCAAACATTCTAGCTTCTGTTCGTGGGTGTGTTGAGGATTTCTTTCCTGGCTACAGGTGGTACCTGGAACTTGGCTGATGAGAGCGATTCTCCTCCTTTCCTTCATCCCCCTCTCTCAGCATCACCAAGACATCCAGATGGATGGCTCTGGTTGGGTGTGGTGAGCCCTACGAACACAGCCATGCATCAGCATCATGGGGGGGTTGGCCATGTGCAAAGCCACTTCTTCCTCCTTCTGGTGCTACTCTGCTAGCTTCTGGCGTTTGCATGTTATTTCTCCCACCCTCTCTTCATAGCGGAGGGGACATACTGTAAAGTGTAGCAATTATGAGAAATCTGACTTCAAACTGAGACTCTTCCACTGGCCACGTGACTTTGGCAAATGACTTAACTTTTTAAAAACTCGGTTTGCCCATCTCTACAGTGGGGATAATACCTAGTTCTCTGTTTCCTCCTGAGGATGCCATGAAATGAGCAGGGTTCCTCACCTGGCCTGGCCAATGTAAGTCCTCACTGAGGAGTTGCTGTTGTTATTTCCTGCCTACCAGCGGCACCTTCCTTCAGCCAGCTCAGCCCTCAGCAGGGTTCACCTGCCTCTTCCCTTTTCCTCTCGAATTTGGCTCCTGTTGCCTCTTTGGTGTCATCGTCCCCACTAGCAAGCAGCTTCCCCCTCCTGACTCTCACCCCCTCTCCCTCCCTTCCCAGCATGCGTATCTCATCACTGTGATTACACCGTATTAGCCACCGTGATTGTTCCATGCCTTGGCACGTCATTACTGAAATAAAGTTAACATTAATGGGAGTCCTGCAGCTAATCCCTCTGCTCACCTCTCCTGAAAATGCATTCCAGTGATTAGCAGGAGAGACACATGCATATATTCATTTTAAAACTGTTCCCCGGCTTCCCCCCTCTCCCTCCACATCTCCTCCCCAGTCACTGCAGAGACGGAGGCCAGGGAGCCTTTTAGCTGCCAATGGGTGGAGGAGGCAGTGAAATCCTTCCGAACTGGGGCAGGCAGGATTTTGGGAGCAGCCAACTTTTCCCCCTAGAAAAGAAACGCATTGGTTTTTTTAGGGTGGGTGCAATTAAGAACAAAACCAACCCACAAACAAAAGGCCTTAGAGTGAAACAGACTGGGGGTGTGTCCTAGTCTTGCCACTTTCTCCTAGGAGACCTCTGTAAAATTGGTTTAACCTTCCTGAAGTGCAGTTCCTCCTCTGGTGAAGGGGAGGATTATGTCAGATGAGGAATGTGGAAGAGCCTAACGTCTCAAGGATCGCTTTCCTCCCCTCCCCTGGCCTGCGAAACCAGAGGTCGGGGTGTCCACGGGGCTCCTTGAGGTCCCCAGTGTTGGGATGGTGCTGAGCACGATGAAGATGAATTTCTCAGTGACGTATTATTTATAAGAACTTGGGTGAAACTCACTCCATCTTCCTGCCCCCTGCCTCGGGGAATCTGCAAATCCACAGACTGACAAATACCCTCCCTCATGGGGCTCAGGAGCTGGGCTCCTAGGTCCTCTCCTTTCCCGCATTTCCTCTGTCCTGATTAAAACTGGGGCCAGGATGACTTCCCCCGCCCCCGCCGTGCAGCTCCCCCTCGGCAGCAGCCAAGAAAAGGGAGCAGGGGAACAGCAGAGGGAGGCGTGGGGCTGTAATGAGATTCACCGGCGCCCTCACTCACCCTCCGTGTCAAGGAGACATTTTCAAAAAGGTTTGACACAGCATCCTCGTAGAGCCCTTTGCCAAAACGCAAGGTGGAGGCCCCCGGAGTACTTTAAGCCGGCTTCTGTTAACAGAGGGGCCCGTCTGCATATTATAATCACGCCGCTCCAATTCCCCGTTAAGCAGCTGTTCCCACAAAGAGGGACAATAGCTCAGCCCCACCCCTTTGAGAGCTGATTTCAGTCTTGTCTTTGCCGGTGCCAATTCTTTGATCAGTTTTCACTTAGGATCTGGAGGGCATGTTACAAAGTGCTTTGGGATGGCTGCCAACAGGCGCCTCACTGGAGCATGACAGGGGCCCAGAAGTGTCAGCGTTGGGAGAGAGACAGAGCTCACAGGATGCCTTTTAAAAAATAATTATATTTGAATTTTAAAAGCAATCTTCATATATGTTAGTAGATTCATTTATATGGAAAGCTATGCCAGTTCCTCTACCCTTTTAATATTTGATGTTGCATCAGCTTCCTTCACAGTTGGGATGAGCGTTCTCTGGCATCTTGGAGACTTTTGGGACTCCTGGGTTAAAGAAAAAGCAATGAGAGGCTGGATACTGTCATTTCTTTCCCATTCCTCATTGGCTCTCCTTCCTCCCACCCCTCAACCAGATGCTTTGTTTCTAAATTGATTGAAGAGGATCCGAGGGAGCAAGGCAGGAAATGGGGGGGGGGGTCCAAAATACACTTGGTTTGTTGGTGGTGGGAGGGTAACAATATCTATCATTTATTTTATTTTTTTATTGTGATAAAATATACCTAATATAGAATTTACCATTTTAACCATTTCTCAATGCACAGTTCAGTGTCACGAAGTACATTCATATCGTTGTGCAGTTTTCACCACCATCCAGCTCCTGAACTCTTTGCATTTTCCCAAACTGAAACTGTACCCATTAAACACTCACTCCCCTCCCTGCCAGGCCTTGGCAACCACCTTTCTACTTTCTGTCTCTATGGCTTTGACTTCTCTAGGTACCTCATGTAAGTGGAATCATGCAATATTTATTCCTTAGTGTCTGATTTCTTTCACTGAGCATATTGTCGTCAAGATTCATCCCTGTTGTGGCAGGTTTCAGAACTTCCTTTTCATAACTGAATAATATTTCATTTCTTTATATACTACATTTGCTTATCCATTCATCAGTTGACGGCCACTTGGGTCGCCTCCCACGTATTGAATCTTACAGTTTCCAGCCGGCCACGTGAGGTGTTTGCCTACCTACAGACATCGAATTTAATTCTCACCAATGCCATTTTATGGTTGAGGAAAGGGAACCTGGAGAGATGAAGGGGCTTGCTTGAGGTGACTTGCTGTTAATTGGTGGGGCTGAGATTTGGTTTGGGGAATGTCTCACTCTAAAACTATAGTTCTCAAACATTCCAGGATTGCTTAGGAGGTTCCTGGGCCCTGTCTTGACCTATTCCGGTTCAGAAAGTCTGCAGTAGGACCCAGGACTTTGTGTCTTAACAGACACCCTTCTCCAATACAGGTTATCAGAGAACTAGAGTCTGCTTAATATGTGTGAAGTCTAGGGTTTTGACAGCTATCCTATATGACCTTGTTCCTAAGGGAATTGGAGGCAGCTTTCCCCCAAACACTTTAAGATAAACAGAAGTGTTCTGCGTAAAGGGAGAGTTGGGAGAGACTTCTGCATGCAGTCCATAAGGCATTCATACACAGGGGCATGTGTGAGGGGCTGCGGTTTGGGCTGCATGGTCACCTCTGAGCTTCCTAGCAGCCCAAGCAAGGAGTAAAACAAGATTAGCCACAAGATGTGTCCAGCTCACAACATAAAACATACCACCAGGAGCACAGCTATTGTGTGCATTTGGTCTGAGGGCTCCTCACTGAGAAGACCCCGTGCTGTGATGGAAAATAGTCACAAGCCCCCCTGAATCAGTTTGACAGAACTGTCGTAGGGCTGTGTCTTTAGGGCAAACTGAGGTGCGATGCTAACGAACCCTTCTGGTAGAGACAGAGCTAGAGAAGACTGCACTGAGCCATTTCAAACCTGCTTTCTGCAGGGGTGTGATAGAGTTCTTCGTGTTCTAAAACGGATCCCCTGGCTTTTTGTTAGATTGCTGGCCTGCCTCGGCAGCTCCATTCTTTCCAGCTCCTCTCCTGAGCCTGCAGGTTCCCCTGCCCTGGAGAAAAGAGCCCAGCGGGGGGCCTCTGCTGTAATGACTAGGATGCTTGTCTTTAAAGTTTGCAAAGCCCTTGGCCTCCAACCAGTGGCCAGTGTGGCCCTTCTCTCCTTCGGCATGCAAGAAAAGCTGCTGTCTGGTTGAGTGAGCTCTGCTATAAATCAAAGTGTCACCACTTAGCCAGTAGAAGTGATTTAATTAATCCGCTGTGTTGTCCCCTGAGCATCACTCCACCTGACTGCTAATCAACTTCCATCAGCAAGAGGAAAATACAGGCCCTCTTTTACTGAACCGCATTGCATGAGATGAAGGAAGAGAGGGAGGGGGAGAAAAAGTTAATTGCGGCACGGGAGCTCAAACTGTCACAAGAAAAAAGTCTCTCGTCTGGCATCTGCCTCTTAATACACTGTTGTCCCGTCTCGGGTGAGCTGCAGGAGAGGACCACATTTCAGTGATATTAATAGAGACATTATCTATTGTCCATATCTATTTATAAGAAATAATATCTTGCCTGGAAACCCTTGACAGCTGGCATATTGCAAAAAGGAACTGTTCTTTTATCATGCACCCAATATTTAGACCTTAAAAAAAAAAACCCACACAAAACCTTCATTGATAATCAGATAAGATTGAAAGTTTATGTATCTATCTCTCGGTCACAGGAACATTTTTGACAGGTGACCACCCCAATTTCTGTCACATTCAGGCGAAATAAATGCAAGGCATTCCTCTGCAATGTAATTAGGCAGATCTAGTTAATGCTCTAGTGCTTTGAAGGTGAAACGAGCTTTTGTAATGAGAATTCTAAGCCCAGGATTCTTCAAACCTTTAAGAGCCTTATATCTCAAACCTCATCACTAACGGGAGCTCGCGTGGCTCCATTTTACAGTAGGAGAAACCGAGGCAAACAAGGGTCAGGGAAATTTCCAGAAAGTTGCAGAGCCAATATGAGTGTTCTGAAACTGGGATCCATCCCTTGTTGGGGTGGGGGGAGAGGGGGTGCCTAAGATTCTGTTTTAAAGCATGGGCTTATCTGGAATTGGATTCTTTTCTGATTGCTGAGCACTTACTCGATAAAAAGAAATTTATAAATTCTCTTAAGCAGGATAAAGACCAGAAAATCTTTCATCTGATCCAAAAACTGACATCTTGCATCAATTATGCATAAACCTTGGTTTTTCCCCATCAGAGGACTCCCCTTCCTCCATCCCCCCCCACTCCCCGCCCCAAGCAAATGTGGAATTCCTGCCCGTGTTTTGTGGGTGAGTCATTGTGTCTTTAAAGGTTAGGGGCAGTGTTTACCTGCTCAGAACACTGTGTTTCAGCAAAGATGTGCTTGGGATCAGAGCCTCTGCTGTACTAAAGTTGATGGATGTGCCGTTTAAAAGAAAGAGAGCCCTGGAATCTAATTCCAGTGACTCTGAGTGCCCGGGGCCGTTAAGGACCTCCCTGGGTATCTGCACACGTGACCTCTTTAGGTGCATTATCACTGCTGGGCCAGGGCCACCCCTACAATTCTGGATGGGTGACAGGGTGGATGACAAGGGTGCTTCTCCATTATTATTAAGTCAAAATCTGATTAAAATGGATATCTGGGGCAGCTTTAAAGGGAAAGAGCTGCCATAAGAGATGCAGAGGTGTGTGGGGTCCGTCGAATGCTAGAGGGCAGTACAACCTTCTCCCCTACCCTAGGATGTGGCTTCTCTAGGCGGCTTTCCTCTTGCCTGAAGGAAGGCCAGGGCTGCCTGGGCAGAGGAAAGAGGGAGTCACTGGCTTCCACCAGCTAAAGCTCATGGGCACCCAAAGGGCAAGTGCTCCCTCCTTGTAGAGGGCGAGGGCCTGCCCCAGTCTGTTGCTGGGGGTAGTGCAAGGGCTGGGATTGGAGCCCCATGGAGCTGGGTGGAATTCTGACTGAGTGCCCCTCTCTGGACTCAGTTTCCTTATCTGAAGAATGGGAATGCCCATCTCCCAGAAGGAACATCAGGATGAAATGAGATCGTATATACAAACGTCCCCAGCATGGCACTAGGCACATAGGAGCTGCTGGATAAATGCAGCTTCTTTGTCCTCACCTGCACCCTCCTTCCTCCACTCCCCCATTCTCTCATTCCTTTCACCAGCCCTAGAATCTGTGCTACAAAGTACTCGATTTGACAGAGGGGACTCAGATCCCAGAGTCACGCAAGGATCCAAATCCTGCCAAGCCTCCCCCCGCGCCCCTGCCCCCCCAGGCAGGCATCAGAGAGTGTCCGCCCCTCAGCTCAGGGCGCTGAGACCCCCCTCTCTCCACCCAGCTCTCTTTTCCTTTCTTGCATTTCTACCACAGCCATTGAACCGCACTCCAGGCTGACGCTGGGCATGTGGGAGCCAGCCAGGGACCCTTCATTGTGGCTTTGTTTATTTTTATACACAGTTTAGAAACATCTGTTCTGACATTTTCCGGGGTCGAAGACAGGAAGAGAACAAGGTTGATATTTCTCAGGTGCTGGTGCGCTAGTGCATCTGTAATTGGAAAGCAAAATGGTTGGGTTGCTTCTCCATTTGTCATAAACATTTCATTTGAAAGAGAAGGCAGTGTTATGGTGCCCAGGGGTCACATTGTATGCAAACAGGTAAACATTAAAGGGAAGTCTGAGAAGTGAGAAATGGCAAAGCATTAAGAAACCCATGGTAAAGGTCTGTGCAACTTTCTTTGAGACAAAAGACTGGCCATGGGGAGATGACTGCAGCCCTTGTCTGCTTTCTTGAATTGGAAGCCTATTTTCCTTTTCTCAGTTAATCCCCTTCTTAAGGTGAACGTGGTAAAGGTGGTGTCCAGAGGTTCACTGAGGGTAGGTGATGAAATGTATTCGTTCAGAAAATATTTACTGAGCATCTACTCTGCCCAGATCTGTACTAAGTGATACATAAGACACCGCTCATGCCCTAGGTAACATAATTATAATACAAAGTGGTATCACCATGGGCAAGTGAATTAATACTAAGGGAAGTCAGAGAGGGAGTCAGGAAAGGCTTCGTGAGAAGTTTGCCAGGCAGAAGAGGAGGAAGGAGATCAGGGGATGGAAGGCAGAGCTTCTACCAAAACCAGAAGCGGTAACAAAAAAAGTGCTAAAGCCATCAAATAGCATCATTCGATTATATACCGAACAGTATGCTAACTGCTTTCTTGTTAAATCCTCCAACGTCCTGCACGGAGTAGGTGGTATTATCCCTGTTTTTCAGATGATGCTGGGGGGAGACTGTATTGCTCAGCAGAGGTTAAGGCTAATGTGTGGAGAACTAAGATTTCTCCCCAGCCCTGCCTGTCCCTCGTGCCCGCCATGCTTTCCCCCAGTGCCGCACTGCGTGGTATGACTCGAACGTGGAGGATGAAGCTGGAGAGGTTAGGGGGATGGATTGCAAAGGACTTTTCATGCTGTGTTATAGAGTTTGGACTTTTTCCGGTAGGCAGTGGGAAGCCACCACGGGTTTTTAAGTGGATATTGATTCCGTTACCAATGGGAGATGGGATGTGTGAAATACCCTATGCCAGACTGTGCCCAGAACCTTGACTGGCCGTCAGATTCAAGTCCTGCCCATCCAGCTTCTTGCCCAGCCTCCGGGATGGCTGGCTGCTCAGCTGAAAGAACTAGACCATTGGGGAGGACAAGTCTCATAAGTGATGTGAAAAGAGAGCCTTTTTCTGTTCTTTATCTTTTTTGGCTTGGGTATGTCTTTTTGTTCTTTGCTATAAAGCTCACATAGGCATCTGAGATTAAAAAATATAATAATGTGGTATAAAAAGAGAAATGAAAGTAAAAGTCGTCTTCCAGCTCATCTCATTCCCCAGATGTAAGCACTGTTAACAATTTCTTGTATAGCTTTCCTGAAATTTTCTATTCAGGTATAAGTATATGTATTTACATGTAACCTTTTTTAATTTTTAATTTTGTCTATTTCTGAACAGCTAATACATGTACATGGGTCAACATTAAAAAGGGTTTTACTGTGAAAAGTCCCTCTCCCACTGCTGTCCCCCGTTTCTCTGTTTTCTTCCAATGTCACCATCTTCTTGTGTTTACGCATGTGCAAGCTCATACTTCGCACATGTGATGTCTGCTTTTCCCGTAAGTACAAAAGCTACGAAGAGTGCTATCTGCACCGTTCTATCTCTTGCTCTTTCGCTTCATGGTAATTAAAAAAATTACAGTATTTAGATAGTGCTTACCAACTGCCCCAAATTCATCTAAGTGCTTCATGTATGTATGATCCCACTGAATCCTTTGACAGGGGCAAGTGCTTATAGTCCCCATTCCCTTGGAGGAAACTGGGGCACAGAGAGATTGAGTGACTCACCCAGGGTCATTCAGTTAGTAAATTAGCCCTGACTGTTGGGCTGGAATTGAAATAATGCAAGAGAGGCGATACCACTGGTAGTCAGGGCCAGTCTGAAGGTGTTCGAGTCTTGCTTTTTTGGGGATATCAGCATACCTTGGAGATCTTTCCAGATCAACACGTATAGACTTAGTTATTTTACATGGCTGGATGCTTAACTTCAGTTACTTCATCATTTGCCTGTTGATAGATGTTTGGGTTTTGTCTAATGTTCACCTACAGATAGTGCTGCTGCTGGAACTTCCTTGTATGTACACCTTGCAGTGCTAGAGCCAATGTACTGTAGAATAAATTACTAAAGTGGGCTTGCTAGTCACCAGGCATGCACACTTTACATTTCAGAGATATTGTTAAATTGTGCTCCAAATATCTGCACCGGTTTACTCTCCCCAAGAATGTGTGAAAGTACCAGCCCCATATCCTCACCCTCCCTGGGCATTATCAACTGTTTCATCTTTGACAATATTCCTGCTGAAAAACTGGCTCATTGTAACGTGCGTGCATTATGAGCACATTTTTTCATGTGTTTATTTGACCATTTATATTTCTTTTATGAACTGGTTTTCCGTGTCCTTTGCACATTTTGTGTTTTGACTTTGTCTTTTATAATAGAGCTATATAAGAGCTCTTTGAATACTAAATAAATGTGTTACGAATATTCTTCTAGTTTATTGTTTGTGTTTGTATTTTTTTTCCACCATGGAGGAGATTTTAATTTTTATGTAGTTAGATATATTAATCTTTTCTTTATGGCTATTAGGTTTTGTGTTTGCCTTTTCCTCTCCACAATTATATATTTTTTTAATGACCAATTCTTTTCTCCTTAGCCTTTTTATGGCTTTAATTTTTAAATTGAACGCTAGTGTGTTTGGAATTTATTTTGGTGTAAGGAGTGATATAGGGGTCTGGCTCAGTTTTTGACTTTGAGGGGAACCTGTTTGGACTCCTTGGTGACCAGGCTTCACCGGATTGCGGGGGGACCACTAGCAGAAGGCTGGATCGGGTGGGAGAATTTCCAAAGGGCGGGCCAGTGCCACAGCACGCTGAGGCCTCAGCCCCCAGGGGCTGCCGGAAACCCAGAGTGGCCAGCCCTCTGGGCACCTGGAGGAACAGGGACTCCTCTGGGGTGCATATCTGAACCAAACACAGAGGCCTTATCGTCATAGGGAGAGAAGTGCATCTTATCTGTCTCCGTATATTCTCAGTGCTGCTCTGAGGCCCTGGCACAAGCTGATAATTGTCACGTTGTATGGAATCAACTAATTCTGACCCCCAAGCTGCTGCTCATTTGGTGCATTGTGACCTTGGGTTGTTGAGTGCATCCCTCCATGTCTCTGAGCCACACTGTCCCCATCTGTGAAGAGAAGATGGGTGATCACAATACTTAACCCAGGAGCTATTTCAAGAGGTTTCTAGAGTAAAGGGAGAAATGGGTGTGATTGCACTTGATGAACCCCAATGAGCTCTGTGGATGGAAAGTTGAAACTCTCAGCCACTCTCTGCTGCTATTCATATGTCTTAGTCTGTAATCAGTTGAAGTTGTAAAAATTACAATTCATCTCCTTGTGGGACATGGCTTTTTTATTTTGTAACTCTTAATGAGAAAAGGCAGCTTCTAAACTTTTTTTTTCTGAATGCGTTCTTATACCTGCCAAAAAGTTATCTACCACTATCCCCAAACCTCTGACATTTGAGAAAGTAAAGATGGGCTCAGAATGGGAAGGTCTCTATAAAGCAGAATCAGGTACCTACAAGGAACTGACCAGGGAATTCACTTATGGTTCACGTGGAAGAAAGTCCTGGGCACTCAGGCTTGATTTGATCCTGGGTGAGACTTGGGCCACTTCCGTGCTTCAGTTTCTCTCACTTGGTTAAAAAAGAGACCTCACACCCAAGAAAAATCAATCTAGAATAGCCATCTAGACTAGTAGTCAAGAGGGTAGGTTCCAGAATCTGACTGCCTAACTTCAAATCCCAGCTTCACCATTTACTGGTTGACTTTGGACAACTCACTTACCTTGTTTGTCATGGAGTAGGTGAAAACCTGAGTACCTGAGTAGCTAAGGAGCTTAGAACAGAGCCAGGCATACAGCAAGTGCTTAATGAATGCACCTGTTATCATCTTCAAAGATTTCATTGGAATTGGCAGCCTGTTATATATCAAGTCATCTTTGGTTGATAGTCCCATAGGAGGTTGATAGTCTCAGGGGCGGTGGAAAAAAAAAGAAATTAGAGGGATGGTCCTCAGAGAACCTAGGAGATACGCTCAGATAGGAGAAATGCCACAAACACATATGAAAAGACTGTAGGCTTGGGACTTCCCTGGTGGCGCAGTGGTTAAGAATCCGCTGGCCAATGCAGGGGACAAGGGTTCAAGCCCTGGTCCGGGAAGATCCCACATGCCACGGAGCAGCTAAGCCCATGTGCCACAACTACTGAGCCTGTGCTCTAGAGCCCGTGAGCCACAACTGCTGAGCCCGTGTGCCACAACTACTGAAGCCCGTGTGCCTAGAGCCCGTGCTCTGCAACAAGAGAAGCCACCACAATGAGAAGCCTGCACACTGCAACGAAGAGTAGCCCCTGCTCACCGCAACTAGAGAAAGCCCGCGTGCAGCAACGAAGACCCAGCACAGCGAAAATTATATTAAAAAAAAAAAAAAAAGACTGCAGGCTTAGGGTTGCAGACTCTAGCGCCTATAGAGGACAGACAGGCATCAGACAGGAGTGATACATACTGTCTATATAAATCATACATATATGATTGTGCATATTAAATCACAAAGGAATAATCTTTTTCTCCATAGAGAAATATGCTTTCTCCATTTGTCTTGAAGTTTGCTCAGCTAGATTTTCTCATGTTTGGTGGAGGCCTGGCTGCAGAGAGATGGTTCTCTAGCATCATAAAAACAGTGCATGTAAATGATCCATGACAGCTGAGCCTGGCCTCAGAGCCAGGGAGACGAAAGGGAACCGGGGGGTCTTGGCAACTGCAATAGGGTGACCCCATCTGAAAGGCAAGTACTTGTGAGGCTAGAGGTCCTACATTTTCAAGAGAAAGCAGAAATCAAGATTTTTATCATAGTTTTAAAATGTTGGATACAATAATTTTATCCAACACAGCATGCCTGTGGGGATGAATTTGGCCTCGGGGCCCCAGGTTTGCACCTTTTGCATATGGCCTGTCTCATAAGCGTACAGATGTGCAAATTCACGCACATTGCAAAGTTGTCACATAGGAAGCATTGCCTAGCTAAGCAATTTTGTTTTTCCAAATCATTCAGGTGTTGTCTCTTCACAGATTCCACTATTCCAACTCATAGGCTGCCATGATCCCTTCACACAAAACTGCCTTTTAGGAAAAGATAAGATGGAAAGCATAGTGTGTTTTCATACACTGTTAGGTTAGAAGAAAGATATGCAGGGTTTGAAGTTGTGGGATAATCAGTGCAACTGCAATTTTAGACGTTACTTGGTTGAGCGTGCCAACATTCATAGCAGCATTATTCATAATAGCTCAAAGGTGGAAACAGCTCAAATGTCCATCAGCTGATGAATCAGTAAACAAAATGCAACATATCCATACAATGGAATAATATTTGGCAATGAAAATGAATGACGTGGCACAGGTAGATGCTCCAACGTGGATGAACCTTGAAAATATGATGCCAAGTGAAAGCCAGTCCCGAAAGATAACATTGTATGATTCTATTTATATGAAAGGTATAGAATAAGCAAGCTGTAGAAACAGAAAGGAGATTCGTGGTTTCCAGGGGGTGGAGGGAAGGGGAACTCAGGACTAACTGCTCTCGGTACAGGGTTTCTTTTAGGGGAGGCAAAAATGTTCTAAAATTAGATTGTGGTGATGGTTG
Organism: Leucopleurus acutus; assembly: GCF_964270905.1. Classification (NCBI taxonomy): domain Eukaryota; kingdom Metazoa; phylum Chordata; class Mammalia; order Artiodactyla; family Delphinidae; genus Leucopleurus; species Leucopleurus acutus. The sequence goes on along the minus strand of NC_139155.1, from coordinate 78,094,047 downwards.
CACAACCCTGTGAATGTACCAAAACCCACTGAGTTGTATGGTATGTGAATGATATCTCAAAAAGTTGTTTAAAGAAAAAGATTATATGATTCATTCTTTGGTGCTCTTTGCCAGGTACAGGTACAATATCAGCCATCCCTGAATACAAAGGACAGTGACCTAATTAGTGATAATTACAGCCTATTAAATGCATTGTCAGCTGCCATAGGCAAAGGTAACTGCAGTTCAGACGTTGGAGCCCTGGATCATTATTACATTATTTACTAATATGAAGTTCAGCATCCATATCCAGCAGTGTAAACAGTCTTGCTAATTTGAGGTCTGTGAGGACAGGGCAATTTTAAGAATGCTGGTGCCTCTTCCCATAATCTGCCTCGTTCCGGCAAAGGGAAGCCTGACTGCTTTGCCACCAACCCAGAGTCAAGTGTGAACCCAGAGGTCTTGGCTCGTGGCCACCGGTCCGTCCTGTTTGCTACCACTTGGGGGTTGTGTGTGTGTGTGGGGGGGTGTGTGGTTATGTTTTCCTTTTGGCTGCCAGTCAGGCCTCCCCTTTATCCTCTTCACCCTCCAACCCCATCCATGTAACCCCACCAGTGAAGGTGAACTGGACAGTCCCCTCCACCTCTGCTGAGTGGAAATGAATGAGGGCAACCAGGTGGCAAGAACCAAGTGCCACATCTGGCAACAGCCTCATCTGCTTTCTCTTAACGGTCTCCTGTTGTCCTCCAACCGGCTCCACACATTTCCCATCAGCAGAGAGCACGAGTGGCCATGCAGACTGTCCCGGGGGTCCAGGCACCACTCTCCAGTCCTCTTGCCAAGTCTCACCACTTTCCCCCAGAGCACCTTGCCCAGTGATTCAGGCTGGCTTGGCCAGTTCCCCGAGTTCATAATATATTTGTGTTGTTCCCTCTCCTCTTCTCTGAACTCTGAGGTCAGTGCCCCTTCCTATTGCTTTTTTGCTTGCTCCGGTGTTTCACTCCGGACTGTCACTTAGCACGCTTCCTGCCCGAATAGGCCAAGACCTGCTAATGGAAGTCCCCCTTCACTCCGGGGGGCCCTTAAGCATTAATGGCCTCTGGAAGCAGATATTGTCTGACTTCCGGGAGTCTAAAGTGCTTGACCTGCACATAATTACAAAATGACCTACCAGACAAGGAAATGTTTGTTTACACTCCATCTCTGTCATCCCTCCCCACAGGCACAACCCCCGCAAGGGGAGAAGTTTGGCAAGGTCCATTCCCCCAAGTCCATTGTGAGCCTTTCCTCTTGGTTTCCGTCCTGTCCCCTCCCCTCGGACCCGCCAGCAAGGCGGGCAGTTAAAAGCAGATCGAGTGAGTGTTCTTGCTTAAAAAGTAGTCTTGAGTTGTGCAGGTGGATTGCCTTCCCTCACACCTGCAGCGTGTATCTCTTGAACTTATAAGATGAGTCAGGTGCCATGTCAGGCACGATGCTGTCGGAGCATGTCTCATGTGGTTCCTGCCCTCGTCAAGCCTGCAGTTTAGGGGACAGATGCAAGATGAGAACTGCAGTAAGTGCTCTGATGGAAGAGTTCAGGGCACCTTGCAAGCATTTAATGGGGAGACCTGACCTAGTGGTACTGGGAGATTGAGGAGGTCAGAAAAGGCCCACACTGCATTATTCAGGCCTTGGTGGACCCTGTTCTCATTTAAAAAATTATATTTTACAGTGGAGTTAGTATAAACCCAGGCTAGATTCATCAATATATAGTTGTTATTATAATCAGTTTGTTCTTCTGATTTTAAAAGAAATTAAGCATTTTTCTCACGGGCCCCTAACGGTATTGTGGGTCCTCAGCTGTGTTTGATGGAGAAATTAGCCCAGGAAAAGCTGCCCTGAGGAAGAGACAACTGAATTGAGACCCGAGGAATAAACAGGAGTTAATTCAGTGAACCAGGCAATGGAGACAGCATATGCAAAGGCCCTGTGGCTGAGGAACTAACCCTTGGAGAGTGTCAGTGACGTGTAGTGCAGAGAACAAGGGGACGCAGGGATAAAGTGAAGCTAGAGAGAAGGCAGGACCATGTGGGCCATGAATGTCATTGTGATCTTTACCCCAGGAGAGTGGGAAATCATCGATAAGTTTCAAGCAGGGGGGAACTTTCCTGGTGGTCCAGTGGTTAAGACTCCGAACTCCCAATGCAGGGGGCCCGGGTTCGATCCCTGGCATGCCACAACTGAAAAAAGATCCCTCATGCCACAACCAAAAAAAGATCTCACATGCCGCAACTAAAGATCCCGTATGCCACAACAAAGATCTTGCATGCCTCAAGGAAGATCCCACATGCTGCAACTAAGACCCGGTGCAGCAAAATAAATAAATAAATATTAAAAAAAAAGTTTCAAGCAGGGGAGTTTGAATGACTTCTGAAGATATCAATAGGGAAAGCTGACTAGAAAACCATAATGCTCCCCACCCCCAAATTCTCTCTATTAAATCTAATCAACAGAATGAGAACTGGTCTGGAATTGGTCAGGCATCAGTGATACTCATGTTAAGAAGAAATTGAGACATGGCTGCTGGTCTGTGGTTAGTGGAGAAGAAAAGACAATATTTGCCCCCAAATTTTGTTAGGCTCCCCCATCCTGGATCGGGTCCTCAGGAAACAGATTCTGAGACAGAGATTGCGTGTAGATTTATGGGGGTGTGCTCTGGGGAAAAGCATCTAAGGAAGTGAGGGCAGGACCGAGCAGATGTGTCAGGCATTCCCATGGGGCTCCCTGGAGAAACATCACCAGTGGAGGCCAGGGAGCAGGGCCTTTGCAACTGCCAGATGAGGGCTGCCACAGGGGCGGCGGAGAATCTCGGGCGAGCAGCTCTGAGGGCAGTTCCCGTGGAGGGTCTCAATGTCCAGCAGCCGACACCACTGGCCCCTGGGGAATGCACTTTTTCTATAAAGGGCCTGATAGTAAATGTTTTCAGCTTTTTGGGCCATACAATCTCTGTTGCAACTACTCAGCTCTGCGGTTAAGGCACAAAAGCAGCCGTAGACGCTACGTCATGAGTTGGCATGGCTGTTGGCCAATAAAACTTTTTATGGACAGAAATTTTAAATTTCATATGATTTTAATGTCTCACAAAATATTCTTCTTTTGCTTTTTTCCCCAATCATTTAAAAAGTGTAAAAACCATTCTTAGCTTGCAGGCCTTGGACCAGGTTTGGCCCGCGGGCTGTAGTTTGACAACCCCTGGCCTAGAGGGATTTAGGAGATACAGGAGTTGGAATCTTTGATGTTTGAGTTGTCAGCTGTAGGCTGGTTGACAGGGGACTTTTCCCTTCTACCTTCAGCTTTCTTGTCAGTAAAATAGGAGTAACTCTGAAACCCAAGCTCCCGAGATTGTGGTCGAGTGGGGCTGGGGGCGGGGGCAGACTCTGTTAAAGCAGTCGTGAATCACATTCAGAATATTGAGTACCGTGGGTGCATTTTGCCATCAGTACCGCCCCTCAGGCCCGAGCCATGCATGAGTCTAAAGAAGGTGAGTGTGTCTGATAAGGAAGCTGGTGACATCCTAAAAGTGTACAAGAGGGAAACAGAGCCATGGCTGGTTGAGGATTTGGGGGAGTTTTCCCCAGCATGAAAGTCACTTGGGGCCCAAACCCAAACTAGACGATTTCCTTTCCTGTTTCTCTTTCTGGAGGGATCAGCAATCCACTCTCCCCACCCCCTTCCCTCCCCTGCCTTCACTTCTCACCCTTTCACACTCCTGTGCTTTAGCAGCCCTTGTGAGTGTCCTAACATAGGCTGCAGTCCGTGGGACTGGGTTTCCAAAGCTGCCTGCAGGAGGCCTCTGCTTACGGATGAAAGGACACAGTCTCTACGGCAGCCTCCTCTCCCCAGCCCCACACAAGTGAGCGCAGATAACCAGTACACAGCCCAGAAGGCTCCGAGGGAGCATTTGGTCTGGGTTAGTGACCCTAAGACCCACAGATTGCAAGAAGAAACTAATAGAACATCAACCTTGAATTTCACCCCTGTCTCGACCTCTTTCCTCTACAGGTGCGTGTGCCCCTCAACCTGCACTTGTAGTTCACATCATTGTCGGCTGCTGTTTGATTTAGGGGTCAGGAAGTGATTGGGAGGGAGCAGAAGGCCATTTTAGGGAGCCACAGCTCCCAAAACGTGTTGCAGAAGTCATCGGCCCTTCTGAGTGTCTGCAGTCACACCTGACCCTGGAGCCGGTTCTCTGCTTCCGGCACAGCGCCACTTGGCCGCTGCTACTGCGCCTTGTCATTTGTTGTCCCATTTAGCTTGTTCACTTGCACCCCGCTTGTTCTTGTTCTGTTCGATTTCCTTCCTCTCTTCCTCTGGAATTATTCTGGTTCTTGGGGAAGGAAAAAGGTACAGCGTTTCCATCTGTCACCCAGTGGTTGTCTGGGTCCTCAAAGGCAGCACATCTGTGACAACTGGCGCTGAAGGAGCTGGCCAGTCTTTCTGTTCCCTTTCTGCGTTCTGTATGCCTGGGTCCGAGTGCCGTTTTCATTTCTGTCCCTTTAGTCCTGGGATGTGTTTTCTTCTGACAAAGTCTATTAGCCTTGTTGAGAATAGTTAATGGATAGTTACTAGCGGATCAATTAGATATAAACTCCTGCAGGCTCAGGATCATGTCTTGTGTTTATTTTCCTGTGTCTCTGCAGTGCCTGGAATAAAATAGCCTTCTAGGGTCACCTGTTGGTTGGCGGGACAATTCTGGTATTCCACAGGTGGACTCTTTCCTGGATCCCACCCTCCCTCTGCCACCTCTGTTTCTTGGGCTTTTATAATAATTTCTTATTTCACCTCCTTGCCCTGCCCCATTCTCTGGATGGTTCAAATATTTGAGCCTATAACTTCCACTTTTTGGCCTAAGTCTGTTTGGTGGGGCAGCAGGGAGCCCTGATATTCAGATTTTCCTGGACTGTGTGAGGGTGAAGGGGGCCCATTTTTCATCCATCTTCAAATCTTCATTGTCTATCACAAAGCCCAGCTCTTAGTGCACATTTAACAGTGTGTGCTGAGTGAGTGAGTGAGTGAATGAATGAATGAAAAGGAGGAACCTCTTTAACTCTGCATGCCTCTGCCTGCCTCCAGCTCGCTCTAATCCCAGCCAGGATGAATTCTTCTGACTCCAAGCAAAATCTTCTGATTCAGAGTCTACCAGCATATATTGCAAAATCCGCCTCAGAGGAGGGATCCAGAAGGGGCCCAGCATCAAATGAGTTTGAGCACTGCTGCCTCCTCTTTCCATATTTCAAGACTGACCCTGCACTTTGGCATTTAAAGCCTCAGAGACATCCCACGTTCAGACACCTCCTTAGCTCCGTTTAATCCCAAATTTCCCAAACTCATTTGACCCTGGATCTCTTGTTCTCAGAGAATCTCCCACAACTAGTCTTCCATAACTTAAGAGGTTAATTTGTACACCTGGTATTCTTATTTATAGAATACAATAATACAATGCCTGATGCCTCAATAGAATTATCTTCACTGGCAGCCCCTGATTGTCTGTTTAGGTCATTTCTAAGAGTAAATGGTCAGTCCACAGAAACACGCATTAGCAATGCAGACATGCACAGAAGTGAACGTATTGAAATGACGCAGATGTACGTAGTGATGCATTCTCATGGATCCCCATGACGCAACATTCACTGGTATATCCGTTCCCATGCCCGTTTATTCATTCAACAGACACTTAATGAAAGCCCATTTTGGGACAGGCACTACTCTGGCCGCTGGGGATGTAATAGCGAGCAAAGCAGACATAGTCCCTGAGCAGCGGATGTGGATATAAAGAAATAAACTGATGAAACTGTGCCTCCCAACAGGTATTGGGAGAAGCAGGCCTTCCCGTCCAGAGTCCTTATCCTTCAATTAAAGGAGACTGTTGGAATCTTTAAAGATCCCTTCCTGCTCACAAATAGATTGTTCTATGGAATACGATGATTTCTGTGAAGGCAAGAGTGTGCCTCAGATGCTCATTTTAAATAAACAATGTGTTCTGGATTTAATTTGTATAAATAAAAATTTGTTAAAAGTATAATCCCGGGGTCTTCCCTGGTGGCGCAGTGGTTGGGAGTCCGCCTGCCGATGCAGGGGACACGGGTTCGTGCCCCGGTCCGGGAGGATCCCACGTGCCGCGGAGCGGCTGGGCCTGTGAGCCATGGCCGCTGGGCCTGCACGTCTGGAGCCACAACAGTGAGAGGCCTGCGTACCGCAAAAAAAAAAAAAAAGTATCCCATTATCTAATAAATGTACATTTTCTTTCTGAGATGTTTAAACCTCATTTCTAATTGAGCTAATGATCACAGTGATACGGGAACAGTTCAGTATTGAAGTCTACCCTCCTCCACCATAGGTAATTGCTAATTTTTTTTTATTGTGGTAAAACACATAACATTAAATTTACCATCTTAACCATTTTTAAATGTACGTAGTGTTAACTATATTTACGTTGTGTGCAACAAATCTCTAGAATTTTTGACCCTGCCAAACGGAAACTCTGTACTCACTAAACACTTATTCCTCTTGCCCCCTTCCCCCCAGCCCTTGATAACCACCTTTCTCCTTTCTCTTTCTTTGATTTTGACTGTTTTAGATAGGTGCTTCATATGAGTGAAGTCATACATTATTTGCCCTTTTGTGTCTGGCTTATTTCACTAAGCATAATGTCATCCAGGCTCATCCATGTCAAAGCATGTGACAGGATTTCCTTTTTTAAGGCTGCATAATATTCCATTGTGTGGATATAGCACATTTCCTTTATCCATTCATGTGTCGATGGATACTTGGATTGCTTCCACCTCTTGGCTATGACGAATAATGCTGCAATGAACGTGGATGTGCACATATCTCTTCAAGATCCTGCTTTGAATTCTTTTGGATATATGCCCAGAAGTGGGATTGCCAGATCATATGGTAGTTCTATTTTTAAATTTTTGAGGAACTTCCATACCATTTGCCGTAATGGCTGCACCATTTTACGTTCCCACCGACAGCACACAAGGAGTCCAGCTCCTCCGTCCTCACCAGCACTTGTTACCTTCTGTTCTTTTGATAGTAGCATCCTGACAGGTGTGAGGTGATATTTCATTGTGGTTTTTATTTGCATTTCTCGTGATGTTGAGCATCTTTTCATATGCTTGTTGCCCATTTGTATATCTTCTTTGAGGAATTGTCTATTCAAGTCCTTTGCCCATTTTTTAATTAGGTCATGTGTCTTTTTGTTGTTGAGTTGTAGAAGTTCCTTACATACACTGGATATTAAACCCTTATCAGATATATGGTTTGTAAATATTTTCTCTCATTCTGTAGATTTCCTTTTCACTCTGTTGATTGTTTCCCTTGAAGCACAGAAGTTTTTACGTTTGATATAGTCTAATTTGTCTATATTTGCATTTGTCGTCTATGCTTTTGGTGTCATATCCATGAAATCATCGCCAACTGCAGTGTCCTGGAGCTCTTCCCCTATGTTTTCTTCTAGAAGTTCTGTAGTTTAAGGTCTTACATTTAGGTCTTTAATCCATTTTGAGTTAGTTTTTGTGTCTGGTGTAAGCTAAGGGTACAGCTTCGTTCTTTTGCGTGTGAATATCCCGTTTTCCCAACACCATTTGTTGAAGAGACTGTCCTTTTGCCCACTGTGTCAGTAACTGCTGATTTTTAAATCAGACCTTAAATGGACCAGGATAGCAGTGGTAGTGGTAGAGGATGGTCTATTAGCATTACCTGGGCCCTAGGGACATCTTTCAACTAACTCCCCTCCCCTGGGAGTGGGAAGCATGGGGACTGGCCAGGTGAATGTTGAAGAAGCTCCAGGTGATCCAGTACATGTGCCCCTTTTCTTCTGGTTAAGAGCCTAGAACCAACAGAGGAAAGAAATCATTAAATTGGCTAGAAGGGTCTCTGTGCAGGGTAGAGACACTTTGCCCCATAGGAGTCTGCTTCGCAAATGTGGACTTTGTTCCTGCTGGGTTTTCTCAAAGCAGGGTGCACCTGTGAGCTCTCTAGAGGATCGTGGATCTGGCTGCCCAGGTACTGAGGGAGAAGTGCTGGCTGCCCTGTACCTGGACAGTCCGGGAAGCATCCCGAGCATCTGCAGTCTGCACATGCATTTGAAAGGTCTCCTTGGGAGAAAGGGAAGGAGGAGCAGCTGGAGGGAAGAGGGGAAGAAGGACAGACAGTTCGTCTGCATGGAAGGCAGCGAGCACAGGTGTTTGCAGCAGCAGATGGCAGCCTGCAGCAGAGCCCTCCTTGGACCCCCTGTCCCCGCAAGGGGAAATGAGAGGGAGGGGAGGCCAGCCAGGCTCCTCTGGAGCTGCAGCCTGGAGCGGCAACGCCCACCTCAGTGGATATAGCATGCACATCTGCTCCTCCCCTCCGAGTATCGATCCAAGGCCAGGAGTACACAGGCGTCTCAGAGAGCCAGGTCTTAGCTGCAGGCTTACTAGTGCTTCTAAACGATTGTAGCCCAGAAGCTGTGCTGCTGCATTTCTGAACACCTCCACTTTGGCCGCTAAGTGGATGAGGGAGCGGCCCAGGGCATCCAGCTTTTCCTGCTGTAGAAGGCCATTCACAGGCTGCTCAGCCCTTCAGAACCCTGTAACTTTAGATCAGGCGGAGGAAGAAAGAAGTCCAGAAACAAAGCCTGAGTAGCCTGGGTGCAGCAGAGCTTATATCCGTTACTCTCAGTGAAGGTATTATTCTCTGGCAGGCAACCCAGTGGTGGGTGGGAGGTGGAATGGGCAGGAGATGAGTGGGGGCAGCAGGGAAAAGCAGGCACCACCACTCTGTGTTCACAGCAAAGCATAGCTTCCCCATCAGCATCTCTACTGTACTTCAGAATCCTCCTCAACACAGCTCTTCAGGAAGCTACCACTGGCCAGTTGGCATTGGCCCTGGAGAGGGAGAGGGAGACCTGTCTTGTAGAGTACTGATCCTGGTTCTGCCTCAGTGGCCTCTTTGCCTCTGGAGGAGTCCCTACACCCTGGAGACCTTAATTGTCCCAGCTGGAAGAAACAGGAAAGTTACTCCACCCCAAGTATTTGTTCTCTTTGCACGGCAGCTGGAACAGAAGCCCAGAAATCCCTGCTCCCGAGTTCTGTGTGGTGTGGAACCTGCGAAGTGTGGGAAATCATCTACACCAAATTGAAAGGGAAGGGATGAGGCAGGGGTGTGTGTGTCCAACATTATGAGCGACCAGGGAGATGGTAAAAGCCCCACTCGGCGCGCCTGCACGGGCCAGCCTGATCTGAGCACTCTGCACGTGTAAGTTCATTCAATGCCCCCAGTCACCGTGGAACTAACCCCCGAAACCTTTCCTATTCCACACATGAGGAAACGGACTCTCAGCCAGGATTAACCCATCCACACAGCTGCTGCTACTACTACTGCTACTACTGGGCCAGCATCAGATTTCAGGGAAGCTGGGTGTAAAGTCCATGTTTCTAACCACTGTTCTATGCTACAAAACAAACAAACAAAAACAAACCAAAGACCAAAAGCCATTTTTCACCCACCAGACTGACGACAAATAATAGGTTTGATACAATCAGTCGCGATGAGGCAGTGGTGAAGGGCCTGCACCTAATTACATCCAGGAAGGCCTGGAGGGCTAGGATTGGGGCTTGAGGTTGGTGGGCACTTTCATCTTATCTGTGTTTATTTTGCAATGCAGAATATAGTTGCACATGGCTTGGGTTCATAACTCATTAGAGAGAGAGAGAGAGAGAGAGAGAGAGAAGTGAAGATGGTCAGGAGACGAGAGCCAAAGATAGATGGAGGGTTTTCAGAATCTAGAACTGCCTTTGAATGTGACCTCTTGGCTGCAGAAACTCTGATTGATGGCTTTGAGCCTAGGGGGAGCTCGTGCTTTTCTCAGCACACCTTTATTTACTGAGGACCCCTATATTCCAGGCTCTGGGTTGGGCTCTCAGCTCTTTCCACGCAAACCCAGGGTGTGTCCTGGTGGTACTGTCTCACGTCTGTCCCCAGTCTGGGTGCCTCTGTGGCGATGAGGCCATGGCCATATACAGGGAGGAACCGGTTTACCCCTCAGCTTCGATTTGTGATGGGCTGTTCCCCCAGAGCAGCTGCTGCAGCAACATTTACTTTGTACAGCGGCCAAGAGAGAGTGAGAGTGAGAGAGAGAGAGAGCGAGAGCAGGCGAGCCAGCAAGAGTAAGTGCGCATGAGCCTACCCCATCCCAAAATGTTTCTGACAAAATCTGGCACTCCTGGTTCTAATCAAAATACTGAACTTTGGAACAAATTAACATTCCACAGCCCTTGCAGGGAAGGAGAACTCAGCCGAGACAACTTCAGTTCACAACCACAACAAAAATAGCTTCTCCCGGGGAAGACACAGTCTGCTAACAAGGTCACTTTTGTTTTGCTTCCCCTGCCATCTGGCTGAGTGGCACCAGCGGCTGGATTTGGTATCGGCTTCTTCTGCCGAGAGTGGATGGGAGCCGGGTGGCACTGCAGAAGGCTTCTCAGCCTCCTGGCAAAGGGTGCCGGCACAAAGTTACCTTCAGACACCCCCCAGCAGGCACGCGGGCAGATGGAGCCCCGGTTTCACCCAGCCCGACTCTGCTCTGAGCTCCGAGTGTGCAGAAGGTGTGACACCAGCAGACAGCAACAAGCAGGTGGGAATCAGGGGAGAGCGAAAAACACGACAGGATGGGAAAGCTATCTTCGTCTTGAAAAACATTCCAGGACTCAACGTAATGCTCGTTCTGGCAAGTCGGGAGTCTGAGTTCCAGAAGGCGAACAAAGAAGCATGATTTTGGTTTTGGGTTTGGGTTTTTTTCTTTTTCTCTTCCCTTCTGCTTGCAAGATTCAGCTCCTTTCAGTCATTATCAGGGACCTTCAGTAACCTCCCTTGGCCTGTTTCCTCGTCTGTAGGACGGGAATCACCTGCACGGTGTGGGTGAAGAAAGCGGATATCAATTGCCTAAGGGTGCCTGGCTGGGGTTTTCAGAGAACACACATGCACTCTGACCTGGTAGCCCAGGAGGGCTTCCATGTAGAAAGACCCCTTGACAGCCCTCTGCAGAACTTATACCATGACAATGGTCTGCCTAGAGTTACTTCATTTTGAAGGTGTGGAGCTGGGATTTGAACACAATCATTTTGCTTACAAAGATGCTGCTGCTTCTTCTGTATCAATGATTTTCAATCTTTTAAAAAAGGATCAAAAGCCGTGAATATCCACAAGGGGTACATGACCTACTAAAACCATGCCCCTGCCATGAGGAGTCTAGGGATCTTGGTTAATATCATAGTAGACCTGCTGGGAAAACAGACAAACAAACAAATAAACAAAGCTTTAGTAAAATGGAGAAGGAATCTTTAAAATGACCTAAAGCCTCCCTACCCTTAAATGAAGGAAAATAATTTCATTAGAGCATCTCCTTTAGGATTCTGCCCCACCCCTGCAAAGACACGTAAGGAAACTTTGATTTCAGGTGAGTTGAATCTGGTCTCCGAGGGCTCGGAGGTGGAGTGAGGCTGGTGAAGGTTATGGGACTCTGAGGTTGTGTCACTGCTGTCCCTGGGGAGTGGGGTGAGCAAGGGCGCCCAGGGTCCCACAGATGCAGGTGGTTCCTGAGTCAGAACTGAGCTATGACAGCTGGCATAGGATTTAAAAGGTTGGGAAGAGTCCTGGGGCCATTTGCAAGTGTTAATTGGTATTAAGGATTGAGCCCTTCTCTGTTGCTGGTACCCAAGGTGCTTGCTTCCCCAAATAGCATGGGGAGGACTTGGCACTGCCCCCCAGCAGGGAATATGGTGGAGGGCAGGCCTCTGAGTGTTGATTATATACCAGGCAGTGTGCTCAGCTCTGGTGTACAGCAAAGAAGAGAGATAAAGCTCTTGCCCTCAGAGGACTTTCAGACTTGTAGGGAGCTAGACATTTAACTCAAAGAAATAGCACTTTACATGCCTTTGAGGCAATGAGAATTGTCTGAATCAAAGAATGCATGTGGGAGGAGCTGATGGAGACCGGTGCCCATGGCTAAAGCCTAGACAAGGGCCCTCCTGGACCCCACCATTGGGAAAGGACTCGGTGCCTTCAGAGGAAAGGAAGGGGACTCGTGCACTTGGGGATCATTAGCCGGGGGGAGTGAGCAACACGGAATGAGAGGAGAGGTTGAGGAGGCCAGATCTGGAGAACAGAATTTCTGAAGGGGAATCCATGGGTCACCCACATCAGGATTTCCTCAGGGACTTGCTGCCAGTTGAGATGCTTGGGCCCATCTCAGACTTCTGGAATCAGCATGTCTGGACAAGGAATCTGGAATCTGCTTTATAAGCAAGTGCACTGGGACATTGTTCTATGCACAGGGGTTCATGGTCCACAGGAAGGCTTTCTGGATTTTATCCCAAATGAAAAGGGAGGCCACTAAAGGGTTTGGAAAAGAAAAATGATGCAGTTCATCTTAAAGATGTTGTTCTGCCTCTTGGGTAGGTATTGAGTGCAGTGGGATTGCGGGGGTGGGGGGAGGTGGACAGAACACCTGGGCAGCCGAGGCAGAAGTCCACACTGCTTCCTCGTCCTTTGCTTCCCTGCCAGCAGCACCGGGTAGACTAACTCCTTACCTTATTAACCGGTCCTGTGGCATCTCCTGGATTCTCCCTGGTCATCTAGGCCCTCATGTGGTGGCCTCCTGGGGTCCAGAATGATAGGTGGATTGACGCTGAGCCTTGGATTGTCCACATCTTGGGCCTCAGAGCGTCCCTTTCTCCTTTAACATCTCACACAGTCCCTTGCTGTCAACACAGCAGTTGGTTATCCAAGGTGTAGGGCAAACTACCCTCTCACCTGTCCAGGATGGCTTAGGTAGCATCAGGCCTGAGAACGGGGTGAACCTTTCAGGCATTCTGTCTGTGCTGACGGGCCCTACAAGTCTGTGACATGAGCTTAGGTGGTAGGGAATCAATGAGACTGCCACCTCCAATAGGTCAGGCTCCTCATAGGGGTCCAGGAGACCCCACCAGGGCTCCTGGTTTGCAAATGGGCAAGGAGGAGCCAAGGGTCACAACTCTTCCCAATCAGAGCCCGTGCTAAGTGACTTTTGATTTAGGCTGGTGCTTACTTAAACTGGCCGCCGTCTTTCAAGTAAAGGACACAGTTTTCACTCTCTCTGCGTTTTCAGAGAGAAGCTGACAGAGAGGGAACGTTGTGAATCACAATCAGAGTTCCCTGCCACAGAGCACACAAGATGAGAATTGACTCAAAACTTTTACTGTCATCATTTACTGAGTACTGGAAACACACACACATAAGTCAGCAGAGAAAAACTCAAGAGTCGTGGTCTCTAGCTGCATGTCAGCAGAACGCCTGAATAACATCGCTTGCTGCAACACAAAGCAGAATCAAACCACGACCCAGCCAAGCCTCCTTAGGTTCCCAAAGTATCAAAGAGATCTTCGTGCTGCCTTCATTATTCTTTTAATCAACTTTATTGAGATAATTTACACACAATAAACCCATTTTAAGTGTATGGGTTGATGTTTTGACAAATGTCTACACCTGGATAACTATCACTTCAATCGAAGTGTAGAATATTTCCAACACCCCCCATCCCTGCAAATTCCTTCCAGCCTCTTAGAAGAAGTCAGTCCCCCTTCCACCTCTGCCCTCAGGCAACTACTTATCTGCTCTCTGTCACTCCACTTTTACAATTTGTATAATTTCATGTAATGGAATCAGACAGTATGTACTCTTGTGTCTGGCTTCTTTTACTGGTTTATGAGATTCAGCCACATTGTTACATATATCAGTAGTTCATTTCCTTTTACTGTTGAGTAGCATTTCAGTTTGTTTGTAGATTTACCTGGTTGATGGGCATTTGGGTTGTTTCCAGGTTTGGGATATTATGAATAAAGCTCTTATAAACATTTGTGTGTAAGATTGTGTGGACATATGTTTTCATTTCTCTTGGATAAGATAAATACCTAAGAGTAGCTGAGTTGTATAGTAGGTGTATATTTACTTCTTAAGAAACTGCCAGACCTATTATCCAAAGTAGATGTGCCATTTTCACATTCCCACCAACAATATCTGAGTTCCAGGTGCTCCACATCCTCACCAACAATTGATATTGTCAGTCTTTTTAATGTTATCCATTCTAATGGGTGTGGTGGTGTCTCATTGTGGTTATTATTTGCATTTCCTTGATGACAAGTGTCAGGCACTTTTTTATGTGTTTTTTGGACATTATATACCTTCTTTTAGGACTCTCTTTTTAAATCTTTCGTTTATTAAAAAAAATGAGATTGGGACTTCCTGCTGGTCCAGTGGTAAAGAATCTGCCTTCCAGTGCAGGGGACGCAGGTTTGATCGGGGAACTAAAATCCTACATGCCGCAGGGCAACTAAGCCTGCATGCCACAACTACTGAGCCCAAGCGCCTAAAATAGAGAGCCCGCGTGCCGCAAACTACAGAGCGCATGTGCTCTGGAGCGTGTGCGCTGCAACTAGAGAGAGAAAACCCACATGCCACAACTAGAGAGAAGCCTGTGCGCTGCAGTGAAGAGCCCACGTGCCGCAACTAGACCCGATGCAGCCAAAAATAATAAATTAATTAAATAAACATAAAAAAATGAGATTGTTTGAATTATGAATAAATTGTAAGCATTCTTTTTAGATTCTCTCTACAAGTTCTTTGTCAAATATATATATTTTCTCCCAGTCTGTTGCTTGGCATTTTTTTTCTTTCATTTTCTTAATTGTCTTTCGCAGAGCCAAGTTTTAAATTTGGACAAAGTTTAATTCATCATTTTTTTTATGGTCTTTGTTTTTTGTGTCTTATCTTAGAAACCTTTACCCATCCCAAGATCACATAGTTTTTCTCCTGTGTTTTCTTCTAGAAGTTTTATAGTTTTAGCTTTAATACTTACATTTATGATCCATATGTAGGAGGATTTGAATTTTACTTCTTCCATGCAGATATTCAGTTGTCCCTTCACCATTTGTTGTAAAACTTTTTTTTTTCTCACTGAATTACCTTGATGTCTATATCAAAAAATCAATTGGCCGTATACCTGTGGGTATATTTCTAACTCTCTGTTCTGTTCCATTGATCTATATGTCTATCTTTTCAACCAATACCACATAGTCAGGTTAGTACTCCAACGCTCTTTCGCTTTCTAAAAAGTTGCTTTGTCTATTCTAGGTCATTTGCATTTCCACATAAATTTTAGGATCAGCTTGTTTCTGTTAAACACTGCTGGAATTTTGGTCGGAGTCATGTTGAATCTATTTGGGGAGAATCAGCATCTTAATAATATGACTCTACCCATCCATGAACATGGTATATCATTCCATTTATTTTAGTCTTTTAAAATTTCTTTCAGCAATGTTTTGTAGTTTTCATTGTACAGTGTACATATTTTTTTACATTTATTTCATTTGTTGGTGTTATAAATATGGAATTGTATTTCTTTGTTTCCATTTGTTCATTACCTCCTCCTCCTCTCCTTCCTTCCTTCTTTTTCAGTTATCTCTTCCTTTTTGATTCTAACCTGACATTAAAGCCTTAAATATATCTTCTTATCATTGACACTACTGATATCCAGGGTTCGAAAATTTCCCAGTTGATGGTTTAGTTAAAAATTGGCATTGATGCTACCCTACATCTTAGAATTTACAGCTTTTCTTAGCATAATTCTCAGCTTATCAAACCATCTCCCTTTTATCACTTTCATTCTTTTTCACAGCTCCCACAGTCACACCTCCTCCATATAGCCTTCAAGAAAAATGTGACAGGTTCTCTGGTATCTTTTCAACATTGAATCTTCCGTTACTCACCACCACATTGATTGAAACAATTATCCAGTTGTTCAAAATGAAGGAATTTTATGTTATTTAACTGTTGTATGCCTGTGTTAGTTTCTTTGGGGTGCTGTAACAAGGTACCACAAACTGAGTGGCTTAAACCAATAGAAATTTATTTTCTCACTGTTCTGGAGGCTGCAGTCTAAAATCGAGGAGTTGGCAGGGCTATACTCCCTCTGACATCTGTAGGGGAGAATCCTTCCTTGCCTTTTCCAGCTTCTGGTGGTTCTCAGCAGTCCTTGGCATTACCTGGCTTGCAATTGCATACCTCAATTTCCATTTCCATCTTCACATGGCATTCTCCCTGTGTGTGACTGTGTTTCTTCTTCTCTTCTTATAAAGACACCAGTCATATTGGATTAAGGGTCTGCATACTCCAGTATGACCTAATCATTACATCTGTAATGACCCTATTTCCAAATAAGGTTACATTCTCAGATATGGAGATTAGGACTTTAACATCTCCTTTGGGGAAATACAGTTCAATACATAACAATGTCTTAGCTCTTTTTGTCTCAAATGTTCTTCCTCATTTTATTCTCTTGAAGAATTACTAGAGGACCTAGTTCAAAATCCACCTTCTTGGTTATTTTTCCTGAATACCCCAGGAGAAGTGAATCGCCTCTTTGCCTATCTTTATAAGCATTTTTGAATGACTACTAGAAAATTTCTCACATTGTGTGCCACCTGGGAACAGAAGCCATCTTATTCATCTGGAAATAGAGCTTGAAGTCCCAGAATCCCATTTAGACTTCCTCAATGGCGTAGCTCTTCCTTATGTGGGCATTTCAGGCACATATTCAAACAATCCCTAGTCTGTAGATTAAGGAAGAAAAATGAGGAAGCTTTCAAGATTCTGTGTTATTTAATTTTTTATTTTAGGAATTTTATCATTGGGAAATACTCTGGATAAACATCTGAGGTCCTATTTATACGTCTTCATATGTAAAATTCGCTTTTCTTATTGACTACTGTATGTTCAAAATATAAAATAAAAATAGTCTTGTAATGTAAATACAATATAACTGAGTCTCTCAACCTTGGCACTATCGATATTCTGGGTTGGATTATTCTTTACTGTAGGGGGCCGTCCTGTGCATTGTAGGAGGTTGAGCAGCATCCCAACCTCTATCTAATAGATGCCAGTAGCACCTTCTTTCCCAGTTGTGACAACCACAAATGTCACATAGCCAAGAATCCCCCAGTTGAGAGCCACTGTAGAGAATCATAAGGCAAGTTTCTCATCATTCTGCTTTCTTGTTGATACTCTCCTCGGCCTGTAAAGCTGCTCTGCGCTGAGGCCACTGGCGTTGTGAGTAAATTGCATGGCTCGGCTTTCCCTTGCTGCTGCCTCTGTACATCTGGGTCCCGTGGGTGGCCTCATTCACACAGAGGGAAAAATTAATGCCCCTGCTTATCATAAAGACTCAAGGACTCAAGGAACATAAGGAACCAAGTCAGTGCCCCGGCGTGCCGAACCCTGTAACTTCACTCTCACCTCAGAATCTTCTAAAGCACTCGCTGAGTTCCTCCTCAACTTATTGAACTAGAAGGAGTAAGATTGTGGTTTTAGAAGAAAGACCAAAAACCAGGGGTGGAAATCATCTGGAGGAAATTTTTTAAAATAGTGTATACGTGGACAGGAGGACTGGGAAAAGAATTCTGTCAGTGGCCCTGAGCTGTCCAGAACTAGAGGTATTTCCTGCAGTGGTTTCCAAACACAGACCTGGCCGCCCTCATTCCCAGGCAGGCCAGATCGTGACCCTTTTAAGTGTAATTTCTGTTTTGTGGTTCAGAGGGAGGGGGCAAGGCTTACTGTTAGGAAATGACCTTGAATCTGCCCACTTTTCTCAACACTTTGGTTTCAGTTTGGAAGCTGCTGCATTGCAGGGTGGGGTGCGAAGGCCCCCCTCTTTTGACCGGCTGGCAGGTGTTCCCGAGGAATTAGGAGAATGTTTCATCAGAGTGGAGACCCCGCCTTGGGTGTGGGGCTCTGCTCAGTAATATAAACCCTTCAAATTGTGGGACAGATTTTTACTGAACGAGAAAGCTGTTCCACTCATGCTTTAAAAAAAAAATGAGGTAAAATTCACGTCACATAAAATTAACCATTTTTTAGAGTATATATTTCACTTATATTTAGTACATTCACAGTGTTGTACAACCATCGCCTCTATCTAGTTCCAAAATATTTTCATCGCCCCCAAAGGACACTTCATACCCATTAGGTATGGATACCCATTCCTCCTTCCCCAGCCTTACAGCTATGAATCTACTTCCTGTCTCTATGGATTTGCCTTTTCTGGACATTTCATATGAATGAAATTATACAGTATGTGACTTTTTGTATGTGGCTTCTTACACCTAACGTATGTTTTGGAGGTTCATCCATGTTGTAGCAGGTGTCAGCCCTTCATTCCTTTTAATGGCTGAATAATATTCCATTGTATACATATGCCACCTTTTGTTTATCTACCCATCTACTGATGGACATGTGGGTTGCTTCCACATTTTGGCTATTGTGAATAATGCTATATGAACATTTGTGGTTTTCATACTTAAATTTAAAATTTTTTTTGTTATTATTTTTTTAAAATTTTTATTTATTTTTGGCTATGTTGGGTCTTCTTTGCTGCACCCAGGCTTTCTCTAGTTGTGGTGAGCGGGGGCTACTCTTCGTGTGGTGCTAGGGCTTCTCATTACGGTGGCTTCTCTTGTTGCGGATCATGGGCTCTAGGTGCGCAGCCTTCAGTATTTGTGGCACGCGGGCTCAGTAGTTGTGGCTCATGGGCTTAGTTGCTCCGCGGCATGTGGGATCTTCCCCAACCAGGGTTCCAACCTGTGTCCCTTGCATTGGCAGGCAGATTCTTAACCACTGTGCCACCAGGGAAGTCCCAAATTTTTTTTTGAAATTGTGGTAAAATATGCCGTTTTAACCATTTTAAAGTGTACAGTCCAGTGGTACTAATTATGTTCATAATGTTGTGCAACCATCACCATAGTCTGCTTCCCAATCTTTTCCATCACCCCTAAAGGAGACCCCCTTACCCAGGAAGCAGTAACTCCCTAAGCCCCCACCTCAACCCTAGCCTCTGGTAATCACTAATGTACTTTCCATCTCTGTGAATTTGCCTAGTCAAGATAATGCATACAAATGGAATAGTACAATATTTGTTTGTTGCTTCTGGCTTCTTTCACTTAGCATAATGTCTTCAAAGTTCATCCACATTATAGCATGCGTTAGTGCTTTATTCCTTTTTGTGGCTGGATAAATACCCCATTGCAAGGACACACCACATTTTGTTTATCCATTCAGCTGTTGATGGACATTTGGGTTGCTTTCCCTTTTGGCTGTTGTGCATAGTGCTGCTGTGAATAGTCATGTCTCTCACAGGCATTTAAAGAGTGCCCATAACCCTTAGCATAATGTCCTCCTAACTCCTCAGCATGACACCCATCGTGAGGCCCCTTTTATTCCCCTTTCCTGGTGTGCACCCTCCTTATGGCCTGGCCACACGAACTATGTATGATTCCTGGAGTTTGACTAAATATGCTTCCAACTCCTGTGTCTTTGTACAGGCACATCCTTGGCTTGGAACGCATCTTCTGTACCTTCTCCACCTGGGTACCTCTCTCTTAAGCGTCCTTCAAGGCTGGGATGAAGTGTCGCCTTTGCTGGGAAGAGTTCCCTAGCCCAGCATACCTTGCCGGCTTAGGCAGAGTAGCCAGGCAGAGACCAGGAATGGACCCAGGAACCCAGGCACTGCTGAACTAGTAGGGTGGTGGAGGGTATGGTGCAGTGAGGCAAGGGAGCATTGTGAAAGGTGTTGGGGGGTCAGGGACAGTTTTACTAGGGGTGGTTTTCTGGCTTCGATGGGACGGATGGGCTAAATGCATCCCAGGTCTGCTGGTTCCTGTTGTGTTCCTGAAGCTCTCTCTGCTTCTCTCTGTCACAGCTCTCATCTTGTCATTGTGTCACAGTCTGTTCATCTGATGGTCTCCTCTAGTGGACACATAGCCTACTACCTGTACTGAAAATAGGCACACTTCCTAAGGAAAGAAGACCTACTCTTTTTCTTTTTTTTTCTTTTTCTTTTTTTTTTTTTGCGGTTCGCGGGCCTCTCACTGTTGTGGCCTCTCCCGTTGCAGAGCACAGGCTCCGGATGCACAGGCTCAGCGGCCATGGCTCACGGGCCCAGACGCTCCATGGCATGTGGAATCTTCCCAGACCGGGGCACAAACCCGTGTCCCCTGCATCGGCAGGCGGACTTTCAACCACTGCGCCACCAGGGAAGCCCAAGAAGACCTACTCTTATTTATTGAGCCAGTTAGATTGAATCTTTTTTTTAAAAAAAAAAAATAGCTTTATTGAGATATAATTTACCCATGTAAAGCGTGCAGATCCGTGGTTTTTAATATATTCACAAAGTTGCACAACTCTCACGATAAGAATTGCATATCCATTGGCAGTCACTTCCCATGCCCCTCGCTCCCCCACCCCACCCTAAGCAGCCGCTTCTCTCCTTTCTCAGACTGAGTCTTAAATACTCTGAGCATTAGACACCCTCCCTCCCCTTTGCATGTCAGGTTTGAACATCCGAGTTAGTGAGATTTTTCTAGTCAGTTGAGAGAGAGGAAGGGTTATCAGAGAGAAGAAGGAAGGAGGGGACAGACACTCTGGGGCACAGAGGCAGCATATATATATGAAACTGGGACCATCTGGCTTAGAAGATTCGTAGGAAAGAAAGTATTGGTTTGGCAGAAAGTTCGTTCGGTTAGTGAATACGTTGTTCAATAAAGTTCTTAGTGAAAATGAAAAATGTCATTTATTTTAACTTAGAACCGAGCGAACTTTTTGGCTAACCCAATAGAAGATGCAGAGAAATAAATAGAGAGAGAGCCAAAACGTATTCCTTTGGGAAAGTGCAGAGTTCTTTTCTATCGAAAGAAACAGTGATGTCATGGAAATTAGGTGGCTGGGAATATTGTTGGGATGAATGTTCCCACTGATTACATGAGCTGCTGAGGAGCTGCAGCAGAAATGCTGCTGTGTGATCCGTGTGCAACATGTTAAAAGAAAGTGACGAACATTATCCAAGATCCTTTTTCCATCCCCCATTGTCATGTGTATGAGGTAAGTGATCTGCCTTTTGGATTCTAAATCTCCTAATTTAATAGGCTCCTGAACATGTAAACATGTCTGAGTATAAATATTGTATTGAAATGCAGATTTCCATTTTTTTCCACTATGTTCAGTAAAAAAGAAAAAGAAAATAACAGGTCCATTTAGAGGACTTCTTCCCCCTCTAATGGGTGAAGCAGAGCACTGAGGGTTTCCTTGGGAGGCAGAATAATGGCCCCCCCAAAATGTCTACAGCCTAATCCCAGGACCCTGTGAATATGCTGCCTTGTGTGGCAAAGGGGACTTCGCAGATGTGGTTAAGAATCTGGAGATGGGGGGATTAGCGTGGATTATCCAGGTGGGCTCAGTGTAATCGTAAGGGTTCTTATCAGAGGGAGGCAGGAGGGTCAGAGTGACAGATGATGTGACCATGGAAGTGGAGGTGGGAGTGAGGCAGGGCCAAGAGTCATGGAACACAAGTGGCCTCTAGAAGCCAGAAAAGGCAAGGAAGCAGATTCTCCAGAAGGAAGGCAGCCCTCACGACGCATTTCAGACTTCTGACCTCCAGGATGGTGAGATGATAATTGGGGTTTTAAGCGACTCAGTCTGTGGTAATTTGCTACAGCAGCAATAGGAAACTCATCTAGATTTCCACCTTCGGTTTGAGTTTTACTTTGAGACGACGGCTTTTCCTTATTGAGATAATATCTCACAACTGCTGTGTGAGTGATGTGCCAGGAACTGTGCCAGACTTGGAACAGATGTCATCCCATTTCATCCTCCCAGTGACACTACTAGATAGGCACCATCATTACCTTATTGTGTGTGTGTGCGTGTGTGATTGTGTGTGTGTGTGCATGCACGTGTGCATGCATATTTATACAGTTTGTATGTGTGCATAAGTGTGGGCCCAGAATCAAAGTGTCGGCAGGACCACATTCCCTCCGGAGGTTCTCAGGGGAATCCACTAAGCCTCTTCCAGCTTCTGGTGGCTGCTGGCTTTCCTTGGCTTGTGTCCACATCACTCCAATCTCTGCCTCTGCCTTCACTTCGCGTTCTCGCCTCTGTTTCAGTGTCAAAACTCCCCCTGCCTGTCTCTTCTAGATACATGTGATTGTATTTAGGGCTTGTCCAGGTTAATCCAGGATGATCTTCCCATCTCAATATCCTCAACTTAATCACATCTTTTGCCATATGACTTAATATTCACAGGTTCTGGGAATTAGGAAGTAAATATGTATCTTTGGAGGGCCATTTTTCAGCGTACCACAAGGGGATAGGCACTTTATACATCTTTATCTCTCATATCAAGCCTAAAAGGTAGCTATAACTTTTGAAGTTTTACAGATGAGGAAATCGAGGCTCAGTGAGGTTTACTATCTTGCCAGTATTTGTCATGCAGCTGGTAAGTGGGCCAGCCTCTTCCTGCTACCCCCAGAGAATGTTCATGGGAGAGATACTGGATCATGCTGTACCATCCTATGTGACTTCAGGGAGTTCACTTAGTTTCTCAGATACTTCAGTATCTGAATTTTCATCTGTAAAATGAGAATCAATTAGATAATTTTGGGGGGAAAATTCTTTGAAAAATATTATGTTATATAGATTCAAGGGGTTATTATTATCTAGAGTGGGTCAAAAGAAAATCTTCATATAAGAGAAAAGAGATGACTTAACTGAGTACCATGAATGAAATGCCAAAACATTCATAGTTATCATCACCCTGGCTTGGAGTGCTGAGTCTTCACTTAAGATAGTGAATAAGGTTCTGATGTAGATACATTTAAAAATCTTCCCTGTTTGAGGAATTATACCTGGAGAAGGACAGGAAGAAATGCTGAATTATTTCAAGTTGAGGGGGGAAGGGAAGGGAAGTTTTACCCCTTCTGACGCTTATTTGTCTCTTCATGCTTCCAGACATTCATAAACCAGTGTGTTAGAATTTGGTTGCAATCGTACCACATGCTGTTTTTGTCTGTTAACTCTCTGTGGTGCTGTCATCTGGGTAATAGAGAAAGGATGGTGGGAGAAAAGTGTGGGTGGGAGGTTGCATAGGTAAGCAGTAAAATGACACCCTCAAGAAAAAGTCAGGCACGGTGAAGAACATTTAGTAAGAACCTAGACGTCTTTATCAAAATTGATCTTTGACTAGTCAGACCTCTACTC
This sequence comes from Leucopleurus acutus, assembly GCF_964270905.1. Classification (NCBI taxonomy): domain Eukaryota; kingdom Metazoa; phylum Chordata; class Mammalia; order Artiodactyla; family Delphinidae; genus Leucopleurus; species Leucopleurus acutus. The sequence goes on along the minus strand of NC_139155.1, from coordinate 78,070,926 downwards.
TGCATTCATGCTGTATTTATAAATCTAGATCAGACGTGGAAAACATGTCCCCTTAGAATAGAGCATGTCCAGTGCCATGGCAGACCATGCTAATCAATCACAGCAAACCAGCATTCCAGGAGGCCCCTACCAGTCAATGAACCCTAGTTTTTGCCTCTGTACTAGATGATGAGCCTAGGACACAAATTTTACTGCATTAACTTCCCTAATTCAGAAGTCTTTAACCTGTTGTTTATACCCAAGCTTAAGCAGCTCGTTTACTATTTTAGTAAAACCTGGTTTCCTTGCGACCCAATAATACCAGCTACTCATCACTCACTGTGTACCAAGCATGCTACATTTAATCCTCACAAGTGTTTTCTAGGTAACCAAAGCGCATCTGAATATGATGTCAATCAAAGGAAGGGTTCTGTTGCTCACACACTATTTGAAGATTACTGCCCTAGAGAGTAGTGTTTCTGGAGATGAGTGAGACATTGCTCTGCATTTATTCTCCAGTGTTTATTGTTAGATGGCTTTGGGAATGCAAAAGATGTTGTTTACCCTCAAAAAACTTATAGTGTGATCCAGTTAAGGAAAATCAAAAAGCAAATCGTGTGTGCATGTGTGGAAAGAAAGTGAGAGGGCATTGAAGCAAATATGACAAGATGTTGCCAGTTGTTGAATGTGGGTGGAAGATATTCAGGAATTCATTCTTTCAACTTTATGTTTGGAACTATTCACAATAAAAAGTTGGGGATGGAATAAAATACAGAGAAAGATGTATTTGGAAAAAAACCCCTCTTCATTTATGAGCTTTTTGTCACTTCTGTTTTTATTTTTTAAATTTTTATTGAAATATAGTTAACACATAACATAAATTCACCCCTTTAAAGTATATATTTCAGTGGGTTTTTTCTGTGTATTTGCTATATTGTACAATAATTACCACGATCTAATTCCAGAACATTTCCATCACTCCAAAGAGGAACCCCGTACTTACGAGCAGTTAGTCTCTATTTTCCCCTCCCCTATCCCCTGGCAACCACTGATATACTACTTTCTGTCTCAACTGATTTGCCTATTCTGGACATTTCATATAAATGGATTGATACAGTATATGGCCCTTTGTGTCTGGCTTCTTTCACTTAGCATAATGTTTCCAAGGTTCAGCCACCTTTTGGTGTCTGGATAATATTCCATTGTGTGGATATATAATATTTTATTTACCCATTCATCCATTGATGGAAATTGGGGTCGATTCTGCTTTTTGGCCATTATGAATGATGCTACTATGAATGTTCATGTTCAAGTTTTTGTGTGGACATACGTCTTTAATTCTCTTGGATATATACCTAGGAGCATAATTGCTGGGTCATATGATAACTCTATATTTTACCTTTTGAGGACCTGCCAGATTGTCTTCCAAAGTGCTGCACCATTTGACATTCCCACCAGCAGTGTATGAGGGCTCCAGTTTCCCTACATCGTCACCAGCACTTGTTATTGTCCTTTTTCTTTTTTTAATAGCCATCCTATTGAGTGTGAAGTGATATCTCATTGTGGTTTTGACTTGGTGGTTTTGATTTCCACCACTTCTGTTTTCTGTTTTAATTCTGATGGCTGACTTTTAGCTGAGAAACCGGACTGAGAAAAGCAATAGGGGATCCTAACAGCAATTGCATTCTGCCCTTACTTAGAATCATCTCCTCGTGCTCTACAGACTACCCCTGAGTTTATTGAATCTTGTATTAGTTTTTCTGTTGCTGTCTAACAAGTTACCACAAGCTCAGTGGCTTAAAATAACACCCAAAGTGTTACCATCTCACAGTTCTATAAGGGTGGAGGTCCAGCATGGGGGAGCTGGGGTCTCTGCTCAGGGTATCACCAGGCTGTAATCAGGTGTCATCTGGGCTGAGTTCTCAACTGGAGGCTCTGGGGAAAATTCAGTTTCCAAGGTTGTTCTGGTTGGTGGTGGAATTCAGTTTCTCATGACTCTAGAATTTGCTGACTGTCAGCTGGGAGCCACTCTCAGCTCTTACAGGCTCTCCACATTCCTTGGCACGTGGCCCCCTCCATCATTAAGCCAACAATGGCGTATAGAATCCTCATTCTTCAAACCTCTGACTTTTCTGTCTCTGACATTTAGATTCAGCTTTATAGGGCTCATGTGAGTAAGTGAGGCCCACCTGGAAAACCTCTGTCTCTTAAGGTCAACTGATTTGCAACCTTAATTACTTCTGCAGAATTCCTTCTTAGCAGTACCTAGATTAGTGTTTGAAGAACTGGGAAAGGTGTATATACAGCAAGAGCTGGGCATCTTGGGGACCACTTTAGAATTCTGCTTCCCACAAGGCTTTTGACACAAACATTAAAATAGGTCTTTTGTTGACCACGGCTTCAAAATGTTTTAATGCACCAGCCATGCAAGAAGTTCCAGCTTTACAGTGGATATTGGCCGACAACCGTTTAAAGTATGACAGTATTCTGCAAATTCGTTGATATTGTCTCTACTGACTCTTGTTGTTGATTACTGTTGGCTTGTTGTTGAATTGATGGCTCCTGTTGGCTTCAGGGACTCTTAACATGTGGACTGGGACCTTGCTGAACCTTGACAAAGTGATAAATCGCACTTGTACGTCCTTGTTTGATTCTGTGGCTCTTTTGAAAGAAATACCCTTCTGATGTGCCCAATAAAATCCTCTTTGATGTGCCAAATATGGACAGTTGAACTTTTAAGGAATTTTAAGCACAAAAAATTAGTATTGGCCCACATTGATGCAAGTATCACTTTATGTTTACTCCTTATGGTGGACATTAGATTTAGGAAACTCCTCATCCTCAGCAATGTCACTTCCCTCCCCTGTATGAGAGTCTACCTCTCACATTCTGAAACGGGAAAAAAATTGCCTCTTATTATATTAAGCAAATAAACCACAGTGGGCACATGTGAAAGCAGAAATGACTTTGAAAGAGAAAGCCAGTGGGAACAGAGGTCAAGTCAGAAGTGACTAGAAATTCTTTTAATACTGTTGAAATGAAGTAGGTTTCAACTAGTCTAAAAACAGCATTTTCCAGCATGTGTTATTGGGACACGAGTTTCATAAGATGAATAATAGATGTTAAGTGAAAAAGGGTTCTGTGGTCAAATAGGTTTGCCATTAAAGTGTATTAAAATTTCTGAGGGAGAGATACAGTATGTTGTGATTTCCAAACTTAGAGGTTGAATGCTCATTTTGGTTTTCCATTTAGGAAATATTTATGAGACTGGAGCTTTAAAGAACATGCTTTGGGAAGGATTGTGTTGAACAAATTCTCTGACTTGGAAAGCAGGACTATGTGTGTTAGCATCTTTGTGGCACCAACCCAGAAATGGACACGTCTCCACATTTATGTCACAAGTACATGTATGTGGGCCATAGATGCATACATTTGGATCATAAAGATAGCAATTTTTTCTGCCTCAAATAAATTTCCCAGTATAATTATTTCCTAATTCCTTAATAGTCTATTAATACTATTCTCAATCTAGCCTTAGAAGTCGCCTCAGACACTTGTTACAATTTTATATCTAGTGAATGGAGAAGAGAAGGAAATGAATATTTATTGATTATCCCCAGTGGGTTGGGTGCTTTGTATACTTTGTCCTACTTAAACTTCACCATAACCCTGCTGAAGTGAGTGTTATTACCTTCAGTGCATAAATGAGGACACTGAAACTCAGAGAGCTTAAGCAGTTTGCCTAAGGTCACACAGCTTAGAAGTAGCAGAGGGCATTCAGATTTGGGGTCCAGGATGGTCTGACTCCAAAGCCCCTCCTCTTCTCAATACACCCCCCTGCTTCTCTGCCCTTGTTGCTGATCTATTTAATTTATGCTATAAATGAGCTTGCTAAAAGCTGGATGTAGATCAAACATTTCAAATCGAGTTGTATTTTCCCACTGATCAGCATTATGATTTCAGCGATGCTTCATCTGCAACCACCAGTGGTTTGGGGTGTATATTTGAGTTCTCAGTTTCCCCATCCCTTCCCTATTCTCTGTCAAGTGATTAATGATCTGAAAAACAAGCTTTTATAATGTACTAGGGAAAACAAATTCTGATTTCATTTATTTTCCATACTTCTGTGCTACGAGGGGAGCGCATTTTTCATTTATTTGCATAGTTATAGAAAGCCTACAGCCAGACAGACTCAGGCTCAAATCATTTGACCTTTGGCATATGACTGTTTCTCTGCCTGTTTCCTCAGTCTGTAAAATGGGGACGGTAACTCACTCTCAGAGGCTAGATGAGGACTAAGTTCGTGAAATGGGACAATTTAAAGCGCTTTCATAGGGGTGCTGAGAAAAATGTTAACTTCTCTTCTTCCTCAGTATCAGGGCTTAATTTTGGTGATAAAGATGAAAGACAGGAAAAAAAATGCCAGGACACCATTTAAGGGCTCTGAAAGTAGTTACGAAGAAACTAGCACCTGTTCCCCCTGTTGCTCTTACCGGTTTTGCTACTAGTTCATTTACGGCCAGTTAGTACCAATTCAGGGTATACTTGAAAATTCGAGCAAACATGAACATACATTAATATTAACCAAAGAGCAAATATTTGTGAAGCTCCTTCATGTTTACCTTCACTCTGAGAAGTGTAGTTAGCAGAAGTAACGTGAAACAAGAAGGCTGTTCCCATCATCCAGGGAAAGGGATGTCCCCTGTTTGCCACACTGGGCCTCTACCTGATCTCTGTCCTAAATTGAGGAAGATACATTGGTGTTTAAGCACAAGGTATTTTTACTTAATATGTCATTTAAAAATGCTCTTATCTTGATATCCACAGACCTAGAGAGCACAACGCCTTGCCCGTGCTAAGATCATTTTGCTGAATCAATGAATATTTACAGAAACATGCTAAACTCTATTTCCCTGCCTATTTAACTCCCAACGGCATGAAAAGGTTTTGTTTTGTGTCTGGACGCAGTTCGGCTCCTGGAAAATATTTTCCCAAGGAGCCCAGTGGAAGATGAAATAGGCTGACTGCTCAAAATAAAAGCTATGCCAATATTTGTCCCCCAGACTCACCAGCTCTGCCTTTCGGCTGTTTGAGACAGACTTTCATGGCTCAGCAGAGAGAGCAGCAGGGCGTCTCACTTCTGCCTGAAATCTTAGGTTGACTCTAGACCCCACCATACACACACACGCACACATGTGCACGCACACACACACACACGCACACGCACACCATAGTCTTCCTGTTTAGAATCGTCAGCTGTCCAGTTCACTCATACCTCCTTTTGTAGGGTAAATAAAGAGTGCTAAAGCAATCTGGAAAACGCGCCACCTTTCCACCCTGTTAAATGATCCTGTACCCACTGTGTACACACCGCATAACCCATTCCATGCTGCCCCTCCAGCTGCTTCAAAGCAGTTCCTAATCACTGACCTGGGTCAGCTTCGCCTCTCGCCGACTGGAGCGGCAAGGTTTTCCAACCTTGTACCCTTTTGCTTTTGAGTCCTCTGGTGGTCACCTTTTGGATCGTATAGATTAACCCCATTTACAGCAAATTCCGCCCAGAGACCAGGTGGGAGCCGGTCTGACCAGTGAACTGCACAGTCCCAGAGGGAGCGCTTTGCAGAAAGCCTACTGAGACGGTGACAGCGGAGCCTCCCCCCTCGTCACTCACGGTGGCAGATCGGAACAAATTGTCCTCTGTTTTTTATATTTGGGGCAGTCAATGGGTTGAGCAGGGTGGAGCGGGCAATCTGCCAGTGGAGGAGATGCAGTCTCCCTTTTTGCCAATAGGGGCTTTTAAAATAGTGTCTCAAGACAATCGTTGCAAACAAGAGATTGCAGGGATGTTACACAGAGATACACAAGGAGGTTGTTGCTATTTCTGTTAGCTGCTTGGGTTAAGATGATGAGTGGTTTTTTTTTTCTTTAATGTGGGGCGGGGGGCAAGGGGAGAGCAGTAGGATTTGAGAAACAGAGAATGCGCTCCAAGATTCTCTCTGCTAACTGGGTCTCTCAAGCCTCAGGCAGCATAGCTTCTCTCTTAGGACAAGTGCAGCTGTGTCCATATTCTCTCCTTCCTCTCTGCTGGGGGAGAACAAAACTCATGACAGAGACAAGTCAAATATCCAGCTCCAGTGCTTTTGCCACATCCCTGGCGTTTCCCTATTGAACTCAGCTCTAGTTCCTTTTTTCTTTAAATCATTTATTTTACTATTATTTTTAGCTGTAGTAGATATACATACATAAAATTTACCATCCTAACCTACACTTTTAAGTGTATAGTTCAATGACATTAAGTACATTCACATTATTGTGCAACCATCACCACCAACCATTCACAGACCTCTTTTCATTTTGCAAAACTGAAACCCCATACCCGTTAAATACTAATTCTCCTTTCCTTACACCCTCCAGCCCTGGTAACCACCATTCCACTTTCTGTCTCTGTGAATTTGACATGTTTTGTTGTCACAACTTGGTTGGGGTGCTACGGGCATCTGGTAGCTAGAGGCCAGGGATGCTATTAAACATCCTACAGGGCACAGCACAGCCCCCAAAGACCAAGAATTACCTGGCCCTGTCAACAGTGCCAAGATTGAGAAACCCCAGTTTAAGAGATACAAGGGAGGAGGAAGAGGAAGGAAAAGAAATGGACGTTGACCCGGAGAAGGAAGGATGGAGAGAAAGAAACAGGAGTGGACACATTTACCGCAGGGAGCCAGAGCCAGAACTGCAGCCTGGGAGTCAGAAAACGAACTGGGCTTTTCTTCCCGCCTCTCCAGTAAGCCTGGTCCCCTTCCCTAATCACTGAGTCCCTTTTTTTCTCTGCCTCAGTATCTTCCTCTGCTTAGTGGGGCTAACGCCAGCCCCCTGTGCCTGACATAGTGACTGAGAGTGACTTTGCAAGGTACTGCCAGGGGTTGGACATGCTTGACCTCCGGGGCCTTTGATGGCACCCATGTCACCCACCAGCGTAGGTTCGTAGGTTTGACCCTTCTGAGCCTAATGGAGGGGCAGGAGCTGAGAGAGTAGGGAGAAAGCATGACTGTGGTCACAGGGCAGTTCCCACATGCGTCTTCGCCTAATGCTACCTACGGACTCTCACACTCCACTGACTGACTCCCAAGAGGCTCCCTGGGTTTCAGGTCATCAATTGACATTCCCAGAATAACCAGATGATGCATGTCTTTTGAAAATACTGTTTTCTTCATTTTAAGGCATTCTAGGTTAGTGACAGAATGCAGAGGAGAGCCTGCCCCGTCCTCTCGGGTCCTGTTTGTAATTTGGTGTATTTCCATATGTGTGCCCATCATAACACCAGGTGACGTAATCGTCTTGGTTGCAAGTGCTCACCTGTCTGGCCTGAGCCGAATTTGCAAATGCTCCCTATAAATATTCATTAATGATGAGGTCAGATGAAGCTGTGGAATTCAACAAAGGATCATTATTGACACAAATCACAGCCTTCTCCCCACCTGAAGGGACCCTGGGCCTTCCAGTAGGAGCAAGGAAGGCACAGGATCACATGTCAAGAGCTGAGAAGAAATCAGACTGAGTTTAAATGAAATCAGGACATGAGAAGATGCGCCAGATGTTAATTACAGGGGGAAATACACTCCTGGTGACAAATGCGCTGTTCTTCTAGGCCTTGCTGCCCTCATTTCCTCTATCGTGGCAATTTCCCTAAGTGCAGCGGGGGCTGGTGAAAAATCTTTATGCCAATAAAATATTTGTAAGCTACTTTTTTTTTTTTTAATTTGGTAAGCCCACCTGGAACGCTGGCATACATACTGATGAGCTGGAAAATCAAAATGACCACAGAATTCACCTTCCAACAGGGGAAAGGTAAATACTGAGGATTGTTTTCATTAGTCCACAGATCACACATGAACAGCCTCTGCTGCCAGGGTTTATTGGCCTTCATGTAGGTCTTTGGATTCTGGAGGGGGGGGAGGGGGGCTGCCTCAGTTATAGACAAAATAGATGGCCAGCCCAGTGCCGATTAACCTCCCTTTAATTGATAATTAATTTTAAAACCTATTTACTCTCCCTGGAACAGCTGAGACTTTAAAGAGACCACTGTGAAAACAAATAGAGAATAAAGTCATCTCTCAGGAAATGAAGGGGGCCTCTTGGGGACTGAGAAAGAGCAGACCTCTCGGACAAGCCATTCAATTAAAGGATTCTGAATGTTCATGGAGGTGACAGATAAAGTCATAAGGTGGTAACAGCTGCCTTCTAAGTTTGCTGTCTCTTTACAGAACTGCCTCACTCCCCAGTAGGCTGACCAACTGTCCCCTTGTGCCCGGGACTGAGGGTTTCCCGGGACACAGGATTTTCAGTACTAAAGATGGGACAGCCTCATGCCCTATCTGAGCCCTAAACCCTCTAGATCGATTCTTTCCATTTCCTGCCTCCTTTGGACTCCAGGCATTTGCCAGTCTCCCCTCCAAACTCTTTGGCAATGCTCTCCATCCCCCCACACCCCATCCTTTAGCCTCATTGCCCTGTAGAACTTATAGAATGTCAAGGTTGCCGCATTGATGGATGTCCAGAGTGACTTATCAAATGCATTCCTTTGGCTATTTGTTCAAAAATAGGTTTATTATTATTATTATTATTTTTTTTTGTGTGTGTGTGTGGTACACGGGCCTCTCACCGTTGTGGCCTCACCCGTTGCGGAGCATAGGCTCCGGACGCGCAGGTCCAGCGGCCATGGCTCACGGGCCCAGCCGCTCCGCGGCATGTGGGATCCTCCCGGACCGGGGCACGAACCCGTGTCCCCTGCATCGGCAGGCGGACTCTCAACCACTGCGCCACCAGGGAAGCCCCTTATTATTTTTTTTATTTAATTATAAAAACAACTAAAACATCCTTACCAACAAAGAATACCTGGGGTGGGGAAGGGATAAATTAGGAGTTTGGGATTAGCAGATACACATCACTATATATAAAAGAGATAACCAACTAAGACCGACTGTATAGCACAGGGAACTATATTCAATACCTTGTAATAACCTATAATGGAAAAGAATCTGAAAAAAAATGTATATATATTATATATGTATATATATAACTGAATCACTTTGTTGTACACCTGAAACTGACATAACATTGTAAATCAACTACCCTTCAATTTAAAATTAATTAATTAATTAAAAAAAGGATACCAACAAACTCAGAAAATGCAGAAAAAATAAAGAGAATATAAATATACAGAGACTATAAATAGAGCAAAACAGAGATCACTTGAATCTCAGCTCTTGGGGGAAACACCATCAGTATCTTTGTGCAGACCTGTTTATTTTTCTTTACTTTTTTTAAAATTATTTTTTGTTTTGTTTTTTCGGTACGCGGGCCTCTCACTGTTGTGGCCTCTCCCGTTGCGGAGCAACAGGCTCTGGACGCGCAGGCTCCGTGGCCACGGCTCACGGGCGCAGCCGCTCCGCGGCACGTGGGATCCTCCTGGACCGGGGCACGAACCCGTGTCCCCTGCATTGGCAGTCGGACTCTCAACCACTGCGCTACCAGGGAAGCCCAGACCTGTTTATTAATCTTTAAAACAAGGAAGTCTCAAATCTTCTGGTCGTATCCTATTTAATTCATTCACTTTTTAATGGCCTGGGGAAAATATGACTGTGGTTTCCACTGTATCTCCATCGTGATTATTCTAGATACTCAGAAGAGACCCAGATATGGAGATTCTGTTGTTCATAACATCATCTGTAATGATATATTATAACATCATAACAGAACAGTTAATGGTAAATATCATCATAATCATGACAAAATGGTATTTTCTACCATTGCTAATGAAAAATGCACTTCGGCTTGTTCAGAATTTAGTCCAAAAAGTGTTTGGGGTGGGGGTGGGGCAGCTAAGAGAATCATTACCTGAATGTGTGAATTTGACTGTGCTCAGGGTGTGAAATGAGATGTCTTGGAGGGCTCACCTTGGCTAATATCTAAACCTATTGACCAGCCCAGTTATTCCTGCAGGGTTTAAATTGGGAAGCTCAAACTCTTCTCTTCCTGGAGATCTCTGAGTTTCACAGGAGGGTCTGTGAATCAGCACACAGTAAAAGATCTGTGATTCTGAGTTTGAAACCCCAATTCCCTTGTGAGACGTGGATGTAATATTTACTGGCGTCTCGCAGGGGGATTGGTAAAATACCCACATGCTCTGTGAGTGCAAATGCTCATTACGCACAGCAGCCCTAGTCAGCTTCTATTCAAACAATAGAGTCCTAGGGCTCGAAGGAGTCCTTGAAGATTGCCCTGCTTCTGGAAATACTGGGCTTACATAATTTTCACTCATTGTTTTTCACTCATTACTTTCCCTTCCTCCCTCCCTCTCTTCCTTCCTTCCTTCTTTCAAGGCAGCTCTAGTTGACACTATGGATTCCCAAGCTAGTCTATCTAGGTATAAACTCCACTCTCCATTTACTAGCTGTGTGCCCTTGGGCAAATGACCTAACCTTTCTATACTCAATTTTCTCATCTGTAAAATAGGGAGAATAATAGTACCTACATCATAGGGTTAGTTTGAGGATTCAGTGGGTTAATATGTATGTATAGCACAGGTTCTATAACAATTCTAGCTCAGTCAATGCTAATTCATTCGTTCACCTAAGACCTACTGAGTTATTACAATGGAGCAGGGAGTGTGCTAGGTCTGGGGGCCTTGCATTAATGAGAAAACTGATCTCTGCCCTCATAGAGTCTACCATCTAGAGGTAGCCAATAAACAATACAAGTACAATACAATACACAATAAACAATACAATACAATAACAATACAATACAATACAAGTACAATACAATACAAGTACAATACAATAAACAAGTACAATACAATAAACAATAACATGACAATAAACAAGTAAACAGGTGAAATAATTACAAATTGGGGTAGATCCTCTGAAGGAATCAACAGTGTGGTCAGATGGAGAATAATGAGGGAGGTGTGCTCTTCAGCTACTGCGTGGTTCAGGCAAGCCTTTTTGAAGAGGTGACATTAACCTGCGATCCATGGGTCAAGCATGGGCGGGGCCGAAGGGAAAACTTGCCTGGCAGAGGGAATCACTGGTGCAGAGTCGGAGCTGGGAAGGTACTTGTGTCAGAGCCAGTGTGGCTGGAGCAGAACGGGCAAGAGGATGAATGTGGGGTCGGATGAGGTTGGAGAGCTGAGCGAGATCCCGTCACACAGGGGCTCTTGAGGAGGCAAGGGGTGTGATTTGATTTCAGCTTTAAAAAAGCTCATTTTGGCTGTCGCCTGGAGAACAGACTGCAGAGGGGTCTATCAGGCAGTTCTTAGGGTAAACAGCAGAATCCACTCTGGTTTAAGCAGAAAAGAGAGATTTTAAAACGATGTGAGGTCACTCTCAAAGTTATTGGAGAAGACCAGACTTGAAGCTAAGCTTCCAAGAGCAGCCCCCAAAATGATGCCTGCAAAGGGGCCTGATGCTTAAATCCCTGTGCAGCTGATGCTGAGCACCACATGCTCCGAGCACAGCTTTCCACCAGGGTCCCAGCTAGACTGACAGCCTCTGGGCCACTGCTGCTGCTGTTCTGGCCACAGGCAGTCGGGGGTCTCTGCCATGTACACCAGCAAACCCAGACCTTTGGGACTCACTCCTCATCGTGAGGAGCGGCCGATGCGTGGGTTCTGGGTCACACACCCACAAGGGGGCCTGGGAATCTGCATTCTATGTTCTAAACCATTGAGCAGGTGGGACTCATGTGAGGGCAATTCTTTATTCCAAGAGGGCAGCCAAGAACACGTCATATTGCCAGAACACGACAGCAGCCCATGTGGGCAGGGCAGGATACTTGGATCCGGTTGGGAAGCAGTTGCAGTCACAAGGGCAAGAGCCAATGGAGTTGGGACTAGCTCGGTGCCTGGAGCTAGGCAAGGAGCAGCAGGTGGTCTTGAGAAGTGATTTGGAGGCCACAGCTGTAGGACTTCTTAATGGCTTGGATGTGGGGGAAGAGGGAGGGAAAAATCAAGGATGAATGCTGAGGTGCCGGTCTCTAGTCGATAGATATTTTGCTCATATTTTTCTAAGGAAAAATAAAGATACCTCACCCAGCAACAAGACGGGGTTTTGAAATTAAACAATTCCTGGGAAACTGAGGACAATATCAGATCTATCGGCCTGTTCCTCAGAAGTGGATCTGTTATCCAGCATATTCTTCTGCATCTCCTTTCTTTGTATGTCTCAATTTTCTCCAGATACCTTGTGAATGAGTATCTGGAAGGAACTGATAACCTGGGTCATCATGTTAGCTCTTGAACTCCCCCCTCCCCTCCATTGTCTCCTCTACGTGGGCTTCCAGGTGGTGAAATGGACTGATATGACAGCTCCTCTGTGACAGAAGTGCTAACAGGCTGTGAAACGGTTGAGGCAGGCTGAAGGAGGTGGCAGGAGAGACCCCGTCCTTCCTGCAGGAAGTGGGACTCACGGGCTCACCCAGCCTGTGGTCCGTGTCAGGTCCTTTGTACATAGCCCTTAATGGGGACGACGGTGCATGGATTTGGTGAGGGACATGCAAAGCCATCAGCTTGAGGGCTCCTGGGTCTGCCTTTGGCTCATATAGAAACACAGTCCAAAGAGTAACTCAATCCTACACACCATGGGTAAACAAAGTCTGCTTTGCTGCATTGGAGGCTTGAGTCAGTCAAGGATGAGAAAACAAGTTAGATGCAGAGAAAGGACCAGAAATCCCCTAGACTCTAGTGAGTCTGGGCTTGTGTCTTGATGACTTCTCCTCTCAGGGTGTCTGCAGTCTTAAAAAGACCAAAGGAACAGTCAGTGTTGTCCCAGAGTCCTGGGGCTCCAGGGTTGTTCTAGAAACATCTTTGTTACTACCCATTAATTCACACTGTGGAGATGGGTGTCTCCTCCCCTGCCCCCCACCATGAGGGTTGGGCTTGCTTTGGGGTTGGCTTCTCACCAATCTCATGTACATGGTGGCTTTACCATGTCACCTTGACTGGGCTCACCCACGTTTCCCAGAATCCCCATCCCTGTATGTTCCCGATGATTCAGTCAATCATGCCTATGTGATGAAATCCCAAATCTCTGCACAGAAAAGCCTGGTAGAGCTTCCTGGTTGGTGAAAACATAGCTCTGCCAGGATTCACGTTGATGATGGAACACATAGATGTTGCCCTGATTCCCGGGGAGAGGGCAGGGAGGCTCCATGTTCGGGACCCTCCCAAACCTCACCCTATGTGTCTCTTCCTTCAGCTGGTCCTGATCTGTGTCCTT